>NC_053156.1:17448862-18048862 GCF_016835505.1 Polypterus senegalus | reverse complement strand
AGTGGCCATTACATCACACAATATGAAGACCTTTGAAAGGCGGGTCCTGGACTAAATCAGTCCTCTTGTGAAATACCACCAGACTAAGAGTGGACTGAATAATAAAATTATCGATCTGCTCCATAAGGCAGGGCAAAGCTGGCAATGCAGTGAAAATGGTGCTTTGGCTTTCTCCAATACTATCAGTACCATCTAGCCATCCTAGTTAAGGGGTCAGCTCAAGGATCTGCAAGTTAATGAGTCAATGGTGTCCCAGACCAGCCATCAGGCAGACTGCAGTTTGTGAAACTCAAGCATTGCCTGTGACCAACTTTGGATCACCACAAGGAACAATTCTGTCACTTTTAACTCAGTACGCCATATAACAGAAAGTCACATTACTTGGAGATGAGAGAGAGAAGCCCACCCAATGAACAAGCTGATCACGAAGGCAAACTCACTTTAGGGGCACAGTGGAGGGGGAGAGAATTGTATCTAATCCTGCCAACTACGCTATCTATCTATCTATCTATCTATCTATCTATCTATCTATCTATCTATCTATCTATCTATCTATCTATCTATCTATCTCATCTTGCCAACTATGCTATCTATCTATCTATCTATCTATCTATCTATCTATCTATCTATCTATCTATCTCTTTGATCCTGCCAACTACGCTATCTATCTATCTATCTATCTATCTATCTATCTATCTATCTATCTATCTATCTATCTATCTATCTATCTATCTCATCTTGCCAACTATGCTAAATATCTATTTATCTATCTATCTATCTATCTATCTATCTATCTATCTATCTATCTAATCCTGCCAACTACGCTATCTATCTATCTATCTATCTATCTATCTATCTATCTATCTATCTATCTATCTATCTATCTATCTATCTATCTATCTATCTATCTCATCTTGCCAACTATGCTAAATATCTATCTATCTATCTATCTATCTATCTATCTATCTATCTATCTATCTATCTATCTATCTATCTATCTATCTATCTATCTATCTATCTATCTCATCTTGCCAACTATGCTAAATATCTATCTATCTATCTATCTATCTATCTATCTATCTATCTATCTATCTATCTATCTATCTATTGTCATGCACGCGTGAGTAGGAGACGGCAGACGGACCTTAACACGCTTCGGAAGACATTTGCCGGCAGGGAGTGGCGAGGTACTAACATTTCTCCATTGCTTTCTTACAGAAAATAAGACACTCCGCCACAATAAGCCTCATTTTCCTGCATCACATTACTTCTGCCCTTCCTCCTCCATTGCTCCTGACGTCATCGATCCCATCTTCCCTCACAGTTCCTTCCCAGCATTCCTCCACTTCCAGCCCCTCCTTCATAAAATGGCCGCCGACGCCATTTTCGATGCCGTGCATATGTACTGTTTTACTTTATGTATCTGACCTGTAATTTTTTTGTTTACTACGGATAATTTTACAGTATACGGGGCCGGAAACCTCAAACCTTTACGCTGTCTCCTTATTCGTCTTTTACACTATCTATCTATCTATCTATCTATCTATCTATCTATCTATCTATCTATCTATCTATCTATCTATCTATCTATCTATCTATCTATCTATCTATCTACAGTATCTATCTATCTATCTATCTATCTATCTATCTATCTATCTATCTATCTATCTATCTATCTATCTATCCTTTCTGTCTGCCGATTACTCTGGTCTGTGTGGGCGTGGTTGTTGGTCACAGGTCCACTTCATTCGTTTGGGTCTCTGTGAGTATTTCTCTTTTTCTTTTTCTGTGTTTTTTTCCTATCAGTTTAATGTATAAAGATTTTTTTACTGATTTGCCATTTATTTGAAAGTATATAGTTTATTGTCAGTGGTTGTTGTAATAGTCGGACGCGGCTGCGGCTTGCTGCCATGGCCACGTCCCGAGCAAGGCCATCAGGGCTTAACCCGTGAAATTTTGAACACCTTTCCAGAAAACATGGTATTAAAGTAGTTGTGGACCCGATGGTCTCTGTTGAGGCGTGTGTTGTTGAGGTGGTGAAAAGAGTTGGCTGTAAGAATGTGAAGTCAGCCTCTCGCATGAATAAAACTGTTGTAGTGTTTTTAAGTGACGAAGCTTTGGTACATACTCTAGTGCAGGAGGGCCTGGTGATAAACGGCTCACTAGTTCCGGTGCTGCCTTTATCGACTCCTGCTAAAAGAGTAATAATTTCAAATGTTCCACCATTTTTGAAAAATGAAGCTTTATTGAACGAACTTCGTAGATATGGTGAAGTCATATCTGATTTAGTAATGATACCGCTTGTCTGCCATTCTCCGGATTTAAAGCATGTCGTGTCAGGTGTGCATGCTATTAAATAACTCACACGATGAGCTTGATGTGGCCTTGCAATTTAAAGTTGAGGGTTACGAGTATATAGTTTTTATCACTACAGAACTAATGAAATGCTTTAAGTGTGGTCAGACAGGGCACAAACCGAGTCAGTGTAAGCGAGGTGGGATGGCAGACAGCTCGGATAAGCCGGGACCGTCTGGTGAGCACAGAGAGCCCAGTAATAGCACTTCTGACAACGAAGAGAACGAGTCGGTGATCAGTGATTCAGATATGGAGGATCAGAGTTACGATTCTGATGATGAGGCTGAAGACCTAAGTGAAATAACTGTAGTTCAAAGTATCACAGCTGGCCGGGATTTGAAGCAGGGGAGCAGGAAGTGTCCAGCGTAAAGCCTGCGATGGAAAAAAACCTGAGGGCTGAAATGGTTACGGGTGCAGCGGCAACTGCCGGGCAGATTAGTGAAAGTAATGGGGATAAGAAGGCTGAAGTCGGCCATGAAGAGGAGGAGGTATCAAAAGTGGCACCAGGGGTCAAATGTTGTAAAGATAACTCTGCTGTGCATCTCCACAAAACACCCGCCGAGAGTATTGCCGCTCCAGAGACGAGCCAAGGAGATGCGTCTTCTCAAGGGGTGGGTGGTGGATGAGAGCCCGCTGGTTGTGCAGTCACTGACTGATGAAGTTACACTCGAGGTGGGGGGCGATGGAGAAATGCTCGTTGAAGACAGTAACGATGAACACGGTTATGTTAAGCCGGTAACCAGAAAAAGAAAAGAACAAATAACCAGTGGTGGGCGCGCCAAGAAGAGCACTAAGACTGAAAGTGCAGAGGCCGCCGCTAGTGATCAGCAGCAGACAGACGGCACTGAAATCAAAAGAGAGAGGAAGGAGTGGAGGACGGCAATGAATCTGACCCGTCGATCAGAGTTGATCTGTCATCTCACTCGAGCTTACACGAGGCTTACAGCACAGAAAGCATTTTGCGCTTTTTAGAGTTTTTAGAAGGGAAGAGGGGGTCAGTATAGTCGAACACTTTCCTGATCTCCATCAGTTTCTGAGCTCGGAAGCAAGTGCGGCGGGCTGCTGAATTAGGTATGACCTCCAAAGAGAGAGTCCGATTAAAGAATATCATAAGCAAAGTGAAACGTTCACTAGAAGCAATCATGATGGCAGTTTTAATGCGATTCCCGTTTCTTTGGTTAATGTAGTGTTGTTGACCGACCTTATTTTCTTTTAAAATGCCTGTCTATTCCTGTGCTCTTTCAATATAAACGGCTGCAGAGATCTAGTAAAAGAACGGCGCTATTTGAGCACTTAGCGCAAAAATTAACGTGGTTTTCCTTCAAGAGACCCATACTGACGAGGCTAATCAGTCTGACTGGCACAGAGAGTGGCCAGGGCTGGCACATCTTAGTCATGGCTCAAATCTCAGTGCAGGAGTCGCGATCTTATTTTCTAAAGTTTTGTACCTGACAGTGTTGTTTGTACTGAGTTAATCCAGGGAGGCTGCTGAAGGTAGAAGCGCAGCTGGGGAGAAGAAGTGGGTGTTCATTAACGTAGCCCCAAATGTAGGGATTGAGAGAACTCACTGCTTCTCAGTTTTAAATGATGTCCTGGGGACATGTGACAATGATGAGCTGGTGTTTGTGGGGGGCGACTTTAACTGCACAGAAATGCGCAGCTGGACAGGAATGGGCTAGAACCGCACCCGGGTCCGTCCAATCACTGAGGTCTGTGGTCACCAATAATAATCTCCTTGATATTTGGAGGGATTTTTATCCGGGGTCCGCAGTATACGTGGGTGAAGAGCTCAGCTGGGCTGCTGTCTATGGCTCGACTTGACAGAATTTACATCCAGAAAATCACAGGAACCTCATAGCTAACTGCTCCATTCTTCCAACTAGTTTATCTGATCACTGTCTTGTTTCCCTTCAAATCTCTTTTCTCTCTGCTCCTTCTGTTAAATCCTACTGGCACTTTAATAATAATCTACTGAAAGACCCCCACTTCATCAACTGTTTCAAATACTTCTGGACACAATGGAGATACAAAAAGAAGACCTTCTCTTCACTGAGGCAATGGTGGGATTGCTCAAAAACTGAGATACGCGTATTGTGCCAACAATACACCGAGCACACCACCAGGGATGTGAATGCGCCATTTCTGAACTGGAGAAGGATATTGAGGAACTTCATTCAGTTTTATGTACTAACTTTGACGGCAGCATTTTGAGTCCCTCAAAACTAAGAAACAATTATTGATGGACCTTATAGACAAGAGAGTCAACGGCGCACTCGTCCGCTCGAGAATGCAGTCGCTCACCCAGATGGACGCTCCCACACAATTTTTTTTTAGTTTGGAAAAAAATTGGCCAAAGTAAGACCATCAACTGTTTAAAAAATGACAAAGGTCAAGACCTGCTGGAGCCTGAAGCCCTTCGATCCTGGGCACACCAATTTTACCAGCGACTGTTTTCTGCAGACATTGAAGAGGTACATTTAGAGGCATCAGTTTTCTCCAGGACTTACCTCAGGTTCTAGATGGAGAGAAGACTTCATGGAAACTACGATCTCTCTAGATGAGTTGACCACAGCGTTGAATGGGCTGAACATTGGGAAGTCCCCAGGAATTGACGGTTTGCCTGTTGAGTTTTTTAAAGCTTTTTGGTGTCACCTTGGCGCTGATCTGGCAGAGGTTTTCTGTGAAAGTCTGCAGTGGGTGAACTGCCCCTTTCCTGTCGCAGGCGGTTATCACACTACTCCCAAAGAAAGGAGACCTCACGGAGCTAAAGAACTGGCGCCCAGTAAGCCTGCTGTGTGCGGATTACAAAATCTTCTCCAAGGCCCTGGCTAACCGGTTAGGAAGAGTCATGGCGAGTATCGTGAACCCCGAGCAGACATACTGTGTCCCCAGCAGGTGTATTCTGGACAACATCTTCCTGGTTCGGGATGTGATTGATGCTGCCAGGCTCTTTGGGTTTGATGCTGGTCTTTTATCACTGGATCAGGAGAAGGCGTTTGACAGGGTGGACCACAATTACCTTTTAGCAGTGCTGAAGGCCTTTGGCTTTGGACCTTCATTCATTAAACACATTGGACTTTTATATCACAACGTTTTAGTGTCGTGAAACTCAATGGAACACTAACCGCCCTTCAAGGTCACCAGAGGGATACGTCAGGGCTGCTCTCTGTCGGTATGCTCTTCTCGCTCTCCATCGAGCCGCTACTACAACAACTTCGATCCGCCTTCAAGGTCTGAACATCCCTCAGTGCCCGAATTTACAGCTCAAGGTGGTCGCGTATGCTGATGATTTAACCGTGTTCATCTGTCATCCTGGAGACATCACGGAGCTGAAACATTGCCTGGATGAATTTGAAAACTGTCATCGGCAAAAATTAACTGGGACAAAAGTACCGCATTTTTAATTGGCAACTGGAGGGATGGAGACCCACCGGCCTACCTGGTGGCCTTAAGTGGAACAGAAGAGTCTTCAGATACCTGGGGTGTTTTTAGGACAAGGAGGAGTAGCTGAGAAAACTGGGCAGACTGGGCGGAAAAAGTTCAAGCCAGACTGAAGAAATGGAAATATCTTCAAAAGGAGATCTCCTGTCGAGGCAGGGTCCTCATTATTAATAACTTAATAGCCTCCATGTTCTGGCATAAGTTACAGTGTATAGACCCCAATATCGGTCATCAAGAACATCCAGGCAATACTTTTAGATTTCTTTTGGGATGGCCTGCATTGGGTAAAGCGCAGTGTCCTGTATCTGCCTGTAGAAGAGGGCGGTCAGGGACTCATTGACTTGGTGAGCAAGATGGAGGCCTTTAGGTTACAGGCATTACATCGGCTCTTATACGGCCCTGAGCACCTACCATGGAGACAGCTGGCCTTTACCTTATTTCGTGGGGTAAGGAATTTAAATTTTGCTGAACATTATTTTTATTACATTCTGCCAACGTTGTTGGGTCTGACCTGCCGAATTTTATAAATCTGCACTTCAGGTTTGGCACAGAAAGTTCAGGAGGACCAGGCTAAATCTGGAAAGTATTTTTTGGTTCTTGGAAGAACCTTTAGTCTGGAATCCTCTTTTAGATTGTTCGTTATTATTTTCTGACTCATTCGTATCAATTCTTTTAAACAAAAGAATTTTAAAAATAAGACATTTATTTAATACAAATATGAGGTGCTGGCACACCCCTGCCCACCTAGCGACAGTCCTGGGGATCAGATCAGTACGCCTGGCTGACATTTTTCTTAGTCAAGTACAAACAGCACTGCGGAGGTCAGGAGCGAGTTCACTGTGTGACGAGTACTTCACAGGTGAGGGACACCAGAGCAGAGATGACATCACCCACCATCATTGTAAGACCACACGTCACTGACCACACTGACAGATCTGGGCACCTTCTCAGATTTGGGACTCTGGTTGAGAAAGACTTTGAACTGTTTAACAAAAAAGAACTTTATAAACTGTGTGTCAAAGTGACATTTTATAACCAACTGAAAGAGGTTGCCAGATACTTTGTGGAGGAAAGAACTGCAGGTCTCAGAGAACATAACACCTTCATGGAGAGCTTTTATAAACTTCCGTTACAGAAAAGACTTGGGGATCTGCAGTGGAGGATAATGCACTCGGCCTTAGCCACAAACTCATTTCTGAATATAATTAACGCTTCAGAGACTGACCAGTGCCCGTTCTGTGACACAAGGGAGACCATCTTTCATCTGTTCATTCACTGTGAACGGCTGAGGCCTTTTTATTTCTTGGATTTTATTCTTAGTGGTTTTGGTTTTGGTCTCTCAAAAATTAACTTTATCTTTGGTATTAACTATAATCAAAAAAATAGGAATAAGTCTGTTCTTGGGAATTTCCTCTTAGGACAGGCCAAGTTGGCAATCGTAAAACAAGGAGGAATAAAGAGAAAACCTCATGGGGACCGACGCTCTGCTGCTGTTCAAAGTTTTAATTAAAAGTCGACTAAAACTCAATTCATGTACCATAAACTAACAAACAATTTAGAAATGTTCAGCGACATGTGGGGGACACGACAGGTACTGTGTGCTGTGGAGGGCGAACTGGTGATCAACTGGGAATGAAAAGTATTGGTGGGCTTCAACAATATGCTCTAATTAATGTGCGGAGTAGGAGGAGTGTAAAGGGGGGCAGTGGTGGTTGATATATAACTTTTTGTTTTATCTTGAAGATTGGGACTGTTTGTCTTATGACTGTGTATATTGTTAATGTTCATAATAAAGGTCATTTTAAAAATATCTATCTATCTATCTATCTATCTATCTATCTATCTATCTATCTATTATATAGTGCCTTTCAGATCTATCTATCTATTATATAGTGCCTTTCTATCTATCTATCTATTATATAGTGCCTATCTATCTATCTATCTATCTATCTATCTATCTATCTATCTATCTATCTATCTATCTATCTATCTATCTATCTATCTATCTATCATATAGTGCCTTTCATATCTATCTATCTATTATATAGTTCCTTTCATATCTATCTATCTATCTATCTATCTATCTATCTATCTATCTATCTATCTATCTATCTATCTACAAAGTTTAATGGAAATAGGTGTGGCAATTTTCATGATGCTCTAACAGACAGACAGAAATTCATCCATCCATCCATTTTCTAACCCACTGAATCCGAATAGGGTCACGGGGGTCTGCTGGAGCCAATCCCAGCCAACACAGGGCACAAGGCAGGAACCAATCCTGGGCAGGGTGCCAACCCACCGCAGGAAACACACAAACACACCCACACACCAAGCACACACTAGGGCCAATTCAGAATCGCCAATCCACCTAACCCGCATGTCTTTGGATTGTGGGAGGAAACCAGAGCGCCCGGAGGAAACCCACGCAGACACGGGGAGAACATGCAAACTGCACGCAGGGAGGACCCGGGAAGCGAACCCAAGTCTCCTAACTGCGAGGCAGCAGTGTTACAACTGCGCCAAAGTGCCGCCCGACAGAAATTCAATATATATATATATATATATATATATATATATATATATATATATATATATATATATATATATATATATATGTTTGGTATCATTCTTTTCAGAATTTATCAATCTTTGATGTGATGTTGGTAGATTTTCAGATACTTATTCCGTTTTTAAATTATAAACTAAAAAGTATCAAGAACTCACATCTCGTGAGACAAGACTTTGTGCCAAGAGATTTAACCACAGCCAGGGCCAGAACTAAAACACAAAGAGTAGGACAGCTCACGCGGCACACCAGCAGCAGTAGCAGCAGCAATCCAGCAGTTGATCGAGTGAAGAGGAGGTAAAAATAAACTATTTGTTTCCGATTGTATCACCGTTTAAGAGGGGTTTCAGAGTAGCGACTGCGTCTCCTTGTGGTGCGTTCAGCTCCCCTCTTCACAATGGCGCATAGCACAGGCCCAGGGGTGGGCAAGCAAAGTGAGTAGGGGGAATACAGTATATATATATATATATATATATATATATAGAGAGAGAGAGATAGTAGGAGGTTCCGCCCTACTCACTTCGCTAGACCACCCCTGGGTTTGGTTTACTGGATATGCAATTTAAAGAGATTGTTATTTTCATGGAAGTTGTTACATATGCATTATTTTCACTTTTACTTTAAAACTTTTTTAAAACAATACTGTACTTGTTCTTTATTTCCAGCCCCAGGCGTGGCTACAGCTCTTCCTTGCAGAACTATAACGCTGCTCACATTGTGAAGGGGTGGGGGCGGCTGAACGCACGCTAAGGATTAGCAGTCAGATCATCTGCTGGCTTGCTGCTGCTGGCGAGCTGTGTCTTCTGCTTGTCATTGTTTTAAGAGCTGGGAGCACATGAAGTGTGTCTGCCAAAAGCATTCCAACAACTGCTAGGTTAGATGTCTGTGAACTTGTTTTAAATGATATCTCACTGCCTTGTCTCGCATGATGTTAAAGTGTCTCTTGCAGAACATCAAATTGTCATACCAGAAGATCACGTCTCGTCTCCCTTCCAAGATTTTTTTTTATGATAGATTTTTTTTATAATAGTTAGATATATATAGTGGCTGGGTGAAGGAATGAAATGTCACAAAAAAAAAAGTTGGGGTGCCAATGGAGTCTTCCCCTTTCCCCTTAAATTAAAAATGTCCAACAGAAATAACTCCCCTTGGCATTTATGCTTCTCAACGTCAGGTGTAACTTAAACAAGTCTATCTGACAGGAGGTCATTCCGGCGGGTCGCTCATATCACAAAAGATGCCTTTTTCTGGGATTCTAATATATGGAGAACGTGAAGGGGCGGGGCTAAGTGCCCTCACAGGGTGAGGAGAGTGTTAGCTACAGGGCCCCCTGTCGTCCCAGTGGGATATAGGAGGAGGAGATCCACCAACACGCCTGCAGTATCCATCCATTATTCAACCCGCTATATCCTAACTACAGCGTCACGGGGGTCAACAAAGGCAGGAAACAAACCCTGGGCAGGGCGCACACACACACTAGGGATAATTTAGGATCGCCAGTCTTTGGACTGTGGGAGGAAACCGGAGCACCCGGAGGAAACCCACTTAGACACGGGGAGAACATGCAAACTCCACGCAGGGAGGACCTGGGAAGTGAACCTGGGTCTCCTAACTGCGAGGCAGCAGCGCTACCCACTGTGCCGCGCATGTACAGTATTTATGTATATAAACGAGAGAGAGATACAGCTGGGAGAACAGTATAGCTTGGGCACAGTATTAAAACTCCTGACAATGGATCTGTAAAGCCATTATCACCTTTTGTTGTACTAAAATTTGCGGCTTGATTGAGTTGATTTAACTGCAAAGTAAAGCTAAAGATTCTCAAACTATGTATTTATTTATTTGTATAGCTGACACTCCCTTCTCGCTCGGCGACTCCTGGATTAGAACATATCGCGGTGTCGTTTCCATTCGCTTCTTACAATTTGACTGCAGACCACCGCAGCGACCTAATGAGGGTGGTCGGCAGATACTGAGCCTCTCACCATTTGGCGCACAGCCCGTTACCCTCTCCGCAATACCACGCTGAGTGACTCATTTCGTATTTGATCTAAATTTCCTAATGTTATTAAATATTTTATACTTCTACTTTAATCTCGATATAGTGAACGGCCGTTACTTTGTTGAAGCTTCATTCCTATATTACTTTCACCCTCTTATAATTTAACATTATGTTTTAAATTTATTGCGTGAGCCAGCTGGAATGTTCTACTCGTTTCTCTCAGATTCTCCGCCTAAGCTGTGCAGAACACCTGGAGACGTTTGTGCGCCTCATCTCCGCACGGGAAAGGAAGAGCCATAAAGACGGCAAACGCTTTGATTTTAGTAGCCGCTACTTTAAAACAAAATGGAATTTGGTGCTTTGTAACGATTTACAAGTGGCACGAAGTGTCAAAAGAAAATAAAATGAAAAAGGAAGACTAAAACGAGCAGATGTTTACTGGGGTCAGATGTCATGTCACCATGACAACTACTGGAGGCTTTATTGTGCGCATTTACTTAGGGTGGAAAAAAACGAGAGTCACGAAAGATGAAGGAAGAAAATACCAAATAAGTGAAACGAACGAGTTTCGTATGTGGAAACGGATTTTCTCTTGACGTTTTTAATAAAAAGTGCCAAACAAAAATCGGATAAGCAAATAAATAAGACGCGCGCACACAATTTTCTTCATCCAGGGCGGAGGATCAGTGGCAACCGTTAACAAACAGACTTGAGGGATAAAAACTTTTAAAACAGTTTAAAGTATTCAACTACACTCTTAAGAATGAAATAACCTTTTAGTTCGCAGAACAATCCACAAATGAATGTTCTGGAAATGACCTTTATTTATTTAGATCCGTAACAGGTTAACATGAATGACATTAAACGGGGAAAAGCATAGAACAGAACGGGTTGAGTTCAGGTTTTATTGATCTATTGTTTCCTTCTAAGTAGCCATTAAAGATCGCTGATTTGTTCACATGTTTGGAACCTTTTCAACATCAATAATAATAATAATAATAATAATAATAATAATAATAATAATAATAATGAATACATCATATGCAAAGAAGACTTCACAGAATAAAATAGTTTTTGTCAAGTAAACGTTCTACGAGGAACCATAGAACCCAGTAAAGTGCATCAAAGTACCAATCTAAGTCTGAATACACATTGCATGATGCCTTTAGTCGAGCCTATCTGGTGTGGTCGCCATATCTGTTTTATATAGCGCTGTCACACATGCGACTCCGTGTTAACCAAATGTACAGTACCTGGATTGCCTTCATTAAACAGGCAGCGGCGCGCGGCGACTCCGTGTCACGCGTGTAATTTTCACCCATGGGTGGCGAGCAATTTTGAAAAGTATTCATGAAATGTCACCGACCGCACAATTATTTATTTACTTCTTTATCTATGTATTATATAGTGCCTTTCATATCTATCTATCTATCTATCTATCTATCTATCTATCTATCTATCTATCTATCTATCTATCTATCTATCTATCTATCTATAGCGCCTTTCAAATCTGTCTTTCTATAGTCAATACTTTGCAAAGGGACTCACCGAAAATCTATAAAGAGTTCACTTTGAATCTGAAGCCTTGTAATTTAATTCATCACCTTTTATAGGCGGTGCAATCTCTAAGCGGTAAATGCGCTTCCAGACATGCACCGTTTGGGCACTGAAAGAAGAAAAGAATCACTCTGATCCACACACTTAGCCAATGACAGGGGCTTAACCTGAAGTTCAAGGACTTGATGACCTTTTACAGCAGGTACCACCCTCGAGTACAGTGTTATTGTCTCTTTGTTTCGGCGATATAAGCCCGTTGGGATGGAGGTAACTGTAAATAAACCTTCGCCTGTATGATTTATAATACAACGTTTCATCCACTAGGGGGCCTCGTTACGTTCATTTTCCGCTGTTTCACTGTATTCGCTGATTTTTCCCGGTGTGTGAATAAAAGATGACAATGAGTACAGAGTGAGTCGCAACAAAATGAATATACACGAAGGGTTGGACAGGTGAATGCGGTGATGCCAAGTCACCTGATGTGTTAAGCACTGTGATCTTTCACTTACCGTATATATTAATTTATCCAGGGCCGCCTCAAGGGTACATTGCGCCGTCAGGCAGTGTTAGGTGCAAGCAGCTTTGGTGGTGGGGGTTTGGGTGCTCCGGCGATCACATATGAAATCGACGAGGGAGAAGGCGAATATCGACCCCTGGGTCGGTGCCTACTCGGCCTATGCCAGCCTAGAACAGGTCCTTGCACTCATCCAGCAAGCAAAGGGTGCAAGGCATGTACAATACCCGGATAGGGCGCCAGTCCAGCACAGATAATTACAATTCATCATCTTAATCATAGCCTGGGTTTGACCCCTTAGCCGTTGATTTTTTAAGGTCTCACATGTTAGCTAGTATGGTACATAACGTTTTGACAGAAGTAGGGGGCATTGGATCGCGCTGCTGTTTCGCTAATCCAGCGTCTTCAGTTTGACTATAACAACACACACACACACATATCAGGGTCCAGTTTAGCGCTGACCATTCCCTTTATCTGCATGTCTTTCAAAATCTTTAACCCAATCCCGGAACACCCAAGTCTTTTATTCTAACTTGTTGAAAAAAATATTTTTTACTTTGCTGCATTTAAAATAAGGAGACAAACAAACAAACGGCACTTTTCCGTATTTTCCAAGTTTTAAAGATGATGTGCGCAGCGCTGCACTGACGTTCCAAAGCTTTACCTGTCGTTCCCAATAGGACTCCACCGCTTCAGCTACGGGGCTTCTCAACCTTTCTGCACTGGTGAACTCAGCAACGCAAAAAGACCTGGACGTCCACGGAAGACAACAGTGGTGGATGATCGCAGAATCTTTTCCATGGTGAAGAGAAACCCCTTCACAACAGCCAACCAAGTGAACGAGACTCTCCAGGGGGTCGGCGTATCGATATCCAAGTCTACCATCAAGAGAAGACTCCATGAAAGTAAATCCAGAGGGTGCACTGCAAGGTGCCAGCCACTCATAAGCCTCAAGAATAGAAAGGCTAGATTGGACTTTGCTAAAGAACATCTAAAAAAGCCAGCAGAGTTCTGGAAAAAACATTCTTAGGAGAGATGAGACCAAGATCAACCTACCAGAATGATGGCAAGAAAAAAGTATGGAGAAGGCGTGGAACAGCTCATCATCCAAAGCAGAGCACATCATCTGTAAAACACGGTGGAGTCAGGCAGTGTGATAGCTTGGGCGTGCATGGCTGCCAGTGACACTGGGACACTCGTGTTTATTGATGAGGTGACACAGGACAGAAGCAGCCGAATGAATTCTGAGGTGTTCAGAGACATCCTGTCTGCTCAAATCCAGCTAAATGACGTCAAATGGAGTTTCATTATACAGATGGACGATGACCCAAAACATACAGCCAAAGCAGCCCAGGAGTTTATTAAAGCAAAGAAGTGGACAATTCTTGAATGGCCAAGTCAGTCAGCTGATCTTAACCCAACTGAGCAGGCAGTTCACTTGTTGAAGACTAAACTTCAGACAGAAAGGCCCACAAACAAACAGCAACTGAAAGTAAAGGCCTGGCAGAGCATTAAAAAGGAGGAAACCCAGCATCTGGTGATGTCCACGAGTTCAAGACTTCAGGCTGGCATTGCCAGCAAAGTATTAGCAATGAACATTTGATTTCCAGTTATTTAAATTGGCCAGTTACTTTTGAGCCCCTGAAATGAAGGGATTGTGTTCAAGAAATGCTTTAGTTGCCTCACATTTTTATGCAATCGTTTTGTTCAACCCAATGAATTAAAGCTGAAAGTCTGCACTTCAGCTGCATCTGAGTTGTTTCATTTAACATTCATTGTGGTGATGTACAGAACCAAAATGAGACAAAAGTTGCCTCTGTCCAAATATTTATGGACCTAACTATATATTATACACCCTGACTTTCCACAGTCTGGCTAATATCTTTAATGAATGTGTGTGACGTATTTCGTCTTGTTGATCGGATATAAAACCGCAGTGAAAAGGCACAAGATGAGTAGACAGTACCGTGTCGCCCTGAAGGGGGCGCATGTGAGCCCAGCAGGTGCTCTTTGCTGCTGTTCTTCTATCTACGCAGATGCGCTAATAAGTTAGCGAGATCAGAAATTCAAATGCACTGCAGCGCCCCGTTTGTTTTTATTTTTTGTTCCGACTGACTGCCAAATTGGAGGATTAAGATTTTTAAAATTAAAGGTCTGGTCATGGGCCGGCCGTTTCATGAAATAAACTGTATGTACTTGTTACTGTTTGACATTAAACTTAATTTTCTAAACTACTAAACATTATCTGTCCCGTATTGCTATAGTCCTATATAATATACCGTATTACGTTAGGGTGACCATATGGGTTCGGGTATAAAGGAGGACACCGACAGTCAAAAAGGAGGACAAAAATTACCACATTCGCCGTCGGGCGGAAATAGAATATATAAACAGTGTTGCCGCTACTTGATATTACAATTATTGATAACGTAACGTAATGTCACGCGGTGACGCGGATGAATGGAGAATGGCCAAAGGCTGCTCATTCTCGGTATATATCATATGTAATTAGTCAAAAACGGTCAAGTCTGTTCGTGATTCTATGAAAGGAGGGCATTTTGATGAATTTTTGGAACGCCTGGAGGACGGAGGAAACCATGTTAAAAAAGAGGACATGTCCTCCTTTTAGAGGACGTCTGGTCACCCTAATTACGTCCTAGTATATATTGCAACTTATTTTATCTCATATCTAGTACTAGCTGTACCCCATGGCTGTGCCCTCATGGTATTGAAACAGGACAAACTTTAAAAATCAACAGACGTTAGCAATATATCTGGTCACGTTTCGCTCTGACGGGAGAGCGTCATTGTCGTGATAGCTCTGGCAATCAGCAGCTACCATCTAAACACATGGAGCTCTGACGTCTCTCTCAAAAACGCCAAACGTTACTCTTTAACAATCTGTAGGTGATAATGTCTGTTGAGCGAACAGGTAGCGCTAGCTAAGCGGAGGCGAGTTGCGCTCCAACACGTGGTGAGAGGTAGACGGGCTCGAACAGAGGCTGCCGATTCACTTGTTTGAACTGACATGACTGGGACCCCCTTAGTTGTTTCTTTTTCCTTAATGCAGCGTTTCTCAACATTTAAGTATTTGCGACCCGAGTTTTCTTAACAGTTTTAATTGCGCCCCCCTAACGTTTTTTTGAAACCCTAATAAAATGTATTCCTATATTTTTTGCTGCCGATGCACCGCTACAAGGTTTATTATACCTACTTAACTTTAATCGACATTTATCTATTTATTTCTTTTTCTAGTATCAGAATGTAGCGTAAGTTAATTTGTTTTGGTTTCAATAGATGTATTTTTCATATTTTCGATTCTTGTTTTTTTTTTTTCACATCTTCACGCCCCATTTTTTGTTACTTCCTAAGGGGGCGCGCCCCACAGCTTGAGAACTGCCACCTTAATGAGCAGCCAAACAATAAGGAGACCCCGCCACGTGACCTTTTTCCTAATCCTGCTAATGAGCTTCATTTCCCTTCATTTTAATAGCACTGTTTTTAAGGATTCAGTCCTCTGAGATGATCTGTTTCTGTATTAAATGACAGCCAAACAGAAATGAGACGTGAAATGATCTGACAGACGACCAGCTAAATTGGGGCTTCAAACTCTAGCCAATTTCACTCCAACCAGTTTCTTAATGAGAACCCAATTCTTGCTGTTCATTAAAGCCGTTACTGAATATCATGACTTGTTGCTGCTCTTGTTCTGCCGCAGCAGACTGATCTCAAGATGTTTTGGTGACCTAAGCAGACCAACCTGACCGAGACCTTCACCTTTCTTTATTTTCAGGTGAGCTGGTCTTGTTGTGGGTCTCCTTATTGTTTGGCTGCTCATTAAGGAAAAAGAAACAACTAAGGGGGTCCGAGTCATGTCGATTAAAATGAAGGCAAAACAAGTTAATCGTCAGAAAATAACAGTTCGCTAGTTAAGATGAGGGTTAGAATGAAAACCTGCAGCCACTGAGGCCCACCAGGACCAGAGTTGGACACCCCTTCCTTAATTAGCAGCCAAACAAAAGCAAGATACAAAATGAGCCGAAACACGACCAGCAAACTTGTGTCTGTCCATCAAGCAATATCTGAAAATAAAGAAAGGTGAAGGTCTCAGGAATGCTGATCTGCTCAGGTCCACAAAACATTTGAATGGTGGTCTTAGAAAGAAGAAAATCAACAATCACAGAAATGTCTGCTATTGCACAGTGAGAGCAGCAACAAGCCATGGAATTAAAGAACGGGTTTAATTAACAACGAGACTCGGCGCCTGATGAAGCAACTGGATGGAGTTTGAGGCCCTGACTCAGCTGGTCTTCTGTTGTTCCCACTCACTTCACATTTCATTTCTGTTTGAAGAAATTCATGGGAACAGACCTTGAAAAACAAGTAAATTAAAAGGAATGTTAAAGGAGTTAATTAGCAACAAAAACGGGTCACCATTAGAACATTAGAACAATCTAGACGAGAACAGGCCATTCAGCCCAACAAAGCTCAACAACAACAACAACATTTATTTCTATAGCACATTTTCATACAAACAGTAGCTCAAAGTGCTTTACATATTAAAGAATAGAAAAATGAAAGACACAGTAAGAAAAGAAAATAAATCAACATTAATTAACATCGAATAAGAGTAAGGTCCAATGACCAGGGGGGACAGAAAAAACAAAAAAACTCCAGACGGCTGGAGAAAAATAAAAATCTGTAGGGATTCCAGACCATGAGACCACCCAGTCCCCTCTGGGCATTCTACCTAACATAAATGAAACAGTCCTCTTTGGATTTAGGATTCTCACGGAAGGACTTGATGATGATGGTCACGTAGACTTCTGCCTTTTAATCCGTCCATCGTTGTTGGAGCATCATGAAGCTTTGAGTAGGTGGTGGTGGCGCAGGCCGCCACCACAAAGAAACCGGAAAAAGAAACAGAAAAGAGAGTAGGGTCAGTACCGATTTTAGAGCCACCATGAATAGTTATTTTGAGGAAATTGAACATATAGAGTATCAGGGTTAAGTTAAATTAAGATTAAAATGAAGTTATTAGAAGGCCATGTTAAAGTAATGTGTTTTCAGCAGTGTTTTAAACTGCTCTACTGTATCAGCCTGGTGAATTCCTATTGGCAGGCTATTCCAGATTTTAGGTGCATGACAGCAGAAGGCGCCCGCCTCACCACTTCTTTTAAGTTTAGCTTTTGGAATTTTAAGGAGACACTCATTTGAAAATCTAAGGCTACGATTTGGAATATAAGGTGTCAGACACTCCGATATATAAGATGGGGCAGATTATTTAAGGCTTTATAAACCATAAGCAGAATTTTAAAGTCAATCCTGAATGACACAGGCAACCAGTGTAGTGACATCAAAACTGGAGAGATGTGTTCAGATTTTCTTTTCCTAGTTAGGATTCTAGCAGCTCCATTCTGCACTTGTTGCAGTTGATTTATGTCTTTTTTGGGTGGTCCTGAGAGGAGTGCGTTACAGTAATCTAGTCGACTGAAAACAAACGCGTGAACTAATTTCTCAGCATCTTTCAATGATATAAGAGGTCTAACTTTACTTATGTTTCTTAGGTGAAAAAATGCTGTCCTAGTGATCTGATGAATATGTGATTTAAAATTCAGATTACAGTCAACGTTACCCCTAAGCTTTTACCTCCGTCTTGACTTTTAATCCTAATGTATCCAGTTTATTTCTAATAGCCTCATTGTATCCATTATTGCTGATCACTAAAATTTCAGTTTTCTCTTTATTTAACTTGAGAAAATTACTATTCATCCATTCTGAGATACAAGTCAGACATTCTGTTAGTGAATCGAGAGAGTCGGGGTCATCAGGAGCTATTGATAAGTACAGCTGTGTACAGCTCGCCAGTCCTATCCACTTGTTTCCTCCAAGAAAACATCAAGTCGAGTTTTGAAAGTCCCTAACGTCTTACTGTCTACCACACTACTTGGTCGCTTATTCCAAGTGTCTATCGTTCTTCGTGTAAAGAAAGACTTCCCAATGTTTGTGCGAAATTTACCCTTAACAAGTTTCCAACTGTTAAAAACCAATTAAGAAAAGGGTTAGAATGAAAACCTGCAGCCAACTGCGGCCCTCCAGGACTGGAATTGTGGACCCCCTGGTTCTGACAGCTGCCGCTCACTGGATATTTTCCCATTTTCGGACCACTCTCTGTGCATCCTACAGATGGTTGTGTGTGAAAATCCCGACAGATCAGCAGGTTCTGAAATAATCAGCCCAGCCCGTCTGCCAGGCCACATTCAGAGTCACTTCAGTCCCCTTTCTTCTCTATTCTGATGCCCGGTTTGAACTCCAGCGAGTGGTCTTGACAAGGCCTACAGGCTTATATGCATTGAGTTGCTGCCCTGTGATTGGCTGATTAGAGATTTACGTTATGAACAGGCAGCTGAATTGTTGTACCTAATAAAGTGGCCGCTGGAGTGCAGCTCCTCACTTGTGGTGGTCATCTCTTGTAGCTTTGTCCTTCCCCCACTTCTTCAAAATTTGCCCCCCATACTGATGACAGTCGATAATGTTGACGTCCTTTGTAAGTCGCTTTGGAGAGGAGTCAATATGTAGACTTGCTACTATAAGCGAGGTGTAGGTGATATCGTAACTTTGAAAATATGAACAATTTATGATATTTGTCTTGGGATGTGATGCAATTGTGCCACAGTACGGTTGTGACTCTAAAGAAAATGTAATTATTTTTTATGGTCCGTCTAAGCCTAGATGTCAAACTCCGTCTATGTGGAAAAGAACGAGCAGACAAGAGTGCGATGAGGGGCGATGACTAAGACGGCAGACCCCCTAAGGAGGTTCCAAGGCTTCACCAAACAGTAGGGGGCTCATCATGGTCTGAGTTACAAAAGAGCTAATAATGCCCTCCGTGTGCCCGCTTTGGTGGGTCTGTCTGGCCTCCACCACCCCGAATGCTGAACCCGTTAAGAGAGGTGAACATTGGAGGTGGTAAGTCAAAGGGTTAAAGAGAATGAATCTGATAAATGAGAGGAGATGCTGGAGTCCATCGAGCTCATTGGTTTAGTTGAGTAAATGGCAAGGGCAAAGGGGGGGTCTTACCGAGACAGGTGCAGGTGTGGGACCTCAAATGGCACTTTCATTTTCTTTTTGGTTGGGGATGGAAGTCGGAGTACACAAGACGGGCTTGGACATCAAGAGCCTACCAGGATGGACCCGTTTCTTCTTCTTGTCATTCCCTCAAATGGACGTCCTGTCTGAATGTTGCTGGCCATTGTAAGGTCCTCCCGGCTGCTGCCACATCACCAGTGTCTCCTCCATCCAAATGTGGCATCTCATGACCAGTCCTGTACTAGACGCTCTGTTGGTGGGCTACAACTGACCACTCTGGAGCTTGGTGTAGAGGTGGGGATTTAGGAGATTGTGGCCTGTCTGGGGTCTGAAGATAGAGAGATACACCTACTGGGGTCTTGTGTGCAGGCGATGAGGGTCTTTCCTGTTATGGCATGGGTACTGATGCCAGTGTTTGGCATCTTGATGTTGGTCCTAGGATCATGGCTACCTGGCAGGTAGAAAATTCTTTGTTAGTTGTGGCAATTAAACTTCAAAGACACTTGATATTCTATATGGTGGTCCACAAGGATCTCTCCAGGGTCCACT
Source organism: Polypterus senegalus (assembly GCF_016835505.1). Classification (NCBI taxonomy): domain Eukaryota; kingdom Metazoa; phylum Chordata; class Cladistia; order Polypteriformes; family Polypteridae; genus Polypterus; species Polypterus senegalus. The sequence goes on along the minus strand of NC_053156.1, from coordinate 18,028,786 downwards.
GCTGTTTTTGATCTCCATGCTTCCATCAGGTCAGATTATCTCGGGGCATAACGTGAGCCACCACCACTATGCTGACGACACACAGCTAGTTGGGTTTTTCAGTAGTGCCTGATGACCCCGACTCTTGATTCACAGACCCCCAAGGTCTGTCTTGTGTTTCCGAATGGATGAGTAGGGATTTCCTCAAACTAAATAAAGAGAAAACAGAAATTTTAGTGATTGGCAATAATGGATATAATGAGGGTATTAGAAATAAACTTGATGCATTAGGATTAAAAGTCAAGATGGAGGTAAGGAATTTAGGGGTAACTATTGACACTGACTTACATTTTAAATCACATATTATTCAGATCACTGGGACAGCATTTTTTCACATAAGAAATATAGCAAAAGTTAGACCTCTTATAACATTGCACGATGATGAGAAATGAGTTCACGCTTTTGTTTTTAGTTGACCAGATTACTGTAACGCACTCCTCTCAGGACCACCCAAAAAAGACATCAATCGATTGCAATGAGTGCAGAAAGCAGCTGCTAGAATCTTAACTAGAAGAGAAAATCCGAGCTCATCACCCCAGTCTGAGCGTCACTACACTGGTTACCAGTGCCATTTAGAATTGACTTTAAAATCCTGCTGATGCTTTACAAAGCCTTCAATAATCTCCTCCATCCCGTATCCCAGAATGCCTCTCACCTTACACTGCAAATCGTAACCTTAGATCTTCAAATGAGGGTCTGCTTAGAATTCCAAAGACGTGGTGAGGTGGGTGGCCTTCTGCTGTTATGCACACAACATCTGAAGAGCTGACCGATAGAAATTCACCAGGCTGATACGGTGGTCACTTTAACAAACTGATAAAAACTCATTACTGGACATGGCTTACTCAGAGCTTCATTTTAGTGTAACCCTGATATTCTGGATATGCATTGAATTATCATTTCTATCATATCTCCACAATCCATACTCAACCCTACTTTCTCTGCTGTTCTTTTTCCAGTTTTCTGCGCTGATGATCTGCGCCCCCACCACCTGATCAAAGCACCATGCAGCCCCTCCATTGATGAAGGCCAGAGGTCCACATGACCATCAGCTTCTGATTCTTTCATGTGAAGCTTGAAAACCATAAGAACTGATTGAGATCATTGACGTTAGGGGGGCTGGGTGGTCTCGTGGCCTCGGAAACCCTGCAGATGTTATTTTTTTTCTCCAGCCATCTGGAGTTTTTTATTTGTTTGTTTTTTCTCTCCTCCCTGGCCATCGGACCTTACTTTATTCTTTGTTAATTAATATTGCCTATTCTTATTGTTTAAATTTTTTTTTTTTTTTTATTTCTTCATCTTGTAAAGCACTTTCAGCTCCATCATTTGCATGAAAACGTGCTATAGAAATAAATATTGTTCTTGTTGTTGTTGTAAGCGCTGGTGGACTTGTGGACTTCCTGATCTGCTGTGAATAAATGAGTGCACCCTAAAGATGTTTCCAAAAATCCTCTGTCTCTCTCTAGAATGAATACCTTCAATGGGATCTCATACCAACAGTTGGGCAAATCCAGTTTATCAGTTACCAATGAGATTTCTCAGCACCAAAATACAATTTTTTCATTTCTTTGTTTTGACAAAAAGATTCAAGACCATAGTGCAAAACTGAGCCCACCTCAATGAAGGGTCTTAGGAACAACGCTTGAGAAAATGCCAATGAGCGGGAATTTAGCAACAGAAAAGTCTCATCTGCCAACATGTAGGTGAACACCAGATAACTGACAATTATGGGGGCGCATTTAACCTGTCAACCCCACACACACACACCAAGCAGTGCAGTGGAGTGCTGACAGTAAAGGCACCACATGGCAGAGACATGTCACAAGACTTGAGGAAGAAGGTTATGACTGCACAAGAAAGCTCAAGGAACGAGGAACACAATGAGTGAAATGTTAATAATCAGTCGGAATAACACAGCAAAAGTGATCCAGAAATCCAAAAAGGAGGGACTTGTGGTAAGATGTTCAAAACATGAGGCTGTAGACAGAGAGATAAATATGAAAGGCACTATATAATGATAGATAGATAGATAGATAGATAGATAGATAGATAGATAGATAGAAAGGCACTATATAATAGATAGATAGATAGATAGATAGATAGAAAGGCACTATATAATAGATAGATAGATAGATAGATAGATAGATAGATAGATAGATAGATATGAAAGGCACTATATGATTGATAGATAGATAGATAGATAGATAGATAGATAGATAGATAGATAGATAGATAGATAGATAGAAAGGCACTATATAATAGATAGATAGATAGATAGATATAAAAGGCACTATATAATGATAGATAGATAGATATGAAAGGCACTCTATATCAGATAGATAGATAGATAGATAGATTGATAGATATGAAAGGCTTTCTATAATAGATAGATAGATAGATAGATAGATAGATAGATAGATAGATAGATAGATGTGAAAGGCACTATATAATAGATAGATAGATAGATAGATAGATAGATAGATAGATAGATAGATAGATAGATAGATAGATAGATAGATAGATAGATAGTGTGACGGGCGGCCGGGTCCCATGCTTTGTGGCAGCCCTCCTGGGTTACATCGGGACCACAGGTGTGTGACTTCAGGACTCAGACCTGTTGGGCTCCATGGCCACCACCCGGAGGAGCTGCATGGCTTAATGAGCCTCTCTGGAATGGAATGCAGCCACACCCGGAAGTGCAGCCTAATTAGACCAATTACCACCTGGCGCACTTCTAGGAGGGCTACAAAAAGTGCCTGCAGCCACTACTCGGGAGCCAGAATCGGGAGGAAGAGGACGAGGTTGCGTGAGAGGAGAAGTGGTGGTGCCATCAGAGGAAGAATTGGTTTGGAACTGTGTTGGGCCTGTGGGACACGGGGAAGATGTCATCATCAAGTCCTTTTGTGAGAACCCTAAATCCAAAGAGGACTGTTTCATTTATGTTAGGTAGAATGCCCAGAGGGGACTGGGCGGTCTCATGATCTGGAATCCCTACAGATTTAATTTTTTCTCCAGCCGTCTGGAGTTTTTTGTTTGTTCTGTCCCCTGGCCATTGGCCCTTATTCGATGTTAATTATTGTTGATTTATTTTGTTTTTCTTATTGTGTCTTTTATTTTTCTATTCTTTATTATGTAAAGCACTTTGAGCTACTGTTTGTATGAAAATGTGCTATATAAATAAATGTTGTTGTTGTTGTTGTTGATGTGCCCAACGGCTAAAGAGAAAAAATAAAACTTTGTTTATTGAGCACGTGCCTCAGTTTGAATCTGTGCCGGGTCGGGCGCCTATATATCGCCTTATTCACACTGGCGTAGCCGGCAGGATTCCGGTCTGTCCATTTGGACTGGGACCTGTGTCAGAAATTGTGTGAAGGCCCGGCATAGCAAAGCGCAGCAGCGCAAGGCACGTGCTCGACACAGCTGTGTGGAGAGTGTGCTCCCGACGCAACCACAGGCAAACGGGCAAGCACAGCGCACTCACACGGCAGGGGCCACAGGCAAGTATCGAATGTTGAATGCACTAAACAAGACCCTCACCCTGCTACTTTGCTCTTTCAGATGGGGGTCGGCAGGGAGATGACATCATTGTCGACCCCTATGTGGCACTGACTGCAGAGGGTCCGGTGCTCTTCTGACCATGGGGCACAATATGTGTCTTTCCAAGGTCTCCTTAATGTGTGAGGTGAGGGCCACCAGTCGGTGGTCATTTAAGACTTTCGGCTGCATTATTTTGGGGGCTATCTTGTTTTTGTTTTATAACTTTGAAGAGCTGGATTAGGCCTCCATACAGTTCATGATGAACCAAATTTGAGGTTATTCATATCATTATGAGATATTCATTAAACAAAGAACGGCCTTGTTTATGACGAGAGAATGTCCCTTATAAGGAGTGTTCCTTATATGCTAATTGGGACTAAAAGTGAATGTCACTGTTCACAAAGATGGCTGCAACGACCCCAATTCAGCCCCACAGAATGTTTTCTCGGCGCCAGCTCAGCTTGCACCTTTGTCCGCAGGTGTTTCAAAAAATCAATACACAGCTGGATCCAAAGACAAAAAGGAGACAATGTCCTCTCGTCTTCAGCTGCGGAGTAACGCCCCCACCAGCAGGATTCCTCACGACCTTGTAGAAACGCGACTGCAAAGCCAGCCAGCCCACCTTCCCCCGCAGCTGTTGAATTCAGGTAGGACGCGCCTGACAGAATATGAATAAAGAAACGCAGCTCACCATCACCGTTAACAGCCCCCCAGCTCCCCTCCCCAATCCCGCCTGCATCTTGTCATCTATTCAGCTCGCGATCTGTGTGGCAAAGAATAAAAGAAAAGAAAAGTGACTTTTAACAAGAAGACGCGCGCGCACAACGCGCGTGCACGTACCGCCCTCACTAATTACGCGAAATTCCGAGTCCCGTCACGGCGACCTCGCGACTGGGGCGATGCTATACGGACCAGAGGAGAGCCACGCCGTGAAAACATTACCGTTAAAATGAGAGGAGATTTAAGAGACGGGGATCGGTGTCGACTTGCAGCATATGCCGAAGCCTTAGAAATAATGTGTGGAGAAAGAAGGGGTGTGCGTTGGCACCTTTCAAGGGCAGTGCCGTCGCTTGCATCTCTCACTACACACGCTTAATGTCGCCGGCCGCTCAAGCACGAGAAAGGCACTGTATCAAAGCGCTAGCAGCCACCCGAGGGGCTATAAAAATGAGCTACAGCTACTGCCGCCGCGGCGACGGAACATCGAGGAAATGCTAATGAGACCACCCCTCCCCCCGCCCTCAGACAATGCAACCCCCAACCACCACCACCGCACCTCGTAATGCGGCCTTCCATCATAAAAAGACGCCGCTACTGCATCTTAATGACCGCAATCATCCGCCTGCCTCCGCGCGCGCCGACTTCGGGGCCGTAAATCTGCGCTTCTCCTTCACAGACACTGGGCTGGGAAACGGGGGTTGGTATGTTCGGGGAGGGGGCTTTCACGGTCACGGGGGGTTGTCGGCGAACTGGGCGTCTTCGCGTTTCAGGAATGGAAAGGCGACATAAAAAAGAGCAGCCCACTGCCCACTGGGACACGCATGTCATAAGTACACGGGCTCGGAAAACACAACGATATAGTGAGCGAGTACACCAGACAGATACACACAAAAATATGCACACACACACATCAAAATCACAAATAATAAAAAACTTTCTGCACTTGATTCATTTGATGTGGACAAGTGTGACATTTTTTGCCCGTCAATCTACACCCAATAACCCTGAATGACAAGATGAACACGTGTTTGCATAAAAGGTTTACAAATGTATTCAAAAATCAAAAACTGAAATCTGTCATTCGTAAAAGTATTCAGCCACCCTCCGTTCAACTCCTTTTTTTGGGCAGCAATTCCAGCTTTGAGTCTTTGTGGTGAGTCTCTACAAGCTTTGCACACCTGGATCCGAAACGGTTGATCTCATTCTTCCTGGCAGATCCTCTCAAGCTGCTGAACAGCCATCTTCTGGGATACTCAAGGACACTCTGAGACTTGTTCTGAAGTCACTCCAGCATTGTCTTGGCTCTGTGCTTCAGGTCACTGAGCTGTCAATTTGAAATGTTGTACACCCTGGAGCAGATGTTTCTCAGGGTCCTCTCTGTATTTGGCTCCATCCATCCTTCTAACCAGTCTCTTTGTCTCTGTTCCACACACTCTTAAAAATCCTCATTCTTTAATGGCACTTTATTGTTCTTAAGTGGGTTGTGTGGTTCCTCATTCCTTGACCAGGCACCATTGCATTCTGGGACGGATTATTTGCTTTAACAAGCTTCATGATATGTGTAAAAAAAAAAAATCAAAATGAAATCTTTCATGTATGGTGGGCTGCTGGACACTAACAGATTAAGAAAACCTGAATTGACGTCAGAGCCCCTCCTACAATCACGACCCATTGGGATTTCTCAAATCTGTTACCATCTCTTGATGGTTATTTACTGTGTGGACCCCGCTATTGATCTAAATAAATAAAGGGGTGTATCTGGAATCTTCATGTGGAGGGGTCTTTTCACCATTGGTTCCCCTATGGCATCTCAGTGAAGAACCGCTCGGGCATCTTGATTTTTAAAAGTGCACCACACTGCTGTCACCTCCACCACCACCAGCACGCCTCCCTGCAGGGACATCATTAGGCAAATGATTAGTGGTGCCAGGTCTTCACCATACCAAGTGTTTGGAGTTCCACCTAAGGAGCTCAATTTGTGTCTCCTCAGACCAGAAGCGTTTTCTCCTCATGCTCTCAGAGTCCTTTAGGTGCCTTTAGCCGAAGAGTGGTCTCCATCTAGTCACTCTGCCATAAACGACTACACGTTGGAGTGCTGGTCCATCCAGCAGGTTCTCCCATCTTGGCAGATGACTTCTGAAGCTCGTTTAGTCTAACTGTTGGCTTCTTGGTTACCTCCTTGAACAAAGGCTCTTTTGCTTGGTTTGTCAGTTTGGCCAGATGGCCAGCTCTATACTCTTAAAAAATGCTGGTTCTTTAATGGCTCTTTATGGTTCCTTACTGGATTGTATGGCTCCTTGTTGAACCTCTGCTTGACCCAAGCACCATTCCATTCTCAGATGGGTTTTTATTTATTTGAAGTTGGTTTAAAGAGCTTGTTGTGAATCTAAATAACTAAAAGTTCTTTAGTCTCACTTTAGATTAGGTGTCCCTAATTACACTGTACTTACCATGTAATTACCTGTATAGTTACAGAGCAACTAGGTGTTATTACCTTGTATTTGCTGTAATTTAGTAAGCACTCAATTGTAATTGTTATTCCACAATTTATATACTTACATACTTATAAATATTGTGGAATAATGATTACAATTGAGTTCTTAATTATAGCGTTACACTGTATTACACAGTAATAACGCCTAGTAACTCTTTAATTATACAGGTAGTTACATGGTAAGTACAGCATGGTTAGGGTCACCTAATCTAAAGTGTTACCATTTTGTTCCAGAACCTTCACATGGATGGGCCTTTTGGATATCAAACCTTTGGGTGGTTCTCCTGTGGCATTGCTCGGGCACCTTCATTTTGTCAAGAGTCCTGGCGGTACCAAAGGTCTTCCATCTCCCAATTCTTGAAGCCACTGTTCTCCTTGGGACAGTCCCACCTCTTCAAAGCGGTTTGGTCCCCTTGCCCTGATCTGCGCCTCAACACAATTTGATCCTGGAGATCTACAGAGACTTCCTTGGACCTCATGGTTTGGTTTTTGCCCGAATAGTCAGGGTGAATTGTGGACGTTCTATACACTTGTGCCTTTGGATGTGATGTCCACAGGTGGACTCCAATCACATTCTTGAAATGTCTCCGGGGGCACCCAAGCACAATCTGGAGGGCCACAGCAGAGGTTCTGAATACTTCTAAGAATGGGAGAGTTCAGTTTTGGATTTGTAATAAATGTGCAGACCTTACCATCCACTTTATAAGCCCACTTATCCAAAGCAGGGTATGCAGGGAACCTGGAGCCCAGCCGGGCAGATACCGGGCACAAGGTAGGAGCAGCACCAGGCATAAATGTCATCTTACCAACAGTGGCGTCTCTGCTTTAACAGCAAGTGGAACACTGGACCCCACCTCCCAGCAGGTGGCGATGTTGGGCAGAAATGAAGTTGTGCTGGTGCCTCAACAGTTTAAGGTATTAGCTCAACTTAGTCATGACAGTCCATTGTTTTCAATAATACATGACATGCCATTTCTTATGTAGAAATATTTTTTTTCCTTTCTGTAGGATCTGAATTTCCTTTGTGCCTGGCACCACTAGCCTGTTTTCAGGTTGCCATGCACAGGCCCCTGGACCCTCAGTGTTCTTGCCATAGCTTTGCTCAGGTGTGCACTCAGCCTTTCTGTTCCACCTTAGGACTTGACAGCTGAGTTCTTTAAAGTGATCAGCTGGTTGATGTTGTTTGTTATGCACTTCAGAGGTGTGTGAGTGTCTACATCTCACTATTTGGGTATAAATTGTCACCATTATCTGACTTAAGTACAATACAACACATCTGCCATACTCTCACTGATTCTTTAAGCTGATCCAAGCCAGTGTCCTTCTCGAGACCCTCTGGTGACCCCATACCCAGGCCAATGGAATAAAGCAGAAAGTGAGTCTCATAGGAACTGCTCTGTAAGTGCCTCTTTATCATCATCTCTCTCTCTCTTTCGTTCACGGTCTGCCCCCTCTATCAGTGTATGTGTGCGTGTGTGCGTGTGTGTGTGTGTGCGCCTCAGGCTCCTTTCCTTTCTCACACTCTTTCTCTCACTCTTTCTTTATCAGGCTCCACCCCTTCTGACATCATCTCTCCATGCCTGTGTCTGTCTGTCTCCCTCTCTCTCTCTCTCTCTTATTCTCTTGCTCACTATCTTTTTCAGGCTCCACCCCTTCTGGCATCATCTCTCCCTCCTTGTGTCCCTCTCTCTCTTTATCAGGCTCCACTCCTTCTGGCATCATCTGTCCATGCCTGTGTCCCTTTCTCTATTTTTCAGGCAATACCCCTTCTGACATCATCTCCCTCTCTCTCTCTCTCTCTCTCTTTCTCTTGCTCTCTCTCTTTTCAAACCCCCTTCTGACATCATCTCTCTCTCTCTCTCTTTCTCAGGCTGCCCCCTTCTGACATCATCTCTCCATGGCTGTGTCTGTCTCTCTCTCTCTCTCTTTCTCTTGCTCTCTCTCTTTTCCAGACTCCACCCCTTCTGACATCATCTCTCCCTCCCTGTGTCCCTCTCTCTCTTTCTCTCACTCTCTCTTTTTCAGGCTCCACCCCTTCTGTCGTCATCTCTCTTTATATAATATAAACGTCTACACGTGGAAGTGTGTGTGTCTCTCTGTCCGGCCCGGAAGTGAGAGGTGGAGTCGGGGTGAGAGCTCCGCCTCCGAGGAAACAGAAAACTCGCTTAGCCGCTAATAACACAAGCGAGGTGAGCACACTGACAAAACGAATCCTCCTAGGAGAGAGACGTCCAAAGTCGTCCCTTTCAATTACCTGACATGTCTACATTTCAGTTTTTATTACTATTTCAGTTTTAGTTTTTATGACTATTTCAATAGTTTCTAGGACCCCAGCATGGGCTTATACAGCTAGTATAATATATATAAACATGAGCACAATGTGTGCTGTAAATACACACTGTACAATATTAACACACAGGTACTACATACATGTATACACATTCACTTCCATACAATATTAATACACCTAAACGTCTACACAATGCTAGCACACCTGTGCCTTTTATATAAATTGTATGATATTAACACATATGTACACCACATTAACTCACAAGCATACAAACACATCTACACAATATTAACATATGCATTGTGTAAACACGGACACCTATACTTTATTAATATATTTGTGCAATATTAACAGACATGTATACAACGTGACGGCACACAGACAATACAAAGTGTTAACACATGTGACCTGTACACACACACACATACATGTCTACACAATGCCAATACCCGTGTATACAGAATATTAACACCCGCGTTCACACCCAGACATCTCTGCATTATTAACACAGGTATACTGAATATCTATACAATAACACGTTTGTACAGCATATCAACATCTATGCGATATTAGCACATGTACTGTATATACAACAGGCCTCCACACAGTGTTATCACACATATCTTGTACATACGCACACACATTTGCACAAACATGCAGTGTGTAAACACTTTCCCATCCATACAACACTAGCACATCAACACAAAATGAACACACAAGCAGTGCACATGCAGACATCTGTGTGGTTTTAGCACACGTATACCGCATATCTACCCATTAAAACACACACGCCTGCACACACATGGGAGGCAGCCAGAAGGACCAAAAGAAGGTAATTCCATGCCAGGCCATGCCATTAAACCTTCCTCTTTAATCTCTGCAGACCAGACACAGGAGTCCAACGATGACATCACTTCTGGTTTCCGGACCCAATGACATCACTTCCGGTTGTGGGCCCTGATGATGACACTTCCACCGACCCGCCTTAAAAGCCAGACAACCTCTACTTTGTAGTCAGTTCTGTTTTGGACTCAAGCTGTACACTTCTGTGTTGCCAAATTCTCAATTTTGCAGTCAGTGGACTGTGATGTTTGCTGATGGCATTGTGATCTGTAGTGAGAGTAGGGAGCAGGTTGAGGAGACCCTGGAGACATGGAGATCTGCTTTAGAGAGGAGAGGAATGAAGGTCAGTAGGACCACCAAGACAGAATACATGTGTGTGAATGAGAGGGAGGTCAGTGGAGCGGTGAGGATGACACAGGGAGTAGAGTTGGTGAAGGTGGATGAGTTTAAATACTTGGGATCAACAGTACAGAGTAATAGAGATTGTGGAAGAGAAGTGAAGAAGAGAGTGCAGGCAGGGTGGAGTGGGTGGAGAAGAGTGTCAGGAGTGATTTGTGACAGACGGGTATCAGCAAGAGTGAAAGGGAAGGTCTACAGGACGGTAGTGAGACCAGCTATGTTATATGGGCTAGAGACGGTGGCACAGGAGACACAGCTGGAGGTGGCAGAGTTAAAGATGTTGAGATTTGCATTGGCTGTGACGAGGATAGACAGGATTAGAAATGAGGACATTAGAGGGTCAGCTCAGGTGGGACGGTTGGGAGACAAAGTCAGAGAGGCGAGATTGTGTTGGTGTGGACATGTGCAGAGGAGAGATGATGAGTATAATGAGAGAAGGATGTTAAGGATAGAGCTGACAGGCAAGAGGAGAAGAGGAAGACCTAAGAGCAGGTTTATGGATGTGATGAGAGAGAACATGCAGGTGATGGGTGTGACAGAGCAAGATGGAGAGGACAGAAAGATATGGAAGAAGATGATCCACTGTGGCGACCCCTTAACAGGAGCAGCTGAAAGAAGAAGAAGATTGAAGTATACGGGTGGCTGTCCCGCACCACTTTTGGCGTCCAGGCCGATTCGTTTTACAGCACACATCTACGCGGTGTTAACACACATTATAGACACCGACACCTGTACATATATGAATATATGAAAATATGAAAATATGAACACACACAAAGCTCACACACATGCGGACATGAAGACCCTCCAACTTAAACAGTGTCCTCGTCACCCTCATCACAAACACAAGCCCACCCCTCCCACACCACACACTGAAGTCACTCAGTGCTCACCCAACTGGCTCACAGTGTAATCACTCAACATGGACCTAAAGTCACACCATCAGTGACGTGTACGCACACACACACACTATGTCATCCACCTCTGCACGTCACAATCTTGTCATTAACCCAGTTAAGCAAAGCAGTCATTCAGGGCCCTTCATGCCACCACAGCCATAAACACCAGGCTGGCAAAGGGACCCCATGCACACCGAGACACAGAAACGCAGACAATCATCAGGTCGTCACGTCCATTACACACACACACACACATTCCAGTCCCTTCCGTATGCACACAACTGCCCCTGGACTCTGAACACAGTCAATCTCCCAGAGTTCTCCTGCGTCATTCGGCCTCATGAAGTGACCCTCATTGAGTGGCTGTTGATCGGCCGCCTATTCATACAAGACTCAGACACTCCGTCCATTCCTCCTTTCCAGTGTGCCCAATGCACGCACACACACACACACACTGCTCGATGAGCTGTGGCAGGACTCCCAGATCCATTTGGCCGTACGGCTGCATGCCAGGCAGCTGGCCATTAATTAGCACCGACTCTGATGCCAGACGCAGCTTTATGTGCCTGCTGAAGTTCGGAACAAGACGCTCCATGGTTCACATTTTGCTAATCAACGCTGGCTTAGGTTGGTGGTGGGGGGTTTCATGTAAATCAGGCTTGGAATATTCACTGGTTTCTGTTCTTTTCTTAATTTTCTGTGAAATGCTCCAGCGGTGAGGAAATGTCTGTTTCTTTCTGCCAAATGGACATTTGTCTACATAGTTTGGGCAGTGAGGGGGCAACATTGAGAAGTTAGGACCCCCCTTGGAGACAAACATGCACACATCATCTTCCTCCGTGCCTCTGTATGAGGCTCTCCTTCTCTGTGTTGCTTTGTTGTGCTCAGCTGAGTGCGGCCAACTCATTTTTCCTGAAGAGGTGACAGGAGATAACAGCTTTTAGATAGATAGATAGATAGATAGATAGATAGATAGATAGATAGATAGATAGATAGATAGATAGATAGATAGATAGATAGATAAAAGGCACTATATAATAGATAGATAGATAGATAGATAGATAGATAGATAGATAGATAGATAGATAAAAGGCACTATATAATAGATAGATAGATAGATAGATAGATAGATAGATAGATAGATAGATAGATAGATAGATACTTTATTAATCCCAAGGTGAAATTCACATACTCCAGCAGCAGCATACTGATAATAAACAATATTAAATTAAAGAGTGATAACAATGCAGGTATAACAGACAATAACTTTGTATAATGTTAACGTTTACCCCTCCGGGTGGAACTGAAGAGTCGCATAGTGTGGTAGAGGAATGATCTTCTCAGTCTGTCAGTGGAGCAGGATGGTGACAGCAGTCTGTCTGTCTCTGAAGCTGCTCCTCTGTCTGGAGATGATCCTGTTCAGTGGATGCAGTTGATCCTCCATGATTGACAGGAGTCTGCTCAGCGCCCGTCGCTCTGCCACAGATGTCAAACTGTCCAGCTCTGTGCCTACAATAGAGCCTGCCTTCCTCACCAGTTTGTCCAGCTGTGAGGCGTCCCTCTTCTTTATACTGCCTCCCCAACACACCACCGTGTAGAAAAGGGCGCTCGCCACAACCGTCTGATAGAACATCTGCAGCATCTTATTGCAGATGTTGAAGGACGCCAGCCTTCTAATGAAGTATAGTCGGCTCTGTCCTCTCTTGTACAGATCATCAGTATTGGCAGTCCAGTCCAATTTATCATCAGCTGCACTCCCAGGTATTTATAGGTCTGTACCCTCTGCACAGTCACCTCTGATGATCACGGGGTCCATGAGGGCCCTGGACCTCCTAAAATCCACCACCAGCTCCTTGGTTTTGCTGGTGTTCAGGTGTATGTGGTTTGAGTCGCACCATTTAACAAAGTCCTTGATTAGTTTCCTATACTCTTCCTCCTGCCCACTCCTGATTCAGCCCACCATAGCAGTGTCGTTAGTGAATTTGCACGTGGCAGGACTCCGAGTTGTATTGGAAGTCTGATGTATGTTGGCTGAACAGGACCAGAGAAAGTCCAGTCCCCTGCGGCGCTCCTGTGCTGCTGACCACAATGTCAGACCTGCAGTTCCTGAGATGCACATACTGAGGTCTGTCTGTAAGATAGTCCATGATCCATGTCACCAGGTATGAATCTACTCCCATCTCTGTCAGCTTGTCTCTGAGGAGCAGAGGTTGGATGGTGTTGAAGGCGCTAGAGAAGTCCAGAAACATAATTCTTACAGCACCACTGCCTCTGTCCAAGTGGGTGTAGCATATAGATGATGGCATCCTCCGCTCCCACCTTCTCCTGGTATGTGAACTGCAGAGGGTCGAGGGTGTGGTGGACCTGTGGCTTCATGTGGTGAAGCAGCAGCTGCTCCATGGTCTTCACCACATGTGACGTCAGAGCGACAGGCTGAAGTCATTCAGCTCATTAGGACATGGGGCGGCCATGTCATAACCCCACCTATACACCCCTTCTGCTTTCACAATAAGTGTCCAGGAAAAATGTATTGTGCTCTCACTAAGCCTGGAAGCACTTCTTCCACGACATGGTGTTTCCTCACCCTACTGTCAACGGCGTGTCGCGCATGTTTATGGATGCCATGATCAGACACCCCCCTTACACGACGACCTCAGCATGAATTAAATCACATAAACTACTCAAAAACAAAATAAAAGAAACACTTTAAAAACATATCCGATCTCAATGCTGGCTCTCTCTACTGCTATGGACTGATATGGTGATGTGTTAGGAACAAAAAGATGGAAAAGAAAATGATGAACCTACAGGGGGACACCCCGTAAATCAAAGGGAAAAAATGAAGGGGCAGGCAGGCAGGCGAGTCCATTTTGCCAAAATTTCATTAAGCAATTCCAAATCGTACTCAGTAGTTTGTATGCCCCCCACCATGCCTGACAATGTCCTAATGAGACGATGGATGGTGTCCTGGGGGATCTCCTCCCAGATCTGGACCAGGGCATCACTGAGCTCCTGGACAGTCTGAGGTGTCGGATGGACCCAAACAAAATGTCCCACACAGAGGTGTTCTATTAGATTGAGGTCAGGCAAGTGAACATGGGTGGGTTGGTGGTTGTTGGTGGGCAGTCAATGGTATCAATTCCTTCATCCTCTTGCCACATGAGGCCAGGCATTGTCGAGCACCAGGAGGAACCCCTGCACCAACATAGGTTCTGACAATGGGTCCAAGGATTTCATCCCGATACCTAATGGCAGTTAAGGTGCCATTGTCTAGCCTGTAGAGGTCTGTGTGTCCCTCAATAGATATGCCAACCCACCCAGACCACCAGACCGGTCATGCTGAATGATGTCACAGGCAGCATTAGGTTCTCCACGGCTTCTCCAGACCCTTTCACGTCTGTCACATGCTTAGGGTGAACCTGCTCTCATCTGTGAAAAGCACAGGGCGCCGCCAGTGGTGGACCTGCCAATTCTTGTATTCTATGGCAAATGCCAATAGAGCTCCACGGTGCCCACTAGAGGACATTGGGCCCTCAGGTCACCCTCATGAAGTCTGTTTCTGATTGTTTGGTCAGAGACATTCACACCAGTGGCCTGCCTGCCTCCCTGCTGGAGGTCATTTTTTTGGGCTCTGCCAGTGCTCATCCTCTTCCTCCTCGCCCAAAGGAGCAGATACCGGTGGGTCCTGCTGATGGGTTAAGGACCTTCTACGAGGCGCCCTGTCCAGCACTCCTAGAGTAACTGCCTCCCTGTCTCCTGGAATCTTCTCTATGCCCTTAAGACTGTGCTGGGAGACACAGCAGACCTTCTGGCAATGCCACATATTGATGTGCCTGCCATCCTGGAGAAGTTGGACTACCTGTGCCAGCTCTGTAGGGTCCGGGTATGGCCTCATGCTACCAGTAGTGACACTGACTATAGTCAAATGAGTGATAAAACAGAAGAGGAAGAGAAAATGTCAGTGGCCTCCCTCCACCTCTTAAACCATTCATTCCTGTTTTGCAGGTCATCTCATTGTTGCCCCTCTAGTGCACCAAAGCAGCTGAAACTGATAAACAAGCCCCTCCGGTACTTCACTGACCAGATCAATCGCCCACAAGCGTCATTGACTTGATGCTATACTCGGATTTTTTAATTCATTTCATTTCTGAGCAGTATATAATCAACACCACACCAGATAAAAGTGGCACGGTGGCAAGTGCTGTCAGCAGCGCAAAACTGGTAAAAGGGTGAACAGGCCTGAAAATGAATGAAAACCAGACCAGGACTTCACTGACCTGACCCAGAGATAGGCCTCATCCCTGGTAGCCTTGCCCCCAAACTCAAAACAAGGCAGGCTTCAAGGCCTGCACAGACTGAAAACGAAGCCCTGGCTTTCAGAAGTTAAAAAAAAAAACAAAACTTTAAATATTCAAAATATATCAAAACAAGGGAGTGGATGACTGTAAACCTACGGCTTGAAATCTCATCGTAAAATGAACTTAAATAAATGTCCACACATTGCATTGTGTACATGTGACAATAACCCTGAAATGTACTGATAACCATACTTTATCAAATAATATTTTAACAAACTAACATTAAGAAAAAAATTACAAAAAAAAAAAAAGCTAATTCCAGTTTTTGATCTGCTTCTCCTAGTGAGGATTACAATGGCAGCTCAGCTCAAACCCTCCTATGCCCAGTTATAGATTCCAGCTCTCCCTGAGGAATTCCCAGATGCCCCCAAGCCAGCCGAGAGATATAACCCACCAGCGTGCCCAAGGGTCTCCACCTAATGGAACTTGCCCAGAGCAGCTTTGGGAGGAGCTATCTGGGTGGCATCTTTACGACATGCCCAGACCACCTCAACTGGTTTCTCTCATATCTGAAACTCCCCTGAATCACTGAGTGTCTCACCCTGTCATGGAGAGTCAGCCCAACCACCCTATGAAGAGACCTCATTTCTGCCACTTGTTCTTGCAAGTCAGGTCAGGTTGGGGAGCCTGTACTGGTAGAGCATGGTGCAGCACCCACCACCACATAACAAAACAGCCTGGGTTCCAAGTTGGCAACCCCTTCATTCCAGTCCCACCTTCCAAAAATGACCCTCTATCTGGTGTCATGTGGCTGTCCCCTTGTCCTGGTCCAGCCACTTGGGTCCTGTAAGCTGGATCACCCTTGGGGAAACATGCCACATGGCTGTAGTGCCGTAACTAACACTCCCTCACAATGCAGGTCATGTGCCTCATTCGGGACCCTGTGAGCAACACAAAGTCAAACCAGTGGTACTCAAGGATTCTCTGAAGAGAGTCCAGTCTTCATCTCAGGTCACTGGAGAGCGTCCATGTCTCACAGACAGGGAGCACCAGGACTTTAAAGACTTGGACCTTGGTCCTTTTGCAGAGATATTGGGAGCGTCACACGCCCCTTTAAAGTGACCTCATGACCCCCCCATGCTCTCCCAATCCGTCTACTGACCTCACAGAAAGAGTCACCAGAGACCTGAATGTCACAGCTGAGGTAAGTACACCTCTCGATGTGGCCGACACTCTCTCCTTAGGCAGACACACTGCTGATGGCTGTGCCCAAGAGGTCATTAAAGGCCTGGATGTTGGTTTTTATCAGGACCCTCGAAAGCCCAGACATTCAGACTCCTCACTCAGCCTCTCGAGAGTCCTGATCAGAGCATCCATTGACTCCACGAAGATCACAGCATCGTTAGCAAAGTCAAGATCCGTGAATCTCTCTTCAGCAACAGATGCCCCACAGCCGCTGGACCCCACGACCCCCCAACACCCAGTCCATACAAGTATTGAACAGAGTAGGAGCAGAACCCACTACTGATGAACCCCAGAATCAACTGGGAAAAACACAGAGGTCCTGCCTCCACTCTGTACAGCACTCACAGTACCAGTGGACAGGCCGGCCAGGATATCCAGCAACCTCGAGGGGATCCCGCGAACCTTCAGGATGTGCAGCTCGATGAACTGAGTCGAACGTTTTGAGAAAATCCACAAAGGCTGAAAAGAAACTCTCCAGATATTTGCATTTGTGCTCCATGAGAACCCTCAGTGCCAGGATGTGGTCGATAGTTGACTTCTTAGGTGTTAAACCAGACTGCTCCGGTCACTGGTAGGTGAGAAAATGACCACAGATCCTATTGAGGACCACCCTAGTGAGGACCTTACCTGGCACCGAGAGCAGTGTTAGCCCACTGTAGATTCAACAATCCAGTTGATCACCCTTCCCTTTCCAGATAGGGATGACAAATCCCATTGTCCATTCGGTTGTGAGTCACATGGTGATGTTATAAATTACGCCCTGCCAATTACTGAATCTGTGAGAAATGTGCTCAGAGCTAATGCCCTCAAGCACTTTTTCAATAGATCTTCCCCCACTATCAGCTCCACCATCTTCTAATGGCCAGGCCCTCCACAACATGCCAACTGCATCAACAACTTCTACCACTTGAATTAGTAAGGCCACTGAGTCCACCTTTGACCAGGCTGTCCATAACTGATGAGCAAGAGAGAAGACATCTGAGGAGGCTACAATCGGGAAAAGCCACTCTGCCCAGCACCCACAGTACCATTTACAGGCCGGCCAGGATATTCAGCAACCTTGAGGAGATCCTGCAACATTGTTCTTACAGTCTAATTTTTTGGTCAATACCCATATCTCATGAGAATAGAGATGAAGCTCAACGGGTGTTTTCTTTGGACTTGGTTCTCACTTTGCCACCACGGACCAGTACAGAACATGCAGAACAACTGCCACCATTTCAATCCACTTATTGGTCTCATGTCCCCTTCTTCCATCACTTGTGAACAAGATCCAGAGATACTTGAACTCCTCTAGTATGGGACCCCAACCCCCCACCACTCTGAAAAGGAGTCCTCAGACATGTCCAATGTTGTCTCCAGGTTGAGGAGTTCCTCAAAGTGTTCCTTCTTACCACTCAACAATTTCCTCATAAGATGTCCTCTCCATCCGTGCTTAACACAGTCAGGGTTGGGGCCATGCCTTTACCTCCTGAAGCGTCGAACAGCATTCAAAGACATTGGATAGTCTTTCTCAATGGCTTCTCCAAACACCTACCATACTCGACCTTCATCTTAGCTTGTCAGTTGCCTCTAGAGATCCCACAGACAGCGCCCCCCTGAAGGCCAGCTTCTAAAGTCTGAGAGCTTCCCTAACCTCTCGTGTCCACCATTAGGTCCCAGGATTGCTGCCATGAGATGCACCGACCACCTTTAAGCAGACAGTGCATTCGGACTCAGCGTCCCTGATTGTGCTCTGCACATGGCAGAAGTTCTTTCTTAGGTAGGGGTGATGGAAGCCTCAGCCAGATGTTCCCAGGAAGCTCTTAACAGCTTGTCTATTCAGCCTATGACCCTCACTTCAATACCAACTAACTACCAAGTGGTAACCCATCGACTGCTCTGCCCCTTTCTTGACCCAAGTGGGCAAAACATATGACCTCAGGTTAGATGACACGACTACAAACTCTATCCTTGACCTTTGGCCCAAGATACTCTGGTACCACGTACAGCTATTAGCCTCCTGGGCCTGTTTGAGTCTGAATGGACAATCCATGACTAGTGCAGAAATCCAATAACATCTTGCCATTCCGGTTCGGATCTTGCAGGCCGTGCCTCCCAGTCACGGTGTAACGGATGTCATGGATATGTGTGTGTGGGTTCACTGGCAGTTTGCTACTTTCTCTAGGCCTGTTAATGGCAGAATGTCTGAATGTGTGAGGCCGGCCAATGGTTCATGGGGAAAGGGGTCACATGACTCAGAGAGTCAAACAGACTGTAAGGGGAGGAGCCAACCAGATGTACAGTGAATCTTTGGTGGGAAGAAGGGTGAAGGAGGTAAAGAGAGCGGCGGAGCCAACGGAGACGTAGACGCCACCAAAACGACAAAAGGGAAAGCTGCTCAACTCGCCAGAAAAAGTCTGGTGAACCCGTGATCATCTCTGTCCGAATCATTTTCCCTTTCTTATGAATCGAGGTGACGTCTGTGGAAGTCAGCCCCGTCACAGCCAGGCACAGTGACACAAGTGCTAAGCACACCTGCTATCATTTCTTTAGCCAGTGGTTCAAAAACGGTGGGGCGTGAAGTAACAAAAAGGGGGGAGTGAAGATGTGAAAAAAAGAAAACAAGAATCGAAAATATGAAAAAGACATCTATTGAAACCAAAACAAATGAACTTAATCTACATTCTGATACTAGAAAAATAAATGTAGAGTTAGATAAATCTTGATCAAAGTTAAGTAGGTATAATAAAATATGCATCTATGATATATCATTAATTAAAAAAGAAGAAATTGGTATTAGTGGGTAATCGTTAGAGGTGCGCGATTAAAACTGTTATGAAAACTCGGTTCGCAAATACTTAAAGGTTGAGAAACGCTGCCTTTAGCACACAATGCACAACGCAGCCACAGGTGACTCAGTCCCTTCCTTTTCTCTCTTCTTCTCTCTTGTCTGCCGCCTCCACTCCTCCGCTCACAAGCTCTGTCCTCCACCTCCCAACTCCTGCTCCCTCAACGGAGTGAGGCGGCTCCTCTTTTACACCGCACACGGAAGTATCCCATGTGGACTGTGATCTCCATCCGGCAGCACTCCTGGGTGAGGTAGAAGTCCTGCACAGGCACCCGGAGGTGCTCCAGGTGCATTCCTTTTCTGACAGCACTTCCAGAACTCTGGGATTGTCCAGGTGCCCCATGGTGGTGACCACGGGCCCCAGCAGAGTTGAGCTTACACGCTTCAAGCCCATGGTCACCGATTCAATCCAGGGGGGTTGCCTTCTCGTGTTGTTCCAAATATGTCATCTCCCCCCGGTCATTCCATCACAGGGGCATCCTGGTGGGACAAAGTCCCCGGTCGTCTGCCATACGTCATTCAGGAGAAGACCTGATGGGCCAGCATAAGGGACTGTGCAGAATTACGAGGTACGGCTCAGCGCAGACTGCAGATGATCTCGCCTTACGGTGAATATTTAAAGGACTCGGGTGTCATTGATTCGTTTTAACCTCCTTTGTATATTATCGATTTGTTTGGTGATTTGCGTTGGGGGGACCCTGCAGTGCAGTACTACGTATACAGGGGGTTTGTTGGTGGCGTCCAATTCTTTAATTTACTGGACAATAACAATTGTCTTGTAGCTCAACTTTGCTTCCGCTGGTGAGCTTCGGTGTACAGTCGTGGCCAAAAGTGTTGAGAATGACCCAAGTGTTGGTTTGCTGCTTCATTTGTTTTAGATCTTCGTGTCAGATGCTTCTCTGGTACACTGACGTAGAATTACAAGCCGTTCAGAAGTTTCAGAGGCTTTTATTGACAATGACATGACGTTTATGTCCATATTTGAAGTGTTGGCCCTTCTTTTTTTCAAGACCTCTGTGATTCGACCTGGCAGGCTGTCCATCAACTTCTGGGCCCAATCCTGACTGATGGCTGCTGCCCATTCTTGCACAATCAGAATTGGTGGGTTTTTGTTTGTCCACCCGCTGCCTCTTGATGATTGACCACAAGTTCTCGTTGGGGAGTTTCCTGGCCATGGACCCCAAATGTCGATGTTTTGTTCCCTGAGCCACTTAGTTGTCACTTGTGCCTTATGGCCCGGTTCTCCATCATGCTGGATTGTTCGTTGTTGGTCACCAAACTGTTCTTAGATGTTTGGCAGAAGTTGCCCTCAGAAGATGTTTTGCTCCCATTCTTTATTCCTGGCTGTGTTCTGAGCCCTGGACTGCCTTGGCTGACATGAATGGTCTCAGGTTGCTTTACTGTTGGCCTGGTGGTAGCACCGCTCACCTTTTCTTCTCTTTTTTCCAGATGCCCCAAACAATCAGAAAAACTTAAGAGTCACCCAGGTCTGTGAGATGGGCAATATATACAATACAGCTGTCTAAAGGACTGAGATGGGACTTCACACGTAGAGGAAAGAGCTGGCCTGGCCTGTGAGAAAGACACTCTATGGAGGATCGAGCCAGGAATTCCAAAGCTGCAATAAGAGCTGGTGCTGCCTCAGAAAAAAGGCACTATATAAAATAGAAAATATCTAGAAGACTAAGATGGGAATTGATAGGTAGGAGGAAGAGCTGACTTGGTTTGTGGGAATGGCACAAAATGGGATGTGTACATCTGAAGGATCAACCAGGGATTTAAATGGTGCAATAAAAGCAGGCCCAGCCGTAGACAAAGGCACTACGTATATATGAGGGGAGGGGAGTCAAGCTAAAGTCACCAAATGGGATTTATGAGAAAATGGAATGAATCTTCACAAACCTGATGCTGCCATTTCTCAATGGAGTCTCCACCCTTCTCAACGCACCAGCGCCACCTGCCTGGAAATGCCAGGATTGCAGCAGAATGAAAGGTGTTGTCATGTCCTCGCCACCACACATGCACCCGAGTTATTATTGAACACGCCATGCTGAGGGGTACTCTAGTCACCAGTGCCAGCTACTGTGACTTGCTGGAGACCAACGTGAAGCCTGTTATTCGATCCAAGTGGTGAGGTTCATTTGCTGCAAGACAAAGACACACACACACTAAGGCTGGTCTGGAGAAACTGAAGTTCGAGGTACTGTCACGTCCTCCTAATTCGCCAGATTTGGCACCGTGTGATTTCCACCTTTTCGAAAAAAAAAAAAAAAATATGGGTGGTCGTTGATTGAAGACAGACGTCGACGTGAAGAAAGCGGTGCACGAGTGCCTTCGTGAACTTGACCAAACCTTTTATTCTGCTGCAATCCCAGCACTAAGAGGCAGGTGGCGCCAGCGCATCGAGAAGGGTGGAGACAACACTGAGAATTGACAGCATCAGCGTGATTACATCTTTTCTGAAGAAGAGGCCTGAGTTGCCTCGAAAGCTTGCATGTTGTAGTCTATTTAGTTAGCCATTAAAAGGTTTCATTTTGCTTGGCTTTTCTCAGCATCAGTCTTGTAAAGGTTCGTTCCATTTTCTGATGAATCCCATTTTCTAACTTTAGCTTGACTCCCCCTCATATATCACACATGTCTGGAAGATTGAGACACGCATTCATGTCCCCAGCTTTCTCGACAGGTGACTCATTTATTCTGCGGTGTTTACTAATACATTTCAAACGCATCCCTCTGATTCATTCACCTCGTGGTGTGTTCCTCTGAAGAGACACCAGCGGGCGCCCTATGAGTGCGTGCTGTTAATGACACCCACATGTTTTATGGCTTCATTGTTTGTGCCACATGCATGCCTCCTTTCATCAGCGAGGAACACTGTGTTACAAAGAACAAAGAAAAAGAGATGTAGTGATAGTGGGGGACTCGGTCATTAGGGGGATTGAGATGCAGGTTTGCTCCAAAGACAGCGAGTCTCACACAGTGGGGTTCAGTGACGTGCGGTGAGGTTCATGGCTGGTGAGGCACAGAGTGAGATTTACAAATATATGAACCCCAAAGAGTAGCTTATTGACTATTCAGTTGGCACATGGACTACTGGTTATGTTTTATATCTCATCAGCAGTCTTTACACACACATAGACCGGTAAGGCGCATGTTTGGCTAAGAAAGAACATTACATTTATAGCGGCGAGAGAGAGAGAGCGGAGAGAGCAGAAAGACCGCATTTGCTCCTCACCCTCCACGTATTCTAAATTTGCCGTTGCAATTCCACAATTCACACTCATTCAGGAGTACTAGGGTGTTGTACCGTGTTAGCCATTATGAATGTAGAGAAAAGCCAAGCAAAATGACACCTTTTATTGGCTAACTAAAAAGATTACAACTTTCGAGGAAACTCAGAAATCTTGCCAGAAGAAGGGGCCTGAGTTGCCTAAAAAGCTTGAATATTGTAATCTTTTTAGTTAGCCAATAAAAAGTGTCATTTTACTCATTCAATACAAATGAAAATATAGAGTGGTGTACAAAAAAATATGGATTTCACTTTTGGCCTTAATTGAAATATTTAGTTGTTTATACAGTAAAAGCTTTTAATTCTAATGCTTTAATACAGACTGCTCAACTAAATGATAACAAGAAAAAAGAAAGAATATTTTATATAAGGTCAAAATTTACTTTTTAAATATTGGAATGTTTGTTTCTTAGTCCGATCCCATTTTTTTATAAAATTGAAAACCGTTTATGGTCTTACCTTTATTTGTAAATGAAGTCCATGCGTCTATCCCTCTCCAAGAAAATCTCCGGCACTTTCTTGTAAAAAGTCCTCCTTATTTTCCTTTAGTTTTAAAAATCTTAATCCTCCATTTTGGCAGTCAGTCGGAACAAAAAATAAAAATAAACGGAGAGCTGCAGTGCACTTGACTTTCTGATCTCGCTAACTTATTGGCGCCTCCGCGTAGAAGAACAGCAGCAACGAGCGCCTGCTGGGCTCACATGCACCCCCTTCAGTGCGGCACGGTACTTTCTGCCTCACCTTGTGCCTTTTCACCTTCCGATCAGCAAGATTAAATATGTCACACACATTCATTAAAGATATTAGCCAGACTGTGGCAAGTCAGGGTGTGTAATAAACGTGTCTGTAAACATTCTACACTCACCTAAAGGATTATTAGGAACACCTGTTCAATTTCTCATTAATGCAATTATCTAATCAACCAATCACATGGCAGTTGCTTCAATGCATTTAGGGGTGTGGTCCTGGTCAAGACAATCTCCTGAACTCCAAACTGAATGTCAGAATGGCAAAGAAAGGTGATTTAAGCAATTCTGAGCCGTGGCATGGTTGTTGGTGCCAGACGGGCCGGTCTGAGTATTTCACAATCTGCTCAGTTACTGGGATTTTCACGCACAACCATTTCTAGGGTTTACAAAGAATGGTGTGAAAAGGGAAAAACATCCAGTATGTGGCAGTCCTGTGGGCGAAAATGTCTTGTTGATGCTAGAGGTCAGAGGAGAATAAATGGGCCGACTGATTCAAGCTGATAGAAGAGCAACTTTGACTGAAATAACCACTCGTTACAACCGAGGTATGTAGCAAAGCATTTGTGAAGCCACAACACGCACAACCTTGAGGCGGATGGGCTACAACAGCAGAAGACCCCACCGGGTACCACTCATCTCCACTACAAATAGGAAAAAGAGGCTACAATTTGCACGAGCTCACCAAAATTGGACAGTTGAAGACTGGAAAAATGTTGCCTGGTCTGATGAGTCTCGATTTCTGTTGAGACATTCAAATGGTAGAGTCAGAATTTGGCGTAAACAGAATGAGAACATGGATCCATCATGCCTTGTTACCACTGTGCAGGCTGGTGGTGGTGGTGTAATGGTGTGGGGGATGTTTTCTTGGCACACTTTAGGCCCCTTAGTGCCAATTGGGCATCGTTTAAATGCCACGGGCTACCTGAGCATTGTTTCTGACCATGTCCATCCCTTCATGACCACCATGTACCCATCCTCTGATGGCTACTTCCAGCAGGATAATGCACCATGTCACAAAGCTCGAATCATTTCAAATTGGTTTCTTGAACATGACAATGAGTTCACTGTACTAAAATGGCCCCCACAGTCACCAGATCTCAACCCAATAGAGCATCTTTGGGATGTGGTGGAACGGGAGCTTCGTGCCCTGGATGTGCATCCCACAAATCTCAATCAACTGCAAGATGCTATCCTATCAATATGGGCCAACATTTCTAAAGAATGCTTTCAGCACCTTGTTGAATCAATGCCACATAGAATGAAGGCAGTTCTGAAGGCGAAAGGGGGTCAAACACCGTATTAGTATGGTGGTCCTAATAATCCTTTAGGTGAGTGTATTGGCGACATACAGAGAGACAGCAATGGGCACGTGCCAATCAACCCCATTTGTGAGGGAGAGCACAGTCCGAGGTGAGGTGAGGCTTGTCGCTGCTGCACCTTGCGTTTCTCCCCTGTATTTGAACAGGAAATGCGCTAATTCAGCGATTTTGACTATAAAAATTATCAAAAGTATTGGAATCATACAGAAAACATATTTATAGCACAAACCATTTGATAAATGTATGTTATGTTGTCTACGATTGATCGTCTGCTAAACCCAGATAACACAAAGGAATGCATCCAAAATACTTCCAGTGAAACCTGTGAGGGTATTGGTGTACTTTTCAATAAAAATATTAATGATATTAGAAATAATATAGTATATCTCCCCACCACTGCGGATCCTCCTGAGCCCCAGTACTCCGTTATAAACAAATTAAATTCTTTCACCAGGATAGATCTACCTGATTTACATAAATTAATTTCTCAACTGAGACCCTCCACTTGCATCCTTGACCCAATACCAACAATTTTTTTCAAAGAAGTATCAGACGTGCTAATTGATAATATTCTTGATATTGTAAACTCGTCATTAGTTACTTCCCAGACTGTCTTAAGACTGCTGTAGTTAAACCCCTACTCAAGAAAAATAATCTCGACCCCTCTGCTTTTGAAAATTTTAGACCCATCTCTAACCTGCCTTTCTTAAGTAAAATTCTATAGAAGGCAGCCATTATGCAGTTAAATGACCACCTAAATAAACCTGCTATTCTTGATAAATTTCAGTCTGGTTTTAGAACAAATCACAGCACAGAAACTGCACTCGTTAAAGTAGTAAATGACTTGCAGGTAAATGCAGACAGAGGCCATTTATCTGTTCTCATCCTCTTAGATCTGAGTGCCGCATTTGACACCATTGATCACAACATTCTTAGAAATCGCCTTAGTCAATGGGTGGGCCTCTCTGGAAGGGTCTTAAATTGGTTTGAATCCTACCTGGCAGGGAGAAAATTCTTTGCTAGTTGTGGTAATCACATCTCAAAGACACAGGATATATAATATGGTGGTCCACAAGGCTCTATCCTGGTCTGCTGTTATTCTCAATCTACATGCTTCCGTTAGGTCAGATTATCTCAGGTTACAACGTGAGCCACCACAGCTATGCTGATGACACACAGCTGTACTTATCAATAGCACCTGATGACCCCGACTCTCTCGATTCACTAACAGATTGTCTTACTTGTGCTTCTAATTGGATGAATAGTAATTTTCTCAAACTAAATAAAGAGAAAACAGAAATTTTAGTGACTGGCAATAATGGAGACAATGAGATTATTAGAAATAAACTGGATACATTAGGATTAAAAGTCAAGATGGAGGTAAAAAGCTTAGGGGTAGCTGTTGACTGTAATCTGAATTTTAAATCGCATATTCATCAGATCACTAGGACAGCATTTTTTCACAAACATAAGTAAAGTTAGACCTCTAATATCAGTGAAAGATGCTGAGAAATTAATTCACGCTTTTGTTTTCAGTCGACTAGATTACTGTAACGCACTCCTCTCAGGACCACCCAAAAAAGACATAAATCACTTGCAACGAGTGCAGAATTCAGCTGCTAGAATCCTAAGAAAAGAGAATCTGAGCTCATTTCTCCAGTTTTGATGTTACTACACTACATCAGTTACCTGCTAATGGTTTACAAAGCCTTAAATAATCTGCTCCATCTTATATATCGGAGTGTCTGACATCTTATATTCCAAACCGTAACCTCAGATCCTCAAATGAGTGTCTGCTTAGAATTCCAAGAGCAAAACTTAAAAGAAGTGGTGAGGCGGCCTTCTGCTGTTAGGCACCTAAAATCTGGAATAGCCTGCCAATAGGAATTCACCAGGCTGATACGGTGCTGAGAACACATTACTTTAACATGGCCTTCTGATAACTACACCTTCATTTAATCCTGATACTCTGCGCCGCCACCACTTAATCAAAGCACCGTGATGTTCCTACATTGATGGATTAAAAGCTAGAAGTCTGCATGACCATCATCATCAAGTCCTTCCAAGAGAACCCTAAATACAATGAGGACTGTTTTCATTTATGTTAGGTAGAATGCCTAGAGGGGACTGGGTGGTCTCGTGGCCTCTGAACCCCTGCAGATTTTATTTTTTCTCTCCAGCCGTCTGGAGTTTTTTTGTTTTTTTTTCTGTCCTCCCTGGCCATCGGACCTTACTCTTATCCTATGTTAGTTAGTGTTGTCCTATTCTAATTCTTACTTTGTCTTTTATCTCTCTTTTCTTCATCATGTAAAAGCAATTTGAGCTACAGTACATTATTTGTATGAAAATGTGCTCTATAAATAAATGGTGTTGTTGTATGTATGTTATGTTATCATTATTAGTTTTTTTAATTTTTCGTAATGACCTCCCCTGACCGCACGTCCCATAGGATGTGCACCAGCATCCTTGGGGTAAACTACAGCGAATCTCAAGAATGTCTCATGAACATGCTGCTACATTCATGGGCTTGTTTTTAAATCGAACTCAACTGGGACCAAGAAAAAGCACAGGGTTATTGCTGTGCCAGTGACAGTGGTGTCACTAGGATTGGTGTCACCCAGTGCGGTTGATTCGGGGAGTAACCATAACCTCAAGATATAACCGGACCATACAGAATCCTTAGTAATGTTTTTATCTAATGCTACTCGTGAATCGTAATTGTTGCAGTGCTGTGCAAGTTCACACCTCCCAAAACCCATCCATCCATCCATCCACCCATCATTCCACCCATCCTCTTCCACTTATCCAAGGTCAGGGTGCAGGGGCAGCATCTTGAGCAGAGATGCCCAGACTTCCCTCTCCCTCCTCCCAAAATCGAGCTCTAAATTCAGTTCACACAGATTAAAATAAATCAATTCACATTCTTGGGTCATTATTTCAATTTTGAACTCGCTCATGTTCAGTTCGTTTTGTATTTTTTCAGGAGTGAGAATGAATGACCCATTAGTTTACTTTTTTCAGTTTTGTATGCCTTATATTAGGCTAGTACAGTGTTCTGGAATAAAATACAATAATTATGAATACTTTTTTATTTGAATACACTTTATTGAGTTATACCCAGCAACAAACACATATAACTATATGCTGATATCCTTCCGGTCAAAAATTAAATTAAACAGATGCAAGTATACATGTCTGCGGTGGGCTGGCACCTTGCTCGGGGTTTGTTTCCTGCCTTGTGCCCGGTGTTGACTGGGATTGGCTCCAACAGACCCCCATGACCCTGTAGCTAGGATATAGCGGGTTAGATAATGGATGGATGAAAATATACATGTAAATTACCGCTCTATTTCCAAACGTGTGACACAAATGGTGACTGTGGTGAACTAACCGATTACACTGCCGGTCAAAATTCGCGTCACATACAGTGGTGTGAAAAACTATTTGCCCCCTTCCTGATTTCTTATTCTTTTGCATGTTTGTCACACAAAATGTTTCTGATCATCAAACACATTTAACCATTAGTCAAATATAACACAAGTAAACACAAAATGCAGTTTTTAAATGATGGTTTTATTATTTAGGGAGAAAAAATAGCCAAACCTACATGGCCCTGTGTGAAAAAGTAATTGCCCCCTTGTTCAAAAATCACCTAACTGTGGTGTTTCACACCTGAGTTCAATTTCCTGATTACTGCCACACCTGTTTCAATCAAGAAATCACTTCAATAGGAGCTGCCTGACACAGAGAAGTAGACCAAAAGCACCTCAAAAGCTAGACATCATGCCAAGATCCAAAGAAATTCAGGAACAAATGAGAACAGAAGTAACTGAGATCTATCAGTCTGGTAAAGGTTATAAAGCCATTTCTAAAGCTTTGGGACTCCAGCGAACCACAGTGAGAGCCATTATCCACAAATGGCAAAAACATGGAACAGTGGTGAACCTTCCCAGGAGTGGCCGGCCGACCAAAATTACCCCAAGAGCACAGAGACGACTCATCCGAGAGGTCACAAAGACCCCAGGACAACGTCTAAAGAACTGCAGGCCTCACTGGCCTCAGTTAAGGTCAGTGTTCACGACTCCACCATAAGAAAGAGACTGGGCAAAACGGCCTGCATGGCAGATTTCCAAGATGCAAACCACTGTTAAGCAAAAGAACATTAGGGCTCATCTCAATTTTGCTAAGAAACATCTCAATGATTGCCAAGACTTTTGGGAAAATACCTTGTGGACTGATGAGACAAAAGTTGAACTTTTGGAAGGCAAATGTCCCGTTACATCTGGCGTAAAAGGAACACAGCATTTCAGAAAAAGAACATCATACCAACAGTAAAATATGGTGGTGGTAGTCTGATGGTCTGGGGTTGTTTTGCTGCTTCAGGACCTGGAAGGCTTGCTGTGATAGATGGAACCATGAATTCTACTGTCTACCAAAAAATCCTGAAGGAGAATGTCCGGCCATCTGTTCGTCAACTCAAGCTGAAACGATCTTGGGTGCTGCAACAGGACAATGACCCAAAACACACCAGCAAATCCACCTCTGAATGGCTGAAGAAAAACAAAATGAAGACTTTGGAGTGGCCTAGTCAAAGTCCTGACCTGAATCCAATTGAGATGCTATGGCGCGACCTTAAAAAGGCGGTTCATGCTAGAAAACCCTCAAATAAAGCTGAATTACAACAATTCTGCAAAGATGAGTGGGCCAAAATTCCTCCAGAGCGCCGTAAAAGACTCATTGCAAGCTATTGTAGACGCTTGATTGCAGTTATTGCTGCTAAGGGTGGCCCAACCAGTTATTAGGTTCAGTGGGCAATTACTTTTCACATAGGGCCATGTAGGTTTGGATTTTTTCTCCCTAAATAATAAAACCATCATTTAAAAACTGCATTTTGTGTTTACTTGTGTTATATTTGACTAATGGTTAAATGTGTTTGATGATCGGAAACATTTTGTGTGACAAACATGCAAAAGAATAAGAAATCAGGAAGGGGGCAAATAGTTTTTCACACCACTGTATTGCATGTCCAACGGGGGAAAAATATAAAGTGGCCTCGCCAAGTCCAACGTTTAACTAAAAGCGAACGCAGAACTTCGCCCCGCGCGCTCGTGTCAGCTGATGGGCTTATAACCACAAGCACGCAGACACAGAGAGCGTCGATTTGATTTGATGTTATTTTTTCTGAATACAAATAAATGGCAAAAAAATCGTACGTAATAAATATTCATAAAAATCCACTATTTGTGCTTATCCGAATACCGTATTTGGATTCAGCTCAACCCCGCCATTACAGGCAGGGGCGGACTGGCCATTAGGGCATTTGGGCAATGCCCGGTGGGCCGCGGACTCTGGTCTGGTCATGAAATAAATTTGATGTTACTGTTTGACATTAACATTAATTTTCAAAACTAGTAAACATTATCTGTCCGGTACTGCGTATTTTTAGTCCTATATAATATACCGTATTACGTCATCAAGTTGTTTAGCTGTCAGTACACAACTTTGCATCGACAAAATTGGTCCAAACTGCCTTTTGCCGATTTCTGTTTCGATAATTCGGTTACCATATACATTATTGCAATTTATTTGATCTCATATCTAGCATTTAAATTCTTCGAATTAGTTTAGATTATGTATTATGCATTTAATTGTTCTCTGGTCATCGGCGTGAGCGATAATTGGTGGTTTTCAGCTGCGATTATTAATATAATGAAATAAAGTTATAAAGCACAGGATAGGAATTTTTCATATTAGGATGGAACATTTCTAGTTTATCGGTAAGTTAATGGAACATTTCAATCAGTGAAGTTTTCATTCTATAGTCTCGGTTATCATTTATTCACATTGTAAATGAGCAGCATAGGGTACTGGCACCTGGATATGACATTGACATTTGACGTGTACTCTAATAACATGTAAGCCGTGTTACTACATTTTTATTTTTCATTAAATTTTATTTCTAAGCATGTCATCAAATTTTAAGTCGTGCCTAAGCAACAGTGTACAGATTAAGTTTGGCGACAGTTTAGATGGAGTTCATATCATAGGCTCATAGCTGCGTACTCATCACACATTTTAAGAAAATTACAATGAATAACGGGCCGGGTGGGCTGACCTCGTCAACGTTGAAGGACCCCTGGGTCGGTTTTGAGACCCAGTCCTCTTCTTGTCAGCGGGGTTGCAACTCAAGCACAAGCAGGCAGACATAGACAGTTCCTATTTGGTTTTATGCTATTTTTTTCGAATACAAATAAATGGGAAATAAAAACAAACAAAAAAAAAACTTACAAAATAAATATTCGTCTGCGCCCTGCCCGGGGTTTGTTTCCTGCCTTGCCCCCTGTTTTGGGTGTTAATTGGCTCCAGCAGACCCCCATGACCCTGCACTTAGGATATGGTGGGTTGGATAATGGATGGATGGATAAATATTCAGAAAAAAAACACTATTTTTGTTTATCCGAATATACCTTCTTCAGATTCGGCTACGCCACTACATTACAGGGTAAGACAAAACGTTTAATCGGGACCTCAACCAGATCCGGAATGTCACCTAAAACTGAAAGCTCACGTTCAAGTTCAGAGGTGGCCTTGGGGTGTGAGGGGGGCCTAGGCCTGGCCAACCCCACACGGGGCCGGTTATGTCAAACGCTGCACTGAAAAAAAGTATAACATTGATAATGTTCATTCAACATAAATTTTCTCTTTCAAACAGTTTAAGATTAGTCATTTAGTGTTGTAGCGTGAAATATTTGGTTCCAGATCTCAATCAAAGTAAAAAAAAAATTGTTTGTACCAAAGTAAGTTATGGTGGAGGGAATTAACAGAAAATTCTTATTTCAGGTAACCTAATATTTTAGGTTGTTCGTGTGCTGTGTTTGAGGGCCCTTTTGTATTTTCCCAGCGTGCCGGCTTTCCAACTGCCAATAAAGAAGAACACTTTCCCGAGTGGAGTGGACGTGGCTATGCAGGTCTGGTCATCTTCCAGTATCAGGGAACTCTTAAAACGTCTGTTAGGATATCCGTCATTTCTGACGAGCTGCCATTATTATAACATGACCAAAACGATTTCTTCTTCTCACATCTTACGAGTTCAGATCGCCCGGCAGTCACTTGAGGCTGGTCAGAAGAGACAAGTGAACTTGCGGATGATGGTGAAGGAGCTAAAGAGGACTCCGTTTTTGTTGAAAAACACAGAACAATAAACAGACACGGACAGCTCATTGGAAAAGGAAAGTGAAAAAATAGAGCTGCATGCCTTAGGTGCGTCACTAAGCAAAGCCAAGCAAGTGCGGCAAGAGATCAAGCGCAGCTTTTTCTACAAAGATCTTCGAAAATGGCCTGGACACATTTGTTGGGACCCCTGAAAGAGATCCTAAATTGTTGAATCTGACGGAATTTCCAAACTCGCTGATTTCTTAAATTCATATCCCACACGCCTCAAAATCATCCAGTTCAGCGGTTCTCAAACTGCGGGGGCGCGCTGAAGCTCTACAAGGGGGGCGGCGAATGAATGAACAACACATCAAATTTAAATTTGCAAGCATATAATCACAACGAATGCATTATAACTCAAATTAAAATAAACCATTTCTAAGGCATAGGTTTAAGGTGCCTGCTTTAAAGTACACAGCCTGTCCAGGTTTGGTTTGATTTTCCAGACGGACACTCTGAGCTCCTTTTCTATTTGAAGT
Source organism: Polypterus senegalus (assembly GCF_016835505.1). Lineage (NCBI taxonomy): Eukaryota > Metazoa > Chordata > Cladistia > Polypteriformes > Polypteridae > Polypterus > Polypterus senegalus. The sequence continues at coordinate 17,996,144 of NC_053156.1, read as the reverse complement.
TTGTTTCTATGACGAGCGGCGCCGCCGCCGCTGCTGCTGCTTTTATAGTCGCGTATTTTCAATCCAGAAAGTTCGAGACGTATCGGTATCTGTCGCGAACATTCGGGTAACAGTAGATCAGGTGATAATGCGGCGCGACTACAGCACAACATTGGCAGCGTGGCCAGTATTGCCAAATGGAGTTCAATAATTGACTGCGTATTCGGTTATTTTCATGATACAACTAACAGCGGTCTAATATTTGTCGGACGAAAATACGTTCGTCTCGCGCAGATTGACTTCATCGGCGTCCTCATTTACGAGATTTTTTAAAATTAAAACAAATATAATCATTTCCTGCGGTGGGTTGGCACCCTGCCCGGGATTGGTTCCTGCCTTGTGCCCTGTGTTGGCTGGGATTGGCTCCAGCAGACCCCCGTGACCCTGTATTCGGATTCAGCGGGTTAGAAAATGGATGGATGGATAATCATTTCATTACATAAAAAAATAATTAAATAAGAATAAATAATTTATTCTTTGTTTTTATGATTCGAATTACTACCAAAAACCACACAAGGCATTAAACTACTTTAAAAAAATAAATTGCAAATATTTCATCGAAGTTAGCCGAACACATGCAAATCTTATGGAAGTAAAAATGATAGAATACCGCAACACCGCACGAGTATCAAACCTCTGTTAGTTGTATCAGGGGTTATTCTCATCTACCTTATATTATGCAGGGGGCGCAGAATTATTCCAGGTAGAAAAGGCTGGGGGCGCGAAATATGAAAGTATGAGAACCGCTGAGTTAGTCATTCAGGCGATTTCAATGGAGAAATGTCCTTTCTGCTGCTTGGTGTCATCGTGTGTCCCAGGATGAGAAAGCAAAGGAGAGAGTCGTCTGAGGAGATCAGAGAGAAAATGACAGACCTGCGTGTGAAAAGGCCAAGGCTGGAAGACCACCATCTCCAAGCAGCTTGATGTTGATGTTCCTGTGACAACAACAACAACAACAACATTTATTTACTGTATATAGCACATTTTCATACAAACAGTAGCTCAAAGTGCTTTACATAGTAAATAATAGAAAAATGAAAGACACAATTATAAAACAAAATAAATCAACATTAATTAACATCGAATAAGAGTAAGGTTCAATGGCCAGGGGGGACAGTGTGACGACAGTGGCAAAGAGGGTTCATGGGACTGTCACCAACCTCCCTAGTTGGAAAATCGACCCCTGAAAGGGCAGAACAACAACATTTTTTTTTTGTTGTTGCACGTTTTCATACAAATGATGGAGCACAACGTTCTTTACAAGATGAAGAAAGAAAAAAAAATCTAAAAATAAGATTAGGCAATACTAAGTGACAAAGAATAAAGTAAGGTTCGGTGGCCAGGGGGACAATAATAACAAAAAAAAAAAAAAAGAACTCCAGAGGGCTAGAGGAAAAAATCAAAATCTGCAGGGGTCCCAAGTACACAAGACCACCCAGCCCCCCCATTAAACATCAGTGATCTCAATCAGTCCTCATGGTTTTCAGGCTTCACGTGGAACAATTAGATGATGCTGGTCATGTGGACCTCTGGCCTTCAAAGGAGGGGGTACATGGCACCCTGCTCAGGTGGTGTGGGTGCAGAACACCAGCACAGAAAACTGGAAAAAGAACAGCAGAGGAAGTAGGGGTTAGTATGGATTATGGGGCCACCAAAAATGATAATTCAATGCATATACATAATATCAGGGTTACACTAAAATGAAGCTATGAGGATATGAGAATTTTGGACAAAAAGCCAAGGACAACTTCCAAAGGACCATCAGTGTCTGATCACAACATCCAGTGGGCTCAAAGGATGAAGAACCAGAAGGACTCCACACTATAAAGCTAGACTGAAATTTGCTGAAATGCATATAAGTCACGATGCTTCTGTGAGAAGGTCCTTTAGACAGATGAGACAAAAATGAAGCTGACAGATGACAACATGAACCCCAGACCTACTGTAAGACATGGAGGAGGTTCAGTGATGTTTGGGGGCTGCTCTGCTGCATCTGGCATGGGGTACCTTGAGTCTGTGCAGGGGGACGATGAAATCTCAAGACTCTTGAGACATTCTGGAGTGAAACATTCCACTCAGTGTCACAAAGCTCCATGTCAGTCACAGGTTGTGGATCATCCAAAAATATGAGGAGCCAAAACACACGGCACAAAGCCCCCAAGAATGGTGAAGAACACATCATTGGACTATTCTGAAATGGCCTTCCAGGAGCCCTGATTTGAATCCTATGAAACATCTATGGAAAGAAGTGAAACATGTGGTCTGGAGAAGACCCCCTGTCAGACCTGACACAGCTGTAGCAGTTTGCTCAGGACGAGTGGGCCAAATGACAAGGAAACAAGCCACATGGAGAACTCCAGGAATCGCCTGTGTGTGCAGGGATTGCAAACTCTAAAGGAGTCTTGAGCATGGGAAAGGCGCTATATAAATAAAATGTATTATTATTATTATTATTATTATTATTATTATTATTATTATTATTATTATTATTATAATCCATCCATCCATCCATTATCCAACCCGCTGAATCCAAACACAGGGTCACGGGGGTCTGCTGGAGCCAATCCCAGCCAACACAGGGCACAAGGCAGGAACCAATCCCAGGCAGGGTGCCAACCCACCGCAGATTATTATTATTATGAAATTTATTATTATTATTGCTATTACTATTATTATTATAAAATGTATTATTATTGTTATAAAATGTATTATTATTATTGTTGTAAAATGTATTATTATTATTATTGTTATTACTATTATTATAAAATGTATTATTATTATTATTATTGTTATTATTATTAAGGTCGTGCAACCCAATTTTTGGGGAAGGGATCCATCATTTCTGTCCATTCCATTTTGTTTTGTGTTATAATTTGAAATATTGTGTTAAATTAAAACTCCAAAGCAAAGTCTCATTTGTGATAAGAAACAATGATGGCTGCTGGTGGTGACTTTTGTCAGTTTCACGTTATTACAGAGATAATTGGGGTTACTTCTTTTTGCGTGGATGGCTACCAGCCCCTCTCATAGCGTATATGTGTAAGTTCTCCTGACATTTTCTAGTTTATAGAGCTCTCCCCAAAAAAAAAACAAATATTAGGTTGAAGGGTCCCCATTCTTGTTCAACGTGACAGTCTGCCCATGCAGAAGTCCTCTCATGCCCTCTTTTCAAATTGGCATGCGAAAGCGGAGTTTCCTTTTATCACACAGTGGGCTGCTCGGCTTGAATTTAGCGACCCTTTGGGGATATCGGTCAATGCCACAGACTGAATGAAAGCGAGCCTTGTCGTTTGTCACTGGAGTGGATGGTCCTGCGTCCTTTATCAGTTTTCTACAGGCAAGTATACTGAAGTGTTATTTATTTACCTATCTATCTATCTATCTATCTATCTATCTATCTATCTATCTATCTATCTATCTATCTATCTATCATATAGTGTATTTCTATCTATCTATCTATTATCTAGTGGCTTTCCATCTATCTATTGTATGTGTGTGTATGAATGTGCATAAATATAAAAAACTAATAATGATAACATAAAATAAATGTGTCTACTGGTCTGGATTCCAATAATATTAATCATTTTTATAATGAAAATCTCTGAATTGGCGCATTCCTTGTTCAAATAGGCCTACACGAGAGAAATGCGAGGTGCGGTAGCAACGAGCCTCACCTCACCTCGGACTGCGCTCTCCTTACACACTGCAGTGCTGATGCGTGGAAATGGCGCGTATCTGTCGCTGTCTCTCTGTATGTCGCCAATATGATGTTTACAGACACGTTTATTACACACCCTGACTTTCCACAGTCCGGCTAATATCTTTAATGAATGTGTGTGAAATATTTAATCTCGGCGATTGGACATAAAACCGCAATGAAAAGGCACAAGGTGAGGCAGACAGTACCGTGTCGCCCTGAAGGGAGCGCATGTGAGCCCAGCAGGTGCTCGTTGCTGGTGTTCTTCTACGCGGAGGCGCCGATAAGTTAGCGATATCAGATTGTCAAGTGCACTGCAGCGCTCCTTTTATTTTTATTTTTTGTTCCGCCTGACTGCCAAAATTTAAAATTAAGATTTTTAAAACTAAAGGAAAATAAGGAGAACTTTTAGAAGAAAGTGACAGAAATTTTTGTGGAGAAGGATAGGCGCATGGACTTAATTTACAAATAATGGTAAGACCATAAACGGTTTTCAATTTTATACAAAAAATGGGACCACACTAAGAAGAAAACAATCCAATATTTAAAAACTAAATTTTGTCCTTTAATAATATATTATTTTGTTTTTCTTGTTATCCTAACATCTATTAAAATTGCTTAAAGCATCAGAATAAAAAATAAATCAATAAATAAATATTTCAATTAAGGTCAAACAAATCCGTTTTTTTTTTGTTTTTTTTTTGTAGCACACTCTGTACTTTCATTTGCATTGAATGAGTATGAATTTTTAGAACATTTAGGACACACGGAGGGTGAAGAGCAAATGCGCTCTCTCCGCACTCTCTCTCTCTCGCCGCTACAAATGTAACTTTCTTTCGTATCCAAATATGCGCCTTACCTGTCTATGTGTGTGTAAAGAATGCTGATGAGATACGAAACATAACCAGTAGTCCATGTGCAGGCTGGCTGCCAACTGAACAGTGAATTTAATATTCTTTGGGTTCATATATATGTAAATCTCACTCTGAAGGAGACGGTGCCTTACCAGCCATGAACCTCACCCGTAGATAGATAGATAGATAGATAGATAGATAGATAGATAGATAGATAGATAGATAGATAGAAAGGTACTATATAATACAAAGTAGATAGATAGATAGATAGATAGATAGATAGATAGATAGATAGATAGATAGATAGATAGATAGATAGATAGATAGATAGATAGATAGATAGATAGATAGATAGCATTGCACCCTGTGATTGATGACGCGCCCTGTGAACCTCACAACGTAAAAACAAAACATGAATGTCTGCGCTCCGTATGATCGAACAGAGCCAGCTGTACCACACCACTTCAGTGGGCACGTCTATATGCTTGTCCATTTCCAGTATATGCTGTTATTGAACTCGCCATCTTTTTGTTCAAAATCTGTAAAACGATCCGCTCCAGCGACCTAGGATCGAAACTCGCTGCATGGTCGTCAAGATCGCGCGTTCGTCTTCGTGTCGGTTTGGTTTTTCCATCAAGGTAGCGTAACGTTCCCGTGTGCGAAGATTGGGGCATTGTAGTCACGTTGACCCGCCGAGCGGCCACGAGGGGCTCCGTGCCGCTGTGACCCTGAGCTTAATTAAACGGGTTTGCCAGTTCCTTTATATGAAGTTATGAACAATTTGTTCAAGGCGTAGACGGCGATGTACTCCGTGCGTTTAAATAAGTGTCATTATCGTCATTATGTTCATTTACGCCTGGCGTTTACGTTCTCACTCTGATGGCGCATTAGGTAATTTAAGATGGCACTTTCAACTTCTTAGATAACGCCTGGCGGCCACTGTGGCTCGTCCTTTCAGTCGGCAGCTGGGAATGCAGCGACGATGAATAAAGAAGTATGGGCGGGGCACCCTAACCACGTGGCTTCAAAAGGAGTTTCAAAGGCGCTATACACAGAGCAGAACCGAGCAGAGAGTCACCTTCGTTAATTACAGTAAGGCGAACAAAACTGGAAACCAGTAAAGACACAGAATGGGAAAATCGAGCTCAAGCAGAACGAATGAATTTCAACAGGTTCATCAAAGACGCCAACCTCGATTTTCACTTTCCTTATGCCAGAAAGGCGCAGCTACGGGGTCCTTTTCACGCTCAGCAGAAGTGCCAGTGCTCTCCAGTGAGGCGTGCGCCCTTTAAAAAAAAAGACGCAGTGTGGAGAAAAAGGGGGCGCAGTAGCGCAGGGTTCCCACCAGGGGTCGCAAGCATATCACGAATGAAGCCGAGGCAGAGGCGTCATTACAGTCTAACCCGCCTAAGCGCTTCATCCGTTCTTCATGATCAAACAGTCGCTACTCGCAGACGTGCTAAGGAGGATGAAACATCAAAGACGACGAAATAAAGAGAATAGGAAAATGAGCCACCACCCTGACTAGCGAGCACCTCTAATGCCATCTTCCAGGACCTCCAGTGGAACAGCGTGGTCAGTCACTCTCCGTCCTGATGGTGCTGGAAACAAAGATATGGAGGAAGTGAGTGAGTCCTGGTTCAGTCATGTGAATACAGAGTGGAGATAGAGGGATGTGAGATTACAGCTGATGGCTGACTCTCCTCTGGTCAACATATAAAAAGACAAAGCAATAAACAGCAGCCACGAGTAAGACCACATCATTGGTCTTCTTGGTGTCTGTAAATGTCCATCATGCAGCCTACCAACCAAAATGGAGATGGTTAGATAGATAGATAGATAGATAGATAGATAGATAGATAGATAGATAGATAGATAGATAGATAGGAAAGGCAGTATATAATAGATAGATAGATAGATAGATAGATAGATAGATAGATAGATAGATAGATAGATGTGAAAGGCACTATATAATAGATAGATAGATAGATAGATAGATAGATAGATAGATAGATAGATAGATAGATAGATAGATAGATAGATAGATAGATAGATAGATAGATAGATAGATAGATAGATAGATAGATAGATAGATAAACACTTCAGTATACTTGCCTCGGAAATAGGAAAGGCACTCTAAAACAGACAGTACTTTGTTTGTCACAGTTCTTGATATGGTGTCCAGCACACCACTACTTATCAGATGCCAGCAGATCTTTTTCAATGAGGTCACCAGTTTATTTGTGCCCAGTGGCAGGTTCAGGTCAGTGGGAGTCAACAACAACAACAACATTTATTTATATAGCACATTTTCATACAATAAAATGTAGCTCAAAGTGCTTTACAAAATGAAGAATAGAAAAATAGAAGACACAATAAAAAATAAACATAAGTCAACATTAATTAACATAGAATAAGTAAGGTCCGATGGCCAGGGTGGACAGAAAAAACAAAACAAAAACTCCAGACGGCTGGAGAAAAAAGATAAAATCTGCAGAGGTTCCAGACCATGAGACCACTCAGTCCCCTCTGGGCAATCTACCTAACATAAATCAAACAGTCCTCTTTGGATTTAGAGTTCTCGCAGAAGGACTTGATGATGATGGTCACGTAGACTTCTGGCTTTCAGTCCATCAATGTTGGAGCATCATGATGCTTTGAGTAGGTGAAGAAACCAGAAAAAGAAACAGAAGAGAGAGTAGGGGTCAGTACGGATTTTCGAGCCATTATGAATAGTTATTATGAAGAACTGAACATACAGAGTATTAGGATTAAGTTAAATTGAAGTTATAGAAAGGCCATGTTAAAGTAATGTGTTGTCAGCAGTTTTTTAAGGTGCTCTACTGTATCAGCCTGATGAATTCCTATTGGCAGGCTATTCCAGATTTTAGGTGCATAACAGCAGAAGGCCGCCCGCCTCACCACTTCTTTTAAGTTTTGTTCTTGGAATTCTAAGGAGACTTTGAGGATCTGAGGTTATGATTTGGAATATAAGATGTCAGACACTCCGATATAGAAGATGGAGCAGATTATTTAAGGCTTTATAAACCATAAACAGTCAAAAGCAGCCTGGAGTGTACCTGGGGTTACCCTGACATCAAATCTCTCTGCTTGCTTGTGCCACTTGTTCCTGTTCTGGTTCATGCTTCAAGTGCTTCTTTAAATCTTCTTTGTTCTTTTTTCATTATAGTTAATTGTTCCCCATTGTTTTTTTTTTTAATAATATTGCTCTGTTAATTTATTATTGAATTATTGAAGTTGTCTTAATTGTACTGAGTAAATATTTCATATTAATGTCTGTGCTGTAATTCTCTTATGTTCCGTGTTTTTTGTGGGTGGGTCCCCAAGAGGCGGAGCCACCTGTCAATCACAGTTAAGGGGCAGTCCTTATACCTTCAAAGGCCTGATGGGAACTGAAGTCCAGGGTGGCTTCACTTGAATGTGTGCTGGTGCATTTTGGTGATTCTTCTGAGTATTGCTTTCATCTTTGTATTTTTGCCTGTGTTCTCTTATTTTTGCTACTGCTTCTTGGATTACTCTCATGAATTTTGATTCAGAGCTGATTTGCCTTGGCTTGTCTTTTTGGGGAGTCTTGTTTTGATTACTATTTGCTCTTCTGAATCTTGTGTTGCTGTTTTGTGTACATATGAATTGCATCTGTACATTTTAAAATAACTTCTATTTTTCTTTGGCACCCCCTGACTCACCTGAATATGGAAAATCCCTCCTATGATACACCATCTGACTTGTCTTGATGTCTACTTTTGTAAGATGTCAAACTATTTGGGAATTCCTCCTTTTGTTGGGACGCTAGACCTGACCATTTGAAGGCCATTTGCAGGAAATGACCCCATTATGACAGAGTAAGCCAGTAGGTGTCATCTGCAGAAATGGTCACAAGGACAAGAAGCTGTGTGTGCCACACCAACGGACCCCTTAATGGGGTATGAGGGGTCAAAGTTACTGCTTTTCTCTAACCTTTCAAAAATGGGGATCAGCAACACAGGCGTGTGGAGGGCCAACTTATGCTAATTTGTGGTTGCTGATCATATTTTTATATTTGATTCTTTACCGGTGGTCCCAGCCCCTTAAAGCCACTCCCAGAAGGTTAACAATATTAAATTTCAAACATAAGCATGTGAGGTATCATTTTAGACTATTTCAAGGTCACAAATATGAATTTGATGTTAATTTTTGAATTTTTTGATCATTCACTAGGAATCTACTCACCTATGGAGTTCTATCAGAATGTGAACCATGACAACTTTCTAGTACAATTGAGAATGTTTAACTTTAAACATTTAAATTGAAGCACTCATTTTAATATTTCAAATACCTGATGTAATTTTGTACTCTTACCTCATGAAGTATATCACCACATTTCTTGCAATCCTTTTTTATTCAATACATTCTCTTTAATAAAGATTTCTTCTGGCCTTGCTCTTGACAAGCCAGGGGCTGACGGTGATCCTCTCCCTTCTGAGGCACTTTTAGTATCTTTTGGGACACGGGTGTCAAACTTCAGTCCTGGAGGGCTGCAATGGCTGCATGTTTTCATTCTAACCATCTCCTTAATTAGTGAGCAGATTTTGCTGCTAATTAACTTGTTTTGTCTTTGTTTTAATTAACTTGACTCCGGCTCGTTTGTTGCGTCTTTTTCCTTAATTAGCAGCCAAACGATAATGAGACCCAAAACAAGCCGCCACATGCCCAGCTCACCTGTGCCCATCACACAATATCTGAAAATAAAGAAAGGTGGTGGTCTCGTTAAGGTTGATCTCTTCAAGTCACTGACACATTTTGATGGCATTCTTAGAAAAAAACTGAAAAATCAACCGTTTTGAAAACGTCTGCTGTGGCACAATGAGAGCCCCAACAAGCCGTGGAATTAAATAACGCGTTTAATTAGCAGCAAAAATAGGCTCCTCATTAAGGAACTGGTTGGAGTGAAATTGGCTGGAGTTTGACGTTCCAGTTTAGCTAGTGATCTGTTGGCTTGTTTCACGTTTGATTTTTGTTTGGCTGCCATTTAATGAAGAAACAAATCAATTCAGAGAACAATCCATGGCTAATAAAATGAAGGGGAAAAAGGAGTTAATTAGCAGGATTAGGAAAAGGGTCCGAAAAGCTGCAGCGACTGCGGCCCACCAGGACCAGAGATGGACACCCCTGAATTAAAGGGTCTGAATCTTCAAGAGCAAGTCAATTAAAATGAATTTAAAAGAAGTTAATTAGCAGCAAAAACAGGTCACTCATTAAGAAAAGGGTTAGAATAAAAACCTGAAGCCACTGCGGCCCACCAGGACCGGAGTTGGGGACCCCTGAATTAAAATGTCTGACTCTTCAGGAGCAAGTCAATTAAAATGAATTCAAAAGAAGTTAATTACCAGCAAAAATGGCTCACTAATTAAGAAAAGGGTTAGAATAAAAACCTGCAACCACTGCGGAGTTGGGGACCCCCGTTTTAGGACATTACAGAAGATTTTTTTTATTATTATTATTATTATTATTATTATTATTATTATTATTATTATTATTATTATTATTATAATACATAAACACATTTTGGCCAAATGTAGGCCAAAGCCAGCCAGTATAGTAAAAGACATGGTGGCCTCCATGTGTAACTTTTCCGGGCAGGCTGGTAGAAATTCCAACATGCTTCCCAGTTTATTTCTGTAGGCTACACACCATCTTGGCCACTTCTGAGACAAATCCTAACACCACTCACAGGAGGTCCAACAACTTTGTCCTGACCCACCAAGTCGGGTCACCATGCTGGTACATCAAGACAAGGCTCAGGCAGTCGAGTCAAACTGGTCCCATTTGTTAATGTGGAGAGTCTCGGTGGGGTGACTGACATGAGCACAGCCTACTCAACACCCGTACATGTGAACAAGTCCATGTGTGCACACATACAGGGGAAAACAGCATTGATACGCACACTCAATGCAATGTCATCCCATAATATAAAAAGGGTGACTGGGCAGATCCAAACAACTATAGGCCAGTAAGCTTAACAGGCATCACAGGAAAATGAATGGAAGGAATTATTAAGGATAAGATTAAGCAACACATGACAAAGACAGGAGTTATTAGGAACAGTCAGCGTGGGGTCACAAGAGGGAGGTCGTGTTTAACTAACATGCTGGAATTCTATGAGGAGGCAACAAGAGGATACAACCAGAGTGGAGAAGATGAGATTATTGATGTGGACTGTCAGAAAACATTTGATAAGGTGCCACATGAGAGGTTGGGCATCAGACTAAAAGAAGTGGCAGTTCAGGGTGTTGATGGGTGCAGAATTGGCTCAGACACAGGAAGCAGAGGGTGAGGTGTGAGGAACCAAATCAGAATTGGCCGATGTTAAGAGTGGTGACCAGCAGGGGTCAGTGCTGGGGTCTGCTGCTATTTTAAATATATAGAAATGATTTGGATGGAAATATAAGTGACAAGCTGGTTGACTCTGCAGATGATACCAAGTTAGGTCGATTGGCAGATAATTTGGAATCCGTTATATCATTACAGAGGGACTTGGACAGCAGACAGGCTTGGGCAGATTTGTGGCAGATGAAATTTTATGTCAGTAAATGTAAAGAATTACACGTAGGAAGTTAAACTGTGAGGTCTGATTACACAATGGGCGGTCAGAAAATCCACCTCATGAGAAGAATTTAGGAGCCATAGCGGACTCTAAGCTATCAACTTCCCGACAGTGTTCAGAAGCCATTAAGAAGGTGTGCCACGCGGCTGGGGGTGGTACCCAGCCGGGATGCCCAGGAGGACCGGAGGAGGGCTTGCGCCTCCTCCAGACCACGAGGGGGTGACCGCCCTGGGTGCTTTGGGGTCCACGGGTACAGAGCTTTGAAGCTCAACCCTGTAGGGGCCCGTGGTAACTGCCAGGGGGCGCCCCAATGCCTACAGAGCCCTGGACTTCAGCACTTCCGCTCACGTGTGGTACTGTGCGGGGTCGCGTATTACCAAATGGAAGTTAAAGAAGCCGTAAACATGGCTGCGTTATTTATAAGGTTAAAAGAACACCAGCGTAAAGAAAGGGCACTTACCGTTTGGGTAAGCGCTGTGAGGCGCGGTGAGTCTGGGCACACGTGGAGCCGCTATAAGGGCCAGCATGGGCTCATCACGTAATGTGCCGGTATCCACGCAGCCGCAGGTGCGACGCGTCTGAAAGAGAAAGCCGCCATTTACTTTTGTACGGTTGAGTCAGAGATGGGGATCCCGTATTGTAAATAAATGAGATTCACCAACTGATGTGCTTGTGCTTGAGCTCAGTAAAGCAGTTGGCCGTCGAAGGGGTTACATGCGCGCGACCGGCAGGAGTTCGATTTTAAATAGAAAGTTGCTCGGGGCGTGGCGTGAACGTGCCAGCGTCTACCTGAATAGACGGGTTGCCAGATTGGCTGGATAATCTTGCCGGTGATATTTAAAGAGTTACCAGCCAACGGGGATGGTCGTTGGACCTAAAGGGGAGGTAGGATTAAGCACTGCTGAGCAATTGGAGGAGCAGTTGTGATTTATATATATATATATATATATATATATATATATATATATATATATATATATATATAAGAAAGGACTCACAATCATTGGTCTATACGCATACTAAATCAACAGGACATACATTTAACTGGGACAATGTACAAGTAAAATTTAAAGCCAGCACTAAAAGTGGCGGCAGAGAGCTGGCAGAACCTTGTCTATCAAATGAGAATGCCATCAACAGACACTTGGACATAAACCCAGCATATGGAAACTTGAGAAGAATATGTTCATAATAAACAAAACTTTACACCCAATAACCCAACCCCCCTGCAATCACACTGACTTAGCCACCTAACCCCACATAATTTTTGCTATATATTGCCTTTGATTCTTGTAAATCTAAGCAGTATCCTCTGATGAAGGCCCCTGGCAGGGGTTGAAAGCACAGGAATAAAAAGTACTTTATGGTACGTGATTCATTTTTTCTCCCTTTGTGGATCTCCTAATAAAATGTCTTTCAAACTTGTAAAATTAACAGTTTTTATTAGCGATTGTCCATAGATTGTGTCGTCACGACTTTATTTATGGGCAGTCCCTCAGGTGCGCCGTGAAAGAAAATATTTGGACTTAGTGCGCCGCAACTCGAAAAAGTTTGCCTTTCACTGAGTTACACGGACTAGCATTCACTTACAGAGCCACAGCAAACCTACGTCACCGCAGTTACAGACCTGGAAGTGACGTCATGTTCGTTTCAGGACTGACTTAGTAAAATTACTTTTGGAAGGTTTCGGCAGGTCTCGGCAAAGCCCGGAAAGTAAAGTCGAGTGAAGGACCCGTTCAGAAATTAAGCGATAAAAATGAGAAGGAAAAAAAAAAAATACATCAAACCAAATAATACACATCATTGTGAAGTTCAGAGGGTTTCTGCCATCACGTCGTGTCGTACATCAAACTAAACAATACGGATCGTTTCGGTGAAATATTAACATTTACGTTGTGTTCGGGTCTGTGGGAACCATTTAACATGTCGACCAAATTAAAATCATCGAGATCTGTGTTAATTGAAAACAGTTTTTTGTTTATATTCATGACGCAAAGTATACAATATAATTATAATATTTACACCACGTTAGAGTTTAGTTAAACGTTAATAATAAAAGTGATTACGTTTTTTTTAAATGTACTATGCATGTGTGCAATATTGTTCTAAACCAATTTAGAATTAACATTTAAGTCAATCTAATATTATTAAACATGTATGTGAAGAAAACGGCAATACATATTCTACACTGAATTATGTTATATATTAATTGCCTTATATAGAACTGCTCTAGGTTTTGTCACTTATTGTTATAAATGATGGGCCATCAAAAGAAAAAAAAAAAGAAAAATACCAATAAGAACACAATTTATTAATTTAGCACCCTTCCTATGCCCAAAATTCAGAAAGAACAACAGGACCTTCTGTAAATAACACTGGCTACAAATAATATCTCAGTAAATAAAGATAAATACAGGATATACAAAACATTCAAATAGAATGAAAGACAATAATTCAGACTAAAATACAACATATACAGTGGTGTGAAAAACTATTTGCCCCATCTCAATTGGATTCAGGTCAGGACTTTGACTAGGCCACTCCAAAGTCTTCATTTTGTTTTTCTTCAGCCATTCAGAGGTGGATTTGCTGGTGTGTTTTGGGTCATTGTCCTGTTGCAGCACCCAAGATCGCTTCAGCTTGAGTTGACGAACAGATGGCCGGACATTCTCCTTCAGGATTTTTTGGTAGACAGTAGAATTCATGGTTCCATCTATCACAGCAAGCCTTCCAGGTCCTGAAGCGGCAAAACAACCCCAGACCATCACACTACCACCACCATATTTTACTGTTGGTATGATGTTCTTTTTCTGAAATGCTGTGTTCCTTTTACGCCAGATGTAACGGGACATTTGCCTTCCAAAAAGTTCAACTTTTGTCTCATCAGTCCACAAGGTATTTTTCCAAAAGTCTTGGCAATCATTGAGATGTTTCTTAGCAAAATTGAGACGAGCCCTAATGTTCTTTTTGCTTAACAGTGGTTTGCGTCTTGGAAATCTGCCATGCAGGCCGTTTTTGCAGGCCAGTCTCTTTCTTATGGTGGAGTCGTGAACACTGACCTTAATTGAGGCAAGTGAGGCCTGCAGTTCTTTAGACGTTGTCCTGGGGTCTTTGTGACCTCTCGGATGAGTCGTCTCTGTGCTCTTGGGGTAATTTTGGTCGGCCGGCCACTCCTGGGAAGGTTCACCACTGTTCCATGTTTTTGCCATTTGTGGATAATGGCTCTCACTGTGGTTCGCTGGAGTCCCAAAGCTTTAGAAATGGCTTTATAACCTTTACCAGACTGATAGATCTCAATGACTTCTGTTCTCATTTGTTCCTGAATTTCTTTGGATCTTGGCATGATGTCTAGCTTTTGAGGTGCTTTTGGTCTACTTCTCTGTGTCAGGCAGCTCCTATTGAAGTGATTTCTTGATTGAAACAGGTGTGGCAGTAATCAGGAAATTGAACTCAGGTGTGATACACCACAGTTAGGTTATTTCTGAACAAGGGGGCAATTACTTTTTCACACAGGGCCATGTAGGTTTGGATTTTTTTCTCCCTGAATAATAAAAACCATCATTTAAAAACTGCATTTTGTGTTTACTTGTGTTATATTTGACTAATGGTTAAATGTGTTTGATGATCAGAAACATTTTGTGTGACAAACATGCAAAAGAATAAGAAATCAGGAAGGGGGCAAATAGTTTTTCACACCACTGTAATACTACAAAAAAATCTTGAACAAATAACTTAAATTGTGATAAAAAATGTAAACCCTGAGCGCCTGAACAGACAGAGGACGTAAACTGACAGAAGGGGCAGAAAGTCAGGTCTGTTTGTTCTGTTCTGTGTATTGTATTGCGTTGTATTGTGTTGTGTTGTATTGTGTTGTGTTGTGTTGTGTTGTATTGTATTGTATTGTGTTGTGTATTGTATTGTGTTGTATTGCTTTGTATTGTGTTGTATTGTGTTGCATTGTATTGTGTTCTAATGTATTGTATTGTGTTGCGTTGTATTGTATTGTGTTGTGTTGTATTGTATTGTATTGTGTTGTGTTGTGTTGTATTGTATTGTATTGTGTTGTGTTGTGTTGTATTGTGTTGTATTGTATTGACCCCCTTCTTTTTGACACCCACTGCACGCCCAACCTACCTGGTAAAGGGGTCTCTCTTTGAACTGCCTTTCTCAAGGTTTCTTCCATTTTTCCCTACAAGGGGTTTTTTGGGAGTTTTCTCTTGTCTTCTCAGAGAGTCAAGGCTGGGGGGCAGTTAAAAGGCAGGTCCTGTTAAAGCCCATTGTGGCACTTCTTGTGTGATTTTGGGCGATACAAAAATAAATTGTATTGCATTGTATTGTATTGTTTAATGTCCTCCTAAACAACTGAGTTAAAAACAAATGAAGTGAGTCAGCTGATGTCATTAATTTAGGGAGGTCATTCCACAGTCAAGGCGCTATATACAGCTGAAGGCCCGCTGTTACCCACAGAGTGCAGGTTATTGAGGGGCACCGAATGAGAGGACCTTAGTGGGCAAGTCAAGAACAGAATTTGATATTCAGTCCTGTAAGTCACAGGGAGCAGTGAAGGTGCAGCAGGATGGCTGTGATGTGCTTGCTGTTGTTGCCAGTCTGTGTCAGGACTCTTGCAGTTGAGTTTTGAATCAGCTGGAGCTGTGATATAAGATTATATAATTATAAAATTATGATAACTTAATTATTATATTATAAATTAAGGCACGAGGGTTGCTGTAGATATGACATAAGCTACATAGTGTCTGACAATGGGTCCAAGGATTTCATCCTGATACCTAATGGCAGTCAAGGTGCCATTGTGAAGCCTGTAGAGGTCTGTGCGTCCCTCCATGAATATGCCCCCCCAGACTGACCATCACTGACCCCCCACCAGACCGGTCATGCTGAACGATGTCACAGGCAGCATAACGTTCTCCACGGCTTCTCCAGACCCTTTCACATCTGTCACATGTGCTCAGGGTGAACCTGCTCTCATCTGTGAAAAGCACAGGGTGCCCGCCAGTGGTGGACCTGCCAGTTCTGATATTCTATGGCAAATGTCAATCGAGCTCCACGGTGCCCACTAGAGGACATCGGGCCATCAGACCCCTCAGATGAAGTCTGTTTCTTTTTGTCAGAGGTCAGAGACAATTCACACCAGTGGCCTGCCTGCCTGGTGGAGGTCATTTTGTAGAGATCTGGCGGTGCTCATTCCGTTCCTCCTGTCCTCCTGATGGGTTAAGGACCTTCTAGGAGTGGCCCTGTCCAGCTCTCCCAGAGTAACTGCCTGCCTGTCTTCTAGAATCTCCTCCATGGCCTTGAGACTGTGCTCGGAGACACAGCAGACCTTCTGGCAATGCCAGTATTGATGTGCCTGCCATCCTGGAGAAGCTGGACTACCTGTGCCAGCTCTGTAGGGTCAAGGCGAGGGTAGGGGATACCACCTAAAGTGATAGCCCAAAAGTGCACTGGTTAACAAAGTTAGTGAATCACTATATTCTCAAACTGTTTTTAACTGTCCCATGAGTTCAATAAGAAACATTATCACATACAAACATTCCCACATGACTATCTATCAACTTCTTAACACCCAGACATTCCACCACATCTACTTAACAAACCACGTGGTCGACCCAATCCTCAATTAAGTTATCTCATTAAGCCCCTCTGGAACCATTGTTCCCAACTGTTCAATCCAATGGGCTCTGTAGGGTCAAGTTATGGCTACCAGTAGTGACACTGACCGTAGCCAAATGCAAAACGAGTGACAAACCAGATGAGGAGGGACAAATGTCAGTGGCCTCCCTCCACCTGTGAAACCATTCATTCCAGTTTTGGGGGTCGTCTCATTGTGCCCCCTTCTAGTCACCAAAGCAGCTGAAACTGATCAACAAGCCCCTCTGCCACTTTACTGAGCAGATCGATAGCCCACAAGTGTCATTGACTTGATGCGATACTCGGATTACAAAGGGGTCCTTTCGTTTATTTGAGCAGTGTATTTTAATGTAATATTTTTGGTTTTCTAAATCACTCCACACATTACTGAAATACGCTCAATGATAGATTTAGATAGCCTCACACTTCAGTGCTTCACAAGTGCACTAGTCTACAAACATCGGATTTTAATTTCTCTTTGAGAAGCATGAAAAATAATTGTGGTGAATCTCAACTTATGATTACATTTTTGCTACGTATGTATTATTGAGGGACTTTTTTTTTTTTTGTAATCAGATGGTCGCTTTATTTTAACAAGCAATGTGAATAACCTGTTTACTCTTCACCCTCAGATCACATTCAATGTGTTTATCAAGCAGAAGTTAATATTTTCATTTTCTACACAATACTCTAATAACTGTACAGTTCACACAGTGAGACACACAAACACACGCTCACAAGGCGGACACACTACAGGTGCCATCATTGGCTTTCCTCTGGATTGGACTGTTGAATCGACACAATGCTGGGGTCTTTGGCACATGTTGTCCCAGTAGCATGCGAGCTGTCACCAATGGTTCACCCTGCTCTTCTCCTTCTCCCTGTTCCAGTCTCGGTTCAAGGTGGTTGAGATGACAAAAGTATTTTTTTTCTGAGATGTTCAATATGGGGCGGCACGGTGGCGCAGTGGGTAGTGCTGCTGCCTCGCAGTAAGGAGACTTGGGTTCGCTTCCTGGGTCCTCCCTGCATGGAGTTTGCATGTGGGTTTCCTCACACAGTCCAAAGACATTCAGGTTAGGTGCATTGGTGACTCTAAATTGTCCCTAGTGTGTGTCCTGCAGTGGGCTGCCGCCCTGCCCGGGGTTTGTTTCCTGTGTTGGCTCCTGTGACCCTGTAGTTAGGATATAGCGGGTTGGATAATGGATGGATGTTCAATGTGTTGAAAAAATTGCCTGTGGCCAGCATCCAGCGTAATGTTTTGTCCAAATTCTCCACTCGTCTTTTTGTAGCATTATAGTCCATTATCATTTCTGGCCATGGCATCTCCTGTCTCTGTGCAGATCACACTGTGCACCCAGGATGTGCCATTGGTTTAGACAAACTTTAATGTCTTCACTGGCCTGCTCTGTGTGGCCAGCAGTTGAGATGGGAGCTCTGGCTGATTTTTCCTTACAATGAAAAAAGTATAGCACTGATGTTGTTCATTCAATGTAAATTTTCTCTTTGAAACAACTTCAGATTAGTCATTTAGTGTTGTAGCTTGAAATATTTGGTTTCAGATCTCAATCAAAGTAAAACAAATTGTTTGTACCAAAGTAAGTTACGGTGGAGGGTAGTGGTGCAACGGATCATTGTTGATCCGTGATCCGAACCGATTCCTGTCCACGGTTCGGTACGCACGTGATCCGAAGATCCGAGGAAGAAAAAAGTTCAACCGTATTGTGCGCGTGTCTGTCGCGCACTAAGGGCTCATATACTTCACGCGACGCGACGCATGCTGCAGCAGACGCTCCTGCTACGCAAGCGTTGTAGTGTTTATACGTGCGCGCGTACCTTACGTAAATCTGGAGGAGTCCACCAGGTGGCAGTGCGAGATATTATCACGGTGAGAGAACATGTTTGGCTTCTCTGGGTTGTGAATTGCCTAAAACACCTATTAAATTCCGATAACACCTTACCGCAATATCTGTGATGGTCAAGGATGTTTATTGATTAAATCCATCGATCCAGGGATGTGTCCATTCCAACAAGCATTGGGCACGAGTGAGAAACAATCCGTTGACGAGGCCTCAGCTCATCGCAAGGTGAATACAAGCACACACACATAAACTAGCGTCATTTTAGCGGCACCAAATCCCCAAATCTGCATATCTTTGGAAGAAAACTGGAGCTCAGTGTGGAATACAAGCAGGAAATACCAGCAACGTAACTCCCTGCGAGACAGCAGTGCTATCGCTCCGCCACCGTGACACCCGATGTGTGTATTTATTAACAGTATTCATTATTTAAACGAAATTATATGTAAAATGTAACATACACATTTTAATGCATTTCATCATGAAAGTGATATCAAGTATGAATCTAAAGATTCTAAATGTGCAGAGAGTTGGAATATCAGACATTTAATTTGTTCTGTGTGGTGATCTTTTGCTGCTTGCCGCTGCTGTCAGGTCCAAGAAGCTCGTAGCGATTAAAAACTGGGATGACGTTTACGATGGTTTGCTTTAATGATAAAGTAGACTATGAGGTTAAAATGAACATTTCGAGATTAAAGCCGAAATTTCCACTTTAATCACAAAATACACGTTTTCACCGCGTCCTTTATTTTTTTCTCAGTGGTTCAAATATAACGCTATACATTATGCTGCTGTTGTTAAGTTGCAAAAATAAAAAAATTTAAAAAGACGGCACAAAAGATGGTATGTGAGACTTTTAAAACGTATCGTGTCATTACGATCGGGAATATGCGACGCTTGAATATAAAAGCACCACGAATACATCTGTATGTCGCCATTTTGCTTCGACACTTTGAACCATTCATCAAACAGCAAAGCGCGCACATCGATCCCCGAAGGATCTCCATAGAGGCTTTCTGTCACGTGTAGATAGTAAACAGAGACTCTGACGTCACGTTCCGACTTTTAGCACACTGCGCCCCCCGACTTTTTGCTGGTACTGCAACTCGCGCACGCGTCGCGTTAATTTCTGAGGACCTGCTCAGAGGACGTGTGAAATGAACGCTGGGAACGCGTGGCAGCCATGATGCGGACGCGTTCTGAGCGTAAAGTATAAATGAGCCCTAACTCTGTCTCTCTCGCACACTAGTGATGGGTCGTTCTTGAACGATTCGTTCATCTTTAGTGTGACTCGGGAAGAGCGAGTCGCTCTCGTGGGAGTGATTCGTTCAGTCGCTCATGGGCATTTGCGCAACTTCCTATAGTTTCTGTATTGGAATTGATTCGCCTGTTTGGAGTCTTCGGGTTTTTTTCGAGTCGTTCGTTCATCACGTGACAGCCCCATAAGCTTAACCAACTCAGTCTGAGCCGGAAACAGGATTGATTACAGTAATCCCTCGCTATATCGCGGCTTCACTCTATCGCGGATTTTAAATGTAAGCACATCTAAATATATATCACGGATTTTTCGCTGGTTTGCGGATTTCTGCGGACAATGGGTCTTTTGATTTATGCTACACACTTCCTCAGTTTGTTTGCCCAGTTGATTTCATACAAGGGACGCTATTGGCGGATGGCTTAGAAGCTACCCAATCAGAGCACGTATTACATATTAACTAAAACTCTTCAATGCTATAAGATATGCTTCCCGCGCGGTGCTCGATTGTTTGCTTGTCTCTCTCTGCCTCTCTCTCACCCTCTCTGACATTCTCTGCGCCTGACGGAGGGGCTGTGAGCAGAGGGGCTGTTTGCACAGAAGCTGTTTGCCTAGTGTATACGGACTCACCTCTAAGAAATGCCGGCCGCTTTATCGCGGTGCTTCCAAAAACACACTTATTGATTTTGTGATTGTTTGCTTTAATCTCGTTCTCTCTCTCTCTCTCTCTCTCTCTCTGACGTTCTCTGCGCCTGACGGAGGAGATGTGAGCACAGAGGCTGTTTGCTTAGAAGATAGTGACGCTCCTCTAAAAAATGCCGCGGCAAACTTAAAAGCACACTTATTGATTTTTTGATTGTTTGCTTTTCTTTGTGAGCGCTCTCTCTGAAATTCTCTGCTCCTGAAGAGAAGAAGATCTATTTGCATTCTTTTAATTGTGAGAAAGAACTGTCATCTCTGTCTTGTCATGGAGCACAGTTTAAACTTTTGACTAAAGGGTGTTATTTCATGTCTAGAGGGCTCTAATAATGTTAACAGTGTGGGAGAGTTTATAAGGGCTTAAAATATATAAAAATAACTACACAAACATATGGTTTCTACTTCGCGGATTTTCATCTATCGCGGGGGGTTCTGGAACGCAACCCCCGCGATCGAGGAGTGATTACTGTACTGTAGTTCATCTCTCGAGTCTTCCGGGTTCGAGTCGTTCGTTCATCACGTGACAGCCCCATAAGCTTAACCCAGGGGTGGGCAAAGTCATTCCTGGAGGGCCGCAGTGGCTGCAGGTTTTTGTTCCAACCCAGTTGCTTAATAAGAAGCACTTATTGCTCTAGAAACCCTTCTGCTTCATTTTAGTTATCTCCCTCGTTAAGATTTTGAACCCTTATTGCTTATTTAAGTCTTAAACAGCTGCATTCTTGGTTTTTAATTGCTCCTTATTAGCAATAAGATGCAAATGACAAAAGAAACCAGCAGTTATCCATTTTATCCTTTACGCCTGTGTGTATTTATTGTGCACTGTTTGGTTTAATTAAATACTTGGAAGGAAAGAGAAGAGAAAAAAGTGAGGATTGCGAATTACCCATCCGTTTTACACTTCAAAGTATTTGGATGATATCCTTAGAATGGAAAAAAAAATCTAGGATACAAGAATGACTTAACATAGCAGAGTTAAAGCACTAAGAAGCCATGAAATGTAATTATTGGCAAGGATTGTTTTCTAATTATTCAACCGGGTTGGAACAAAAACCCGCGGCCACTGCGGCCCTCCAGGAATGACTTTGCCCACCCCTGGGTTAACCTATGCAATCTGAGCCGGAAAGAGAATTGAACGAAATGACTCGAAAAATGATTCGTTCATTTTGCTGAATGAGACTCAAAGGTCCGAGTCGGTAAATTGATCCGAACTTCCCATCACTATCGCACACTAACTCAGCCTCTCTCGCGCATTTTCGCTCGACTTTTGTGCGGTTTGCCGCTTCATAGGCGTGGTCATGCGCAGCGGTAGCAGTTAAAGCAGAGGAGCTCGACAAACCTCCAGCATCATTTAAAAAAAAAAAAAAAATTGTAATCAATAATGTAACTTTCCCTGCAGCGTCAACATGCAGCACCAACAGGAGCAGACACATCTCCTCCTCAAAAGAAGTCGGCAATGGCGGAGCTTTTTGGCGAGACCTTTGCACAGAAGGACATGGTCAGCAAGGCTTTTGTTGACACCATCAAAGAGGAGGTGGTATCCTATGAGGCAGCAAGTGCCATTCCAGTCGATGGTGATCCACTGACTTGGTGGAAAAGCAACGACTGTAAATACCCTCACCTTGCCACAATGGCAAGACACCGTCGATCGTGCTGTGCCTGGCACTTATAGCGAGAGGGTGTTCTCAACAGCAGGGGACATCGTTACAGCAAAGAGATCTACACTTTCCCCCAGAAAATGTAGACACCCGCACGTTTTTGAAACAAAAAAAAATTGAAATTATAAGCTCAGGTCTGCTGTGTTTTCTTTCTTCTGTTTTTGATGTTGTGGACATAAGCTAGCTTTTATTTCTCTCTCCATGTTCAAAGTAAGAAGCGATGATGCCTTAAATTGCATTTAAAGTTGTTTTTTTTATTGTGTCCACATTAAAGGAAATAGTTATCATCCCCCATATTGCACCTTAATTTGTATTTATATAATTGAGTGGAATGAGTTTTGAGTTGAATGTTTTTTTAATGGGCAAAAAATACTAAATAAATGGAGAGTTAAACTTGTCTTGTCGTTTTTTTTTTTTTTTCTGCTGATCCGAAAATTGATCCGATCCGTGACTTAAACCCGTGATCCTATCCGAACCGTGAGTTTTTTGATCCGTTGCACCACTAGTGGAGGGAATAAACAGAAAAATCCTATTTCAGTTAACTTATTATTTTCGGTTGTTCGTGTGCTGTGTTTGAGGGGCTGTTTGTGTTTTCTTCCAGTCGAACTTTCCAGCATGTTGGCTTTCCAACTGCCAATAAAGAAGACGACTTTCCTGAGTGGAGTGGACGTGGCTATTAGGTTTAGTTTATTTATATAGCACATTTACAACAGCCACACGACTGACCAAAGTGCCGTACATTTAGAAACGTCAACATAAAATAGAAATATACGATTTAGCCAAAAGAAGCACAGCAGAAACACATAAAAATAATTAGTATAAATATATCTATACATATGGGCGGCACGGTGGCGCAGTGGTAGCCTTAAGATTCTTTCCTTAGTGTGTGTGTGTGTGTGCGTGTGGCCTGTGGTGGGCTGGCACTCTACCCGGGGTTTGTTCCTGCCAGCAGACCATGTGTTAGGATATAGCGGGTTGGAAAATGACTGACTGACTGACTGACCGTCCACGTGACGTTTCTGGAAAGATCCCGTGTTCCTCTGGATCTCTACCAGGCTTGATAAATAATCCCCGAGAGATGATTACAGATTTGTGAAATCCCAAAAGGACTCTCACTGCACACAATAACTCAGGGTAGTTCAGTTTTATTTTTTTGGATCTGATGGTATCCTAGCCTTCCATACATTAAAGATTTTTAAAAGCCCCCAAAAAAATAACATCATATGCAAACAAGTGGTGGCGCAGTGGTAGCGCTGCTGCCTCGCAGTTAGGAGACCCCCAGGTTCGCTTCCCGGGTCCTCCTGCGTGGAGTTTGCATGTTCTCCCCGTGTCTGCGTGGGTTTCCTCCCACAATCCAAAGACATGCGGGTTAGGTGGATTGGCGATTCTAGTGTGTGCTTGGTGTGTTTGTGTGTGTCCTGCGGTGGGTTGGCACCCTGCCCAGGATTGCTTCCTGCCTTGTGCCCTGTGTTGGCTGGGATTGGCTCCACCAGACCCCCGTGACCCTGTGTTCGGATTCAGCAGGTTAGAAAATGGGTGGATGGATATCTATACATATACATATATCTACACATACACACATCTAGGTAGGCAAAATAATAATAATTTATTACATTTTATATGGCGCTTTTCAAGGCACTCAAAGCGCTTTACATACAAGGGGGGGAATCTCCTCAACCACCACCAGTGTGCAGCATCCACCTGGATGATGCGACGGCAGCCATAGTGCGCCAGAACGCCCACCACACACCAGCTTACTGGTGGAGAGGAGACAGAGTGATGAAGCCAATCAGTGTATGGGGATGATTAGGAGGCCATGACGGTCAGAGGCCAATGGGCAAATCTGGCCAGGATGCCGGGTAACACCCTACTCTTTCCGAAAGACATGCTGGGATTTTTAATGACCACAGAGAGTCAGGACCTCGGTTTAACATCTCATCCGAAAGACGAAAGCCTAGTAAGCCAAAGAAAACAGATGTGTTTATAAAATAGATTTAAAAATAGTCAGACTAGGAGCCATTCGGATTTCAATAGTTGGTGTAGTGTTTTAAAAACAAATAATGAGATTTTAAAATGTATTCTGAATTGAACAGGCAACCAATGAAGGGACTTCAGCAGCGGAGTCACATGATCTGCTAGGCTATGCAGGTCTCGTTATCTTCAGCAGCAGATTTTTATAACGGAGGATTTCTGGTAAGTAACCCTGTTTGTCAATTGTTAATTTTAAATATAAGAACTTATTACTATAAGTAATAAAAAACATCAAGAAAGCTGTAGAAACGTTAATAATTTTTGTTGTATATTTAAGATTTACACTGCAAAATGCTTGTGTATTTGCACTAGATTTTTAAATAAATGTAAAAAGTACAGCATTGGAATGTGTTATGTTCATAATATTTCTAATAGCATAAAAACAGGATACGACCAATAAACCATTTAAAATTGTAACAACTTCAAAAATGGATTTACTTCAGTATAAAACAAGTGCGTTACACCCAATCACTCGAAATGATTTGCCTCAACTTAAAAATTGTGGGTTCAATAAGATAAAAAGCATTATGTTGGTTCAGATTGAAAATATTAAGTGTGAATTCATCTCTCATCCAACCCGCTATATCCTAACTACAGGGTCACGGGGGTCTGCTGGAGCCAATCCCAGCCAACACAGGGCACAAGGCAGGAAACAAACCCTGGGCAGGGCGCCAGCCCACCACAGGGCGCACACGCACCAAGGACAATTTAGAATCACCAATGCACCTAACCTGCATGCCTTTGGACTGTGGGATGAAACCGGAGCACCCGGAGCAGACACGGGGAGAACATGCAAACTCCACACAGGGAGGACCCGGGAAGTGAACCTGGGGGTCTCCTAACTGTGAGGCAGCAGCGCTACCCACTGCGCCACCACTTGTTTGCATATGATGTTATTATTTGGGGGCTTTAAAAAATCTTTAATGTATGGAAGGCTAGGATACCATCAGATCCAAAAAAATAAAACTGAACTACCCTGAGTTATTGTGTGCAGTGAGAGTCCTTTTGGGATTTCACAAATCTGTAATCATCTCTCCGGGATTATTTATCAAGCCTGGTACGGATCTAGACGAACGCGGGATCTTTCCAGAAACGTCACGTGGACGGTCAGTCAGTCAGTCAGTCATTTTCCAACCCGCTATATCCTAACACATGGTCTGCTGGCAGGAACAAACCCCGGGTAGAGTGCCAGCCCACCACAGGCCACACGCACACACACACACTAAGGACAATTTAGGATCCCCAATGCACCTAACCTGCATGTCTTTGGACTGTGGGAGGAAACCCACACAGACACGGGGAGAACATGCAAACTCCACGCAGGGAGGACCCGGGAAGCAAACCTAGGGGTCTCCTAACTGCGAGGCAGCAGCGCCACCCACTGCGCCACCGTGCTGCCTAAGTGTGAATCATTACCTTAATTATTTTAAGTTGAATGGAGGTTATACTTTTTTTTTCAGTGTATTGTGCTAAGCACTGTTCCCTTCCTCTTGAGGAGCTGCTGTCCCAGTTTGTATAAAAGTAAAAGTTATTGTATATGGCGTTGTGGCCACGCAGCTTATGTCATGTCCAGGGTGACCCTCATGCCTTCATTTCTCACAGGAGTTCCTCCATCTGACTTCCCCTTTGTTAATGAAGTGACATCCTCTGCTCTTCTCTATCTCTGTGCTTCCCTTTGAGCAAGTTATTCATAGCTGTGGACTGGCTTGTCATTTCTATGATCTGTTTCAGTGTTAAAAGTCACACTTCATCACAACCTTCTCAGCTCACAACTTGCCTCAGTGAAATTAAAATAAAGTTAAAACCTGAACAGAGCAAAACTCTTTAAAATTAAATTGCAACAAAAATAAACTCCTGCAAAGTGGCACTAAAGTGCAACTTAAGAAAACAAACTCCTCTTCAACCATCCTGAGTGACGATCTCATCAGATCTTCTTTTACTGCAAAGAATCTCGGTGTCACTTTGATTCCTCCTTTTCTTATTTCACCCGTGTAAGCCACATTAAGAAACTTCCATCTGTGTCACAGCCTTCATTAGAAAGGTGGCGTCCTTCAACATCTGCAATAAGATGCTACAGATGTTCTGTCAGATGGTTGTGGTGAGCGCCTTCTTCTACACGGTGGTGTGCTGGGGAGGCAGCATAAAGAAGAAGGACGCCTCACGGCTGGACAAACTGGTGAGGAAGGCAGGCTCTATTGTAGGCACAGAGCTGGACAGTCTGACATCTGTGGCAGAGTGACGGGCGCTGAGCAGACTCCTGTCAGTCATGGAGAATCAACTGAACAGGATCATCTCCAGACAGAGGAGCAGCTTCAGAGACAGACTGCTGTCACCGTCCTGCTCCACTGACAGACTGAGGAGACCCCACACCATGTGACGCTTCAACTCCACCCGTAGGGGTAAACGTTAAAATTATACAAAGTTATTGTCTGTTATACCTGCATTGTTATCACTTTGATATTTAATATTGTGTTTATCAGTATGCTGCTGCTGGAGTATGTGAATTTACACTTAAGATTAATAAAGTATCTATCTATCTATCTATCTATCTATCTATGGGAGAGAGAAAATGAGAAGAGG
This sequence comes from Polypterus senegalus, assembly GCF_016835505.1. Lineage (NCBI taxonomy): Eukaryota > Metazoa > Chordata > Cladistia > Polypteriformes > Polypteridae > Polypterus > Polypterus senegalus. The sequence goes on along the minus strand of NC_053156.1, from coordinate 17,969,228 downwards.
GGGAGAGAGAAAGAGAGTAACAGAGAGAGAGAGAGAGGGAGAGAAAAAATAAAGATAGAGGGGGAGAGGGAGGGAGAGAGAGAGAGACTATCAAAGGGGTGGAGTCTGGGAGAGAGAAAATGAGAGAGTGAGATAGAGAGAGAGAGAGTGAGTGAGAGAGAGATAGAAAGACTGACGGGGCGGAGTCTGGGAGAGAGAGAAACAGAGAAAGACAGTCAGAAGGGGCAGAGTCTGGGAGAAAAAAAATAAAGATAGAGAGGGAGGGAGAGAGAAAGAGAGACTATCAAAGAGGTGGAGTCTGGGAGAGAGAAAATGAGAGAGTGAGAGAGAGAGAGGGAGAAAGAAAGAGAGAGGGAGGGAGAGAGAGATAGAAAGACTGACAGGGGGCGGAGTCTGTGAGAGAGAAAATTAAAAGAGGGGGAGAGAGAGAGAAAGACTACCAGACGGGGCAGAGTCTGGGAGAGAGAGAAATAAAGATAGAGGGGGAGAGAGAAAATGAGAGAGAGAGAGAGAGGGAGAAAGAAACAGAGAAAGAGAGGGAGGGAAAGAGAGATAGAAAGACTGACAGGGGCGGAGTCTGGGAGAGAGAAAATGAGGAGGGGGAGAGAATGTAAATGAGTGAGTCTTTTCCCACAACAACAATAACATTTATTTCTGTAGCGCATTTTCACACAATGTAGCTCAAAGTGCTTTACAAGAGGAAATAAAAAGGAAGTTAATATATTAAACATAAACAACAAGATTAGTCAATAGTGTTATACAGTGTGTAACAAAGGAAAAGGTCAGGTCTGATGGTAAGAAGGACAGAAAAAAACAAAAAAATAAAAATTCCAGTTAGGCTGGAGAAAAAAAAAAAAAGCAAAATCTGCAGGGGTTCCAGGGCCAAAAGACCATCCAGCCCCCACTGGGCACTCCACCTATCACAGATGTTCTAAATCAGTCCTTACATGGAAGAATTTGATGATGATGGTCATGTGGACAGCTGGGACACCCACCTTCATTCCATTATCTCAGGGGGCTGCCTGGTGCCGTGATCTGGTGGTGGTGTTGCAGATGGCCACCACAGAAGAACCAGAAAGACAGCAGAGAAAAGTACAGATTAGTATGGACTTGCAGAGCCCGGAAAAAATTGATGACGCAGAACCTATGTAATCTAATAGAAATACAACTAAAATGTAGCTATGATGAAGCCATTTTAAAAGAATTAGTTTTTAGCAGTTTTTTTTTACATTGTTCTACAGTTTCTGCCTGACACATTTCTATTTGTAAAGTATTCCAAGTGTTAGGTGTATAAGAGCAAAAGGCCGCCTCAGCACTTTTTTTATGCTCAGCTCTTGGAATGTCATTTGAAGATCTGAGGTTGTGACTTGGAGCGAAGGGGGACATCCATCCATCCACCCATCCATTATCCAACCCGCTATACTCTAACTACAGGATGACGGCGGATGCAAGGCAGGAAACAAACCCTGGGCAGGGCGTCAGCCCACCGCAGGTGTTAGGGAGACAGACTTTCCAAAATACAGATGGACACACTTTTGAATCGAATACAGGAATCTTAACCAATGAATGAGGAGGAGACTCGGGCCTTCAACTTCACTTGTATGAAAGTTTTTCCTGTTTGTGGTCTACTTTCATTTTCCGGGGTATTTATTTAACAATATTTTAGCCATAAAAGCATGTGTTCAGCATGTTGTGAGCATAAGACTGGATGACTTGACATCGACTTGGGTTGTTATCCACAAGTAATGTGACATTTTTTTTCTCGGGCATTTCTGTTGTTATTTGCTGTTCTCCAGCAACGGTCACCTTAGCCTCCCATTCTACCTGAAACATTCTTTCACTTTTTCTCCAGGGAAACACCAGATTACATTTTATTTCCTGGCTATCCCTGCAAGCCACATGGGGCAACATATTAGAAATATAATTTTGGGGTGGACTATTCCTTTAATACTGAATACGCCCAAACAGACCATAAATGTGGGACAGACAGCCATTCTGTTACGTTTATATAGATAACTAGCTGTGCTACCCCTCTAAGGCTGCTTGAAATCTACGTAATCAATGCAGACCTCGTTGTTAACATGTGCAGTTCACCATTTATTTTGTAATGAACATAGTAGTAAAATGTGTTGCCTTTATCACTCCAACAGATCGCATTTCACAAACATCTGTGTAATAAAATCCATTACTGCAAATGTTTACGAGGCTCCATTTGTTGGAGTGACAAATGCAAGGTGTATGCCTTTGTTATATGCTCTTTGGTATGGGACTCATTAAAGCAGTGATGCAGCATCTGTTGGAATCACCTGGGTAACACCTTCAGCAGCCCCATGTGGGACTGGCAAACTGGGAAGATAGATACTGTGCAGTACAGACAGAAAATGATGGAAGACTAAATGCCCTTGGCTAGAAAGCTTCAACTAAGGAGGAGGTGCGTCAGTCAGTAGAACAAGAAGCTGAAGATCATGCCCAGAGCAACAACACAGTGGCTTTAAATGAAGATGCAAAAAGATAAAGTTTAAAAGAAGAAGATGGTCCTTAATGTCACATACACAGGAAGAGCATCATGAAGATATTGTGCCACAGTGGCGAAGATGTATTATTAAATACAGTAAATAAATAAGAGTAGCATAAATAAGAGAAGAGAAGACAAAAACTGATGAGAAGATAAGAAGAATGGACAAGGTAAGAACAGACAAGACAAGGTAAGACAGGTTATGATAAGATAAGGCAAAATAAGTTATGGTAAGACAAGGTGAGATAAGAACAAATGAGGTAAACTAAGACAAACCAAAGACAAAGACCAAGATAAGAGAAGAGAAGATAAGGCAGGAGCAGATGAGGTAAACTAAGACAAGATAAGATAAGAATGGACAAGGCAAGACAAGATACGTTAAGAGCAAACAAGGCAAACTAAGACAAGATAAGAGCAGGTGAGACAAACCAAAGACAAAGACCAAGATAAGATGAGATGAGATAAGGCAGGAGCAGACTAGGTGGACCAAGATAAGATAAGATAAGATGAGATAGGATGAGATGAGATGAAATGAGAAGATGAGATAGGATGAGATGAGATGAGATAAGAAAAGAAAAGATACGGCAAGAGTACACTAGTTGAACCAAGACAAGATAAGATAAGATAAGATATGAGATAAGGCAGGAGCAGACTAGGTGAACCAAGATAAGATAAGATGAGATAGGATGAGATGAGTTGAAATGAGAAGATGAGATAAGAAAAGAAAAGATACGGCAAGAGTAGACTAGGTGAACCAAGATAAGATAAGAATGGACAAGGCAAGACAATACCAGATAAGGTAAGAAAAGATAAGATAAGACAAGATAAGTAAGACAGTCTATGATAAGACAAGGCAAAATAAGTTATGGTGAGACAAGGTAAGATAAGAACAAATGAGGTAAAGTAAGACAAACCAAAGACAAAGACCAAGATAAGAGAAGAGAAGATAAGGCAGGAGCACACTAGGTGAATCAAGACAAGATAAGATGAGATAGGATGAGATGAGATAAGATAAGATAAGAGCAGACAAGGTAAACTAAGACAAGATAAGATAAGATAAGAATGGACAAGGCAAGGCAAGATACGTTAAGATAAGATCAAACAAGGCAAACTAAGACAAGACAAGAGCAGGTGAGACCAAGATAAGATGAGATAAGATAAGGCAGGAGCACACTAGGTGAATCAAGACAAGATAAGATGAGATAGGATGAGATGAGATAAGATAAGATAAGAGCAGACAAGGTAAACTAAGGCAAGACAAGAGCAGGTGAGACAAACCAAAGACAAAGACAAGATGAGATGAGACAAGATAAGATAAGGCAGGAGCAGACTAGGTGAACCAAGACAAGATAAGAAGATGAGATGAGATGAGAAGATAATATAAGACAGGAGCAGACGAGGTAAACAAATATAAGATAAGATAAGCCAAGATAAGATAATATAAAACGAGATAAGAATAGAAGATAAACTAAGATAAGAAAAGATTACATAAGAGAAGACAAGATAAGATAAGGGAGGAGCAGACAAGGTAACCTAAGACAAAGATAAGACAAGTCAAAATTTGAGCAAAGATAAGGCAAACAAAAGACAAGATATGGTAAGGCAACATAAGATCAAATAAGATATGGTAAGAGCAGAAGAGACAAACTAAGACAAGATAAGATAAGACAAAGATCTGGGGAAAGATAAGATAAAAGTTAGCATAAAAACCCAGGAACATGAATTAGACATAAACCAGCAGGTGGGTACATTACAGGTGAGGTAGGATCAGGTTACCAAGAGTTCAGTGGCCTTCTGTCCTGATGGGCAGGAGTTGCCCCTGAAGCGGGTGGAGCGAGTGATGATGAGGCCCAGAAAGCAGAAGTGAAAACTGGGTGGCTGTCGCCAGAGATAATGGATGGCAGTCCTTTGCAGGAGGTTTGGGATCTTGTCAAGTGAGGTTATCAAATCACATCGTGATGCATCTGGTCAAGATATCTTTGTGGTGTTTTTTTTTTTTGTGTAGTAGTAGAAGTTCACTGGTGTTTCGGTTCTCACACCATAGCTGTTTAGCCTGCTCAGGAAAGTCTTTGCTGAGCCTTTTTTTGGTATGCAAGTGTTGCTGAGTAACCATGAAAGGGAGTTGTTTGGAACCTGATGCTGCTAACAACGACTTAACAAAATGGAGGCTCTTCCGGACCCTCACCAATTGTGCATAGAGAGCAAAGAGGGGTGTGAAGGACACCACAGCAACACTTTTGAATATATTTGTATGAGGCCTTGGTGGGATCAATCAGCCATGGAAGACTGCTCTTTGTAGACTTTTCGTCAGCTTTAAACACGATTCAGGCTCACACTTCAGTTCCCAAACTGATTGATGAGTTCTGTTTGGACCCTAAGTTGGTGGGGTGGATTCTGAACTTTTTAACAAACGGAACACAAAGAGTGAGAGTCAATGGCAGTTTTCTCTGATCTCCTAAGTACACCTGTGGACACTCCTCAGAGTTGCTGTTTATCTCCTCTTCTGTTTATCTTGTATACAGATGACTGACTGCAGGAGTTCACACAAGGACAGACACATCCTGAAATCTTCAGACGACTCTGCTGTCGCGAGTCTTCTACAAGATAAGGGAGACGGCCATGGACCGGTTGTCTCAAAGAGCCTGTTCAGTGGTGTGATCGCTCTAATTTATGACTTCCTATTTCTAAGACAAAAGGTATGGCTGTAGATGTCAGGTGGCTCCCCGCCATGATGTGACTTAACTTCAGTTTAAGGGGAGACAGTGGAGATGGTAGAGCAAAACAAATACCAAGGAACGATCATTGAGAACCAACAAAACGTTGATCTTAACGCGGCGCACATCTGCAAAAAGAGGGCAGTCACGACTTTTTTTTCCTTCGGACACTCAATTGTTTCAAAATGGACAAAACCACAATGACACTCTGTTATGAGTCCTTTATTGAATCCATTGTTACATTTGCTTTTGTCTGTTGGTTTGGCAATCTCAGCGAGAAGAGTATAAATTATGGTAACAGCATTACACAAATCTGCAGTAAAAGTATTGGATCCCAGCAGACGTCTATCACTGAAAAGTATTGAGAGGTTAGAAAGAAAGCCGACTCAATTCTCTCGGACAGATGACGTCCCCTTTGCTCGAAATTCCAGCTGTTGCCATCCGGCTGCAGGTTTAGGTTTCCAAAGGTAAAGAGCCACGGGTTTAAGAATTGATTTATTCCTAGAGCTATCAGCATTTTAAACTCTTGTTAGATTTAGGGATGCTGCTAAATGTTAAATTCTGTATTATTATGTTGTGTACTGTCATGCTAGGATGGCACAGTGGGTAACTGCCTCGCAGTTCGGAGACCCGGGTTCGCTTACCGAGTCCTCCCTGCTTCTCCCCGTGTCTGCGTGGGTTTCCTCCCACAGTCCAAAGACATGCAGGTTAGGCGCATTGGAGATCCTAAATTGCCCCTAGTGGGTGTGTGTGCCCTGCGGTGGGCTGGCACCATGCCCGGGGTTTGTTCCTCCCTTGCGCCCTGTGCTGGCTGGGATTGGCTCCAGCAGACCCCCGTGACCCTGTTAGGATACAGCGGGTTGGACACTGACTGACTGTAATGCTTCTTGGTATTGATCTTCAGCATGTGTCAGATGTTGCGTTTTAGTTTCTCTATTCTCTACCGTTTTTGTACTTTCCTGATGCAAACAAATTTCCCTTTAGGATAATAAAGTATACGTAAGCCTTTTAGTGTCTATATTTTGTAGTAATTTAATTGATTTTTTAATTCCATTTTTAACCACTTCTTATTCTGACCAACAGGGAGCGCTGTTTTTTGAACCAGCCATTTTAGTTTGGATTTTTTTTTTCGTGGGGAAATAGTGGGAACTTTTAAGATATTATTATAAACTACATTTAGACAATTTTAGGACAGCTTTTATGCGGTTTTAAAATATTTGATACACTTTTGAAGTATTGTATACATGGGATGAAAGGGTATATATATTTTAGATAAAATGTATTTCAGTGTATGATCAGTGTGCCAGGGCATGCCTTCGGGCTTCTATCCCCTACCCTTACCTTAACCTAACTGTCTGCACAGGAAGCCATTGACGCAGAGTGGAGTGCGACTGCCTTTGTTCTTCCTGAAGTCAAAACTGAGCTCCTTTGTTTTGTCGACTTTCAGGGAGAGGTGGCTGCCATGGCCAGGGCTGTGGAGTCGGTAGATAAATGCTCCGACTCCGACTCCTCAGTTTCTAAATCTTCCGACTCCGACTCCTCTGTATGTATATCTTATGCTAAAGTATTTTCTACATCCATTGAAGGAAAGGAAGGCAACATACATGTCATTTCACCACAGAACTACTAGCTAGGAAGCCAACACTCTACTATAATACCAGATTAAAGACAAACACAATTGATTGGCGGCCGCAGATTGCGGGTGTCCACATGGACGGGCAGATCCAGCTTGCCGAAAATCTCGACCACCGCCACCCATCCAAAGTAATGTGATGCCTCTGTCTGCTGCAGTGGCCGTCTCCTCTGTCAGCCAGCCAGAAGTTTAGTGCATCGTGTCACTCACCGGCCAGCTGGTCAGCAGAACGAGCCTCTGCTGGAGACCGGTAGGGAGATCTGTGTTCTCGGCTCCTTCGGCCCCCTTCACTAGCGCATAGCGAAGGGGAGCCGACGGAGCTGAGAACACACCAGATGATTTTTCAGCCGTTTGACGTGATGACTCGTTGAACGGCCGAAAAATCGGCAGTGCATCTGTAAATGTATGGGGGGCTTTAGGCTAGGTTCACAGTTGTAACAGTGGAACACGACACAATGGAAAGCGGTGCCGCACCTTACCTGTGCATTACATCCCATATAGTGACGCATACAGTCAATGAAAAGCATGCTTCATGGTTACTTGACATGTTCGTTTTGTGCATGCATTGGGCTTTATTCTTACAGCGGAGAAGTAGTTCATTAGGACTGTTTGTGAATTGGGACATTTCAACTTACTTTTTTAATTCCCATTTAAATTTAGTAGGAGTCGGAGTCGGTTAACTTTTTGCCGACTCCGACTCCAGGTACCCAAAATTGTCTCCGACTCCGACTCCTCGACTCCGACTCCGACTCCACAGCCCTGGCCATGGCGCCATACTGTCAGGTCTTTTACTTTCCTGCTGTAGGCAGCCGCTTCATTGTCACCGATGAGGCCAATCACGGTGGGGTCGTCCACAAACAATACCATACAATACAGTTTATTTTTGTATCGCCCAAAATCACACAGGAAGTGCCGCAAGGGGCTTTAACAGGCCCTGCCTTTTGACAGCCCCCCAGCCTTGACTCTCTGAGAAGACAAGGAACAACTCCCAATAAAAACCTTGTAGGGAAAAATGGAAGAAACCTCGGGAAAGGCAGTTCAAAGAGACCCTTTCCAGGTAGGTTGGGCGTGCAGTGGGTGTCAAAAGTAGGGGGTCAATACAATACAATACCCAGAACAGAACAATTCCTTAATACAGCATAATAATAAAAATTTTAGAAGTACGGTTTAACAGTAGATGATATGACATAATTAGGTTTGGATATTTTTAGAGTCCTGGAGACCTCATCCATCAAACCTGATGATGCTGTTGCCCTGAGGTTTTGCTACACAGTCATAGGCGACAAGGCTAATATAATACAATACAATTTATTTGTGTAGCCCAAAATCACAAAAGGAGTGCCACAATGGACTTTAACAGGCCCTGCCTTTTGACAGCCCCCTCCAGGATTGACTCTTTAAGATGACAAGGAAAAACTCCCCAAACAAAAAAACCCTTGTATGGGAAAAAATGAAAGAAAACTCAGGAAAGGCAGTTCAAAGAGAAAGACCCCCTTCCAGGTCGTCTGGGCGTGCAGTGAGAGTGAAAAAAGGGGGTAAATATAACACAACACAGAGAACAGAACACAAGTCATCCTCAATACAATATAACACTGCAATAGAAATATTACAAGTACAGAGTAGAATCCAACAGTAGATGATATCCCATAATGCAATTTGGATTTGTTCAGAGAGTCCTGGAGACCTCGGCTATCAAGCTGCCTCCCCCTATTGGCCATTCCACAGCTGAGTCAGCACTGGGCCAGCCAATCCGATGAAAGGACCCCTCTACCCGACAATTCCTGCGATCCTCCATCCGAGATGAGAACTTGGCAGGTGGGCCATGGCACCAAGTGGCACATTTGAGTACCAAGAAGATAAACAGAACAGGTGAGGAGGGTTAGTAACAAATCATAACTCTCATATTCCTAATGACTGACAACAGAGATGCAGTCTGCACAGTTAATCAGCAGCTCTAGTCAGGGTGTGCTAAACTAAACTTGTGAGTCTTCAGCCGGGATTTGAAAGTTTAGACTGAAGGTGCATCTCTTATAGTAGCAGGAAGACCACTCCACAGTTTAGGGGTCCTGTAACTAAAAGCTTGACCTCCCACTGTTATTTTATTAATCCTCACAATCCTAAGCAGACCGGCATCTTGAGATCTTAATGTGTGCTCAGGTTTGTAAGTCATGATAAGTTCAGACAAGTAAGCCGGACCTCGGCCATTTAATGCTTTATATGTTAAAAGAAGGATTTTGAAATCTGCCCTGAACTTAACCGGGAGCCAGTGTAAGGATTTAAGAACTGGAGTTATGTGTTCGTATTTTCTTGTTCTTGTAATAATTCTTGCAGGAGCATTTTGGATTAACTGGAGGCTGTATTGAGAACAGTTTGAACATCCAGTGAACTCCACATTGCAGTAGTTAATCCTACTAGAAATAAATGCAGGAATGAGATTCTCCATATTCCACATATTTAGAAAACTCCTTAATTTCCCAACATTTCTAAAATGGAAGAAACATGTTTTGGACAATTTTGTATTGTGCCCTATAAATGAACAGCTGGAGTCAAAAATAGCTCCTAGACTGCGGGCTGATTCAGTAAAATTAATGGTGGAGTTAAATAATGTGAAAATATTGCTGTGATCAGCGCCATTCCCTCCAAAAATTAACATGTCTGTCTTATCGTTGTGTTTAAAGACAAGTCGTTCTCATCCATCCACTCCATTAATTCACTAACACAACTAATTAAAGACAACATCGGAGAAACTTCATTTGGTCTAAAAGAAAAATATAACTGGGTGTCATCTGCATACGAGTGAATATTAACATGATGTTTCCTAATGAGAGATCCCAGTGGAAGCATGTAAAGTGAAAATATTAAAGGTCCGAGTACTGAGCCCTTCGGGACACCATATTGACCTTCTGTGTATAATGACGGAGTCCTGTCAGCACATTTCTGTACAGTAAAGATCTCATTACTGAGTCTTGCGGGACACCATATTGAACTTCTGTGTATAATGACAGAGTACGGTCAGCACATTTCTGCACAGTAAATGTCCTAGTACTTAGTCCTGCGGGACACCATATTGAACTTCTGTGTATAATGACGGAGTCCTGTCAACACATTTCTGCACAGTAAATGTCCTAGTACTTAGTCCTGCAGGACACCATATTGGCCTTCTGTGTATAATGACGGAGTCCTGTCAACACATTTCTGCACAGTAAATGTCCTAGTACTTAGTCCTGCAGGACACCATATTGACCTTCTGTGTATAATAACGGAGTCCTGTCAACACATTTCTGCACAGTAAATGTCCTAGTATTGAGTCCTGCGGGACACCATATTGAACTTCTGTGTATAATGACGGAGTACGGTCAGCACATTTCTGTACAGTAAAGGTCCCAGTACTGAGTCCTGCGGGACACCATATTGAGCTTCTGTGTATAATGATGAAGTACGGTCAGCACATTTCTGTACAGTAAAGGTCCCAGTACTTAGTTCTGCGGGACACCATATTGAACTTCTGTGTATAATGACAGAGTCCTGTCAACAGATTTCTGCACATACTGGAATTGATTTTAATGAATAAGAACTAAACCAAGCGAGCACGGGGCCTGTAAGCCCAGCATCATTTTCCAGCCTGTGCAGTAAATTAGAACGGTCAATGGTGTCAAATGCTGCTCTTAAGTCTAACAACACAATTACAGTGGAGTTCCCTTCATCAGAGATTTTCTCAGAATGTCGTTTACAACCCGCGTTGTGCCGTTTCTGTACAATGAGCAGTGTGAAAGTCGGACTGGAATTTCTCAAATATATTGTGTGATGTGCAAGGTGTGACTGAAGCTGATTGGCGACTACTTTTTGAAGTATTTTAGAGAGAATAGTAGTCAACAGGGGGAGACTGGCAGTGGATGGTTGGTGTTCCCTACCCAGTCAGGAGGTCAATAATTCAGCGGGGCCAATAGGAGACAATGTGATCCTTCAGTATCATTCTTGCAGAGGTTTTTCTGGTGTAAACCTGATAAGATTCTTATAAAGAGTTGAGGCTCCAGGCCGGAGGTCCTGTTTAAATGGCAGAGTTTTAATCCAAAGCCAGTAACGGATTTGAAGTCACATCACATGGCGTCACGTCACGTCAAGTGTCTTTCTTGTCATGTTAGCCATACACCGCATTGCAGCATACAGTGGTGTGGAATAACAGGCACACAAACAGAGGATGAGTGCAAGACAAGTAAAGAATTACACAATTGTACATTATATTTCCTCTTGGGATTAATAAACTATCTATCTATCTATAAATAGGTAATCGATAAACAGTAATAAATGATACATTGAAATAGAGAGGAATAAATAATGAATTCATTAAAACAAGTAATAACAAAAAACAACAGCAGTAACAAATCTCCTGTATGTAGATTGACCACTAGGGGCAGAACTGAGGGCAGTCTGGATTTCTGGATGGGCTATTATAATATATATAATATATAATTATAGAAGCTATTATAGAACCTTCCAGAATTGGTTAGGATGCCACAGAACAGCCATGAATAAAGTGCCTCTTGAATTTTTTCCAAAATTTTCTGCTGCTGAAAGGTCACCTCGACAGCCATTTTGTGTCCAGTCTGCTCAGAGCATAGGAGTCAGGCACAGGAGAAAGAGCAGAGTTCAGGCAAAGCAAAGCGAGGGGTCAAAATGAACGTCAGAGTCACAGGGCAGAGCTTTGGGTCAATAAGCAGTAATCCAAATATCAAGTAAAGGGGGACGCTGGGTTTGGTTCAGTCTCAGATACAAAATAGCCGTTTAGACGACCTTTTAACCCCTTAGCAATTACCCAAATGTCATGACCCTAGAGGCCACTCCCCCAGCAATCATCAAATAAAATACAGTGTGCGTGTCATAGTCATCACTTTCGAGGTGCCCTACGAGTGCTTAGTGTGACGATTCGGTGACCTGAATTATTATCCGCGTGAGTTGTCACTTAGCAGGTTTGGCTGCATTTCCCCTACTTGATCAAGGGTGTCGCCATTTCCCCGTTTCTCTGAAATGGTTTTGTAAAGTTGGATCAGAGTTGCCGTCAATATAAACAAGCTTTTCAGTCAGGTTCTCTTTTATCAATCCTGACATTTGTGTGGAAAGTTACGCAGGCACATTTAAAGCCTCTTTTGGTTCGTACGCAAGTTTAACAAGTTGCTGACCCCGGGAGTGTGGAGAAGGAAATAGCGCAGTGAAAAAAACAAAGCAAGAATCAGAAAAGCCAGGAAGTCAAAGTGAACAAAAACAAAGTAAACACGCAAAAAAAGTCACTTCATGTGACTTCTAGTCAGAAGGGACGTCACACTTGGAGGCTGCAGTTTATAGCATGGCCACATCGTGCATTGTTTGTTTTGGTTTCTTTGTCCTGATGTTTAGGGAAGTGGGACAGCACTTCATGACAGCCTTCATTGTACCTGCATGGATATAAGAGGTCTCTGAGGACACCACTTCTGGGGCCACCAGAGGTCCTTTATGAGGAATAAGAGCAGCAAGAAGATGAAGAAGACAGACAGCTGTGAACATTCACTTCAGCATCATATAGGAGTGATCTCACCCACCACCTCCCAATGCTGGAAAGTCACAACGGTGCCATTTTTGCCAGACCTGGGAATACTTCTGGTGCCATGGCATGGAGAGCCCATTGGAAATCACTTCCTTATCAAGCTGGAAATCTGCTGGGAGATAAACCCCCCCCCCCATCTACAACCCCCCATATGGAACCGAACAAGGCTACAGTCCCCAGCATACCTTGTGGGTGTCCATATGGGTGTTGAACCCATAGGATGCTACCAGCTAACATATTAGGGGGGCAGATAGTGATGCTCTGCATTATATTGGCTTTCTGGCTGGGTAAGGGTCTTTGGTCCATCCTAGTTCCACAAAGGCACCCTCTTCCTCCACTTTCCTCCACCTGGAAAGCCTTGTCCACCACCTCCCAACGCTGAACTCTCAGGAAAAGTCACAACGGTGCCATTTTTGCCAGACCTGGGAATACTTCTGGTTGCCAGGGCATAGATAGCCCATTGGAGATCACTGCTGAGAGTCTGCGAGAGTGCAGATCATAAACTCCCATAGCAAACCACCAATGGAACCAAACAAGGCTGCTCCATGGCACTACATTTTCCAGTATACCTTGCGGGTGTCCATATGGGTGTTGAACCCATAGGATGCTGCCAGCTAACATAATAGGGGGGGCAGATAGTGATGCTCTGCATTATACTGGCCTTCTGGCTGGGTAAGGATCTTTGGTCCATCCCAGCTGGGACTCCAGCAAACCCAGTTCTGCAAGGGCATCTCCTGCCAGCCCTTCTGGCCAAAGTAAAGACCCCTCAGCGTCTTTCTAGATGTGCCTCTGATGGTCTGGTAAGAAATCTCACCCAGTTGGGAGAAACTCCCAGGAAGAGAACCATCACTACAACACCCAGCAGGTCTTGGCTTTATGGCAGGGTGGCCAGAGAGAAGCTTCTCCTCACTAAAAGACACATGGAAGCCCCCTTAAGAGTCTGCAAAATGTCACCTGAAGGACTCCCAGACTGTGAGAAACAGGATTCTCCAGTGGGATGAAGCCAAACTGGCATACATGTCTGGAGGACCCCAGAGGCGCCCCTTATGTGGAGCATCGAGGTGGCAGCACCACACACATGGAGACAGACGTACACACACATCTACAGTATACGTTATTATTCTTGTTACTGAGAGATCTTCGTACTTATAGTGTACCAGCCGAAGTGCCTGGCACTGACTGGTGTGACCACTTGGGGGCACAATATCACCCCAGATACAACCTCGTAGACACGAGTCCCAGGTCTAAAGGACCCTCTGGCTTCATCATGAACTTCACAATCAGCAGCTCAGTTACACTCGTCCTCGCCCACCACCTCCCCAGGTAAGTCAGAATGGCACTGTTTACACCGGACCTAAGAGTCCTGCCTTGCCCGTTGGAAATCACTTCCTGGAACAGCTAGAAGTCTGCCAGAGTATGGACCATGAAACCCCTGTAGCACCCCCAAGGCAGCACCCACAGAGCCCACCTGGGCTGCTCCATGGCACTGCAGTCCTTAGCATGCCCTACGTCAGAATGAAGCCCAGGGTGCCATCATCTAATATAAGGTGTGGGTGCAAATCTACGACACACGTCTATGGCTGCCTACCCGCACACGCAAACACACAGATTTGCACGCACACTCACACACACACAAACACCCTTAGAGAGTCACACGTGCACCTGAACATACAGTATGTGGAGTCCTATGCACGCACACACACACGCCCAGAAGTACACATGCAATTACACACGCTTACACACTAGCAGTCGCACGCTCATTAGAGTCTCACACACACACACGCATTCTCCAGAGGCCTTCTGAGCTCACCCACAATGCCCTTCACCTGCCAGTCTGTTCTTCCTATGCCAGTTATCAGAAAGTCTCCTTTTCTTTGTAAATCTTTTGTCATGTAAGGCGCTATATGAACCCAAGCTGAACTGACTAATTGATGGGTGGACTGCTGGGTTTCGCTGTGCTGGGTTCACCAGAGGAGACCAACTGTCCCTCGGGTTTCTTTTCTTTTCATTCTAAGAGACTCTTTGTGGCATCCCCAGAATATGCCAACCTTGATTAAAAGGCTGCCATCCCAGAGCCCACTGCCATGGCTTCACCAGACCTGACAGCTTTGCCCATCTACACTAGCTCACTCAATCTTTCCTTCTGTATTTGGGGTCTCAATTGGAGTGACCACGTCTGTCAGCCACATCGAGCCTGGTGGCCCCCCTCCACCATGCCCAACAAGGGGCCTCAAGTCCCGACACAGAGAGGTGCCACCTTCCCGTTTGTACCCTTTGCGCCCCTCGTGGATGATCATTCTCAGTCAGTTGCCAACCAGAAGCAAGACAGAAAGCTCCTGCCACTTTAACGCTCAGCCGGCAGCCCAGCCTTGGTTTCCGTGGCAACGGAGCCAATTCCCGCTAATATATGAGGTCATTTAGCATTTCCTTGTAAAACAGGGAATAATGTATGGAGCCTGCTTAAATCTCGGGCTGCCTTTATTGATCTTCATTTAATGGAAGTTAATTATAGCAATCATTTAATTAATAGAATCCCATCCTGCTTTATCGGTCGCCTCGTTCTCCCTATGAATAAAAATGACTGCCTGACAGGCCCATCGGTCATAACGAGTGAAACGGGGGGCCTGGGTGTGTGCAAGTGCAACCCTTTGTGTGTGAGCGTGTGTGTGAGTGTGTGTGTGAGAGTGTGTGTGTGTGTGTCAGTGACTCTGTGTGTGTGAGTGTGAGAGTGTGTGTGTCTGTGAGAGAGGGTGTGTGAGTGTGAGAGTGTGTGTGCATATGAGTGTGTGTGTGTGAGAGAGAGGGTGTGTGAGTGTGAGAGTGTGTGTGCGTGAGTGTGTGTGTGTGTGTGTGTGTCAGTGACTCTGTGTGTGAGTGTGTGTGTGAGAGTGTGAGTGCGTGACTCTTGTGTGTGTGTGTGTGTGTGTGAGTGACTCTGTGTGTGAGTGTGTGTGTGAGAGTGTGAGTGCGTGACTCTTGTGTGTGAGTGTGTGTGTGTCAGTGACTCTGTGTGTGAGTGTGTGTGTGAGAGTGTGTGTGCATATGAGTGTGTGTGTGTGAGAGAGAGGGTGTGTGAGAGTGAGTGTGAGTGTGTGCGTGTGAGTGCATGTGTGTGTGTCTGAGGGCTCCTTCCTCCATCATTCCTGACCCCCTGAGGCTTCACTGGCTCAGCGTTTATGACAGCTGCTTTATGGCTAACATCGTGACTGAGCTGGGATCTACAATTGGCACACAGATGGCCTCCAGCGGGCACAGGTGGTGCAGATGAGTGAAGATGTGCGGGTAGGTAAAGGAGTAGGCCAGTGGAGTGAGGGGATGAGGGGGGAGGTAGCAGGGTGATAAGGCCACAGAAGGGCCATAATGGTACGAGGCCTAGGAGTGGGGTGTTGGTGAGTGGTACTTCAGTCGGGTAGTGGGGTAAAATGCAGGGTAAGGCAGGTGAGTGACACACTAAGGTGAATCAGAAGAGCGAGGAGATGGAGGAAAGACTGCAGAGTGAGGCAGCAAAGGGGCACAGCTAATCAAGGTGATAAAGAGAGACGGCAGACTGGCACAGCGGGTAGAGACGGAGCCGAGTGAGGGGCGCGAGTGACACCTACCAGCTGCGAGACTCTTAAGGTGAGCCAGGCCTGCACTCACAGCCCAGTGATCTCAGTGTACGACCACCTGGCAGCTTTACCTGGCATGGCCTACACTGGTGCCCACAGAGTAGATGGGCTGTACAGCAGGATTGGGGCCGCCTGGCTCTGCCAGTAAATCCACAGGTAACATGAAGAAATACGATGGACAGGACCACACTTCTGTCACGGCCACCTCGTGAATGGCTGTGAGCCCAGGAGATCAAATCTAACCTGCAGCTCATGTGTATCTCGAGGCGGGGGTACACCGTGAGGTGGGGTGGGGTCTATGAAAAGTGCACAGTCACTGTGAGCTCTGATGGACTGGCATCACCTCCAGGGGTGGGTACCAACAAGTCCTCAGCTCTGCTTGGATAAGCTGGCACCCATGTGACCCCGCATTGGGTTTAAGAGGTCTTGAGGATATCACATTATGTCACGCGATGTGATGCCATGTTAGATTGCTGAAAGTTATGTCATATCCTGTTGTTATAATATGGCCTGGTTTGGCACGTAATGATCATGTCATGTGATGCTATGCTATGTTAGTGAAAGTTATGTCACCTTACGTCATCTCACGTTATGTTATGTCACCTTATGTCATTCCATTACATTACATTATGATACGGCATGAAATAATTAAATCATGTAATGCTATGCAATGTCATCTCATGTCATGTCATGTGATTTTACATTATTATGTTACGTCACCTCATCTTATGTTATGTCATGTGATGCTATGCTATGTCACCTCATCATATGTTGTAATTTCATATAGTGCCTTTCCATTGTTTAAACTATCATAATTAATGCCTGGCAAAGGATTACACCATTTGGGATCAGAGTCTAATTTCATATATAGCGCCTTTTCATTGTGAAAACTGTAACATGAATTGACTGGCACAGATCCCACTCAGAGTTGACTCAGGGGGTCTCCCACTTGTCAGGCGGCCAGCACTATTGCTATCAGGGCTGTAATTATATTTTTGCACCTTTTCATTGTGAATCCCACAACACTACGTGTCTGGCCCAGAACTGCACCCGTTTGGGTGGGTCTTCTGATGTCATATAGCGCCTTTCAGGTGTATAAATTACAATAATTACAAGTGTCTGCCACCAGGCTTCTCATAGAGACTGGCATAAATCACACCCATAAATTGCCCTTCCACTGGACTCGAGGTACGAAAAGCTGCTGGTCAGTCAAAGGGTGAAGTTTTGCAGCCTTGCACCACCTCCTCCCAATGCCCACCCCACCCCACAGCCCACCCGTGCCATTTTCCGTCCCTGTCTGGGTGTTATTTAAACGCTACCCCCAGATGGCAGCTCTGTGTTACTGCATTGTTGCTAAGGAGGGGAAGAAGCGTCACACAGTCTCCAGCTGTAAAGACCTCCCTAATGGCCGGCAGATGATTCATGTGATTGCCCACCCGTGTTTGGCAGTGCCTAACGAGGCCGCAGTAATTACCAGTAACGCCGCGTCCACACTTATTTATGGTGACTTCAGCTGCCAGATGCCTGGCTCTGTGTGGGCCAAGTCCACATCTGGACGCCATTCTTGACAGCGACTCTGCATGGGTGGGCCTCACTTAATTGGGGACACTGGAATTCTGGCTGGTGGTTCCCTTGGCTGGACTGGGTGGCAGCGTCACCTTGGCACCCCTTTATCTCCTTCTTTTCATTTTCGGCTCTCGCTCTGCTGACAGATAGCAGGCTGTCAAGGTATAACCCACCCCAGCTCCCCAGCCCCGGGGGGATCCTCTGGCCTACAAATGTCCCAGGACAGCTGCCTGCCTGACAAATGGCTGACTAAAAGCTTCGAACCACGTACTGCCCACCAATATCCGATAATCAACGTACAAGAGGGTAATTGGCCTTAAATCACCCGCTGCTTATGCCAAGTGGGGCATCCATCAAAATAAGCATCTGTGCTTGAGCGGCTGAGCATAGTGCCGGCCGCCTGACCAGAGGGAGACCCCCTGAGTCTATCTGTCACAGAGAAAAGAAATGGTACAGGGAATACTACAGGGGCTTTGGGTGAAGGTGTAGGGGCAGAGGTGGGCAGCTCCAGCAGTGCTTGGCAAATAGAAACAACAACTGTAGCCCTGAAAACATCACAGGGCCACTGCCCCCCAGGGTCCAGCTGAAATGGCCCAGTACATTTCACACCCCCATGGGCTTGAAGGAATCCATTGGCACTTTACAAGGGGTATGGGGGGGCACAAAAACTAAAAAGTTTTGGGGGGGGGGCGCTAATCCCACTTCTACCACCTCGAGCATCACGGCTTTGACTCTCCTGCACAACACGGTGTCCGATTCTGAACCATTAGAAACTGACTCTGCAGGGTGGTCCGCTGGCTCCTGACATTAGACCCCTTTGTATTATACGGCCCCTTTCAAGGCCCTCGACAAGGACACCTGAGCTCTGGAGTCGCACACACCGGGGTGCACAGGTCTACACTGAGTCTGCCTTTTATAGCGCCTTTCCACATGGGGCACACGCAGAGTTGGCAGATGGGAAGGTAATGTTTTATAGCGCCTTTCCAATGAGAAAATTAGGCTCTATAGAAATAAAATTTATTATTATTAATTATTATTATTATCATCACAATAAGGGTCTGGCCCAGGAATACACATAGAATTTGAAATAAGGATTTTAAGTTGATATAGCGCCTTTCCACAAGGGCACATGTGGAGTTGGGAGATGGGACCGTAATATTTTATAGCGCCTTTCCCATGTGAAAATTAGGCTCTCTATAAATAAAATATATCCATCCATCCATTCTCTAACCCGCTGAATCCAACCACTGGGTCACGGGAATCTGCTGGAGCCAATCCCAGCCAACACAGGGCACAAGGCAGGAACCAATCCTGGGCAGGGTGCCAACCCACCGCAGGACACACACAAACACACCCACACACCAAGCACACACTAGGGCCAATTTAGAATCGCCAATCCACCTAACCTATTATTATTATTATTATTATTATTATTATTATTATTATTATTATTATTATTATTATTATTATTATTATAACAATTAGTGCCTGGCCTAGGAATACACATAGTATTTGAAATCAGGAAGTGAAATTGATATAGCACCTTTCCATTGTGAAAAGTAGGCTCTATATAAATAAAATGTATTATTATTATTATTATTATTATTATTATTATTATTAGAACAATTAATGTCTGATCCAGGAATACACATAGAATTTGAACTCAGGATTGTAAGTTGATTTAGCACAATCCATTATAAAAACTATAATAACGAGTGTCCAGTACAGAGGTGGTTGTCAGGGCTGCCATTTTATAAAGCGCCGTTCCTTTTGTGAAAATCACAATACATCAGAGTATGGCACATTGTTACACGTTGTGTTGGAAGGCAAGACCATTATTCTGTATAGCGCCTTTCAATTGTGAAAATTATGAAAAGAAGCTTCTAGCACAGGGTCGCAGAGTTTTATTCAGAATTGTGATTTGATTCCTGGCTCTTCCTGGTGAAGATAAATAAATAAGAAAATGTTGGGCACAGGGTCACACTCAGGGTTGGTAGGCAGGGCTGCAATTTTATATAGCGCCTTTCCATACCGAAAAGCACCATACTGAGAGCCTGCCATATGAAGTTGGACGATGGGATTGTAATATTGTATATAGCGCCTTTCCATACTGAGCACCATAATAATTAGTATTTCTCTCTAGAGTCTGAAGTTGGGATTTTAATTGTATACAGTATAGTGCCTTTCCATTGTAAGAAATGTAGTAATAAACGTCAAGCACGGGGGTCTCAAACAGAGTTGGTGGTCAAGCTGTAATTGTATATAGTGCATTTAAATTGTGAGGAATCTAATAATAAAAATCAGGCACAGGGTTTGTCATGGCGTAGGTGACCAGGACTATAACTTCATAAAGTGCCTCTCCATTCCAATCAATCCAAAATGATTAGCAATAAGGGTCCGGCTGGCACAGGATCACAAAAAGAGTTGGTGGTTAGGACTGTAACTCTTTATAGTGCCTTTTCAGTGAGGGTATGGAGTCTGTGACTAGTCAGTCAATGTCCAACCCGTTATATCCTAACTACAGGGTCATGGGGGTCTGCTGGAGCCAATCCCAGCCAACACAGGGTGCAAGGCAGGAAACAAATACCAGACAGGGTGCCAGCCCACTGCAGGGCACAAACACCCACTAGGAACAATTTAGGATTGGCAATGCACCTAACCTAACCTATATGTCTTTGGACTGTGGGAGGAAACCCATGCAGACATGGGGAGAACATGCAAACACCATGCAGGGAGGACCTGGGAAGTGAACCTGGGTCTCCTAAATGCGAGGCAGCAGCGCTACCCACTGCGCCACCGTGCTGTCCGTCTCTAACCAGAATTCTGTTCTGTTTTTTTTTTTTTTTATATGATGCCTTTTCTTTGTGAAAACTGTACTAAACATCTGGCTCGGGGTCACACAAAGAAAGGGTGTAATGGCTTTTATCCTATGTAGCGCCTTTCCATAGTGAAAACCATTATAATAAGAAGCTGACAAAGGATTACACGTGGAGTTGGAAAATGAAAACGTGATTGTGTATAGCGCCTTTCACTTGTAAACACTGTAAGTGTCTGACACAAGTTACACAAGGAGTTTGCAGTCAGGACTATAATTTGTATATAGCGCCTTTCCATCGTAAAAATAATAATGAATGTCACAAATAGGATCACAAGCAGAGTTGGTGACCTGAACTGTCATTTCATATAGCGCCTTTCCATTGTGAAAACTTTAATACTAAGTGGCACTGGCTTGTAAGATGAGTAATAGTTCATAATGTCTTTTACTTGCAAAAAAGATAACAATAAACGTCTAGCCCAGGATTACACACCGAGGTTGCGCTGCAGCTACCCAAGTGAAACTTGACTCTCACGTTCAGTTAAATTAAATACTCGTTTTGAACGAGGGAGCCCATAAACCCGTTTATTTATTTAGCTGTTACTTCTTTATCATATTATTAAAGTCCCGGATGTTTGAGACAACGCATTTGTAAATGTTAACATGCGAAAACGCGCTATAGAAAGATCACAACTATAATTTGGAATCTCAAATGCACACTCAAAATGAAAATGAAATGCCATCAATGCGTTCTTACCCGTAACTGATACGTAAATGTTGCGAAATTACCGCAAGACTATACGAAAGCATCGGTTTACCGGTTGAGGTCTTGACATACGCGTCAAAGTCGCAGGCGGTGTAGGTCGGAGGCTCAGTCGACGCGTCACTTTCGGTGTGAATTAGCGCTTACCTCGCCCGCTATCAGGGCTCGCGCAAGCGCACTGCGAACACAGCAGCAGGCGCAGGAAGCTGCGAGCGGGCGTCTCGCCAACAGACTGCGTATCGATCGACAGTCGTAGCGGCTCCAGCCGGCAGGCCCTCACCACAGATGGGCCGCCCGTCGCTCGACGCGTCGGGAGATGAATGAGGCTGCTTAGCCGAGTGATCTACAGACACTAAATGTCAGCAGAGCACTTCATGTTGAATTGAATACTTTTCAGAGGTCTGCTGGACTTCATCGGTCCACCTCACGACGTGGAGGTGTGTGTGTGTGTGTGTGTGTGTGTGGAGGGGTCTGAAAAGCCAAGATGGTGAGGGCGGCACGCGACAGCAGCACGCAGGGAACAGGCGCGCACGGGTACAGACTCAGTCCAGTCCGGTCCGGTCCAGTCAAGTGGCCGCCATTTAGATGTAATGTGAGTGTCTGCAAGATATGTGACTGGCTCATGGTCACACCGCGCGTTAGTGATGGGGATCGTAAAGTCACCCTTGTGGTTTTATATAGCGCCTTTCATTCGTGTACATCGCCTAATCCTCTAAAGACAGTTTACGGATGCAGTCAGACCGCTTCAGTGTTAACAACAATAACCTTGTAATTTTATATCGTGTCTAACATTCGTTTAAATCGCGCGAGGACATTTTACAGTTACAGCCAAACTGCTTTGACGTTATTAAAATATGCGCACCGGCAGGTTATGTAATCAGCTGGGAAACAGCGGAGAAAGAGGACATCTTATCCTTACAGTTTTATATAGTGCCTTTCGTTAATAAAATCAGGCAAAAGCACTTTATTTATTTAGATTTATTTATTTATTTTTTTTTTTTTTACGGCTGTGTTCTTATTTCCACAAATTGAGCCCTGGTGGATAAACCTGACTGGTTTCGGGTGACAGTCATTGCGTGCCTTTATTTGATGTTATATAGCGCCTTTCAAAAGTTATAGATATCCATGAGCTCTTACCAGATACAGCTGTTTGTACACTGCGAGCACCAGCGAGAAAAAGGGGCATGGCGCAGGGTCACACTTGTAATTTTATATAGCGCCTTTCAAAAGTACACCAAATTCCTAGACGATCTTACTAGATGTGGCTTTTTTTAACATATTTGTACAGAGTCAGCACCAACGAGAGAAGGGTAAGACACACGTGGACATTATTTTTTATGCGCCTTTCCAAATGAAGCACTTACTGAATGCAAGTAACAGGAATATCTTTACGTAGGCAACACTAACAAGAAAAGCGTCCGGCACAGCGTTATACACGTGGAGTTGCTGCACAGTATTATGATTTTATATAGCGCCTTTGTGTAAGGAAAAGCTTCCAGAGACCTTATACGGGTACGAATTGGGGAGATAGTGGGGTCTGGGAAAGACGCTATAAAAACAAAATGTATTATTATTATTATTATTATTTACCAGTACGCCGGGCACACGTAGAAGCAGCTTGACGGAGACAACAGGCACGCGCACATCGAAGTGGCGCGCTGTGCAAGGATACGCGCCTTACGTATTATCGCACGTGCACGCGCACACAATACTTACACAGATATGTAACATTTGCACACGCGCGCACATATAAACACACACACATTCTGAGGACGCCGACACATTCACACGTACAAGCGCACGCACAGGACCGACGTGGACGCGCACACCAACACACTCGGAGGCACGCGCTGGTACACGAGCACACGACAGTGGTACGTGCAAATACGCTAACGTGGACGGTGAGAGCCGACCCTGGGGGTGTCATATAGGACCGACACAAGCACATCTACTGCACAAAAAGCAGCCTCGTCCACACACACACACACGGGCGCTCAAAGTGCGTTTATATATTTACACTCGGGTGACACGCGGGACACGAAGAACAGACCACCCAAGCTCAAAACTCGTAAATTACACTCATCCACACACAAACCTTCACACACAAGCGCACACATGCTGAACAGAAGTAACATTCGGGCATTTTCACACGCGCAAGCACAATCAGCGGGAACGAGCGTGCTACTAGACATTCACACGTGAACAGAACGGAGACACAGGCGCGTTCACACACGCGCACGCTGTACCCCGGAGAGAGCAGGCACGCGTGTGTTCACGACTGTTCACGTAGTGCCGTCACACCACCGAGAGCTCGAGCGTTTGCATAAGCAAGAGTCGCTTTTCACGCACGCGTGTAGTCAGTGAGTCGGTGCCGGTCGAATTCCATATGGAACCCCAGGCGTTGCGGGGTGGGGTACACGCGCGGCCCTGTGTGCCAATGTCGTAGAGAGGTGGGTGGAGAAGAAGGGAGTCGGGAAAGTCTGGAGAGCGCGCCCCTCGGTTGTCCACACTGTGTTTTCAGTGTTATTTGACTTCAATAACCTGGGGTGTTGGGGAGTCGGAGCATCTCCTCGATGTTCATAGCTCGGGGCATAAAGGAAAGGCAAGGAACGCTCACCGCTCGAGTTAAGCCTACATAAACGGCGCCCCTCACTGACCGGAGCGCGTGCCTCTTAACTTTCATGAACGACACCCCTCGGGTTGCCTTTGTCGCCCGATGGACTTTGCGGCTTACCCTCGATACGCAAAATCGCTCGTAAACATTCAGGGAGAGCAGTCGTAGGCGTGCGCGCACGCGCAAACGTTAAATACACGACAAACACACACGAACGGTAACCTCGGACTCACAGTACGCACACACACACTCGGACAAATATGACAAATATGCCTGTCACCGAAGTGTTGGCGACAGACGTCAGGGTACGCGCCAGGGTGTGCCATTGTCCACAGGAGGCAAAGGGAAACCCACACGTGACGCAAACCTGTGCGTCCTTTGTCTTTTACATTTCTAATTAAATCAGATAAAGATGGTGGGAGTCGTGAATGACTGCCAACCAAGTCAACAAACATGATACAAAGTGACCTTGTGAGCACCTTGTGTGGCATAAATAATAGCATCTCCTAGCATGTGGCACAATTCAGGCTTGGCTCATGGAACAATGCCAGCTTGCCCTTGTGGAGTTCACACCTGGCATTAAGCTGGGTGCCCTCTTGGCATATACTGTAGTAAGATTTGCTGGTGAAAGTCACCTTACCTGAATAATAATAATAATAATAATAATAATAATAATAATAATAAGCAGAAGAAGAAGAAGAGAAAGAAATTCTTATTATTTTACATTTAAAGCATTTTTGATATTATTGAATACCAAATAAGCTTCTGAAGACTTACCTAAAAAAATCATGCCTTCCTGCTATAATTATAAATAGCAGCATAAAACTGGTATGAGCCACAATAACTTTATGCATATCAAAATGTCTACTGCCAATCTGGCACAGTGTGTGTGGTGCCATGTTGTTATTATGCTGGACTCCCACTTGGCACAACCCAAGTCATATTCATTCAGTTAAGCAGTGTGCCCACCTTGCCTGATACAAAGTTACTTTTCTGGGAACTCTGTAAGCAAAATGCAACGTGTCCTCATGGTGCCACCATGGCATCCCCTGTGGGCATCGTACAGCATGCCAACCCCTCCTACTGGTATAAATCAGGATTGGTTTCAGTTGTGCTGGGTTGTTCCCAGCTGGCATGAAGCAGGGGTCACTGTATTGCTGCTGCCCCAATGCAATGTGATGTACTGATCACTCGCTTGCCCAATTCCTTTTCTTTTGCTATGAAAACAGTGCAAGATACATCATGCCATCTTAAATAAATGCCAAATAATACCGCATTTCCCAGAAATGACCACAAATTGACTTTTATCATGATGTGTGGCATAAAGCAGGCCACTTCCCTGGCATGATCCAGATTTGTGTTAGGACTCAGTGTGCCTATCATGCATGGTTATAATGACCTTCTGGACTTTGTGATTATGCCAGGGCTCTCCTGATATGATTTGTGATGCCCTCCTAGCTGGAGATTTATGCCAGCCTATTATAATGATATGGTGCCATCCTTATATATATATATAGGTCTTTGGGCCCTCCTGTAATAACACCACCTGATGGGAGCCACCTTGGCACTGCCCAGGATGCTCTTAGCAGGAGACTTTCGAGAATGGCAGATTCCAGCAGACTCCACACATCTGCGTCCCGTTTATCCAGCTCGCGGATAACTTTTCCCTTTGGCCTCAGTGCCAGCTGGCAGCCCACGTGAATGACTAGAGGTCTTGTTAGTCACCATAATTGGCATCAGACCCCCCCCCTCTTAGCACCACTTGAGCCCGCAGGCTCAGCTCTCATGCTTTCCGTCGATAAAGATCAAAAATGGAGTGTGCTGCCAGCCGCGGGCACGCCTCAGCCTAGAGGAGGTCAAGCTGAAGGTCAGAAGAAGGTCGGCCACCCCCTCCCCGGTTGAAGGGGGCCGTAAATTTGCCACCTTGCTGCCGGGACTCGCGTGAAATATTAAAGAGGCGCGGGTGCGTCTGCCATCAGCGCCTCGTCGCCCCGGGTCCTTTGTCTTTTACATTTCTAATTAAAACAGATAAAGATGGTGGGAGTCGTGAATCCCACCGCGATTTCGGCGTTAAGATTTTAGAGAGCACCATAAAACATTAAGGGCAGCAGGAATTGATTTTGTAATTACCTCCAGCTTCACTTGCACAGGCCGCGCCAGTGGATGCAAGGTATTAAACTTATTAATAATGGGGAGAGAGAAGGGCGCCAGGGCTGGCAGGACCCGGGCAAAGGCAGCGCCAAAGACTCACAGTGTACCGAGCCTTCAGGCGCTTGGCAGGAACAGTTTAGGGCGCCAGGTGACATCGGAAAAAGCTGGGGTTGGGTGTTCACATCTGTCCTCCCAGACCTATGAGATATTGGGGGTCCTCAAACCCACACTGTTCAATATTAGGTGAAGAAGGGTGAACGAATGGTGGTACAAGAGCTCCTCCCACAGAAGACAGTGAGGCGGGGCTTATATTACATTTGGCATCACTTTCTCAATGGTACTGGGGGTAAAGAGGAGTCCCTAGGTGAAATATGGCTGCAAGGGGGCACTCCAGCCCTGGCAGAGGAAATGGGAGCTGCGAGGCTCACCAATCGGATGGCACACTAGGTCGGGCAGAGGAAACGCAAGGCAAAAGCAAACAGGTGGTCTCGAGGTCTGGTATAGGAAATGCAAA
Source organism: Polypterus senegalus (assembly GCF_016835505.1). NCBI lineage: Eukaryota > Metazoa > Chordata > Cladistia > Polypteriformes > Polypteridae > Polypterus > Polypterus senegalus. The sequence continues at coordinate 17,942,757 of NC_053156.1, read as the reverse complement.
TTGTGGGTAGCATTCTAGGTCTGGAATAGAAAATGAGTCATGAGGCTCACCAATCAGATGGCACTCTAGACCTGGCACAAGAAATGTGTTACCAGACTCGCCCGCCAGAGGGCCATCTAAGCCTGGCAAACAAAATGCAAGATCACCAAAGAGATATGGCAGTCAAGGTCTAATATTGGAAAAGAGTTATGGGGCCCACCCAATTAGATGGCACTCTAGACCTGGCATAGGAAATGTGTAAGATGTGGGGGTTCACACACACTATGTCTGGCACAGGGATCACCCACCAGAGGGCACTCTATATCTGGAATAGGAAAAGAGTTTGTGGACTGGATGGCACTCTGGGAAAGAGAGCTAAAGTCACAAATCCTGCCTACCGACTGGCATCTGGGATGAAGGCCCGTTCTGAAGTGCACTGGGGTGGACCCGGTCAGGTGTCTTCTTACCACACTATGCTTGGTGGAGCTGAACGCACATCCATATTAAATCTGCTCAATTCAGTCCGTAATCATAGAGACTGACTCCGGGTGCGAGGCACAAATCAGTCATCAGACGGCGTACTCATGCCCACACCTGCAATAAAATCATTGTGCCACCGCAGGAGAACTCCCCTGGGCACAAGGCAAATGTGAAGACCCCCACAAAAGTGTGTCTGCTTTGCTTGGGTGACGGCCATTTTGTTTTTGTGGTTGCTAGGCACATAATGCACATGCCACATGACCAGTGACATCACAGCGGACAGGTTACATCAGATGCCTACCGGTTACAGTAACTTTACTAGTTTATTTAAATCTGTTTTTCCCACCTAAGCATATCGTTCAAGGTTTTCTGAATATAGAGGACCCTGGGGGTCACAACCCACATGTCATATCCGGTGGGACTGACTGGCAGAGCGTTAGTCGCGGACTGTCTAACTCGTTCCTCATGCGGCTTTCAGTTCGTTCCAAATGCTGCTGCTGCCAGAATCCTTACAAGAAACAGAAAGGTCAAACTCATAACCCCAGTGCTAGCATCTTTATGGGGGCTTCCAGTGACGTTTAAGGGTCATTTTGAAAATCCGAATTCTTACATATAAAGTTGGAAATGGCCAAAGCCCTGCTTAGACGGATCAGAGGGCGCGTTTATAGTTCGGCTTTGTGACTATTGAAATACTTATGGTGGCAGACGACGGGGGAAGGTCTCTATGATGGAAGGACCGGAGGAGAAGGACATACTGGGGACAATACATGAGCGGGCGACCACCCTGGAGTATGCCAGCGCTGTCTGGGGCCCGTGGGTGCTGCCAGGGGGCATCTGGATACTTGTGGAGCCCTAGATGTGATGCCAGAAGAAGGGTCTGGGTGCCCATTCAGCATCTCCGACCACAACCGGGAATGCTCCCAATGTGAGAGCGCCTGGAGGTCTTCTGAGTGCGGCATAAAAGGGGCCGCCTCACTCCATTCAGGGAGCCGGAGTCTGGAGGAGGAGGAGGACAAACTGTGAGGAAAGGAGAGGAGAAACAAAAGAAAAGGAAAAAGGAAGGAAGGAGACGGAAAAGGGGATGAGAGATTTGTGGCTGTCTGTGTGTGTGTGTGGGCCGTGGCGTGGGCTGGCACTCGTGTCGCCGGGCCTGTCTGTGCCAGGCTTGAGTTCCACAATAGATACAGATATCGATATTTTATTTTGATTTTCCTCTGGTTTTTGAATACTTTCTGTTCCTTGCATTTTCCAGATTTCTAATTGGGTCACAAAAAAATGGCTTCCAGGTAACTCGTTTTTGTTTGCTTTGTGGTTTTTCTTTTGTGCATTTGTGCCCATTTGTGCCTGCTATCACTTTTTTTTTCCTAAGACCCTACATACAGAGCCCCCATAACATTATTTTTTCTTTGACTGCCCCCCCTCTGCTCCACAATTTAAAATTCCAGACATTGTGATTAAAGTGCCCACTGCAGACTTTCATTTAAGAGGATTTGTTTTAATTTCGTCCCCACCTTTAGAGATGACAGCACTTTTTCTACAGGGTCCCCCCATTTCAGGGCGTCACAGGTGTGTGTGATCACTCAGGTGGGTTTCATGGCTTCATCAGACCCCTCGGTTTGCTTCTTCTCGCCTTTGGAGTCTGTAGCTGCCATTGGTCAACATGAAGACAGCAGCTGTGCCATTGAAAGACAAAGAAGCCATCATGAGGGTGAAATACAAGAATAAAACCATCAGAGACGTCAGTAAGGCCTTAGGGTGACCGAAATCAGCTGGAATATCATGAAGGAGAAAGAACACACTGGTGGGCTCAGTCATCACAAAGAGTCTGGTGGGCCAAGGAAGACCTCCACTGCCGACGATAGGAGAATCCTCACTATGGTCAAGAAAAAGCCCCCAACAGTCTTCGGGAGGCCGGTGTGTGTTTGTCAGAGACGACTATCAGCAGAAGACTTCATGAACAGAAACACAGAGAAGGACACTCTCCAAGATGAAGACCCCAAACACAGGACGGCAGGTTACAGTTTGGGAAAAAGGACTTCAAAGAGCCTGCAGAATTCTGGGAAAAAAGGTCTTGTGGACAAACGAGACGAAGATGAACCTCATCAGAGTGATGGCGAGAACAAAGTGTGGAGACGACAAGAGGGAGCCGCTCAAAGCAGAGCACCTCATCTGTTAAACATGGTGATGCTGGGGGTGTTATGGCTTGGGCATGTATAGCTGGCACAGATCCTGGCGCACTTCTCTTCACTGATGAAGGAGCTGCTGATGGCACAATGAATTCTGAGGTGCAGAGAAACATCTGACCTGCTCAAGTTCGGTAAATGAGCTCCAAACTCACTGGACGGCACTTCATCCTACAACGAGATAAGAAGCCACGCAGGCTGCTGAGGACACACAGGAGATTATCAAAGCTAAAAGAGGCCATGACAGTCACCTGCTTTCAGTCTAACTGAGCAGGCCTTCCATCTGCTGAAGAGAAAACTGAAGGGAACAAGCCCCCCAAAACAGACAGGAGCTGAAGATGGCTGCATGAGAGGCTCGGCAGAGCAACACCAGAGAAGATCCTCAACACCGAGTGATGCCAATGAATGGCAGACTTCAAGCAGTCATTGCATGTGAGGGACACGTGACAGAGAACTAAATATGACAATGGCTTTAATGGACCTGCCATTGCTGTGTGACAAACATTATGGTGCCCTGAAATTTGGGGGTGGGTGGGCATGAAGAGAAAGTGTCGTGTGACCAAAATGTCTACAAATCCCCTCAAATGAAAGTCTGCAGTGGGCACTTTAATCACAACATCTGGAATTTTAAACTGAGGAGCAGAGGGGGAAATCAAAGAGAAATGTGTCTTTGTCCCAAACATTATGGGGGTCTCTGGGTAAACAGATTCTTTCTTTTTTTTTCCTTTTGTATATAAGCTGGGTGTTTACTGTCATCCTCTCTCTTTTGATGTGTTTTGTGATATTTCTAACGAGTTTATCAAATTTCGTTTTTTTTTTACACCTGCTAGGCCAAAGCCTGGAGGTAGCAGTGAGGTGTAAGCCTGACTGGATGAGTCTCTTCTGGGCTGGCTAGTCAAGTTTTCTGCCTGTTTTAGGCCCATTTTGGTAGCCTTGTGCCCACTTTGTCATATTCAAGCCCCCTTTCCACAGTGAACTGGGAGGGACTCTTCAGGCCTCGGCCAGTCTTGTGCCTGTTATTTCAGAGGCCTTTGTCCCATTTTGCTATGTTTGGGACTCCAATTCACAACTTCAAAGTAGGTCCAAATTGACCTTTGTAATGGATGTCAGACATCGGCTGTCATCCTGGCCAGGACTGAACTTCTTCTTCTTTCGGCTGCTCCCGTTAGGGTTGCCACAGAGGATTATCTTCTTCCATATCTTTCTGTCCTCTGCACCTTGTTCTCTTACACCCATCATCTGCACTGAGACCCTTAAACAGTCGGCAGGCCAGAGCAATGGAAGAACCAGGGGAGATGAGCACTGGTGAATATTTTCTCCTCCAGCACACTAGATGGCAGCCTCACTGGGGTACGATTCCCACACAGGGCATGCTGGGACTTGTAGTTCCATGGGATCTGTGAAGGACCTCCATGGAGGACCTGCAGGGATTTATAATCCCTAATTTCAGGGCCTTCCATTCGATCCGGAAGAACCTCCAGTGGGTTTAGCCCTAAACACTGAGTCATAGATAAAAGGTGAGCCGGAGTCGGCAGAGGAGTTGAACAACACTAGCCTGGGAGGAGTCGAGGACGAAGAAGAAGATGAAGAAGGAGAAGATAAAAAAAGAATAAGACAAAGAAGGAGAAGAAGATGAAGGAGAAAAAAGACAATGAAGGAGAAGACAAAGAAGAAGACAAAAAAGAGGAGGATGAAGGAGAAAAAGATGATGAAAAAGGAGAAGACAAAGAAGAAGAAGAAGAAAATGAAGGAGAAAAAGACAATGAAGAAGGAAAAGATGATGAAGAAGAAGACAAAGAAGACAAAGGAGAAGATGAAGAAGGAGAAGAAGGAGAGGAAGATGACATACAAGGCACTACAAAGATAGATAGATAGATAGATAGATGAAAGGCACGATATGATAGATAGATAGAAAGGCACTATATGATAGATAGATAGATAGATAGATAGATAGATAGATAGATAGATAGATAGATAGATAATGAGAAAGGCACTATATGATAGATGATAGATAGATAGATAGATAGATAGATAGATAGATAATGAGAAAGGCACTATATGATAGATAGATAGATAGATAGATAGATAGATAGATAGATAGATAGATAGATAGATAGATAGAAAGGCACTATATGATAGATAGATAGATAGATAGATAGATAGATAGATAGATAGATAGATAGATAGATAATGAGAAAGGCACTATATGATAGATAGATAGATAGATAGATAGATAGATAGATATAGAAATGAAATGAACTATATGATAGATAGATAGATAGATAGATAGATGTGAAAGGCACTACATAGAGACATTCAGCACATCCCCCGAGTGTCACAGGGTTACCCCGTTAAGCTCATGTGGGCGTGGCTCAGATGTAAGACCCCAAGTCACAGGCCCCTCCCACAGTCCCTGCATAGTGAAAGACGTTTCTGAAGGACATCACAGGGGCTGCAGGGTCCAGATGTGCTTTTTAAAGAGTCACAGAGGCAGGTCATTGAGGAGCACTGGAGGTGACAGAACTGAGATCTCTGGTGTCTCATCCTGCATAGCAACCGCTGCTGAGTGGGCTTCACGAATGCCAGCTTTGAATGGTAATAAATGTCTTTATAAAATGCTCCCCCAAGAGTCACAAAGCTCATCCACAGAATTGCGCTGGGGGGTCTCTAAACTAAAGAGACTTTTAGTCCCCCATCTTCTCCTACTGGGCACCAAACAGGACTGTGGGCCTCGCTCAGGCCCCCCTTCTTCTGCTACATGGCACCTTTACACTTGGGGGCTCAGAGTAACATTACTCGGGGCTGGGCAGGGTGGGCGTTGTGTTGTCCCTCATTCACCAGGTGGTTGGCCAACCTGTAAAAGACATGAGGATGGAGCAGGTCCTCACAGGGCCAGCGTGCAACTCATTTCTCCTGCCTAACAGGTTCACGTCACAGGCCTCCCCGACTCGTAAAGGCAGACTAAAGGCACCATAAAGCAGGATTTTTACAGCCTTTATTGCAGCAATAAAGCAAACAGACACTTTATATCAGAAACAGAAGTGACCGCAGCCACAGGAGAGTCAATTATCTTAACAACCTGAGGTCAGCGTGCCGCACACCAGACAGGACGGCACAGCTGGGTGACTGGAGGCGGCATTGAAACCGACAAGAGCCTCACGAGGGTAAAGGGTTAAGTGGGCGGGGCCCAGAGTGGGACGGCCTTTAGGAGAAATGAGTGACAGATAATCGGTGCTGTGAGAACATAAAGCCACCATTCCAGCAATTTATTTAAAAGGAGAGATGGATGGAGGGGTGGGCTGTGAGCCAGAAGAGACGGTCGACAAGCACAAAGTGAGGCACACACTCAGTTCTGGTCACACACACACACACATAAGACATGACAGACGCACTGACACATGCATGTGCACAAACACACACACACACACACACACACACTCGGGCAAACAAAAAGAGATCCGTCTATTCACAAAACACACAAAGATGCATGCTGTGAAAGAAACACAACACACACACTGGGGTACAAAGCACAGACACAAGGCCACCAGCACACATAAAGATACATAATGAACCCTCTCTGAAGCGAGGGTCTGGTGTTACTCATACCAGGGGCACATTAGAAGAAATAGAGCAATTGCAATGAGAATCGGCCATTCTGCCCATCCTATTCACCCGAACACCAGGCTGAGATCTGACCACCTTGGTAGTCTCAACAGGGAAGGACCATAGCCAGTTCTTACTAGAAGTTAAGACCCAGAATAGGGACCAGAGTCCCGCCTCTAGCCCCGCCTCCAGTTCCAGTTTCCCTGTGTCATAAAGGCCATGAATTGGATGGCACTCTGGGTTAATTACCCAGTCAGGAAGGGAGGAGGGAAGACTGGCACTAGAGGTCACATGCTCCTTCGACACGATAGATGGAAGCCCCCAGTAGGGAGGTATAGTTCTCTGCTGGGTTTCTTGGGAGGCAACAAGGGGAGCAGAAGTGAGGAGGATTCCATATTGGGCAAGGCGGCAGATAGTGGGGTATAGTTGGTTAAGGATTTGGACTTCAAATCCCATTACTGACACTGTGCGACCCTGACCTGCCTGTGCTCCGATTGTACGTCACCAATGGTATCAGAAACTAGCTGTCCCCCATGGCTCAGCCCCCCTAGTAGTGAAACAGGACAAACTTTAAAAATCAAAAAAAAAATGTAATAATTTGTATTGAGAAGAATTTTCGATTAATAGCTTTTGTATCCAAGGGGCTCTTGATGTACAATATTTATGGTTTGTTATCAGGGGTGAGAATGTGGCTGTGATCTCTCTGCCAAACATGGAAAAAGCTGGCCGAGCGACAGGTGGGTACATTCTAACGTCAAATGCTGGCACTGTATCTGATTGTGTTGAGCTTAGACGGGAGAGTGCCCCCCCCCACCCTAACACTAACCCTAATGAGCAGCTACCCTCTAAAACACACGTAGCTCTGATCTCTCTCTCAAAAACGTCAAACGTTACTCCTTCACAATCTCTAGATGATAATGTCTGCTGAACAAACAGGAATCGCTAGCTAAGTGGAGGCGAGGTGCGCTCCAACACGTGGCGACTCGAACGGAGGCTGGTGTGTGAGCGAGGAGGGCCCTGCCCGCTTTCCCCCTCCCTTCGGCCTGTGTGCAGGAGAAGGCAAAATAAACAAGTGTGTTGTTTGGAGATGGCGATGTGATACAGGCTGACATCTTCCACAACAGACACAATAAACACAAACACGCCTAATGCAAAACACACATTAACATGCACACAAACGGAAAATGAACTCCCATGTTGCTAGGTAACACAACACACACACACCCACACATTGTGAAGAAAACACACACACTCACCCAAACCCTCAAAAACGAACACAAAGACACGCAGTTCACACCTCCAGACACGCACACACACACACTGCTGCCTAAATGCACAGACGCACTGCCTACTGTTACGTTTCAGGCACAGGAGGCTCCTCCCCCTTGGCTTTTGCTTAAATTTCTTTCTTTGATCTTTTCCCATTGTAACCACTAGGGGGTGCTGCTGAGTCCAAAACCACAAGACACAGTAACGCAGCACACGTTTTTAGAATAAAATAAAGGATTTTTTATTCTTCACAAATCCTCCAATAAGCAGACATAGCAATAATACAAATACATTCACCAATTCTTCCTACTGTATGCCCTCAGTTGAGTGTTGCCCACTGCCTCCTGACTCTGATTAAATGATATGAGGCAGCAGGCTCTCTTTTTCTGATGCCGGACCTGGGAGTGCTGCTACTTCCACGCCAGCCATATCTTCCAGTGAAGTCTTACCCTGACAGCGCACCCCTCTATTGGCACGCAGGGACCCCGACAGGGCTGCATTTCCGGATTCCATATCCCAAGCATCCCTGTGTGGGAGTCCTGTCTGGGTTGCCATATGAGGACCACTGCCAACTGGCGTATGGGGGATGGAACTGCTCCCTATTCCTGGTCGATCCGTCTATTCATTTATACCAGCCGGGCACAAAGTTATTTTCTTGTCCTGCCAGCCAGTTCATCGGACCCTAGTAATGGATCCTTTTCCCTTCCCAGTCGGGATTGCCCACTCTGCTCTCACACCATTCAGTTTTCATTACTGTTCACTGCCCCTCTTTATGCAAAGAGTTTTGGAGGGGATTGGAAACAAAAGACAGAGACGTGCATTTGAAGCAGAAACCTTGACGACATTAATGAAGCATCTGGGTGAGATATTGGGATAGCATAGCTATTAGTCAAACGAACAATTAGACTCCAAGCTATTAACAGCTATTATTAGCTATAAGCCAAACAAGCTATTAAAGGAGCGACAAATGGACTGAATGGCCTCCTCCCTTAAGGTGGTGGGTGGGACTACAACTGCACATCATGGTGGCTCCACACCCAGAAACACTACCTTAAGGGAGCAGGACGCATAACTAAATATATTTATACATTACTGGAAATACAACTCAGGTTTTTAAACCAGATAATCCAGACTAGGATTGCCAGGCCGGAGACTGTCTCAGATAGCATAGGGCGATCTCACACTTACACCCAAACACAAAGACACACACACACACACACACTAGGGACAATTTAATGTCCCCAATTTGCTTAACCTGCATGTCTTTGGACTGTGGGATGAGTCCGGAGCACCTGGAGGGAACCCACACAGACACGGGGAGAACATGGAAACTCCACGGAGGGAGGACCCGTGATGCAAACCCTGGCCTCCCGAATCTGATTCTATTGGCACGCAGGGACCCTGACAGAGCTGCATTTCCGTATTCCATATCCCAAGCATGCCTGTGTGGGAGGCCCAAATGGGTTGCCATATGAAGACCACTGCAAATGCATGAATAAATCCTTAATAAACAAATGAATATTCAAAAGGAAAGAAGATATGATGTGCACAATTGAGACACTTACATAGCAACAAATAGAACAATAACAAAAACTGAAACTGCATTTAAAAATAATTAAAATGTTACATCCACAAAGAGACTTTCTGATTGGTGCCCACCAATATATGAACTCAAAGACGCCCACTTGCATATAAAAATTAAATATTATCCACAAATGATTATAACAGACAAACTTGGAGAACTAACTAAGCTAACACACCACAGATACGCTACACAAACCAAACCACACACGAGTTCTCCACAAACTCCAGGGAGACACAAAGACTCACCAAGCAGAAAATGCACAGATGCACTTGGAAGCTGCCAGGCAGACACAAAAATACAAACCAAAGGCACTGACGTACATCACAGCAAAGTTAACACACAAATGTGAAGGCTTGTAAACACACACACACACAATTGACACACCTTGTATACCTGTGAACAAAGACAAAGACAGACAGACAGATGCACACTAATAAATGAAGACAAAGACACAATCCAATAGAGCAACACACAGAGTGCATTAACAGCACCGAGGCATACTGATCAGTCTTGGGGACTCAGACAGCATTTCTGTAACATATAAAAACATTTTAAAGTCCCTCCGTTTCAAAGATCCCAGAGTTCAGTGGGAAAAGGATCCCTTAACATTTCAGAAACGGACTGGAAGGCAGCCACGCACGCAATTCCCTCGAGCTCCACATGCGCAAAGCATTCAATTATTCAACTTCAAATTTTGTATCAAGCACATCTGTGTCATTTAAAATTGTTCAAAATGTTTCCAGGGCAAAGTTCAATCTGTGAATATTACAATTGAGCTCAAGCCTCACTTGGCCACATGTTTTGGGCCTGCACCAAATTAACATCATTCTGGACCAACACCTTTAAATGCCTACCCAGAGGTGGCCTTAGGGGTGTGTGCGGGTTCAGTGGGGTTGGGGCCTAGGGCTGACCAACCCACGCGGGGCCGGTTACGTCACACGCTGTTAACGGTATATGTGGGCTGTAGAAACTTGCACGCGAATTTAATAAAAATAATGATAACATTCACCGGATTTTCTCATTAGTGTATTCAACTACATTTTTGCAAGATAACACGCGGACTTGATCAAAATATAACGATATCATCTATTAAAAAAGTGCAATTCACACTTCATGACAATACCACAACAGTGCGAACTGCGATGTCATGCGGAAATTAGCAGGGCCTCTTTTAGAAAGCGTCCCCAAATTGCAAGTGCACTCTGAGTCTCGATATGCAATAAGGGTTCCTCTAAGAAGCATCTCATATATATATATATATATATATATATATATATTATATATATATATTATATATATATAATATATATATATCTATACTAATAAAAGGCAAAGCCCTCACTCACTCACTCACTGACTCATCACTAATTCTCCAACTTCCGTGTGGGTGGAAGGCTGAAATTTGGCAGGTTCATTCCTTACAGCTTCCTTACAAAAGTTGGGCAGGTTTTATATCGAAATTCTACGCGTAATGGTCATAACTGGAAGCTGTTTTCTCCATTTACTGTAATGGAGATGAGCTTGAACGCCGTGGGGGCGGAGTTTCGTGTGACATCATCACGCCTCCCACGTAATCACGCAGTACATAGAAAACCAGGAAGACCTCCAAAAAGCGCTGAAGAAAACATGCATTATATAATTGAGAAGGCAGCGAAACAATAAGAAGCGGCGAGTGACATATACAACCATATTCATGAGTTCTGCTACTTGAAACAAAGCACGATGTAAACCTACACTTTAAATTAAGTTCATAGACAGGCTGCGCTGGCGTTTGTAATTTAGTGCCTGCCCATATAAGGCCGTCCGTCAGCGGCAATCCAATAGCAAACTCCACTAAATATTCACGGTGAAGGACTGTGCTTATGGAGAGGAAGATGAGATGGTCAGGGTGGTGTTTGACACAAACTCAGCGAAACTGCGAGAGAAAGTTTTAAGTGCCAGGACTAAGGTAACATTAAATACAGCCATGGACATAGCGAGATGGCACCAGCACAGCTGGGAACTTCGATGCATGTACACCGGCGGCTCACGTGAACTGGCGCGTGCACAGATAAAAGCAACAGTTCCAAAGAGCTGAACAAAACCGAATTACACAATTGAAAAGGCAGCAAAAATATGAAGCGTCTGATACATACAAGCATATTCATAAATGCAGCTACTGTGGAAACAAAGCACACGGTGGAAAAAGTCAATGTCCGCTAAAGGAAGACAGTGTAAAAAACCCGTGCATGCAGTGTGTCAGGTCTCAGATAAAGAAGAAGACGAGCTGTTTATTGATGCAGTAAGAAACGAATCGATGAATGAAACCTGTCATCTTTACAGCGATTGACAAACACGGAATGTAACTTGAACACAACACATCCTACAAATACGAACCTGATTGAAAGAAATAATGATAATCAAATCCTTGATGACAGCAACACTCAGTAACACTCACAAAACAAATACTGTATATTGACAGTCATGTTACGTTATTTTTAAAATGTTCCCTTTTCTTTTCTAGCTTTTTAACACACTACTTCTCGCTGCGATACGCTTGTATATATATATGTATATATATATATCCCGATCTACATACTCGAATAATGGATACTTTATTCGCCATCAATGATTGTTTTGGTAAAGCCATACTCAGTGTATTCATTAGATGAGCGGTAAAAAGTAAGAGCGAGGGAGGATGACTTATTGAGGCATGCAGGCTGTAGTGCGCGTCAACTCTATCTGAATTGCGCGATCACATTTGAAAAATATATCTTTTCAAGTTCTATTTAGTCCATATGTGTCAAACTCAAGGGCGCATCCGGCCCGGCGTAATTATATCCGCCCGAGATCATTTTATATACTGTATTATTGTTATTAATGGCCGGGTATATGAAGCGCTGGTAACACAATAAACTACAGATCCCATAATGCAGCGCTTCAGCTGCCTTGCCGAACACTTACCGCGTTAATCAAGTCTAGCTTATGATGCTGCAAGTTATTGCGAAGCTAGCTCACACGATGCTGAAGAGAAAAGTTGATTCTGAAAATAGAGCCTTTAAAAACCGATGGGAGGCTGAGTATATGTTTACTGAACCCGTGTGTCTCATTTGTGGAGCTAATGTGGCTGTAATTACAGAATTTAATCTAAGACGGCACTATGAGACAAAACATCAGGGAGTTCTGTGTTGTGGAGATTCTCAGGATGGATTGCAGGTGCTCATCAGTGAGGCTGAAAGACCTGAATGCAATGCAGAAGATACAGAAAGCAGAAGAATTAAATAAGAATCTGACACTTCAGTGGACGTTTTACCGTGCACAATCACAAAGTGATTTCAAGTGAAGTTGCTTTTATGGGAGACACAACCACCAGTGCAACTTTCCCTGTTGCCAAGTAATGTTAAACCAAGTCGTCACTACGGTGTTCCCAAATACGCACTTTGCTGATAAACTGAGTGCACTGAGTTTGCACGGCACTTTGGTGACTTTGAAGAACAAAAAAAGTCCGTCTACATGCGGCTCGAACCTTGTGCATGTTTGGTAGCACATATCTGTGTGAGAAGCTCTTCTCAGTGATAAAGACTAACAAAACAGCACACAGGAGTCGCCTCACTGATGAGCACCTGCAATCCATCCTGAGAATCTCCACAACACAGAACCTCACAGCAAACAGAAACGAACCTGTGGCCAAAAAAGATGCCAGGCGTCCAGCTCTAAAATGACATATGAGCAAAGACAACTGAATGATTTGATTTGTTATTGCTGAAAGGAACACATTTTATTTATATTTCCAGGTTTTGTTATGCAGCATGTTCATATTTGAATTTGTATAATTTTGAAGGATATATTTTTATGGAGAGCAAAATCTTTTGGGATATTTAAAATCTAAGTTTATTTTTATATAAATTTACATAAGAGTAAAGAAATTTGAATGTTTGTTCTTTTAAGTTATTTAAGGTTTGAGTTGATTTATTCACAAATAATATTCCTGTCTGTTTTTACCATTCCTACCAAAGATATTTCTGTCGACTAAATAAAAATTCCTTCTATTTAAAATTTAAATAGAACTTGAACAAATCGATAGTTCATAATATCCACGCAGACTTACGTAAGAGCGGGAGTTATCCGTTTTAACAAGCAGCGTATTGCACTGATCTGAAATAGCTGTGTGTGTATATATGTAGATATGTATGTATATGTAAATATATGTTTATATATGTGTGTGTGTATGTATATATATATATATATATGTATATGTATATGTATGTGTGTGTGTATGTATGTATGTGTGTGTATGTATGTATGTGTGTATGTATATGTATGTGTATATGTAGATATATATATGTATGTATGAATATATGTGTGTGTGTATATATATGTGTATATGTATAGATATGTATATATATATGTTTATGTGTGTGTGTGCAAATATATATATATATATGACAGCAACACTCATCACTCACAACAGTGACAAAACAATTACATTGACAATCATGTTACGTTATTTTCAAAATGTTTCCTTTTCTTTTCATTACTTCTTTAACACACTACTTCTCGATGCGGCGGTATTTTACTAGTTATATATATATATATATATATATATATATATATGAGATGCTTCTTAAAGGAACCCTTATTGCATATCAAGACTCAGAGAATTCTATATAATAAACTTAATAAGTTATAATGAAAATTGCATAATTAGATCTGGACCACCCTATACATACACTGGAGAAAATAACTTGACAAATCCACTCGAATGGGACACGCAGACCTCAAAAGCGGGGTCCCCTTTGGTGCAGAGCATGGGGCGGTCGCCCCACTTGCCACCCCCAAATGCCACTCTTGTGCCTACCAGACAGGTTTGGTATCACAATTCCTTCTAATTCACTAACAGCTGTATTTGGTGGGCTCAAAGATGGGCTTAAAGTGGAGAAGAGCAAACAAACTGTACTTGCTTTTACTTCATTATTGGCTCTTAGACTTATCTCACTCAACAGAAGGGTCCGAGTCCACCTCTGTTAAGTCAGCGGGTAACTGATGCTATATCTCATTTGAAATTGGAACAAAATCAAATTCTCACTTAGAGGGTCTGTACAAAACTTTTTTTTAAAATCTGGCAGGATCTAATCAATAACATTTTAGAATAAGCAGTTATATTGGGGAAAATACTCCTTTCTCTCTTTACTACATCTCAACAGTTTGATTCTGGCTGTTGGCCTTCCTCTCTTTCTCATGGGTGGTTGATTTGATTTTAGTTCTGTTAAGTTTGACTTGATTGCATGGAACGCTATATGTTTTTATTAAATTTAATACTGGCTAACTGGAAAGACTGTAATCCTTCTAGTTAGCCAATAAAAGGAGTCCTTCTGCTTAACTTCTCACCCCATCTATAATCACTAACGTGGTACAACACCCTAATACTACTTAAATCCAATAATAAAAAATCAGAAACGAGCGCCCTCACACTTCTAAGCAGACACACTTACACACATTCGCTGTTAAACAAATCAACGCGCACAATCCACCCATGTTCTTTTAGGCAAAAACAAGGATGCAGGCCAGTAAATGAACACAAAGACACTGCTTGTGTAACACAGCACACGCACATCTGCTCGATAATAAAAAATTCAAAAACACAAATGCACAGGCTGCTAGGTCAATACAAATCAAATCAAATCTAACTTCCAGAAAAACACAAAGACACTGCTGAACCACACAGACACCAACCTGCATGACACAAAGACAAAAATCAGTAAGCACACACAAAACCTCCGGACCACTAAACACACAACCTTTCAATGCTGAACAGACATAAAAAACACACGCCAGCACGTGGCAGCAGGAAGCACGTAATTATTTGCCATTTTAGACAACAAAATAGAAAAAAAAAGGAAAAATAAAATCAAGCTCTGGATGTCTGGCCGCACACACCAGCAATTTAAAGGCTTTGTGAATTGCTGCAGGAAAACCCAGGAAACAAACAAACAAAAAAAAAAGGTTTGAAAGAAATGAAATGCTGAGCACAGCCTGCAGGGGGCGACGCAGAGCTCTCTCCTTACTGAAGTGTTCACCTGCTTTAGGGAGTGCAGAGTAATGAAAGTCATCTGATTCAATGGGGGCATCCAAAAAAGAAGACAAGGTCGTCAAAATGGTAACTAAAAACCAAGACAAGGTCGATTCTAAGATTCATCACATCATTTTCTAAGCCACTTAATTCAGACCAAGGGGGTCGGAAGGTGTTTTGGTTGGTGCTGGAGGCTATCCCACCTGGCAAAGGGCACAAGGCAGAAACAGACAGCAGACAGGGCGCCAGGCCATTGAAGGGTGGATTTTAATAATCACATTTTATGAATGAGCAATGAAAGTCATCCAATCGGGGCATCCTAAAAAAAATAAGTCAAAATGGTAGACAAAAAAAACAGGCAAAGTCGATTCTAAGACTCGTCGCGTCACTTTAATCCAGACCAGGGTTACTGATGTGGGGAGAGTGGTGTGAGCTTTGGGCTGGAGGCTGTCCCAGTTAGCTTAGGGTGCAAGCCAGGAACAAAACACAGACAGGGTGCCAGTTCATTGCAGGGCAGATTTAAAGACTGACATTTTATAAATGAGAAATGAAAGTCATCTGATTTAATGGAGGCATCCAAAAAACAAGTCAAAGTCAATTCTAAGACTCATCTTGCCATTTTCTAACCTGCTTAATCCAGACCAGGGTTACTGATGTGGGGGGAGTGGTGTGACTTTTGGGCTGAAGGCTGTCCCAGTTAGCTTAAGGTGGAAGGCAGGAACAAACTCCAGACAGGGTGCCAGTCCATCACAGGGCAGACATTTTAAAAATGAGCAATGAAAGGCATCTGACTAAAAAATAAAGAAGGCAAAGTTGGCAGTTAAGACTTAATAAATATAGACGCAGGGATGGGGCAGTGTTTAGTTGCATAATAAACCGATAAAGTAACAATACCACACTGTTAAAATGATTGAATGCAAAAGAAAAAAGTACAAAGAATGCAGTTTTTGCTTCTTCTGAGGCCCCCCGCCTTTATCCCCCGAAAAAGAACAAAGCCGTATTTATATTTGCTATCCTGAAGCACAACCTTCAGTATGGCGCACATCCAACTTGGAGGCCATGCTGTAAACCCAAGCAGAGGACTCTTCTTTAATTAACTCAGTCAATCCTATAAAAGTTACAAATATGGACTTCTCTTGTTCTACGTTTCTTACCGTTTGATAATAAAGAGTTCATGAAGCGACTTAAAGCCATTGCTTTGTGGCGGGACATGGAGCCGCAATCGCAAAGTAACTTCTTGCTGCAGTGCCGACCTGTGTTTTTCAGCAGTGGTCCACCACGATGGGAGGGAGTGGAGGGGGTGCAAGAAGGATCAGAAGCAGCGGACCCCATGATGTCAGTCTTCGCTGGTTCACGGCTTTTGATTTTTATTTTATTATTTTGCATTTCTTCAAACCTGTACACATAAACCCTGTTGCCGGTGTAAGGAAGTGTCCTCTCTGCACAAATCAGAGCTGCTGGAAGAAGAAGTGGCTGTCAGTGCGCCCCCTCCAGGCCGGCGGTAGGCTCTCTGCAGAATGGGCCTTCCTTCCAGGGAGATGCTGAAGCCAACTCACCAAGGTCTTCGTCGGAGTCTCCAGTCCGACTAGGAAGCCTGTGCAAGAGAACATGAGGCCATTTAGGATCTTCGCTTATTACTAACCAACAAGATCTCCCAACTTCAGCTTATGAAAGAGGATCAAGCATTGTCAAAGACCGAGAGGCTTGCTAGCCTGTGGGGTAATGCTAACTATTTATGTTTATAGGCAATGTACAACTGTCAGTATCTTTCTACCTGGGCTTCTTGATTTAATTATCTGCATGGGACAACTGTGATGAAATGTGTTTGGTGCTCATCATGGAGTGGTGGCTCTAAGGCCTTGTTCACACGGGCGTTAAAATCGAGCATTTTTTTTGCGTTCGTAGTGTCCGGTGAGCGCGGATCAAGCGGCGAGTGTTTTCTACACGTAGGAGTCAATGAGAGTATTCACACGGGCTTTGGTGACGTGCGTTTGTCCGCTCTTGCGTTTATACGGCATCAAAAAAACGTTGCATGCAGCTTTTTCTTGGCGTTCAAAACCCAACAAACGCAAGGAAACCGCTTCTAGTTCGTTTTCTGCGCGTTTATTTTACGCTTCGGAGTAGCGGTTTGCATTTCAGTGCATAACACCGGTGTAAGCGCACACTCGACTACTGTTTCCTTACCTCAAAGTGACAAGTAGTCTCTCTTCGGGGCTAACACCAAGTCGCATATTGGTTGATCGGCGTGCAATGTGGCATTGCACCAGCTGCAGCAGACAATCAAAAGTAGAAACCGACATCCGACAGTAATTAAAAAACTTGCGCAGAAATTTTCGCATTTCTTCATAAAGCACAAAAAAACTTCCTTTAACCTGACGTTGTGCAGTCAGAGGATGAACCCAGTAGCGGCGATTTTTTCTCTCCCTACGCCAGTATTACGAGTATTTTAAAACAAGAAGATTAATATCTAACATAGCAAAATGGTCCATATTGAAAGGAGGCACCTCAAATAAAACGACAAGGGCTTTCATATCCAGTTCCCGACACTGCCTCCACAGGTTAACACACAAACTACAATTTGGGCTGCAGGCTGGCGTTAGACAGAGACAAACGAACGCCGGTGTAGAAGTCAATCGATCGCCACCACAAAATGCAACATAAACGTCTAGGTGGTTCAGAGCAAGTTCGTTTATCCAAAAACTTAACGCCCGTGTGAACAAGGCCTAAGGCTAGGGATTTGCACTGGTAATCGGAAGGTTGCCGGTTCAAATCTTGTAAATGCCAAAAGTGAGTCTACTCCGTTGGGCCCTTGAGCAACGCCCTTAACCTCCAATTGCTCCGTGCTGGGTATGACGTTAATCTGCGCATCCAGTCCAGCAAGTAGGCCATCCAACCTGCAGGAAGAAGCCTGGGGGTTGGTGGCAGAATTGCCACGCCAGCCACCATAAAAAACCTCACACTGGTTCCTTTCCATCTGAACTTGCGTGGTGTTGACGTGTCACCCGTTGCATGGTTGCACTCGGGTCCTAATCTGGGATTCCTGAGTTGGTTTGTCATCAGCGTGTGCTCCTTACCTCGTCACGAAAGGCACCATGTAGAAGATATAAGCTGAATGCACTGTTCCATACTGATGAGACATACTGAATAATTAGAAGAGTACAACATACAAGCTGTCACCCTAAATTAATCTTATATGGCATCTGTACCAGCTGAAGACACTTTACAGAGTAAAAACCACCATAATGAACCAACTATACAAACGTAACGATAGAGAATAAGACCTTGTCAAACCTGCTTAATCCCGCTTAGGATCATGGTGGGTCAGTAGCCTGTCCTAGCAGCAATGGGTGCAAGACTGGAGCAGACCCAAAATGGGATGTAGTGCCCAAACACATACAGGGTACAGTCGTGGCCAAAAGTTTTGAGAATGACCCAAGTGTTGGTTTTCACAAAGTTTGCTGCTTCAGTGTTTTTAGATCTTTGTGTCAGATGTTTCTCTGGTTTACTGAAGTAGAATTACAAGCACTTCAGAAGTTTCAAAGGCTTTTATTGACATGAAGTTTATGCACAGAATTCCATATTTGCAGGGTTGGCCCTTCTTTCTTCTTCCAAGACCTCTGCCATTTGCCCTAGCAATCAACATTTGGGCCCAATCCTGACTGATGGTAGCCCATTCTTGTATAATCAGAACTGGTGGGTTTTTGTTTGTCCACTTGCCTCTTGAGGATTGACCACAAGAGTTTCCTGGGCATGGACCCCACATTTCGATGTTTTGTTCCCCGAGCCACTTAGTTCTCACTTTTGCCTTATGGCCCGGTACTCCATCATGTTGGTCACCAAACTGTTCTTGGATGGTTGGGAGAAGTTGCTCTCAGAGGATGTTTTGGTCCCATTCTTTATTCCTGTGCGTCCACTGCCTCGGCTGACATGAATGGTCTCAGGATGCTTTACTGTTGGCATGACACAGAACTGATGGTAGCGCCGCTCACCTTTTCTTCTCAAACAATCGGAAAGGGGATTCATCAGAGAAAATGACTTCTAGACCCCAGCAGTCCAATCCCTGTGCCTTTTGTAGAATATCCGCCTGTCCCTGATGTTGCTCTTGGCTTCTTTGCTACTCTTCTTGACACCCACCAGGCCATCCTCCAAAAGTCTTCACCTCACTCCCACCTGCTGCCATTCCTGACCAAGCTCTGCCCTGGTGGTGCCCGCAGCTAAATCAACTTTAGGAGACGTTCCTGGTGCTTGTTGGACTTTCCTAATTAGCGTGACCACCAGCCTTGTACTTATTGACACTCTCACCTGCGTTAACGAGAGGATCACTGAAGTGATGTCAGCAGGTCCTTTTGAGGCGGGCAAGACATGTAGTGGAAATGCAGGGTTTTGGGATGAAGTTCATTTTTATGGCAAAAGAAGACTTGGCAATTAATTGCAATTCGTCTGATCACTCTTCAGTCGTTGGAGTCGTTACAAATTGCCATCATAAAAACTGATGCAGCAAACTTTGTGAAAATTCATATTTGTGTCATTCTCAAAACTTTTGGCCACCACTGTACATGTGGAATTGCCATTTCACAGCAAATGCACACGCTTGGGGACGAGGGAAGAAAAGCAGAATGCCAGGAAAAATAAAGAAATCTACAGACACTGGGAGAACACAAGACAGTGAACGTCAAAAAAAGCAAATTATCTAACAGGGAAGACGTGATAAATAGATAAATAATGTGAAAGGCACTATATTACAGAAAAAAGATAAATATGACATGTGTCACAGTGCAGATAGACACAAAAGGCACTATGTAGTAGGCTGCCAGCTATAAAAAGGTGCTATACTGCAGATTGTCAGCCAGATATGAAAGACAATATACGATCAGGGGAGTCCAACTCTGGTCCTGGTGGGCCGCAGTGGCTGTAGGTTTTCATTCTACGACTTTTCCTAATCCTAATTAACTCCTTTTCCCTTCATTTTAATAGCCCTGTTTTTAAGGATTCAGTCCACTCAGTGTTTCTTCATTAAGTGTCAGCCAAGCAGAAATGCGATGTGAAACGGGCCAACAGATGACCAGCTAAACTGGAATGTCAGACTCCAGCCAATTTCGTTCCAACCAGTTTCTTATTGAGAAGCCGATACTTGCTGTTCATTAAAGCTGTTATTGAATATCGTGACTTGTTGCTGCTCTTGTTCTGCCACAGCAGACTGTTGATTTTCTGTTATTTAAAAGACCGCCATCAAGATGTTTTCGTGACCTGAGCAGACCAACCTGACCGAGACCTTCACCATTCTTTATTTTCAGATGAGCTGGTCTTCTTGTGGGTCTCATTATTATTTGGCTGCTCATTAAGGATAAAGAAACAACTAAGAGGGTCCAAGACATGCCAATTAAAACAAAGGCAAAACAAGTTAATCAGAAGCAAAAACGCCTCACTAATTAAGATGGTTAGAATGAAAACCTACAGCCACTGGGGCCCACCAGGGCCGAAGTTGGACACCCCTGCTGTAGACAGACATAGATATGAAAGGTGCAATATCGCAGATAGATAAATATGGAATGTGCTATATAGTAGACAGTCAGCTATGATAGACGCTATACAGAAGACAGACAGATATGAAAGGTACGAAAGACAGACAGACAGACTTAAAGGTGCCATATTCCACATAGACAGAAATGAAAGTCACTATATAGTTGAAAGTCAGCTATAAACACAGCAGGTAGAAATATCCATAGATATGAAAGACACTGTACTTTAGAAAGACTGATAGATAGATAGATAGATAGATAGATAGATAGATAGATAGATAGATAGATAGATAGATAGATAGATAGATAGATCGATAATATTTGATATTACAGACAGATAGATATGAAAGGCACTATATGGTAGACAGGCAGCTATGGAAGGTTCTATGCTGACAGACTGTCTGATAGATACATATAAAAAGGCACTATATTGTAGAAAGGTAGACATAGAAATAAAGATGCAATATAGCAGACAGCTAGACAGACAAACAAATATGAAGACTGTGGACTGCAGAGGTAGATATGAAAGGCGCTATATAGTAGACAGGCAGCTATGAACGGTTCTGTGTTGTAGGCAGCTATGAAAGGAGCTACAATGCACACAGACCAATGGATTCCAAATGGTTCCAAATGCAGACAGATAATTAATGAAAGGCATCATATTGTAGATAGGCAGATATGAAATATGCTATAATGTGTATAGACTGATTCACATAGAGGTAGACAGTCGCTTGACCCACACACTGAACAATAGAACACTCTGGACGAGAACAGGCTATTAGGTCCAACAAAGCTCGCCAGTCCTATCCACTTGTTTCCTCCAAGAAAACATCAAGTCGAGTTTTGAAAGTCCCTAACGTCTTACTGTCTACCATACTACTTGGTCTCTTATTCCAAGTGTCTATCGTTCTTTGTGTAAAGACAAACTTCAAAATGTTTGTGCAACATTCCCCCTTCACAAGTTTCCAACTGTGTCCCCGTGTTCTTGATGAACTCATTTTAAAATAACAGTCTCGATCCACTGTACTAATTCCCTTCATAATTTTAAACACTTCAATGATGTCT
The DNA here is from genome assembly GCF_016835505.1 of Polypterus senegalus. Taxonomy (NCBI): domain Eukaryota; kingdom Metazoa; phylum Chordata; class Cladistia; order Polypteriformes; family Polypteridae; genus Polypterus; species Polypterus senegalus. The sequence continues at coordinate 17,921,025 of NC_053156.1, read as the reverse complement.
CCTCTTAATTTTCTTTTGAATAAACTGTAAAGGCTCAGCTCTTTTAATCTTCATAACTCATCCTCTGTAGCCCTAAATCAGCCTAGTTGCTCTTCTCTGAACCTTCTCTAGTGCTGTTATGTCCTTTTTGTAGTCTGGAGACCAAAACTGCACCCAGGACCCCAGATGAGGCCTCACCAGTGTGTTATAAAGCTTGAGCAGAACCTCCTGTGACTTGAACTCCACACATCAAGGCGCTATATAACCTGACATTCTGTTAGCCTTCTTAATGGCTTCTGAACACTGTCAGGAAGTCGATTGAGTCCACTGTGACTCCTAAATCCTTCTCATAACGTGGACTCTCGATTTTCTGACCGCCCATTGTGTATTCAAACCTAATATTTTTACGTCCTCTGTGTAATTCTTTACATTTACTGATGTTAAATTTCATCTGCCAAAGCCTGTCTGCTGTCCAAGTCCCTCTGTGATGATATAACGGATTCCAAATTATTTGCTAATCCACCTATCTTGGTATCATCTGCAAACTCAACCAGCTTGTCACTTATACTCCTATCCAAATCATTTATAAATATTAAAAATAGCAGCGGCCCAGCACTGACTCCTGCTGGTCACCATTCTTAACATCGGCGATTTCTGATGAGGTTCCTCACACCATCACTCTCTGCTTCCTGTGTCTAATCCAATTCTACACCCATCTACACCCTGAGCTCCCACTTCTTTTAATTTGATTCCCACCCTCTCATGTGGCACCTCATCAAATGCTTTCTGACTGCTAACTGGTGGCATGAAAGGTGCCATGTATACAGTTGTGTTCAGAATAAGAGCAGTGTGTTTAATAAACAGAATAAAGCTCTGAATCCTGATAATAGCTTTTATTTCCCATACACGCAAATGCTTTGGGAACACTGCACATTCCATTCCAAATCAAAACCTGAAGAAAAATGGAGCAAATTTGTGTTATTCCTTTACAGAAAGTGAAGAAAAGGGAATATTAGACTCTTCAAAAAAATCAGAGTGTCTGCATTCTCCTTTACAAACTCAAACATTCACTATATAAATAAATGTTTCAAAGATTTTGCTTTCCTTTGAATCACTGAACTAGTATTTACTGTAGTTGTACGGGGAGATTCACTCTAAAGAGGCCCCAAATATTCTGTTGAAACTCCCGTTAGGATGAAGCCATCTGAACCCAAAAATGATGCTCCGTACCTTGACGTGTGTCTAATCGATTGCATTCCATGCGATGCTGGAAGCGGTTTCTGTTTCCTGCCAGACACATTTCGACACGGCGCTCCATGTTTCTGAACGTATCGGCAAGCGTCTCGGGGAGGAATAGCAGCAATTTCACGTTGGATATTTTCCTTCAGATCTTCCACAGTGCGGGGTTTGTTCTGATAGACTTTTCCTCTGAGCAGATCCCAAAGGAAGTGTGGGGTCAGATCCGGCAACCCTGGTCGTCAAAGCCCCTGTTGTCTTAAGAAATACTCAAATTTCTACCATGCTCCTTGCCCATGTGTGAGACATTGCTCCATCTTGGTGGAAGTGACCTTCCGTGAACTCACGATCATCCAATTGATTCTGACATCGCTTGCCGATACGTTCAGTTACCCATCGGTTCACCAATTTGTGAACAACATGGAGACGTGCTGCTCAATGCTGTACACCACCATCCTGATGAGGTGACTGAGTGAAGGGGTATGGGCGGTAGGCACCCAGAAGTTGCAAACGGAGGTTAAACGTCAGGACGCGATCCGGCGCCTAACTCATCTCTCCGATGGCTTGCTTGTTTCGACGCCCCATATGCTGAGGAGCACATTGCATGTTGTTTCGTTCAGATTGCTTCGTCGTAGTGAGAGGTATTATAGAATATTCGGGGCCTCTTTGGAGTGAATCTCCCTGTAGGAAGCACTATTTCTGAGAACTGCTGCACATCTGCATTGGCATGGAGTTGACCAACTTCTGGCACCAGCTATTCCAGCCTAGGATGATTGGACTCCATTCCATAATTCTTCTGCATTTCTTGGTTTTGCCTCAGATACAGCATTTTTGATGTCCACCAAAACACAAGTTTTCTATTGGATTAACTCTTTTAGGGCGCATGTCAACTTTTGTCGAAATTCAGGGGTAGGTGATGGTAATCAGCTGTAAACTGTGGCACAACTCACCGTTCACGGTTTAGTTTGACTCTCTTTGCTAGAAGGAAAGTCAGATTTTCAATTCCTTGCGCGTGCGTGAGTAGCAAAGAGCAACCAACCTCTAAAATGGCATCAACTCCTGGCGGGAGACCTAAGCGAATGCACAAAGGAAAATACTCCTCGGATGAAAGTTTTGTGTGTTATCGTTGAATCGAGCTCCGAGTTTGATGCATGTGATCTGGAGATGGAGATCGAATGGAGATGGAGATCGAAAATGAAGGTGAGGTACCAGCGTCAGGAGACTGGTCCCCAGCTGACAGTAGCGCTGAACATATTTTTGTAGCTGATGCGCCTACAGCAACCGGCCACTCCATAACATTAATCTTGTTGGTCTGGAACCAAGATGGTGCTCGTTTTTTTGGTGTGTTTGGGGTCGTCATCTTGTTGAAACACCCGTTTTCAAGGGCATTTCCTCCTCGACATAAGACCTCTTCAAGTACTTGGAGGTATTCAAACTGATCCACGATCCTTGGTATGCGATAAACAGGCCCGACACCGTAGTATGAGAATCATCCCCATATCATGATGCTTATCCAATCCTGCTTCACAGAGTACTGTGACTTGAATTCAGTGTTTGGGGGTCGTCTGCGGCCCCTAGACCCAAAAGGAGCAATTTCACCTTCCTCTGTTCACAAAATGCTGCGCCATTTTTCTTTAGGCCAGTCAGTGTGTTGTACTCTCTTCAGCTTTGTGGGGGCTTCTTGCCGTCAGCTTGACTTCGCGTAGGGGTCTTCTAATTGTAACACAGGCACTCACAGGTAACTTCAGACCTTCTGTGATCTTCCAGGAGCTGATTATTGGCCAAGTCTTTGCCATTTCGGCTGTTCTTCGATCCGTTCGAAAGGCAGTTTTTGGTTGCCATTTTAAAGCATTTGTGATCATTTTAGCTGAGCAGCCTATCATTTAAAAAACTGCTACAAACACATTATTTTAACATGGCTTTTTTCATAGCCTAATCCTGATACTCTGTATATGCATTTAATTATCATTATCATTTCTATCATGGCTCCACAATCCATACTAACCCCTTGATTTCTCTGCTGTTCTTTTTCCAGTTTTCTATGCTGGTGATCTGCGTCCCCCACCACCTGATCAAGTAACCATTTGGTCGCACCATTGATGGATTGACGGCCAGAAGTCAACATGACCGTCATCATCAAGTTCTTCCATGTGAACCCTGAATACCATGAGGACTGATTGAGATCATTGATGTTCGGAGGGGCTTGGTGGTCTCATGGCCTCATGACCCCTGCGGATTTTTTTTTTTCTCCAGCCGTCTGGAGTTTTTTTGTTTTTCTGTCCTCCCTGGCCATCGGACCTTACTTTGATTCTATGTTACTTAGTATTGCCTAATTTTATTTTTTATATATTTTGTCTTTTATTCTCTTTCTCCATCCTGTAAAGCACTTTGAGCTCCATCATTTGTATGAAAACGTGCGATAGAAATAAACACTGTTGTTATCATTTTCGGCACTTCTTTATCTATTTTCCCCTCTAAAAGTCAACTTTTTTAATCAAAGTGCGCTGTTCTTCTGAACAATGTCTGGAGCGACTCCGATTTTCAGAGAGAGATGCACCCTAACCAGCATGTCTAACATCTAATGAGGGCCGTAATTGACACCAAATGGATGGCCTCAAATAATTGAACTCCACACTGCTATCACTCTGAACAGCCTAATATTCCCTTTTCTTCACTTCCCATAAAGCAGTAACATAAATTTGAACCATTTTTCAGTATGTTTTGATTTGGAATAGAATGTGCAGTGTGGCGGCACGGTGGCGCAGTGGGTAGAGCTGCTGCCTCGCAGTTAGGAGATCCGGGTTCGCTTCCTGGGTCCTCCCTGCGTGGAGTTTGCATGTTCTCTGCGTGGGTTTCCTCCCAATTGTACACATTGTAAATTGTCCCAAGTGTGGGTGTGTGTGTGCCAGCAGACCCTGTAGTTAGGATGTAGCGGGTTGGATGATGGATGTGCAGTGTTCCCAGTGCATTTGTGTGTAAGGGAAATTTGAGCTTTATTCCGTTTTTTTTAAACACACTGCTTTTATTCTGAACACAACTGTATACATGGTACCTTTCATGCCACCAGTGAGCAGTCAGAAAGCATTAGACGAAGTGCCACATGAGAGGTTAGGCATCAAACTAAAAGAAGTGAGAGTTCAGGGTGCAGAGAGCAGCGGGGATTGAAACATAGTGTCCGTCATTCTGGGCAGAAGAAGAAGTTGCCTTACAAAGCAAGCATTGGGATTTACAGTTGTGTTCAGAATATAAGTTCATCTCAACAAATTAGAATATCATTGAAAAGTTAATTTATTTCAGTAATTCAATCCAAAAAGTGCAACTCATATATTATATAGAATCATTACACACAGAGTGACATATTTCAAGAGATTATTTCCTTGCGTTTTGCTGATTATGGCCTACAGGAAATGAAAACCCAAAATTCAGTATCTCAGAAAATTAGAATATTGTGACAAAGTTCAATATTGTAGACTCCTGGTGTCCCACTCCACTCAGCTAATTAACCCAAAACACAGACAAAGGGGTCGTGACCCTCGAAATGGTCTCTCAGTCTGGTTTAGTAGGCCACACAATCAGACTGCTAACTTGACAGTTGTCCGGAAGACAGTCATTGAGACCCTCACTCCACACACAAAGCATGCATTGGGATTTACTGTTGTGTTCAGAATACAGGTGCATCTCAATAAATTAGATCATCATCGAACAGTTAATTTATTTCAGTAATTCAATTCAAAAAGTGAAACTCCTATCTATAGATATAATTCACTATAGCAGCCAACCATGGGCAGGCAAGACGCAAGACAGACCCCAGCACGCCAACTCATGGGCAGGCAAGACGCAAGACAGAGCCCCGCACGCCAACTCATGGGCAGGCCAGACGCAAGACAGAGCCCAGCCCTCCAACTCATGGGCAGGCCAGATGCAAGACAGAGCCCCGCACGCCAACTCATGGGCAGGCAAGACGCAAGACAGAGCCCCGCACGCCAACTCATGGGCAGGCAAGACGCAAGACAGAGCCCCGCACGCCAACTCACCGAGCCCTACCCACCAACAATTCACTACGCCCACCAAATCTTACCCTCCCCCTGCCACACTCGCAAACTGTTTTATACGCTGCATACAGCGATTCCCAAACGGGACAAACTTTGAAGGCTTGCCTGCCTGCCCGCCCGCCCGCCTGACCGTTACCAGCATTCACCGCAATGTTCTGGAGTGTTAAACTATCGCAGCTGATACCTCACAAACTGTCCTTATTCCCTGGATATCGGATAAGCACGCAAGCACGCACGCAAGACAGAACCATGCCCACAACTCCTCTCCTGTGTCGCTTTCATCTGTGTACAGACCACACGCACCTGTGCGCCACGTTGACTGTTCGCTTTCCAAACACATCCTGATTCGCTTTGGTCTGTGCTACGGTCTACATGCACCTCTGAGTCACGTTGACTGTTCATTTTCAAAACATGGCCACCGCTTCAGATGTATTTCATGGAAACAACACTTCTTTCAATGTAAAACAAATTCCTGCATCAGGTAACTGTTTTGGTTCTATCAGTCGGATATTTTTGGAAAAATGTCATCGACGAAACTGTTGCTCTTGAACTTCGCAACATTGCTGTAACTTTTGTTTGCCAACATTGGGATAACTTCGGCGACGTGCTGTCCGTTCTCTTAGTCAAGGCGGCATAGTCATACAGTCTGCTCAACAATACGCTGGCTATATGAATACTTCCAGAGTTTATGGTGGTGAGCCAGAAATGGTGGATATGTGCCAAATACTTACAGCTACTATCACCATTCACTTCAGAGAACGTCCTCATGCTTCTCCTCGACTGTACAATCGGGGCCAACCTCTCTCCATAGCCCTGCTCTTTAGCGGTCCTTTGGATCATGGGCATTACGAAGTTCTCTTGCCTCTCGCAAACATACCTGTTGACCTTCTGGTGCCATCCATTGACAATGTCGGTGTGTGCACACAAAATACACACTGATGTGACGTCACCTTCCCACTATCCTCTTACTGAAAAACATTTACAAACGCTTTTCACACCGGAATTGCAATACAACGTCTGCTCCAAAACCTTCACACTCCACAGAAATATCTCAACGCACATTTAAAAACACACTGCCACTAAACAAACGCATTCCACACTGGACTTTCAATGCACCATTTGTTCTAAAACCTTCACACTCCACAGAAATATCTCAACGCACATTTAAAAACACACTCCACTGAACGAATGATGTAATGTGCACATTGCCAGGAATGCTTCAAAACAACTCGCACTCTCAAGAAGCACTTTACAAACTCATTCCACTCACACCTTTAATTGCACAATTTGTCACGAGGACTTCACGGCTGAGATGGATCTCCTCAACCATGTGCAAATCCATTCAACACAAACATTTGTATGCAGCATTTGCGACAAACAGTTTCACGCACAAAGATATCTTACTAACCATTTCAAAACACATTCCCTGACGAAATCCTTTCAGTGTCAACACTGCACTAAATCATTCGAGACTTCATTTCTTATCAACAAACATACAACAACACATTCCCGTGACACATTGCAAAAGCTGTTCCACAAACTCACATCATCTCGCAAACCCCATGCACGGTCATCGCATTCAATAATCCGCTGCTTTTCAAGAAGATACCGCCATTCCCGTCCAAGAACATAACATTGGCCTACCTAACGCGCTGTGTACTTCTTGCAATGCTCTTTATTGGCCAGCAGAGGTCAACAAATCCGGACATTACACTAAAGTGTTGTCATACCGGCAAGGTGTCTTTGCCACCGCTATCCCAACCTCCTCTTTTATTACAAAACCTCTTGACTGGCAAGAAGCCGCTGTCACGGAATTACTGTGATCATATCAGGGAATACAACTCTGCTTTAGCTTTTGCTTCAATGGGCGCACACATCGCTCAACCATCTGGCCACGGACCGTATGCTTTCAGAATCCATGGTCAAATTTATCACCAGGTCTCTCCTTTATATACCAATCCTAACACGTCACCACAATACGGTCAGCTATATATCTTCACTCTCCAGAGTTCCATCTTTTCATTCACTCACAGTTATATCCTCAAACCCACCCCATTTGGACAACTGTCTCTTTCAAGAAGTGTTCAGTCATCAATAAATAATTATGCGGCGTTGGCTAGTATTATATAGATTCATTACACACAGAGTGATATATTTCTTTTCATTTTGCTAATTATGGCCTACAGGTAATTAAAACTCAAAATTCAGTGTCTCAGAAAATTAGAATATAACATGAGAGAGATATTAGGAGCACACGCTGATACAGCGCATTGCCGCACCCACCACATGACAAGCCAACTCAGCATCCCAGATTAGGACCCGAGTGCAGTCATGCGACAGGCGACACCTCAGCACCACACTAGTTCAGATGGAATGGAAACAGTGGGAAGTTTTTTGTTACGGTGGCTGGAGTGCCAATTTTGGTTTGGTTTTCCCCTGCAGGTTGGAGGGCCCACATGCCGATTAACTTCATACCCAGGATGGAGCAATTGCAGATTAAGGGCCCAACGAAATGGAGTCACTTTTGGCGTTTACGGGATTAGAACCGGCAACCTTCCGATTACCAGTGCAGAATCCCTACCTCAGAGCCACCACTCTGCCCCTTACAAGACCAATTAATAAAAATAAATAAATGTTGGTGCACTGAAATGTCTGTCCATGTAGGCACTCAGTACTCGGTCGGGGCTCCTTTTGCATTAATGACTGCATCAATGCGGCGTGGCATGGAGGTGACCAGCCGGTGGCCCTGCTGAGGTGTTATGGAAGCCCAGGGTGCTTTGATCGCGGCCTTCAGCTCATCTGCATTGTTGGCTCTGGTGTCACTCATCTTGCTCACAGATTCTCAATGGGGTTTAGGTCAGGTGACTTTGCTGGCCAATCAAGCCCAGTGATACACACCGTAGTAATTAAACCAGGTATTGGCAGTGCTGTGCAAGTTCACACTTCACAAGAACAAGCTCCAAGTTCAGTTCACACAGATTCAAATGAAGAAACTCACGTTCATAGGTCACCATTTCAATTTTGAACTACAGTTCATTTTATTATTTTTTTAAGGAGTGAGAATAAATGAGCCATGAGTTTACTTTGTATCAGTTTTACGTGCCTTATATTAGGCTATTACAGTGTTCTTGAATAAGATACAATAATTATGAAGACATTTTTTATTTAAATACACTTTATGGAGTTATACCCAGCAACAGACAAGTATAACCATATATGCTAATATCCTCCGGGTCAAAAAAGAAATGAAATGGATGCAAGTACTGTTATAAACATAAATTACCACTGTGTTTCCAAATGTGTGACACAAATGGTGACTGTGGTGAACTAACCTATTTTGCCGCTGCTCAAAGTTCACGTCACATATTGCATGTCCAACGGGGAAAAATATAAGGTGGCCTCGCAAAGTCCAACGTTTTTTCTAAAAGCGAAAGCGAAGCATCACCGCGTGCTCATGTCAATGGGGGTGCAGCTTAAGCACAAGCAGGCAGACACAGACAGCGCCGATTTGATCTGACGTTACTTTTTCCGAATACAAATAAATAAAAAATCCACTATTTGTGCTTATCTGAATACTATATTTAGATTTGGCTCCACCCCCTACATAAAAGGTAAAACATTTCATCGGGACCTAAACCAGATCCAGAATGTCACCTAAAACTAAACTGGCTCACATTCAAGTTCTTCACTTGCAAATACGTTACATTAAGTTCACCATTCTTAGAAAAATGAGCTTATTCAATGAAGGCGCTCTTTTGAACTCGTTCATGCACAACACTGGGTTATTGGTACTTTTGACAGTGTGGGCAGGTGCCAAGTCCTGCTGGGAAATGAAATCAGCATCTCCATAAAGTTCGTCAGCAGAGATGTGCATGAAGTGCTCTGAAATCTGCTGGTAGACGGCTGGCTGTGCGGACTTTGGACTTGATAAATAAAACAACAGCAGATGACATGGCTCCCCAAAATCATCACTGACTGTGGAAACTTCACCCTGGACCATCAAGCAACTTGGATTCTGTGCCGCTCCACTCGCCATTTGATTTTCAAATGAAATGCAAGATTGACTTTTCATCTGAAAAGAGGACTTTGGACCACTGAGCTGTTAACAGTCCAGTCCGTTTTCTCCTTAGCCCCGGTAAGACGCTTCTGACGTTGTCTCTGGTTGACACCAGGAATGCTGTGACAGTTGTAGCCCACGTCCCCGATACACACGTCTGTGTGTGGTGGCTCTTGAAGCACTGTCTCCAACCGCAGTCCACTACTTGTTAATCTCCCCCAAGTTCTTCACAATCCTCTCCAGGCTGCGCTTATCCCTGTTGCTTGTGCTCCTTTCTCTGCTCTCACGTTTCTCTTTCCACTCCACTTTCCATTAATCTGCTTGGCTTACAGCACTCTGTGAATAGCCAGCTTCTTTAGCAGTGACCTTTTGTGGTGTCCCCTCCTTGTGGAGCGAGGGTCTCAATGACTGTCTTCTGGACAACTGTCAAGTCAGCAGTCTGATTGTGTGGCCTACTAAACCAGACTGAGAGACCATTTTAAGGCTCAGGACCCCTTTGTCGGTGTTTTGGGTTAATCAGCTGAGTGGAGTGGGACACCAGGAGTCTAGAGGTACTGAATTTTGGGTTTTCATTACCTGTAGGCCATAATCAGCAAAACAAAAAGAAATAAACCCTTGAAATAATTCACTCAGTGTGTAATGATTCTATATAATATATGAGTTGCACTTTTTGAATTACTGAAATACATTAACTTATCAATGATATTCTAATTTGTTGAGATGAACTTATATTCTGAACACAACTGTAAATCCCAATGCTTGCTTTGTAAGGCAACTTCTTCTGCCCAGAATGACGGACGCTATGTTTCAATCCCGGCTGCTCTCTGCAGTGTAAAATGTTAGCGTGCAGTATTAACAGGGGCTCCTAGAAAAGTCACATGGATTCCGACTCCGCCTGATGTGGTAGATCTCATTCTATAATAAGCCTGACTGCCTGCTCTGCAATGTTCTTTGTGTTGACGTCCGCCAAGAAAGGCTTCCTGAAAACTCTTCTTGTGAACAACAGAGTATGTGCTGACAGTTATCATAATGAACGGTTGTTTGATTTCCAACACTGCGGACCAAAAGAGGACCATGAAATTATTCTATAGAGCACAGAGGTACACAGAGGTAGGTGTTATACAAAATACATCTTGATCTGTAGACAATGACACTAGCAGAACCTTATCTTCATTCATTCATTCATTCACAGTCTCATTCCTGTTTCTTCTATTGCAGGGTGGGGTGGTGGGTTTGTGTCCGACGCCTATCCTGGAAGTTTTTGGTGTAAGACAGGAACCGATCACCAAAGTGGCAGCAGTCACAGAGCGTGCCCGCTCATATAGAGCCAACTTAGAACTGCCTAATAGCCTAAAATGCATGTAAAACTAAGAGAAAAATCTACAGGGATACGGAGATAAAGTCCAGATACACAGACTGTGGGTTGGGTGGGCGCCAGGACAGAGCTCTGAATACTGGGCCCACATGACGGCTGTGCTAATCACGGCTCCACTATTCTGCATCACTCTCACTCACAACCAGTTGATTTACTGTAAATTGGAAATCTTAGACCATATATTTTAGTAATGAAAGGTACTATATAATAAATAGATAGATAGATAGATAGATAGATATGAAAGGCACTATATGATAGATAGATAGGAAAGGCACTATATGATAGATAGATAGATAGATAGATAGATAGATAGATAGATAGATAGATAGATAGATATGAAAGGCACTATATGATAGATAGATAGATAGATAGATAGATAGATAGATAGATAGATAGATAGATAGGAAAGGCACTATATGATAGATAGATAGATAGATAGATAGATAGATAGATAGATAGATATGAAAGGCACTACATGATAGATAGATAGATAGATAGATAGATAGATAGATAGATAGATAGATAGATAGATAGGAAATGCACTATATAATAGATAGATAGATAGATAGATAGATAGATAGATAGGAAAGGCACTATATGATAGATAGATAGATAGATAGATAGATAGATAGATAGATAGATATAAAAGGTGCTATATATATATTGGGTATTGAAAAGAATCCCTCCTTCAAAATATTCACATTTTTTTGCTTTACAGCATTAAAGTAAAACACACACAAAAAATATTTCTTCCCAGTTTTACTTACTCAATGCAACCTACAGCATCCAAGTGAAAGATATCACAGCTGCAGTTCAGAAAACATATAAAAAAATCAAACACAAGACCTACTAAGATTAAGAAAGGATCAACTCCCTCCTTTCCCATGAGTTTAATGACTGCCTCGAGTCTGTTGGGATTCTTCTCTATCAGCTTTGCACACCTAGACTGAGCCCACGCAATATCTGCCCACTCTTCTTTACAGTTTAACTGTTCAAGTTCGGTTACATTGGATGGTGAGCATTGGTGGGCTGCTATCTTCAAATCATTCCACAGATTTTCACTATGATTTAAGTCTGGGCTCTGACTGGGCCACACCAGGACATTCACTTTTTACTTCTTCTGCTACTGTGTGGTCAATGTTGCTGTGTGCTTCAGGTCGTTGTTAGGTTGAAAGATGAACATTCTGCCCATCTTCAACTTTCTGGCAGAGGGTAACAGATTTTCCAAAAGACTTTTGACAGTATTTTGCCCCATCCATTTTTCCTTCTACCCTAATGAGGCCCTGCAACAGAGAAACACCCCTACAACAGGATGCTGCCATCTCCATGCTTTACTGTCGGTATGGTGTGTTGTGGATGCTGAGCTGCATTGGTGTACTGTTTGGTATTGAGGCCAAATAGTTCGATTTTGGTCTCATCTGACCATAAAACCTTTTTTTTCCACTTGGCATCAGAATCTTCACGGTGCTTTCTGGGAAAGCTCAAATGAGCATTAATGTGGCCTTTCTTGAGAAGTGCGACCCTCCCGAACAAGCCACCATAGTGGAGCGCTTGTGAAATTGTTGTCACATGCACACAATGACCACTCTTTGCCTTCAAATCCTGTAACTCCTTCAAAGTGGCCATTGGCCTCTTGGTGGCCTCTCTTACCAGTTTCCTCCTTGCTCTTCCATACGGTGTGGAGGGACAGCCGGATCCTTGGAGGGTCCTAGTAGTACCAAACACTTGCCACTTCTTTATGATGGACTTTACTGAGCTCCTTGGGATTGATAAAGCCTTCGAGGTTTGTTTGTCTCCATCTCTTGCCTTATGTCTGTCCACAACTCTATCACTGAGATCTTCTGAAAGTGGCCTGCCACCCATAGTCCGTTGTTTGCTGTCAGTTGCTCTACCAAGCAATGGAATGAAGGCTCCAGGAACAGCTTCACTAATCACACTCATTACAACTGATCACAAGTGGAAGGAAGCCAGTAACCAGCGTCTGCAATGGAAATGGTGAGCACTGACACCTGATTAAGTTTAGTGTGTGTGTGTGTGGCAGTCCTTTATTAATCTCAGTAGGTCTTTTTTTTGATTTTTTAAAATTCTTCTGAACTGTAGCTGTGAAATCTTTCACTTGGATGTTATTGATTGCATTGAGTAAGTAAAGCTGGAAAAATATTGGTTTGTGTGTTCTCATTTAAGGCTGTAAAGCAAAAAAAATAGGAATATTTCAAAGGGGGGTGATTCTTTTCAATAACCCACTGTAGATAGATAGATCGATCGATAGATAGATAGATAGATAGATAGATAGATAGATAGATATGAAAGGCACTATATAAGAGATAGATAGATAGATAGATAGATAGATAGATAGATAGATAGATAGATAGATAGATAGATAGATAGATAGATAGATAGATAGATAGATAGATAGATAGATAGATAGATGTAAAAGGTACTATACGATAGACAGATAGCGGGTACAACTTGAACGCAGATAATGATCCCTCTTGTACGGACCCCTGGCTTGATTGGTTACATTCTGGAGCCTGAATGTGTCGCACTTGCTCCATCACGCCTGGGACTCACAAATACAAGGCATGAGCCCACCCAGGGGAATCAGATTGGCTTCAATATAAAGACACAAAAGCAGCTCAAGATCAAACATCAAGTCTGCCGTGCTCTGCCACTTAGGCTCATTTTCATATTTATTTTGGCTTTATGAAATTGGAGATGTTGAGCAAATTTATTCCAACAGAGAAAATAAAATGACAACAGAAAGAGAAGGAACAAGGGAGCGGGAGAGTGGAGAAAAAAGGGAGACGGCAGGAGACTCTAATGATGCTGAAAATTGATTCGGAAGCTGTCTGACGCGGCTGTATATCACATACTCCCCCTCTATGTCATTTTAACTGCTGCCAACCATAAAAGTCATCCGCACTCCCACTTAGATCTTCGCCCGCTTTTATTTATTTATGTCATTTTTTTCCTTTTGCTGTTCTAAAAATAAAAAAAAGAAAAAATTGACAAAAGGATGCCCCTCCCCCATCCACTGTTTCCCATAAGTTGGTCGCTGAGCCTCCACTAACTTAGCTAGAAAACTTCAAGTTAGCCAACTGCCCAGCACTTGCCACAGGGTGGCACTGGTAAGGAATGCCAACTGCAGTTCTCATCTTAGAGACAAGAGGACAGCCACCAGTGTCTGCCGAGTCCCCAAATAGCTACAGAGTAGCAGTTGTGGCATTACCAACTAACCCAGATTATGGTGTTTCCACACCCATATAGACACCATCTTACCTGATTATGGAACAAGTCGTCTCAGACAGCTGTGCAGCAGTCTCACCTCCAGAGCTGGGCACCTTGGACACCAAGCACTCTTTGTCTCCACTGGAATCCTGATGGAAAGTGTGAGAGGGAGATAATCAGACAAGTCACTTGTGGGCACTCCAAAGCGATGTGCGGTGCAGATCCCTCTGAAATGTACTTTAGATCGGCAAAAATGCCCCAAAATTAAACAATTTTGACCATCAAAGCAGATTGTTAGGGGCTGAAGGACTATCACTATATGTCATAGATAGATAGATAGATAGATAGATAGATAGATAGATAGATAGATAGATAGATAGATAGAGTGAAAGACACTATATAAGAGATAGATAGATAGATAGATAGATAGATAGATAGAAAAGGCACTATATAAGAGATAGATAGATAGATAGATAGATAGATAGATAGATAGATAGATAGATAGATAGATAGATAGATAGATAGATAGATAGATAGATAGATTTAATCGGCTAAGTACATCTACATATATTGGGCTGAATTGATGAGACATTATTTAGGAAGACACGTGTACCTGTGTAGAGAAGGTCAACAATTCACAATACATGTTAGAACAAACCCCAAGCCATAAAGTCCAAGGAACTCCCTGTAGACTCCTGTGATCAAATTGTTTTGAGTCATACATTAGGCCAAGGGGATGAAATCTATTCCCAAAGCTTTGAGTGTTCCAAGGAGCACAGTGACTTCAATAATTGTGTAATGGAAGATTGTATCCTTTTATTTAATCCTCATAGAATTCCAGCATGTCGGTAAAACATGACCTCCCTCATCTGAGCCTTGCTGACTGTTGTTCAGTAAAACTGCGTTTCTTGTCATGTGCTGCTACTGGCCTAAAGCTGCTTTGATATGCCCAGTCACACTTTTTATATAATAGGATAATATTTGCCAATTTCCAATCTTTGAGAATTTCTCCAGTACATAGTGAGCCTCTAAAAATATGCGTCAAGGGTTTATAAAAATATGATCTGCTCCGGTTGATTTGTTTGATTTCAGCTTATTTAATCTCAGCAGCTCTTCTCCCTCTACAATTTCCAAATCCCTCAGTACCCCCTTAGTAGTCCCCGTTACCTCTAGGAGGTTATCCACTTCCTCACTTGTGAAAACATCAGAAAAACGCAAGTTTAGAGCATCTGCTCTTTCACTGTCTGTATTTTTTACAATCTTATCTCCAATTGAGCAAAGAGTTACCACCATTATGGAATCAAATCAGACACAAAAAGAGCACAAGAAAAAATGTGACTTGAAAAAATCTCATGGCAATATTCTCATCTCGCGAGATTTGAAAAAATTTTTTACAAAAAGTCTTGTCTCCTAAAACGTCTCGTTGCGTCGAAAGATTTTTTTATATAATAGAGAGAAATAAATTGTTAAAAACCAAAGGCAGCATCAGATCATAACACAAGACACTCTCCATAAATAAGGTGACATGACAGAGCCAAGGTGACCAAGTAGATTTCTTACTGGGTCGTCTTTCCCCTGCAGATCAAGCCCACCTGAGCTCACCACAGGTCCCTAAGCTTGTGCCCCATCAGCAGCCATTTATAGTTGCCACAAACAAATGACAATTGCAAGTAATGTCACTACTCCACTGCCCCGAGTGCACCTCTCACCGACTCCCATTTTGGGTCCTGCCTCTCGTTGCTGGATTGAGAGGTGGAGATTGCAGTGGGCTGGCTGATGACCACACCCCCTTGGGGCATCCTGCTGGGTAGCGGTGGCGGTGCGCAGAAAGACCCCTTTTCGATTGTCAGGTTGTAAGGCCTCCTCTGGCAAGTAGGCCGAACATCTTCAGGTAACTCATCCTCAGAGTCTGTAGTAGTGGGAGAATTTGGTCGGGCTGGGAAGGAAAAATTTGAAATATTAGAGCTGATAGGTAGGAAGGAAAAAGAAGATAAAAAAAAATCAGGAGTGTTCTCCTCTGGACTTTCTCGTATACTCAGATATGGGGATGGCTATTTCAGGAGTAAACCGCAAGACAATGATTATATTTTTATATTATGTAGATTAAAGAACCATCAACAACAAATCAAATCAAATTAATAATATATTGAACGATTATTATAAAAGTAAAGTTGAATAAATCAGACTCTGCAGCTACATGAATAAAAGTTAAAGTACCACTTCCAGTTAAAGGAAATAGCCCAACGGTTGATAGAAATCTACATTTTGCACCTAATACTCGTATGCAAAATTTGGTTGACCTAAGAGAAAGCGTACTGAAGTTATCGTGTTTACATACTGTGACAGACGACTGGGGACCTTGCCCCTCCGGGATGCCCTGAGAAGGGAAGGACCAGGAGAGGGGCAACATCTTCCATGGGACGAAGAGGGCAGCTGACCTGGATTGCATGGGGGCCACGGAGCTTGGAAGCTCAACCCTGTGGGGGAACGTGGCCACTGCCACTGCCAGGAGGCGCCTGGATGGTTCCGGAGCCATGGACTGCAGCACATGCTACACCAAAAAGTGCTGCTGGAACAGGAACCAGGTGCACCTGGAGCACATCTGAGTGCATGATAAAAGGGGCTGCCTCACACCATTCAGGGACCCGGAGTTGCGAGGCAACTTGCAAAGGAGAAGTGGAGGCGGGAGAGTTGTGCTGAGGACTGGAAAGCAAAATAAACGTGTGTGTTGTGTGCTGTCCATCCCTATCTGTGTTCTGGGCGTGTTCCACAATACACACATAGACAGACAGACACACAGACATAATTCCAAAATTGGTATTTTCAAACTCAGGGAGGTCTAAAACGTCGAGATTAATCAAAATCTCAAAATGGAATTTTTGGAGGATTGCTGTACGGGAGGTCTAAAACGTCGAGACTCATCAAAATCTCGACATCACATTTTTGGACAATTACAATACTTTCCCTATTCTTTGCATACGAGAAAGTAAAAATAACAGAAAAGTGCAAGATTTGGGATATTCTGCTCACTGGCGCAGCTGGACTCAACTTCGCTCCATTTGGAGTCAGCCATCTTCTCCAGCCTCTGCTCCAGCTTCCTCATGTAGTCGAACAGCTCCTGGAAATGGACAGACAGAGAGACACATGGAGTCGAAGAGTAAGCAGGCAACAGTGACATTATTAAGCTCCTTTTACACTTATTAGTTAGTGCCCACAGCAAACGCACTGGTTAATCTCAATGAAATGTACAAAACATAGGAAGCGAATGACATTGACTAACTCATAACAATGGCGTATGTCAGGTGAAGGATATATTAGAAGCAAGCTGACATTAGAGAGACTCAAGGCTGACGTGTTGAATGCAGAAGCTATGAGCAGATATAAAGACATAAGTGGCTTTCATAAGGGCTAACTAAATCTTGATGGACAGACGACTGGGTCAGAGAATTTCAGAAATGGCAATGCATGTGGGGTGCTTCTAGTCAGCCATGGTGAGTACCTACTGAAGGTGGTCCGGGAAAGGAAAAACTACAAACCGCCTATAGATAGTTGGACGGCCAATTCTAAAAAGAGTACTAAGTGTCATGACTGTTAGGTTTCATATTTTTTGGGAGGGTCCCCAACAGACAAGGCCGCCTGCCCATCACTGCATGAAACTGTTCTGAACCCTGTAAAGGCTGAGGCAACTCACAGTCCCTTGCGGTTCATTCAAACGCAATGTCAATGTCAGTTTATTCATAGAGCACACTTAATCAATCAATCAATCAACATTTATTTATATAGCACATTTTCATACAAAAAATGTAGCTTAAAGTGCTTTACAAAATGAAGAGAAAAATAGAAGACACAATAAAAAATAAACATAAGTCAACATTAATTAACATAGAATAAGTAAGGTCCGATGGCCAGGGTGGACAGAAAAAACAAAAAAAAACTACAAATGCTGGAGAAAAAAATAAAATAAAATCTGTAGGGGTTCCAGACCAAGAGACCGCCCAGTCCCCTTTGGGCAATCTACCTAACATAAATGAAACAGTCCTCTTTGTATTTAGGGTTTTAAAACAACTTCAGTAATGCCTAGCCAAAGTGCTTTACATTAAACATACAATAAATATTAGAATAAACATAAAAAATGACAATAAAACAGAATGCAACCAGCAGTAAATTGAAAACAAACAAATGACTAAGAGGAGGGAACCATCAGAGAATAGACATGAGTATTCAGTCCAGTTTTAAACAGTTCAATTGAAGGAATGTAGAAAGATAAAGAATTCCGCAGATGAGGTGCAGCAGCTGCAAAAAGCCGTGTACCCCTTAGTTTTGCACTTAGTACAAGTAATAACAAGAGATAGCTGACCAGTAGATTTAAGCTCTCTGGGAGGCTGGTGTATAACACACAATTCAGACAAACAGGTGGGAGCAAACCCATGTAGTGATTTAAAAACCAGCAGCAAATTTTTAAAATCAATTCTAAATTTTATTTTTATTGAGATCATGAAAACTGTCAGCCATCCAGAATCTTAGTTCTAAAAGACAACTGTGTAGCTGATTCATTGTAGAATTGTACACAGAAATACAAACCTGTGTGTCATCAGCATAACAGTAAAAAGAATTATTAAACTTCTTAAAAACAGACCCAAAAAGGACCCCTGAGAAACACCACCTTTTAACATGAGGAAAAGAAGAATTGAAAGTCACTGAAAAATGTGTCTACCAGTATGATATGAAATCCACCCAGGAGTGGCGGGTTTCTTGGTTTAGTGATTTCTTATGCTTCGTGATTTACTGGATTTTGGCCTCTGTGCTCTGAGTTTCGACTATTTTTTGGATTTCATATTGTGACTTTGTTCACCTTGGATTGCCGTTTCTGGCAACTCCTTTTTGTCTTTTTGTGCTCCACGGAGCTTCACTGTTTTTGAAGAATACATCTTTTATCTTAAAAGATTATATGTTTCCCTCTGTGACACTAGCCAGGGTTTTTGATAGGACTTCAAAGTGTGCATTTTTCGAATTATTCAGGATTTTCGTGGTTTAACTGTCAAGTTTCATAACAACAACACACAGTGCATCAAACCCTGGTGTGTATGGGATGGGTATCTGCAGGACAGCTATAGGGCCCATGCTAAACCTTGTCTACCATCAAAAGCAGATTCGGAGCTGAACCTTGGACCAATGGAAGGAGGTAGTCTGGTCTGCTGAATCCCATTTTTCTGTTGGATCATATGGATGAATAGGTATGTGTGCATTGTCTACCTAGGTAAGACATGGCACCATGGTGCACTGTGTGTAGAAGACAAGCTAATGGAGGGAGTGTGAGGCTTTGGCTGATAGTCTGCTGGGAAACTTTAGGTCGGGGCATTAATGTGGACAATAACTAGATGCGCAACACCTACCTAAAGTTTCACCCCTTTATGGTAATGGCATTCCCCAATGGATGTGGCACCCTTCTGCAGAAAAATGTGCCCGTGAATACTGAATTGTTCAGGAATAGTTTGAGGAACATGATGGAGAGTTCAAGGTGTCGTCCTGGTCCTTTAAATTCGCCAGATCTCAGTTCAATTGAGCATTTGGAGTTAGAACATCTGCTGCTAACATCCCAGTGACACATACCACTGAATACCTTCAGAGGTTTTGGGTAGGGGGAGCAACAGCATATTAGGCAGGAGGCCATAATGTTTTGGCTCATCAGTTTATATAATGCCCTTTCAAAGCAATCATTTCACCCCCAGGGCTCTTTGACTGCTGTATACGGGCAGTCATTAAACTTAAAAAGGTAAAATGGTCTTCAAAGCCACAAATGCTCAGAAACACTGACAGATTTCCAGCATTTAAAAAAAATATATAAAATCCTTGCAATATTTAATACTAATCCTTGTGTGCTGGCAGCACAACATGGCTAACTTTGTATGCAAATAACTCATGCACTCAGCAACAATCTCAAAACAAGCCTTGAAAGAGCCTTTTCCCTCCCCTCTCCTGCTCATCAGAAAACACTGGACACACTATGAAATAATAAAAACAAATGATTTTTTTACTATTTACAAGGCGTTTCTGTGCACATATACATGGGAAACAAAAGAGAATGTTCCAACAATGCCCGGAGCTGCGACTTCAAACAATGGAAGAAGTCAATCCCAAGCCATGGGTTCACCGCGCTGCCAATATGCGCCCCAAGATTAAAACTCTGTGAGTATTATGATCTATATTGTATTTACTTATTGCTAGTTTATGGCTGTTTCATGCAATTTGTTTGTGGTACTCCTTGTGTCTGTGTCTTTTGCACTACCGCCTCAGAGCCCAGATCACATACTGGGCCACAATAATCGGGGCAGCATAGCTTTTCCCTAGCTCTCAGGGACACTTAAAAGACCATTATAATCTACTCAAAACTAGTTCAGTTCGTTCATCCCCACTGACTTCAATGAATTTCATGCAGTTTGGAGACATTTCTGTGAATTTGCTGAACTTTTGGAAAACTGAATTTAGTGGGGTTCACTCCTCACTAATAAGCACATAAAACGAAGCACAGTTTCCACCTCTTAATGTTTTCAATTGCCTTTCTTTCGAACTGTTCTCCTATTTGCAATGTTAATGGAACTTTAAGCAAAACGGTAGTCAATGATTGAATGTTAAATGGGTAGGACTGACCAATGAGTAAGGGGGAGGCAGGACTTCAATTAGAAAAGGTTGTGATTTGAGTGCTTCTCCCAAATTGTTCCTGACAGGATTCTCTGGAAGTGGTTCATTTAGCAATATTTTACACAATACGAGAGGGTACATAAAAATAACCAGAATCTGTACCTGGTACGCAATCTCGACTTAGTTGCGAATTTCTCCACTAGGTGTAGCATACTTACAGTATTCTGTCGCAGTTTGCCAAGTGGCGTTGCTCTGTATTGTTTGAACGCCATTCCGTGTCGTTTTCTCTTGGTGCTTATTAAACGTGTTCTGTGATTTTTGTGATAAGTGATCATAAAGAACGGTGAGTCTGCGTTAAATTTTGTTCTCTCTTAGGGGAAACAGCTGCCGAATCTGTATTGATAGTTGAAACTGTTTTTAAAGAGGAAGCTTTAAGTAAAACTCATGTCTACGAGTGGTTTTGGTGTTTCAAATGAGAAGAAATATCACTTGAAGACCAACCAAGATCTGGCTGACCTTCCACAATTAGGAATACTGAAAATCTTAAAAAAGCTTGCAATGCAATTTATGAAGATTGGCGTCAGATTATGGAAGAGATTTCTGAATTGACTTGTGTGTCTTAGAGTTCTTGTTACCTTCTCTACACGCCTGATCTTTGCTCCGTGTGACTTTTTCTTGTTCCCGCCCATGAAAAAAAGAACTTAAAGGAAAGCGTTTTCGTACTGTGGAAGAAGTAAAAAAAAAAAAAAAATCACTGCTGGCATCGGACAAAATTCCTCATCAGCAATTCCGAAAAAGTTTTCACCAGTGAAAAAAACGTTGGGACAAGTGGATTCATTCACATGGAGAGGACTTTAAAGGAGACTAAAGTTTCAGTAAGTAAAAATTATTAAAACATTTTAACACTTTGAAAACAAATCAGATCTCACTGGGGAAAAAATCTTGCTGACTATCTCTACTGATATGGTAATGTGTTAGGAACAAAAGGATGGCAGCCACATCGTTTGCTGGAAATGAAAATGATCAACCTACAGAGGGCTGAGTTCAAAGACACCCCAAAAATCAAAGGGAAAAAATGATGGGGTGGGCAGGCAGGCGAGTCCATTTTGATGAAATGTCATTGCAGCAACTCCAAATCTTACTCAGTAGTTTGTATTTTAATGCCAAAGGATTTACTGCAGCTGTAGTATTCTATCTAAATATTATCTTGTCATATTGATATTCATCCATCATCACAGAGGTGGATCTCAGGGCAGCTGTGGCCAATCCCAGAACCTTTGAAAAGAAACTGCTCTACATCTCAAAACAGCTTTCACGGTAAAGAACTTACAAACGGCTTACCTCCTTCTCCACAGCCAGCTGGTCTCGTTCTTTCTGAATCGCAACCAGGGTGGACTTGAGTTCTTTGACCGTCTGCATTGCATCTCCAAGCTGCACCTACAGGCGGCAGTGTTGACAGGGTGTGAGCTTCTTTTCTGACATTGTAATTTTCATAATTAAGAATGCTTGAAAAAACAGACGGTCACACAGATAATTTCACATTACTGAAATGCACACTTTTATTTTCAGTCTCCAGATGCAGCATGGGGAGACACACAAGCTCTTTTCCACAGATTCATGTATCTATACTAATAAAAGGCAAAGCCCTCAATCACTGACTGACTGACTGACTGACTCATCACTAATTCTACAACTTCCTGTGTAGGTAGAAGGCTGAAATTTGGCAGGCTCATTCCTTACAGCTTACTTACAAAAGTTGGGCAGGTTTCATTTCGAAATTCTACGCGCAACGGTCATAACTGGAACCTACTTTCGTCCATTTGCAGTGGTGTGGAAAACTATTTGCCCCCTTCCTGATTTCTTATTCTTTTGCATGTTTGTCACACAAAATGTTTCTGATCATCAAACACATTTAACCATTAGTCAAATATAACACAAGTAAACACAAAATGCAGTTTTTAAATGATGGTTTTTATTATTTAGGGAGAAAAAAAAATCCAAACCTACATGGCCCTGTGTGAAAAAGTAATTGCCCCCTTGTTCAAAAATCACCTAACTGTGGTGTATCACACCTGAGTTCAATTTCCTGATTACTGCCACACCTGTTTCAATCAAGAAATCACTTCAATAGGAGCTGCCTGACACAGAGAAGTAGACAAAAAGCACCTCAAAAGCTAGACATCATGCCAAGATCCAAAGAAATTCAGGAACAAATGAGAACAGAAGTCATTGAGATCTATCAGTCTGGTAAAGGTTATAAAGCCATTTCTAAAGCTTTGGGACTCCAGCGAACCACAGTGAGAGCCATTATCCACAAATGGCAAAAACATGGAACAGTGGTGAACCTTCCCAGGAGTGGCCGGCCGACCAAAATGACCCCAAGAGCGCAGAGACGACTCATCTGAGAGGTCACAAAGACCCCAGGACAACGTCTAAAGAACTGCAGGCCTCACTTGCCTCAATTAAGGTCAGTGTTCACGACTCCACCATAAGAAAGAGACTGGCCTGCAAAAACGGCCTGCATGGCAGATTTCCAAGACGCAAACCACTGTTAAGCAAAAAACATTAGGGCTCGTCTCAATTTTGCTAAGAAACATGTCAATGATTGCCAAGACTTTTGGGAAAATACCTTGTGGACTGATGAGACAAAAGTTGAACTTTTGGAAGGCAAATGTCCCGTTACATCTGGCGTAAAAGGAACACAGCATTTCAGAAAAAGAACATCATACCAACAGTAAAATATGGTGGTGGTAGTGTGATGGTCTGGGGTTGTTTTGCTGCTTCAGGACCTGGAAGGCTTGCTGTGATAGATGGAACCATGAATTCTACTGTCTACCAAAAAATCCTGAAGGAGAATGTCCGGCCATCTGTTCGTCAACTCAAGCTGAAGCGATCTTGGGTGCTGCAACAGGACAATGACCCAAAACACACCAGCAAATCCACCTCTGAATGGCTGAAGAAAACAAAATGAAGACTTTGGAGTGGCCTAGTCAAAGTCCTGACCTGAATCCAATTGAGATGCTATGGCATGACCTTAAAAAGGCGGTTCATGCTAGAAAACCCTCAAATAAAGCTGAATTACAACAATTCTGCAAAGATGAGTGGGCCAAAATTCCTCCAGAGCTGTAAAAGACTCGTTGCAAGTTATCGCAAACGCTTGATTGCAGTTATTGCTGCTAAGGGTGGCCCAACCAGTTATTAGGTTCAGGGGGCAATTACTTTTTTCACACAGGGCCATGTAGGTTTGGATTTTTTCTCCCTAAATAATAAAACCATCATTTAAAAACTGCATTTTGTGTTTACTTGTGTTATATTTGACTAATGGTTAAATGTGTTTGATGATCAGAAACATTTTGTGTGACAAACATGCAAAAGAATAAGAAATCAGGAAGGGGGCAAATAGTTTTTCACACCACTGTATACGGCCATAGCCTGCAGCTCAGTCCCCGTGTGAGGCGGAGTTGCGTCCCGCATCATCACGCCTCCCACGTAATTGAGTGCCTGCCCATATGAGGTAAATATTCGCAGGTGAAGGACTGTGCTTAGCATATTCATAAGTGCAGCTATTGCAAGGTGTAAAGCTTAAGTTTAAATTACGTTCATAGACACGCTGCCGCTAAATATTCGCAGGCAAATCCACAACTTAATACCGGGAATGCCTGTTAAACATCTTAGATTCACGAGTACCGATTTGGGTAGTGATCACTTTGATAAACGAAACCTGTTCAAAAAACACATTACACAATTGAGAAGGCAGCAAAAGAATATGAAGCGAGTGACGCATACAAGAATATTCATAAGTGCAGCTACTGCGGAAACAAAGAACGGTGTAAACCTAAAGTTTAAATTAAGTTCATAGACCGGCTGCCACTGGCGTTTGTCATACCAACGACGAATATGATATTCGCAAGATACTGTACAAGTTTAATGAGAAGACGCAGGGTATAAACGAGACTTTTGATCACTTTGTAACGGAGTTAAAATTGCTGATGAAGGAATGTGCTTATGCTAACGAATAGGAATGCAGGGTGTAAAGCTTAACTTTAAATTAGGTTAATAGACACGCTGCCGCTGGCGTTTGTCCTGCCTAAGACGAATACGATATTCGCGAGATACAAGTTTAATGAGAGGACGCAGGGTATAAACGAGAATTTTCAGCATTTTGTAGCAGAGTTAAAACTGCTGGTGAAGGACTGTGCTTATGCAAACGAAGATGAGATGGTTAGGGATAGAATGGTGTTTGGCCCAAACTCAGTAAAAGTGCGAGAGAAACTTTTAAGTGCCGGGTCTGAGCTAACATTAAATAAAGCCGTGGACATCGCGAGATCGCACGAGATAGCACAAGCACAGCTGAGAAGCTTCAATGCATGTACTCCGAGAGGCTCGCGTGAACTGATTTTGGTTAAATTAAGGTTAAATTAAGTTCATAGACACGCTACCGCTAAATATTCGCAAGCAAATCCACAACTTAATACCGGGAATGCCTGTTAAACGTCTTAGATTCACGAGTACCAATATGGACAGTGAACACTTCGATGAATGAAACCTGTCATCTTTACAACGATTGACAAACACGGAATGTAACTTGAACACAACACGTCCTACAAATACGAACCTGATTGAAAGAAATAATGACAATCAAATCCTTGATGACAGCAACACTCATAACACTCACAAAACAATTACACTGACAATCATGTTACGTTATTTTTAAAATGATTCCTTTTCTTTTTCATAACTTTTTAACACACTACTTCTCTGCTGCGAAGCGCGGGTATTTTGCTAGTATTACATATTACTGACACCTTTTGCACTTTTTCCAAATAAATTACAAATTAGTGATTAACAAAAAAAGGCAAGGTCCCTGCTATTTTTAATAAATATAAATGATTTGGATAAGAATTTAAATAATAAGCTGACAGATGATATCAAGCTAGGTGGATTGGCAGATAATCGAGAATCTGTTGAATCACCACGGAGGGACTTGGACAGAATACAAGCTTGAGCAGAAGTATGTCAGATTACATTTAATGCAAGTACATGTAGGAAGTGAAAATGTGAGGGTTGAATACACGATGGAAGGTTAGAAAATTGAGAGAACACCTTATGAGAAGGACTTAGGAATCATGGTGGACTCAAAGATATCAACTTCCAGACGGTGTTCAGAAGCCATTAAGAAGGCTAACAGAATGTCAGGTTATATAGCGCCTTGATGTGTGGAGTACAAGTCACAGGAGGTTCTGCTCAAGCTTTATAACACACTGGTGAGGCCTCATCTGGAGTCCTGTGTGCAGTTTTGGTCTCCAGGCTACAAAAAGGACATAACAGCACAAGAAAAGGTCCAGATAAGAGCGACTAGGCTGATTCAGGACTAAACGGGATGAGCTATGAGGAAAGATTAAAAGAGCTGAGCCTTTACAGTTTAAACAAAAGAAGATGAAGAGGAGTCCTGACTGAAGTGCTTAAAATTATGAAGGGAATTAGTCCAGTGGATGAAGACGGTGACTTTAAAATGAGTTCATCAACAACACGGGGACACAGTTGGAAACTTGTTAAGAGTAAAATATCACACAAACATTAAGCAAAATGACACCTTTTATTGGCTAACTATTTCAATTCTTTACTGTCATGTGTACAAGAACCATTACCATGTACCATGAAATGCTTGCTTGCTTGCGCCCCTGCAGACAGTGAACATTGACAAAAAAAAAAAAAACACACACACAATAAATAAATGAAAATAGTAAGTAAATAAATAAAACCAGAATCCTAGATATTCCTAGAGACAGTGGCAGAAGTATATGTGCAGGTAACAGTGGAGGTGACACAAGGTTACTGATTGTTCATGAGTCTGATTGAAGCTGGGTAGAAACTGTTCCTGAACATGAAGAAGAGGCCTGGGTTGCCTCAAAAGCCTGCATATAGAAATCTTCCTAGTTAGCCAATAAAAGATGTCATTTTGCTTAACTGCTCACTACATCCATAATGGCTAACACGGTACAACACCCAAGCACTACACAAACATTATGAAGTTTACCTTCACACTGTGAACCACAGACATACAGGGAGTGCAGAATTATTAGGCAAGTTGTATTTTTGAGGATTAATTTTAATATGGAACAAACACAGTGCTATCAGTCAATCCAAAATGTTAATAAACCTGAAACCTGAATGTTTCACAACGGAAATGTGAGTGTGAACATCATCAGGGAATACATATGTGCACAATTATTAGGCAACTATTAGAGTGCAGATTTATTATGCAACTAAAGGAAAAATGAAAATGTTCCCATCTCACTTGTTTATTTTCATCTGTTATAGTATAATATAAACAAACAAATAAACATCTCTGACATTTAAAAAAATCAATCAATCAATGAATGACCAATAACAGTCATAAGCCTTTCCATTCATGGAGTCTGTCAGTTTCTTGATCTGTTGACGATCAGCTTTTTGTGGAGCAGTGACTACAGCCTCCCAGACACTCTTCAGAGAGGTGGATTGTTTTTCTCCCCCGTAAATCTAGCGTTTAAGAAGTGCCCACAAGTTCTCGATAGGGTTTAGTTCAGATGAGGAAGGGGGGCCATGTCATTATTCCTTCATCTTTAAGGCCTTTACTGGCTGGCCACGCAGTGGAGAACTTCGATGCAAGTGATGGAGCATTGGCCTGCATAAAAATCCTGGTCTTCCTCTATCACTGTTTGAAGAAAGTGTCTTAGAAAAACTGGCAGTAGGTTTGGGAGTTGATTTTGAGTTCATCTTCAATGCAAAAGGTCCAACTAGCTCATCTTTAAAAATACCAGCTCATACCAGTACCCCACCTCCACGTTGGAGTGGAGCTCTGTGCCCATTACTGATCCACAGGTCCATCCATCTGGTCCATCAAGAGTCACTCTCATCTCATGGGTCCATAAAACCTTTGAAAAAATCTGTCTTCAGATATTTCTTGGCCCAGTTTTGACGTTTCAACTTATGTTTCTTGTTCAGTGGTGGTTGGGTTTCAGCCCTCCTTACCTTGGCCATGTCTTTGAGCACTGAACACCTTGTACTTCTGGGCACTCCAGGTAGGTTGCAGCTCTGGAATATGAAAGTACTGGAGGATAATGGGTTCCTGGTAGCTTCACGTTTGATTCTTCTCAAATCTTTGGCAGCTAATTTGCGTCTTTTGTTCTCAACTCGTTTCTTGCGACCCTGTTGACTATTTGCAACAAAATGTTTGATGGTTCTGTGATCACACACCAATATCTTAGCAATTCCAAAAGTGCTGCATCCCTCTGAAAGACTTTTTACAATTTTTGACTTTTCAGAGTCAGTTAAATCTCTTTTTAGGCCCGTTTTGCCCGAGGAAAACTAGCTGCCTAATAATTCTGCACACCTTGATATAGGGTGTTGATCTCCTTAGGCCACACCCTCCCTCATTACACAAATACACATCACCTGACGTGCTTAAATCCAATAAGCATTCAAGTTAATACAGCTTGGAGTTGGAATATACGCATTAAAAATGATGATATGGTCAAAATACTCATTTGCCTAATAATTGTACACACAGTGTATGGAATAAGTGACCAAGTAGTGTGGTGGACAGTAGGACCATAGGGACCTTCAAAACTCGACCTGATGTTATTTAAGTAGAATTAAGTGGATAGGAATGGCAGGCTTTGTTGGGCTGAATGGCCTGTTCTTATATAAATTGTTCAAATGTTCTACTTATGCCTCAAATTTGCATCTCCACGAAGAAATGAAGTATGCTTTTTAAAATTGTGACATGCTATAAATGTTCCACCATGCACATTACTGCGGTTTCTGTGAGTTCTCTGTTTTGATTGGTCTCAACTGTGCACATGCCTGTGAGCCACAGGATTCCAAAGGCCAACAAACTTCATGCTCAAAGTTTGGACTGTGGCCATCGGTGACAGATATGAATGAAAGAACATGTTGGCCAGAATTACTGAGCAAAGTGGCGGCACTGAGATTCAAGAAGCTCTAAATTCATCATCATGGCAGGAGTCTGTGTCTGAAGTGTCTGGTGTAATTGTGGCACTTGATAGCTGAAGATGTACAGTACATCAGATCTAGTGATGATCTACCAGTCAAGAAGCAGTACTGGCTAGAGGCCACCCTATCAACTTGGATAGGTGAAAATACAGTTTTAATTTCAAGGTATATTTAATGTTGTGTGCAGTGCAAATGAAATTAAAAAAAAAATGAAAAAGTAATCAAATAAATACAGTGCCTTGCGAACATATTCATCCCCCTCAGTGTTTGACGCATTACACAAGTCAAGTCAAGTTGGGGAGCCTGCACTGGTGCTGCACCCACCACATAACGAAACAGTTCATGATCCCGGCTGGCAACCCCCTAGGCAGACACGCGGTCCATTCCCACCCTCCGGAAACGACCCTCCATCTGCTGCAGCCCGGTGTTATGTGGCAATCCCCAGCTACTCAGGTCCTCAACAATGAGCCAGATCACCCTCGGGGAAACACACCACATAACCGTTGTGCCATAACTGACACTCCCTCACAATGCAGGTCATGTGGCTCATTCAGGACTCCATGAGCAACACAAAGTCAAACCAGTGATACACAAGGTTTCTCTGAAGAGACACAAGCACTGAAGGACTCCAGTCTTCATCTCAGGTCACTGGATAGTATCCATGTCTCGCAAACAGGAAGCACCAGGACTTTGAAGACTTGGACCCTCATCCGTTTGCTGAGATAATAGGAGCACCACACATCCCTTTCCAGTGACCTCATGACCCCCCCATGCTCTCCCGATCTGTATACTGACTTCATAAGAAGAGTCACCAGAGACACGAATGTCACTGCCGAGGTAAGTAAACACCCTGGAATAAAAATGGATTTTATGTTATGAACTTAACAATACAGTTCAAATTGTTGAAGAGAGGCACGCGAGAGAGAGACACACACACACACACAGGCGCACGAGACAGAGGCACACACACACACAGGTGCGTGAGACAGAGGCAAACACACACACAGGCGCGTGAGACAGAGACACACACACACAGGCACGCGAGAGAGAGGTACACACACACACACAGGCGTGTGAGACAGAGGCACACACACACACACAGGCGAGCGAGAGAGAGACACACACACACAGGCGTGTGAGACAGAGGCACACGCACAAGAGCTCCAGGCTCGCAAAAGAGACACACGCACACACAAAAGAGAGAGCGAGAGCGAGAGAGGGAGGGCTGGACGCATAAGATAGAAAATGCTTCTTTTTGTTTTCAGTTCTGTTTACAGCGATTGGTTTGTAGCGTGCATTGTTGCATTGTTACTTTTCTTGGTGGTTTATTAAATTACGGATTTTTCAAATGTTTACTTTTTTCCCTGTGCTTAAAACTCAGCACAAACTATTGCAGTGTTAGTTTTCTCTGTTTTTCAAGGTTTTCTCAGTGTTATTCAATGTTTTTACATTTAGTTTACTATTGCACTGTGCATTCTATGGTGTAATTAACTATATTCATGCTTAAAAATCTTTTAAAGAAAATATATTTACATACAGTTCATATGGTATGGAACGGATTAATTGTATTTACATATAATCCTATGAGAGAAATTGCTTCAAATCGGTTTACGACCAGAGTTTTGGAACAAATTATGGTCATGAACCGAGGTTCCACTGTATATAAATTATATACTGTGGTGGAAAACCAGGATGCACACTATGTCCCCCAGAACACGTGGTGGCTAGCCCTGGCACGGGGTGGCACGGTGGCGAAGTGGGTAGCGCTGCTGCCTCGCAGTTAGGAGACCCGGGTTCGCTTCCCGGGTCCTCCCTGAGTGGAGTTTGCATGTTCTCCCCGTGTCTGCGTGGGTTTCCTCCCACAGTCCAAAGACATGCAGGTTGGGTGCACTGGTGATCCTAAATTGTCTCTAATGTGTTAGGTGTGTGTGTGTGCGCGCCTTGCAGTGGGCTAGTGCCCTGCCTTGCGCCCTGTGTTGGCTGGGATTGGCTCCAGCAGACCCCCCATGACCCTGTACTTAGGATATAGCGGGTTGGATAATGAATGAATGGATGGATATATAAACAAGTAAAAACTGAAAAGTTGGAAGTGCACATGTATTCATCCCCTTTGCTATGAAACCCTTAAATAAGATCTGGTACAACCAATTAAATTCATAAGTCACAAAAGGCATTCAAAGTGTCACATAATCTGTCACGTGATGTCTATATAAATAGCCCCTGACTCTGCACTAAACAAGCAACATAAAGACCAAGGAGCACTCCAAACAGGTAAGAGACAAAGTTGTGAAGAAGTAGCGATCAGGGTTTGGTCAAAAAAAAAAAAAAAAATCCAAAACTTTGAATATTCCACGGCGCACCATTAAATACATTGTAACAAAATGGAAGGAGCGTGGCACCACTACCAACCTGAACAGAGAAGGCTACCCATCAAAACTCACAACCCAGGCAAGGAAGGCATTAATCAGAGACACACAGAAGACACCAAGAATAACACTGATGGAGTTTTAAATATCCACAGTGGAGATGGGAGTGTCTGTCCATAGAGCCACAGAGTGAGGCTTCATAAAAGAATGTCCAAAAAAATGGCAATGCTTAAAGAAAAAAAATAAGGAAAGAAGTTTGAGTTTGCCCATCAGCATGTGGCAGACTCCCGAAAAACATGGAAGAAGGTTCTCTGGTCAGAGAGAGACTAAAACTGAGGGAAAGGGAAACGTCATATGTGGCACAAACCCAATACTTCTCATCATGCCAAGAACACCATTCTGACAGTGAGACACGGTGGTGGACGTATCACGATGTGGGGGCAGGAAAACTGGTTAGGAATGAAGGAAAGATGGATGGCACAAACTAAAAGGACAATTCTTGAGGAAAACCTGTTTTGGTCTGGCAGAGACTTGAGACTGGGATGAAGGTTCTCCTTCCAGTAGGACAATGAATGACAATAAACATACTGCTAAAACAACACTGGAGTGGTTTGAAAGGAAACATTGAAATTTCTTGCAATGGCTGAGTCAAAACCCAGACCTCAACCCAGTGGAGAATCTATGGTGTGACTTGAAGATTGCTGGACACCAACACAACCCATCGAAGATGAAGGAGATGGAGCAGTTTGGCCTTGAGGAGTGAGTTAAAATCCCAGTGGTGAGGTGTACTAAGCTAATATAGACATTCAACAAGAGACTTGCCGCTGGAATTACAGCAAATGGGGACACTACAAAGTATTTCTGTATTTTTTTTTCATTTTGATTACAGTTTGTGCTACAATAATAAATATTTTGTACCAGTCAGAGTGCCCACGTTAACCGCTGACCACCACTGAAAGTGCCTACGATGGGCATGTGAGTGTCAGGACACCCACTGCACCACAGCTTGCTGTGCTAAAACCCCAAAAATCCATTTCAATGTCAGACTATAATGTGACAAACACTGAGAGGGACGGATACTTTCGAAAGGCACTGTACATAAAGAAATAACCAACAAACATATTTATTTTGTGAAGCATTTAACTAATTATGCTCACATATTATTGGGTTTTATTTTTTTTATTTTCTCACCTCACAATACAATACTTAATTTTGATCGATAAAGTCCCACATACTCAGCAAGACTGTTACCGGGAGGGAGACGAACAGGTCTGTAGATTCTGAACATCTGGCATCAAACTGCAGTATAAAAGGTCACACAGCATGCTGAGTATGCCCTAACAGTGTGTCAATGCATGTTGCTGTCTTTGTAAATTTTATTCTGCACTGCTGTTTTCTAAAAGAGCAGCACCCGACACTAACAGTGTCACCCCAGGGCACTTACCAGGCTGCAGTCACGCTCAAGTCTAAACCTCTCCTTGTCGATTCGCTCTTTCTGAAGTGACTCTTCCAGTTTAAGGACCTCACAGCTCAGATTTAGGATCTTCTCTTTTTCCACCTGAAGAGACATCTGAATTAGATGACATGAATAACACACAAACGAAAAAGCCCAAAATTGCCAAAAATGGCTGGGATTATGATGCAGAAGATCAGGGTATAAACAAGAATACTGTTATGGTACAGTAACATTTGATATAAGGTTATTTCTTACATATTTTGACTTTGTTGAAATATAATTTGTCATATAATTTTATGGATTCAGTTTATGGTTGTGCTGTCTTTGTGATCTGTCCTACCTGCCATATGTGAAGCCTAAGGAGGTGGGGCCACCTAATCATGCAGTTGAGGTACCAGTCCCAGAAATCCTTAAACTGAAGCTTTAGTGTACTCATGAACTTCAGCATAGTTAGTTTGGCTCTTACTCCCTTGTGTTCCCATTAAAAAGAGTCCTCCGGTTCTGATTTAATTTTTGTAGATGTCTGCTTATGCTTGAATTATCTTTTTTTGTTGTAATCCCGTGGAATCATATCTCTCTATATACAGTGCACCTGGAAAGTAACCATAGCACATCACTTTTTCCACATTTTGTTATGTCACAGCCTTATTCCAAAATGGATTAAATTCATTTTTTTTCCTCAGAATTCTACACACAACACCCGATAATGACAACGTGAAAAAAGTTTACTTGAGATTTTTGCAAATTTATTAAAAATAAAAAAATTGAGAAATCACATGTACATAAGTATTCACAGCCTTTGCCATGAAGCTCCAGATTGAGCTCAGGTCCATCCTGTTTCCCCTGATCATCCTTGAGATGTTTCTGCAGCTTCATTGGAGTCCACCTGTGGTCAATTCAGTTGATGTGACATGATTTGAAAGGCACACACCTGTCTATAGAAGGTCCCACAGTTGACAGTTCATGTCAGAGCACAAACCAAGCATGAAGTCAAAGGAATTGTCTGTAGACCTCCAAGACAGGATTGTCTCGAGGCACAAATCTGGGGAAGGTTACAGAAAAATGTCTGCTGCTTTGAAGGTCCCAATGAGCACAGTGGCCTCCATCATCCGTAAGTGGAAGAAGTTCGAAACCACCAGGACTCTTTCTAGAGCTGGCCGGCCATCTAAACTGAGCGATTGGGGGAGAAGAGCCTTAGTCAGGGAGGTGACCAAGAACCCGATGGTCACTCTGTCAGAGCTCCAGAGGTCCTCTGTGGAGAGAGGAGAACCTTCCAGAAGGACAACCATCTCTGCCGCAATCCACCAATCAGGCCTGTATGGTAGAGTGGCCAGATGAATGCCACTCCTTAGTAAAAGGCACATGGCAGCCCGCCTGGAGTTTGCCAAAAGGCACCTGAAGGACTCTCAGACCACGAGAAACAAAATTCTCTGGTCTGATGAGACAAAGATTGAACTCTTTGCTGTGAATGCCAGGCGTCGCGTTTGGAGGAAACCAGGCACCGCTCATCACCAGGCCAATACCATCCCTACAGTGAAGCATGGTGGTGGCAGCATCATGCTGTGGGGGGCAGGAACTGGGAGACTAGTCAGGATAAAGGGAAAGATGACTGCAGCAATGTACAGAGACATCCTGGATGAAAACCTGCTCCAGAGCGCTCTTGACCTCAGACTGGGGCGACAGTTCATCTTTCAGCAGGACAACGACCCTAAGCGCACAGCCAAGATATCAAAGGAGTGGCTTCAGGACAACTCTGTGAATGTCCTTGAGAGGCCCAGCCAGAGCAGAGCCAGACTTGAATCTGATTGAACATCTCTGGAGAGATCTTAAAATGGCTGTGCACCGACGCTTCCCATCCAACCTGATGGAGCTTGAGAGGTGTTGCAAAGAGGAATGGGCGAAACTGGCCAAGGATAGGTGTGCCAAGCTTGTGGCATCACATTCAAAAAGACTTGAGGCTGGAATTGCTGCCAAAGTTACACTGAAAAAGTATTGAGCAAAGGCTGTGAATACTTATGGACATGTGATTTCTCAGTTTTTTATTTATAACAAATTTCCAAAAACCTCAAGTAAACTTTCTTCACGTTGTCATTATGGGGTGTGGTGTACAGAATTCTGAGCAAAAAAATGAATTTAATCCATTTTGGAATAAGGCTGTAACTCAACAAAATGTGGAAAAAATGATGTGCTGTGAATACTTTTCGGGTGCACTGTGTATGTGTATATATATATATATATATATATATATATATAAAATCCAGCGTCTGTATGTATGTCCGCTTTTCATGAGAGAACCACTTCATGGATTTAGATCGTTTTTTTTTTTCTATAATTTGATTGAACATTCCGGTTGATTATTTTTCGACTTCTCTCATCACGCTAAATATTATCATTTGTTTGTGACACTGATTTATTCATGCAAATCCGTGAGAGATGCTGCAGGCCGAGGGGAGGCAGTACCTCAGGAGTAGGGAGCCGGATGGGGCCATCCTCACTCACATGCCAGCCTCTGTTTGAATAGTCTACCTCTTGTCAATTGTTGGAGCGTACCCTGCCTCCGCTTAGCTAGCCAGCTTGTTCAGCAGAAATTATCATCTACAGATTAAGGAGTAACGTTTGACGTCTTTGAGAGAAACATCAGAGGTCCGTGTGTTTTAGAGGGTAGCTGCTGATTTCCAGAGATATCACGGCCATGTGCTCTTCTCGCTACACGGGGGAAGCTCTCCCGTCAGAGCTGAACACGATCAGATACAGTGGGAACGTTTGACATTACAGCATACCTACCTTACACTTGGCCAGAGATACCTTGCCAACTTTTTACATTTTTGGCAAAGAGACCACAGCCATATTCTCGCCCCTGATATCAAAACCAAAAATATTGTATACCAAGAGGCCCACGGAAACGAAAACTATCAATATAAATTCTTCTTGATACAAATTATTACATTTTTTTTTATTTTTAAATTGATATTTAAAGTTTGTCCTGTTTCACTACTATGCGGGCGGAGCCACCGGGGACATCTAGTCCTTCGTAAATCTTCCTTTATGAAAGAATGTGTCTTGTTTCGTTTTTAGATCAGAGGTTTCACAGGTTTAAAATTCTCCATTTCTCCATGGACATTTGTTATTTAAAAGCCTGACTTCATTTTTTGGGCCAATGGTAGCTTGAAGTCTGCCTTTTTAGTTTGGGGACAGGCTGCCATGGCTGATCTGGCCTTTTGTGTGAATTTCTGGAGGTCTGCTTGCCTTTTTGTGCTTTGCAGTGGAAGGGTTTCACAACAGATAAAAATTTCTGGCTTCAAACCTGTGACTGAAAGGCAAAAGAGGGTGACATAAGCTGATGGGATGCATTAAAGAGTTAATGAATGTTCACAGGATCACATGAGGAAGCAGTAGCCAGAGTGACCTTTCTTAGGGGAGCATAAGACAGCCGCTGAGCCTTCGAGAATGACTGACTGAACTTGTTGTGTTGCATATAACTCCATTATTATGGCGTTTAAGGACCTATGAGGAGACAGGCAAATAGTCACCTGCTCCAGGAGAGGGCCCCAAGAGCGAGTAATGTGATAATTAACGTATTTTATAATGTCACACACATGCGCATGGGAGGCAGCTAAAGGGCCTGAATGAGGGTAATTCCACAATAGACCAGGGGGTGACAGAGTGTGCTGACTCTTTCTCTCTTTCCACTGCAGACCGATTATGGGAAATTCCGCCTAGGTCCCATGACCTCACTACCGGTTTCTGACCCTGATGATCTCACTTCCTTTGCTCTCCCTTAAGACCGCCATCTTTGCCCCCTTAAGTCAATTCTGTTTTGGACTCGTATCTGTACACAATGTACTCCCAATTTATTTCTTTTGCAGCCAGGAAAAATTATACGGGTGGCTGCTCTAAACCTTTTTGCAACTCTATTGTCTCATCTCTGACAATACATATTTTTTGCTTTGTTTTATTTTAGGTTCAGGATTACAGCTGACACAATACATGCCCACTGGTGCAAGGTGTGTGTCAAGGTTTAAAGGACAGACTTAAATTAGGGATTGGGGTGAAGCTCAGTGTCTCTGCTATCACATCCAATACAGAGGCCATGCTGTGTCTCTATCATTCCATCTAAGAGCCACATCAGGCCACAGACCAATCAAAATACTAAGACAGAGAGTCACATATCAACATTTTTGCTTCCCCTTCATTTAAAACTTGGACTGATTAAAAATTTTGTTAAAGTCAAAAACCAGGAATGTGAAGGATTTCAGTATCTGAGTCAGGTGTTTCCAGGAATAACTGATGCTAAGATTAAGGCAGCCATTTTTGTTGATGCACAAATCACACAATTTATCAATGACAAGCAGTTTGTATACTGTATATCTGTGAGTGGGGCTGGAGGAAATCTCATGGAAGGCATTCAAGGATGTTTTTGACAAGTACATGGAACCAAACTATGTCCCAGCTAGTTGGCAACACGTTTCAAGCTTTCAAAAACCATAGAGCACAGCATGACACTAAACATGCCTTTTCTGCATTCTCATTTGGGCTCCTTCCCTGCTAATCTTGGTGCAGTCAGTGACGAACGAAGTGAAAGGTTTCACCAGGATACTGCAATGATGGAAAAAAGGTATCAGGTCAAGTGGAATCCAGTTCTGGCTGACTACTTTTGGACAATGAAATGAGAAGCTTAAGACGCAGAGTACAAACGAAAATCAGCAGCAAAACATTTTGAGCTCAAATGATCGAATGCAGTGTATTGGCATCATTGGTCATTTAAAAAAAAAAGTAAATTCAATAAATGTCAATTTGATGTTTAAACAAGTACGGTCAATCTGAAATTACATTTGTATTCAGCTTGAAAAGATCTATTATCATCGTCTTCTTTCAGCTGCTCCCATTAGGGGTTCCCACAGTGGATCATCTTCTTCCATATCTTCCTCTCCTCATCATCTTGCTCTGTCACACCCATCACCTGCATGTCCTCTCTCACCACATCCATAAACCTTCTCTTAGGTCTTCCTCGGATCCCCTTACCTGACAGTTCTATCCTTAGCATCCTTTTCCCAATATACCCAGCATCTGTCCTCTGCACATGTCCAAACCAACACAATCTCACCTCTCTGACTTTGTCTCCCACCTGAGCTGACCCTCTAATGTCCTCATTTCTAATCCTGTCCACCCTCGTCACACCCAATGCAAATCTTAGCATCTTTAATTCTGCCACCTCCAGCTCTGTCTCCTGTGCCACCGTCTCCAGCCCATATAACACAGCTGGTCTCACTACCGTCCTGTTGACCTTCCCTTTCACTCTTGCCGATACCCGTCTGTCACAAATCACTCCTGACACTCTTCTCCACCCACTCTACCCTGCCTGCACTCTCCTCTTGACCTCTCTTCCACAATCCCCATTACTCTGTACTGTTGATCCCAAGTATTTAAACTCATCCACCATCACCAACTCTACTCCCTGCATCCTCACCATTCCACTGACCTCCCTCTCATTCACACACATGTATTCTTGTTGTGATGGTCCTACTGACCTTCATTCCTCTCCTCTCCAGAGGATATCTCCACCTCTCCAGGGTCTCCTCAACCTGCTCCCTACTCTCGCTACAGATCACAATGTCATCCACAAACATCACAGTCCACTGGGACTCCTGTCTAGTCTCCTTTGTCAACCTACCCATCAGCATTGTAAATAAAACCCAGCCACGGGGATCCCAAGCCCTGATAAATGGGGAGGGTTTTGTCAGCAAAGGACATCAGGAGTAAAATTTTGACAGATCAATATGAGGATAACAATACTGATTTCCATTGAAGATATCTATCATAACCTCCACAATTTATTTTAAGGAACCCAAATTTAAACAAAAAAAATCTTTTTCCTAATGTAACTGATAGATTAGTTCTCTCACTCACTCGCTAAGCCTCATTCTCCCTATGAAAGGGGGACTTGGTAGGTCCAGCAACATGGTAGGAATCTACCATCTGATGTAATCCAACACTCTTATCCCACAACTTTGTCTTACCTCTAAGCTGTTGAGCAGCACTGTCTTCTCCTGCAGCCACTGGGTTCGGCCCTCCTTCCAGGCCAGAGTGCTGTCTGCCAGCTGGGCATTCAGCTCGGCCGTCAACAGCAGCGTCTTCTTCAGTTTCAATGTGGCATGGTCTCTTGTAGACAGGGCAGAGGCCAGCTCCTCAGCCAGCACTTCAGCCTTCTGTTGACTGGCAGACAGCTGATCTTGGAGGTCACGCACCTGCTCCTGTAGGGTCTCAGCTCGTTCCTGCCAGATGGGCGACAAGGTGACTTGCCTGTAATTCCCCACATTTCCCTTGTCATCCTGCTGTCCTCGTATCATCCCAACCCTTACCTGCTTTTAATATTTTATCTTCTTTCAGCCTCAGCCAAAAGGCTTTCACCTGCTGCCCATCTATTTATTCACATTGTTTGTCTCTTATTCTCCCCTCCACCTGTTCAGGTGATCTTTTTCTGGCACATTTCCATCTGTTTACTGCCCTACTTTGGTGGCCTTATCCCTTCACCTATTTTTTAATACAGTAAGTAAGTATGACTGACAGATGACATTTTAGATTTTAGAACTACAGGGTGAGCCAAAATGAAGTAGCACATTTCCCAAGGTCATTGCGTGAGGTAGAGGCAGTCGAGTGGTTTGGCTGGGTGTCCTTTGATAGGCACTCCCTTGTAGTTTTCAGTCGGCCATATGCCTTGGTCCGGTGCACACCGTGCTTTTGCTGTCGAAGCGTTCTTCAAAAACAATGAATCCATCATCACTACGCAATGCGCCTTCCGAACCCATGTCCGCATTCCTCCTAACAGTGACGTCCCCAATGGGTAAGCATTTCTTCAGCGGGTGGCTAAATTTAGACAGATGGGTACAACATTGAGTAGATAATCTCCAGCCCGTCCTCGGTGTGTATGAATGCCTGAAAACAGCCAAACTGTAAGGGCATCAATTTTGCAGTCTCCTAGACATTCAGCACGGTTCTGCCTTTGGCATTTCCAACATATCTTTAAGGAGGATTTTGCATGAGGACCTTAATTTCCATCCAGACAAAATGATGGCAGAGCTGGAACTCACTGACAGAGACTGGTAGAGCCATAGAAGAGTTGTGCGGCAACATTCTGAAAACCGTTCATCAAGATGCCATCTTCATGTGACGTCAGCGATGACGCACATTGCCATTTGAATGGTTGCGTAAATAAGCGAAACTTTCGCTACTGGGGTGAAACCAACCCTCGTGAACTTCATCAGAGACCCCTGCACATTGAGCATATGTATTAGTTTGATGTGCCATGACAGAATTTGGCATTGTAGGCCCATACTTTTTGCATGAGGGGGGAGCAACGGATACCGTCACTTTAGCACGTTACATTGAAATGCTAGACAACTTGCTCCGTACGATTTTTTCTCAAGTCGAAGGTCTCCACACACCGATCTCAAAACCTTGAAGCCCTCAAGGACACTATCCTCCACAAAATCGCCGCTATTCCCCTTTAAATGGCAGAACGAGTCATGCGAGCGTTCAGAAATTGTCTCGACGAGCGTATTGCTAATGACAGCTACCACCTTAAAGACATCATTTTTAAATCACAGTGAAACAAATCTATTTTGCATAGCCTTTCTTTTGTTGTAATGAAATTGATTTTACCTTGTAGCGATTTTGTAGAATAAACGTTTAAATTTGTGGTACTTCTTTTTGGCTAACCTTGTATGAATCTAGTCATTGTATTTACAAGTAACATAAGGGATAAAGTTAAAAGTGTGAGGAATAGCATTATTACATGCAATAGAAACAACATTTTGAAATATGGTGCACTGCAAACATATTGCAAATACAGTGGAACCTTGGTTCACGACCATAATTGGTTCCAAAACTCTGATCGTAAACCGATTTGGTTGTGAACCGAAGCAATTTCCACCATAGGATTGTATGTAAATACAATTAATCCGTTCCAGACCGTATGAACTGTATGTAAATATATATATATATTTAGTTTTTAAGCACAAATATAGTTAATTAAACCATAGAATGCACAGCGTAATTGTAAACTAAATGTAAAAACATTGAATAACACTAAGAAAACCTTGAAAAACAGAGAAAACTAATGCTGCAATAGTTTGCGCTATAGCGCTACCAACCGCTGGCTAAAAACACTTTTTTTTTTTAATGAGTTTTAAGCACAGGGAAAAAAATGAACATTTGAAAAATCCGTAATTTAATAAACCACCAAGAAAAGTAACATTGCCACAATGCACGCTACGAACCGATCGCTGTAAACAGAACTGAAAACAAAAACAGGCCTTTTCTACCTTATGCGTCCAGCCCTCCCTCTCTCGCGAGCCTGGAGCGCCTGTGTGTGTCTCTCTCTAGTGTGCTCCTGTGTGTATGTGCCTCTCTCTCGTGTGTGTGTCTCTCTCTCCTCCACCTGTGTGTGTGCATTTGTGTGTCTCTCTTGCGCACCTGTGTGTGTGTGTGCGTCACGCTCTCTCTCTCTTGCTCGCTTGCTTCCTGCATTTTTCTTTTCTGATGTGCGAAAGAACAAAAGGAAAAAAGTAACTGTTTCACATTTTTTTCATTTTTTCCATTTTAAGTTGAAAATCAAATAAGTGTTTCTTTTTCTTTTTTAAATTATATTTTCTGAAATCCATCCGTAATCCAACCCGCTATATCCTAACTATAGGGTCACGGGGGTCTGCTGGAGCCAATCCCAGCCAACACAGGGCACAAGGTAGGAAACAAACCCCAGGCAGGGCGTCAGCCCACCACAGAGCGCACACACCAAGCACACACTAGGGACAATTTAGAATCGCCAATCCACCTAACCTGCATGTCTTTGGACTGTGGGAGGAAACCCACGCAGACATGGGGAGAACATGCAAACTCCACGCAGGGAGGACCCGGGAAGCAAACCCGGGTCTCCTAACTGCGAGGCAGCAGCGCTACCACTGCGCCACCGTGCCGCCCTTTGGCCTCGATGTAACCCAGGAGGGCTGCCACCGCGTGTTCTGGGGGACGTAGTGTGCATCCCATGGCTGCTTCCCCAGACCCATAAATGAAATTTCATATAGGACAGTACGGTGGCACAGTGGTAGTGCTGCAGCCTCGCAGCAAGGAGGCTTGGGTTCGCTTCCCGGATCCTCCCTGTGTGGAGTTTGCATGTTCTCCTCGTGTCTGTGAGGGGTTCCTCCCACAGTCCACAGATTTGGTGCATTGGCAATCCTAAATTGTCCCTAGTGTGTGTGTCCTGCGGTGGGCTGACACCCTACCCGGGGTTTGTTTCTGCCTTGCGCCCTGTGTTGGCTGGGATTGGCTCCAGCAGACCCTGTATCAGGATGAAATTTCAAATACCAAAAAGTACACGGACCCTTTACATTTAAGTGGTTAAATCTGAATTAAAATTGTGAAGATCTGTCATGGAACAACCTCATTGAAGAAGATAACAGTGGTTACACCAGAACTTGTTGCTGGTTGTGAAGGGGCCCCCGTAACAGTTAAAAGCTTCAGAGCCGAAAAAATTAAGGTCCGCCACTGTGTGGATCCACTGTTTTGTAAAATTTTGTAATCTCAGAGACACAAATTGATACTCAATTACATTTGTGACTATAAGAAATAGACATCATATTTTGTAAGTTTGAATACTTTTTGATATTGGGACCAGGGTATCCATTAGTTCAATTATAAAATGCAAGAGCAGGCTAGCTACTATTTACCTTTTATAAAATATACTTCACTTTAGAAAACAGTTTGATGTGACAAATTATTATATACCATGATTGTGAAGAAATAAGTGTGGCTTGAAAAATACCAAACTTATCCTTTAAGGGTTATGATCTAATTTCTCCTTCTCCCATCCATTCCTACTTCATGTCCCACACATTGCTTTGTTGAACCTGAACCTCTCCACTGATCTCAGTCTTCTACTCAAACCTCGGGAAGATCCCATGCAAGTGCATACTTACCTGCAGCCTCTCCTTGTCCTGATCCTCCCCTTCCAGGCTCTTGGCCTGCTCCTCCTGCATGAGAATCACCTTCTTCAAATGGTCCTTCATCCTACAGCGGATAAAGAAAGGGTAAAATTATCTTTTTGGTTTTTTTTTTGGTGATTATTTTCATGCAAAGTCCACCCATACCTGTCCAGCTCCGTTTCTTTCTCTAGCACTTTCCCACTGATGACTTTGATGTCTTCCTCCAGTTCACAAATTTGCTTTTGGTTCTCTGCCTGCTGTTGGATCAGGATGTCACGTTCAGAGGTCACCACTTGTTTGTCTTGGAGACCTTTCTGGAAGGGGAAGAAAAGTGTAAGCACAGGGTGTAAGTGCGCATAGGGCTCCATGTGGCCAGTCACAACACCAGAGTTGCCCAAGCTAATGCTTCACCTGGTACTTCTCCAGCAGAAGTGAGTAACGCCCTTCTGCCCAACTCAGAGCTCTCTTCAGATCAGCACTCCTCATCTGCAGTTCTGCCATCTCATGCTTCATCTCTGCATTGGACTCCAGCAGCTGGCTCTTCTCCTGTTGGCACTCCTCCAGACGACCCTGTGGTGCACAATTGGACTCCAAAATTTGTGGCTGCCCCATGTAAATGAGACTTAAGCCTCGCCCCCCTTACTAAACCTGGTCACACCTGTAACATCTCTGCTTTGGGAATGATGAAGAGCATGTCGGAGGCAACTCCATCCTCTCCTTCCAGGGTCACAAGCTCATCGAGGGTCTGAGGAG
Source organism: Polypterus senegalus (assembly GCF_016835505.1). NCBI lineage: Eukaryota > Metazoa > Chordata > Cladistia > Polypteriformes > Polypteridae > Polypterus > Polypterus senegalus. The sequence continues at coordinate 17,877,909 of NC_053156.1, read as the reverse complement.
CACTGAAGGTGAATGGGGTGCTGCATGAGCATACCTCACCCTGGCTGTCCACGTAGCAGAACTGGTAGGACTCTGAGCTCCCCTTGGGCAAGTAAAAGGCTGCAAAGTACAAATATGGGGACATATTCTGTTCATCAGGGCTTTGGATCAATTGCAAATGAGTAAAAAATAATTAAAAAGGGAGAGAGGTTTGGGAAAAGGATTTAATATAAACTGAAAAAATATATAAAAATAGGGGGATGGAGCAGGAGGAGATTGAGTGGATGACTGGAGTCAAATAAATAAGGTCAAGAAATGGAAAGAAAAAAAAAATTTCATGATTTGTGAAGTAATTTGAGGGGATGCACCATGAGAAAGACAAACAAATAAGGGCAGAGAAATAGATAGAAAAGTAACTCCATAATATATAAATAAGACCTTATCAGATAGATCATCAGGATAGAAAAGTAACTCCATAATATATAAATAAGACCTTATCAGATAGATCATCAGGTAACACACTAATTGGCATGTCAGATATAGGGGTTAGCCGGACTGAGAGGTTAAAAAGTCATCATGCAGTTGCTAAATTTGACATGGCCAGAGATATTTATGTGCAAACTGACACAATCTGGCAATGAGATCAGCAACAGCAGTCAGCAAGACTGACATACCCTATGAGTAGAAGTCTCTTACAAAGAGGTGGACAGATAAAAAAAGGCAGAATATGCTAGAGAGCTGTGAAAGGCACTACATAACAGGTAAGATATAAAAGGCACCATATAACAGAGATATTAAAGGCAGCATATAGAGATTTTGAAGGTACAATGTAAGAGATATAAAAGACAATATACAAGACATAGAAAGAAAGATATTAAAAGAAATATATTGTGAAGGATGGCCGGCCGTTTATCCCGGCCAATATCCCCAAGCCGACAGGTGGAGCCCTCCTTGTAGCATAGAGGTCCCCAGAAGACCAGCAGGGCATCATGGACAATGTGGTTTTTATGTACAGCCCTGCTGGATGCCATGGGGGCCACAAGAGGGAGCTGCAGGGAGGGCCGAGGACTTCTTCGTGCCCTATGACCCGGAAGTTCGTCATAGGAAGAGCGACAGGCTTCCAGGTTGAAGAGAAGAGCTTTTACCTGACCCGGAAGTGATTGAGAATCACATGGACTGGGGATTGGGAACACTTCCGGGTCAGGAGATATAAAAGGACTGTGGGAGCTCCCAGACGGCGAGCTGAGTTGGGAGGCAGGGTGGCTAAGCGTCTGGGAGAATGGAGGATTGGTTTATTGTGTATTTCTTTATTGAGTATTGTGGAGAGGAGCGTGCTTTGTGCACATTATTATTATAATAAATAATAATTGGACTTTTTATCTGGTGTCTGACGTGTGGTCTGAGGGTACAAGGGAGCGAGGAAACCCTAAATCTGTCACAATATATATTATAAACAAGAAAGGACACTACAGATAGATAGATAGATAGATAGATAGATAGATAGATAGATAGATAGATAGATAGATAGATAGATAGATATGAAAGGCACTATATAATAGATAGATAGATAGATAGATAGATAGATAGATAGATAGACAGATAGATAGATAGATAGATAGATAGATAGATAGATAGATAGATAGATAGATAGATAGATAGATAGATAGATAGATAGATAGATAGATAGATAGATAGATAGATAATGCACTATATGATAAGCTAGTAAATAAAGAAAAGCAAAGAAAAATACAATCAATCAGAATGTTCAGAAAAAAATAATAAACGAACAAAATGTTAAATAAAAAGTTAACGCACTTAAGCAGAGATGGAACCCTGGCTACACCATATCCCTGTCATAAATACACTTGTGGCCTCAAAGCCTGTGGGGGGACCCCCACCCTTACAAGTATACCACTTAAAATTTAAAAAATGCAATGAACTCCCAAAAGTGTGGGATTGGGGACTGTAGGATGGCTACTGTGGAGTTTACTTGGGTACACAAATTTTATTCTGGTGTAGTGTGAAAAATGATTATGCTTGGAAAAAGTAAATGGAATGGGGTGACCCTGCGGTTACAGGCTAAAGCTGAGGGGCATCTGAAGGGAGTGGAGATTGGTGTTGGGGCAGGTGGCATTAGTGGGCAGTAAGTGTGCTTTACCCCCTTCTCTCTTTACCTGCTAGCTTTCCCATAATCTACACTCAGGTGTACCTTGAAAATTGACACAGCATTTAGCAGGCGTCCCCTCTTGGTAGCCATCTGGAACCTGCGACCACACAAAGGTGTGGTAATCCCGTATAGAATTCCACCCAACCTGTGGAAAAATGAGCAACAATAAAGTCATCAATATTTTAAACAGCACTTTTATGACACAAAACTAAATTTTATATGACATCTTCACAAATGTCTGTCATGATTTAGGACACTGCTCTGTGTTTGTTTCTGCCTTTTGCCCAAAGCTGCCAGGACAGGCTCTGACTCTCCACAACCCAGAACTGAATTAAGTGGCTTTAGGAATTCATGCATAGATCCTTATAAATGATTTAAGAGGCAGACTTGGTAAATGTTAGGTAGATTGCCCAGAGGGGACTGGAACCCCTACAGATTTTACTTTTTTCTCCAGCCTTTGGAGTTTTTTTTGTTTTTTCTGTCCACCCTGGCCATCGGACCTTACTCTTATTCTATGTTAATTAATGTTGACTTATGTTTATTTTTTATTGTGTCTTCTATTTTTCTATTCATTTTGTAAAGCACTTTGAGCTACATTTTTTTGTATGAATATGTGCTATATAAATAAATGTTGATTGATTGATTGATAAATATAAACACTGATTTTATAAAATGTGTTATTTAAAAACTTTTCCACCAAGTGGGAATCCACCTGTGGTCAAGTGAATTGATTGGACATGACAAGGACAGTCACACACCTGTCTATAGAAGGTCCCACAGTTGGGCAAAAACCCAAACCGTGAGGTCCAAGAAATTGCCAGAGGAGATTAGAGAGAGGACTGTGTGGAGGCCCAGATCTGGGGAAGGCTACAAAACAATTCTTGCAGCACTGAAGGTTCCCACGAGCACAGCAGCCACCATAATTCTTAAATGGAAGACATCTGCAAAAACCATTAACTCTTCTTAGACCCGGACAAATTGAGCAATCATGGGAGTAGAACCACAGTAAGAGAAATGACAGAGAATCTGAAGGTAACTCAGGCTGAGCTCCAGAGACCCAGTGAGGAGAGGGAAGAAACTTCCAGAAGGACAACAGTCAGTGCAGAACTCCAATGATCTTAGTTTTATGACAGAATGGCCAGACAGAAGCCTCTACCCAGTAAAAACACCTGAAAGCCTGCTGGGAGTCTGCAAAAAGGCACCTAAAGGACTGGACTCCCTGACTGTGAGAAACAAAATTCCGTGTTCTGATGAAACCAACATGTCTGGAATAAACCAGGTGCTGCATTTCACCCTATGGAATACCATTCCAAGAAGAAGAATGGTGCTGGCCGTATGAGGGACTGGGAGACTAGTCACGGTTGAGGGGAAGCTGAACATAAAGCCATATATGCATGCCAGTGGGTCACCTTCCAGGTTCACCTAAGATATGTGGTACCACCCCGGGACAACAGGGGGTACTACCACAAATGGTCTTGTCTCTTTTTTTACCTCACAGACTCAAGAAGCTGCCACTTGAGGGTAACAACGTCAAGGAAACTCCACCCTACCCGATCTGCTTGGTACAAAAAAGATACAATCCCAGAAGGCAGAGTCTCGTTATGATCCTGACCACAACAGCGAACACTCCTGAGAGAGAGCAAGAGATAAAAGTGTAACCCAGAGAGAGCACTGATTCATGGGAATTGTCCCTAGCAAAGAGAGCCCAAGAGCACATATTCTTCTTTTTTTGTTGGAATTAAATGGGGCCTTGTCTGGTTGGCACGCCAAGCATTTAGCATTTGCCCTGCCTCATCCTTCACCTGCTTGCTCCAAAGTGCTTCAGATCTCAAACCGAGCTGAAGGTTCACCTTCCAACAGGACAATGACCCTCAGCTCAATGCAAAGACAACACAGGAGTGGCTTAGGGGCAACTCTGGGAATGTCCTTGAGTTGGCCCCCTAGATTTGAGCTCAATCGAATATCACTGGGGAGACCTGGAAATAACTGTCCACTGCTGGTCTCCATCCAATATGAGAGATCTTGAGATCTGCAAAGAGGAATGGCAGAAAATCCTAAAATCCAGGTGTGAAGCTTAGCACATCAAATCCAAGAAGCTGGAATGGCTGCATAAGCTGCTTTAAATGAGTAAACTAGTAAAAGGTCTAAATACATTTCAATATTTATTAATATCTATAAAATCTTTTTTTGCTTTGTCACCCTGGGGTATTGGACGTTTCTTAATGGGGCAGGAAAAAAACTGAATTTAGAATAAAGAACTGACTTCTGCATAAGATTGCAACATACCAAAATGTTGTCAGGGATGCCAGGGGCCATGACCCAGCCGGGACGTCATGAGGGACCGGATGTGGGTCTGTGCCCACCCTGGATCACATGGGGGTTGCCTTCCGGGTTGCTCTGGGGGCCACGGGTACATGGCATGGAAGCTCCACCCTGTAGGGGCCCGTGGTCACCGCCAGGAGGCGCCCCAATGCCTTGGGGACCTGTTACCCCTGCACTTCCGCCACACCAGGAAGTGCTGGGGGGAAGATTTATGACGGGGCACGGAGAGCAGCCGGGAGGACAGCCGGCACTTCCGCCACGCTGGGGCGTGGCCAGAGGAGGAATGCCGGGAACACCTGGTGCTCATCGGGGAACCATATAAAAGGGGCCGTCTCCATTCATTCGAGGCTAGAGTCGGGTGGAAGAAGGACGAAATCAAGAGAGGAGAGTGGAGGCGGCCCAAGAAGAAGGCATTTGTGGCCAGGACTGTGTTTATTGGGGTATTGTGCACTTTTGGACTGGGTCTTAGTGACCATTTATTGTAAATAGTGTATTTAATAAACGTGTGGTGGTTTGAAGACAACATGTCCACCTGTCTGTGTCCGGGTCGGCTCCACAATGTGTAAAAAGGGAAGGGGTCTGAAGACTTTGTGAATCCACCGTGTCTTACATCTCAACAGTACTCAGTCCATCGATTCTGATCAGATGCCATGCACTACCAGCTGTAGTGACACCCCCAGGTCATGAGTCACAGGTAGCAATGAGCAAAAATCACAGAGAAATTCTGTGTTTCACTTCACAAAAAAAATGGAGAAACAAATTTGAGTTTTGCTAATAGCAAAGTCTGTGCCATTCATACCTAAAGAAAGGTGATTAGTTCCTGTGTGGAAGAGTTCACATGGATTAATGGTGCCTGTGTCCGTGTGTCATTTAGAATTTAAATAGACTAAGGGGCTCTGCCCCCTGCTCGCTTCAATCGCCCAACCCCGGGTTTGGTTAACTGGATATACAATTTGAAGAGATTGTTATTGTTATACTCTTTCGATTCTATGTTGCATTGCTTCTCCGTGATCATAAATATAAACCTGACCCAATTATGGTTTCTTCAAAATTAAACTTGTCGTAGCTCTAATTGTTACGGGACCACATATTCTCATTGCATGCGGTCCTGAATCGTGTAAATCTACATTTTGGGCATTGAATGATACGAAAGCGAAAAGATTATTGTAGACTCAAATATTTTGCCAGTAGTGTTTGTGGATTTCACTTTCACCAAACAACAAATCTTTTAATTCTCGCAGATACGTCTCTTCATTGGGAGGCAACAATACTTCTCCTTGATGGCAACACAAAATAAACGATCAACAAGTCTCTGACTTAAACTTTAAAGCCTTACAATATCTACATACTTCTGATATATCACCTATGTCCATATATTCGATCACTTTTTGCTGTTCTGTTATTTCACTGCCTTATCTTTAACCCCTTATCAAGCGGGGTCATTTTTGCTAAATCGCTTGTAATTCGACCTCTCCAAATTAGAATCATTGCTGTTATTGAACTATCTGGAGTATAAACACGTTTGGTCTCTTTCTAAAGGTAACATTCTCTAGTTTCACCCTTAGTAGTCAGAATCACTGTAGGTGTGACTGATCAAAAGTTAAGCACATTAGAACTCACAGAAAAAATGAATTTTTTTGTTCTCGCCTAAGTAGGAAAAGTCAGCTCTTAAAAAGTATTTACTTCTCTGTAAAAAAGGATTTAGTGTCAGTGCTGTGGTTGTTGTGTGTCAAAATGGTTTATATCATTGGAAAGACGAGACTCTGAATTTTCATTTGATGTGTAGTATGTCGAGGTGCATGACAGAGGGGCATGCACACATGGCTGTGATATGATTGTGATGTCGTAAAATCGTCGTTATGTACCGGGACCGGTACGTGTGCATAAACCAGACACCCAGCGGAGGAAACTCATTTCAGCCGCTTGTATTCGCGATCTCGTTCTTTCGGTCACTACCCACAGCTCATGACCATAGGTGAGGGTAGGAACGTAGATCGACCGGTAAATTGAGAACTTTGCCTTACGGCTCAGCTCCTTTCACTGCGGACCCCGCACCGATCCACCTGTCGATCTCCCACTCCATTCTTCCCTCGCATGTGAAGAAGACCCCGAGATACTTGAACTCCTCTACTTGGGGCAGGATGTCACTGCGAACACTGAGAGGGCATTCCACCCTTTTCCTTGTGAGAACCATGGTCTCAGATTTGGAGGTGCTGATTCCCATCCCAGCCGCTTCACACTTGGCTGCGAACCGATCCAGAGAGAGCTGAAGATCACGGCCTGATGAAGCACACAGGACAACATCATCTGCAAAAAGCAGTGACCTTAAAGACAGGGTGAGAAGCTTGATCATATGCGAGGAACTCAAGAGTAGAGCCACTGCTCCTCCACATGGAGAGGAGTCAGATGAGGTGGCTCGGGCACATCTAACTGGGAGGAGGCCCTGGGGAAGACCCAGGACACGCTGGAGGGACTATGTCTCTCGGCTTGCCTTGGAACGCCTAGGGACTCCCCTGGAAGAGCTAGTAGAAGTGGCCGGGGACAGGGAAGTCTGGGCATCTGCGCAGAGAGGACACAGGCGTTGCTTGTTCGCCGCTTCTCTGCCTCTGATTTAGTGGTATCTGTTGGTATTGCTGAGTTAGTATTTGTTGTAAAATTGCTTTAAATCCGCGGCTGTGTTCCGGTGTTCGACTGGCTGGTTAACCTTACCACCTTGCCACACAAACGGTCTGGGCCGAGACGGCAAATATCAGCTGGATAGCCATTGCTGGAGCTGTGAAATGGCGTCCGGGAGCATTTTAAAATACTCCATCTCTCAGCTGCTGAGCTTCAATCAGTGGCTACCTCCGCCTTGTCTTCCAACCATTAAAAAGCTCGGACTCCTACGTCGGCCTCGCTATGTCCATAGAAGTTCCTGCAGAAAGTTTTTCTACTGCCAGCGTGATGCCGATTCGAATCCCTCCGTCTGGTCGTCGGCTGTACATCGCGCACCTGCAGGACGTCATCTGAGCACTGGTGCACCTGGACTACGTAGTAGCTACCCGCCCCTCCTTCCTCTGAGAGCCTTTAGTGCTGGGCGAAATGAAAATCACGGAGTGGATCACAGTGTCTTGAGGAGTTTAAAGAGACTCGCATCTAAAGAACTGCCCTCCACTACAATGGAACTAAACTGCTCAAAAAAATTAAAGGAACACTTTGAAAACACATCAGATCTCAATGGGAAAAAGAAATCCTCCTGGATATCTATACTGATATAGACTGGGTGATGTGTTAGGAACGAAAGGATGCCACATCGTTTGATGGAAATGAAAATGATCAACCTACAGAGCCCTGAATTCAAAGACGCCCCAAAAATCAGAGTGAAAAAATGATGTGGCAGGCTAGTCCATTTTGCCAAAATTGAATTGCAGCAACTCCAAATTGTACGCAGCACTTTGTATGGCCCCTGTGTTCTTGTATACATGCCTGACAACATCGGTGCATGCTTCTAATGAGATGACAGATGGTGTTGTGGGGATCTCCTCCCAGATCTGGACCAGGGCATCACTGAGCTCCTGGACAGTCTGAGGTGCAACCTGGTGGCATTGGATGGACCAAAACATAATGTCCCAGAGGTGTTCTATTGGATTTAGGTCAGGAAAGTGTGGTGGCCAGTCAATGGTATCAATTCCTTCATCCTCCAGGAACTGCCTGCATACTCTCACCACATGAGGCCAGGAATTGTCGTGCACCAGGAGCCACTGTACCAGCATAGGGTCTGACAATGGGTCCAAGGATTTCATCCTGATACCTAATGGCAGCCAAGGTGCCTTTGTCAAGCCTGTAGCGGTCTATGTGACCCTCCATGGATATGCCTCCCCAGACAATCATTAACCCACCACCAAACTGCTCATGCTGAATGATGTTACAGGCAGCATAATGTTCTCCATGGCTTCTCCAGACCCTTTCACTTCTGTCACGTGCTCAGGGTGAACCTGCTCTCATCTGTAAAAAGCACAGGGCACCAGTGGTGCATCTGCCAATTCTGGTATTCTATGGCGAATGCCAATCGAGCTGCATGCTGCTGGGCAGTGAGCTCAGGGCCCATTAGAGGACATGGGGCCCTTGGGTCACCCTCATGAAGTCTTTCTGGTTGTTTGGTCAGAGACATTCACACCAGTGGCCTGCTGGAGGTCATTTTGTAGGGCTCTGGCAGTGCTCATCCTGTTCCTCCTTGTCCAAAGGAGCAGATACTGGTCCTGCTGATGGGTTATGGACCTTCTATGGCCCTCTCCAGCTCTCCTAGAGTAACTGCTTGTCTCCTAGAATCTCCTCCATGCCCTTGAGACTGTGCAGGGAGACACAGCAAACCTTCTGGCAATGACACGTATTGATGTGCCATCCTGGAGAAGTTGGACTACCTGTGCAACCTCTGTAGGGTCCAGGTATCGCCTCATGCTACCAGTAGTGACACTGACTGTAGCCAAATGCAAAAATAGTGAAGAAACAGTCAGAAAAGATGAGGAGGGAAAATGTCAGTGGCCTCCACCTGTTAAACCATTCCTGTTTTGGGGGTCATCTCATTGTTGCCCCTCTAGTGCATCTGTTGTTAATTTCATTACACCACAGCAGCTGAAACTGATTAACAACCCCCTCTGCTACTTAACTGACCAGATTAATATCCCAGAAGTTTCATTGACTTTATGCTATACTCTCATTAAAAAGTGTTCCTTTAATTCTTTTGAGCAGTATATTTAAATACTCAATCTCTCACTAATAAATCCCTCCTTATTCGTGATCATATTCTGGACAAAAAGCTGGATTTTACGTGCCTGGTTGAAACTTGGCACAAACCTGGGGATTATTCAGTACTAAATGAAGCCTGTCCTCAGGGATATTGTTACCTGGAGAAAGCCTGTGGCTCTGGGCGGGGAGGAGGTTTGGCTGTTATCCATCGGGGTGATTTGCAATTTTCTCCTCTTCCACTACCTGATTTTCTCTCCATGGAATGCTTAGCCTTTAAATGCAAAACCCCCCTCAGTGACAGTGCTGCTTATATATCGCCCTCCCAAATCACATTCCTCATTTCTTCCGGAAATTCATGACTTATTTACATCACTCTGTTCATTGTCATTGTTGTTATTGTTGGTGATGTTAATATTCATGTGGACAATCCCTCTTGCCATCTCTCAACAGAATTTCTGAATGTGCTCGATTGTCTGGGTCTCCAGCAGCATGTAAAGGCCCCACCCAACACACACTAGGGGGCACACGCTAGATCTTGTCATCACCGACTCAGCTCTTTTGAAATGCTTAGAAGTCTATGATCTGGGTGTGTCTGACCACAAGGTGGTCTCTATGGCCTTCACATTTTACTGCCTATCACAAGACCTAAACGCCAAATATCTTTCCGGAATTGGAAACAAATTGACTTAACCTCTATGGCTGCAGACCTCAAACAAATTCCCTGTCCAGCCGTTACAACGGTAGATGAGCTGGTTGATTATTATAATACATCTTTGAGCAGTGTGTTTGACCTCCATGCCCCTATCAGGACACGTGAAGTTATGTTTGTACGCTCTGCTCCCTGGTATACACCAGAACTACGCCAAATCAAGATGGCAGGACGTGCTTTGGAGCGCAAATATAGGAAAACTGGACTCACTGTCCATAAGCTTGCATTTCGTGACCATCAAAAGGCCTATTACAAGTCCCTAAAAGATGCGCAAGGCCAATTTTATTCAAATCAGATAAATAAAAATATAGGAAACTCAAAGCAGATGTTTGCTACAATAAATCAACTTATGGAACCACAGCAGCCATCTTTCTCAACGCCAGTTACTAAGGAGCATTGTAACAGCTTTATTGACTTTTTTAGATCAAAAATCTATAACATTCGCTCCTTAATGCCTGGACCATATGCTCTGCCTCTGCCTGCTTCAAATCCATCAACTGGGAATATGCCATCTTTCACACATTTCACGGAGGTTTCCAGCAGCTACATTGGTGGAATTGTGCAAGGAATGAAACCATCATCCTGCACATTGGATCCTATTCCGACAGTTCTGCTTAAGTCATTTATTCCCATTGTCAGTCCAACTATTACAAAGTTTGTCAATCTCTCACTACAAACAGGCCATATACCACCATCTCTCAAAGCAGCTGTCATTCGCCCACTGCTGAAGAAGCCCTCATTAGATCCTGAGGTTCTTGCGAACTACAGGCCCATCTCAAACCTGACGTTTTTGTGAAAGATTATAGAAAAGACAGTTGCCTTTCAACTCCAGAGTCATCTTACATGTAATAATCTGTTTGAAAAGTTCCAGTCAGGTTTTCGTTCAGCCCACAGCACGGAAACAGCACTGCTCAGGGTGACAAACGATCTACTGATGGCAGCTGATGCAGGCTCACCATCCCTGCTTATTCTTCTGGACTTGTCAGCGGCCTTCGATACAGTCGATCATTCCATCCTCCTGGATCGTCTTCATCACACTGCTGGGCTCTCGGGAACTGCATTACGGTGGTTCCAGTCCTACCTGTCTGGCAGGACTGAACAGGTCTCGTTGGGAGATTGCTCCTCCAGACTGTCCACCGTCTTATGTGGGGTCCCGCAGGGGTCAGTTCTTGGTCCTTTTCAATATCTATATGTTACCTCTTGGGCATGTCATTGCCAGACACGGACTATCTTTTCATTGTTAAACATTAAAACTGCCCCAAATCCTTCAGAGGCCACATTACACCTTACTACATGCCTGGAGGAGATAAAGGCTTGGATGAACAGCAATTTTCTACAGCTGAATAGCAATAAAACTGAGGGACTCCTTGTTGGCCCCCCCACCAGATTCGTTCTTTTCCAATACTCCAGTTCACTTTTGACAGCCAGGTCATTACTCTTTCTTCCTCGGTCACTAATCTGGGGGTTCGGTTTGATCCACAGTTGACCTTTAGTGACCACATAAAACATGTGTGTAAGGCATCGTTTTACCATCTACGAAAAATCTCCAAACTCCGCCCCCTCTTAACCCTCCCAGATGCAGAGAAACTTGTCCGTGCCTTTATCTCTTCAAGGCTGGACTACTGCAATGGACTTTTTGTGGGTATTCATACCAAGGAATTACAAAAGCTTCAATATATCCAAAACAGTGCTGCAAGAATCCTACTAAGAGTAAGGAAATTCGAACAAATTACTCCCATCCTCAAATCACTTCATTGGCTCCCTGTTTCCTCCCGGATTGAGTACAAAATTCTTCTATTAACCCATAAATGTATCTATGGCCAGGCACCTTCTTACCTTCAAGATTTGATTCACTTACAAACTTCCAATCGGATCCTCAGATCATCTGGCAGCATGCAGCTTCAGACTCCCCTTACTAAGCTCCGTACTATGGGGGGTCGAGCTTTTTGCTCTGCTGCCCCACAGCTCTGGAATCAGCTCCCTGTTGAACTGAGAACTACACAAAATATGGACACCTTTTAAAGCAAATTTGAAGACTTTTTTTTTATTTAGGAAAGCATATAACTGCTGAGATTGTAAATTTAATCTAGTCTTTTAAACTTTTCAACTTTGTGGTTATTGCTCTTGCTGTAGCACTTTGAGATTTTGTCAATGAAAAGCGCGTTATAAATATATTATTATTATTATCTCTGCTCAAGCTGCTGCCCCTGCATCCCAATCTCGGATAAGCGGAAAAGGATGGATGTATGGATGGATGGTTATTTCAGTGAGTAATAATTTCCATTTTTTTGTGCTAATGTGAGCTTTACTTTCTTTTTTTGTGATACTTTCTAATTTTACTATTTTCGTATTTTTTAACCTGCTCTGAATGTGTATCGCACCAACGTTTTTGAACCTCTTTATAAAAACCTTTTATTTCTGACCCAATTGGACCTACAAGGTTTTCCTTTCCACTTGGTCCGGGCTGATCAGAATTTGCACATAGATTATTAATGTTCACAGATCTCTGGTGACGAAAAACAAAAATTCCCAGCAGTGTTTATATTCTCATCTAGGATAAGGCAGTTGCCAGATAATGAAGCAGCAATAGCTTTCCGTGTATGGAGTTTTCCCATGAAGAAAACAATGGCTTTGTTTTTTGTGTGTCTCCATATGGAAATTTTTCAGCATGTCATAATTTTACAAAATGCGAAGTGAATGAGAGGTGTTACTAAATTTGATTTAACTGATTACAAGCTTGCAGATAAGAGCACAGGTCAACACGGAAGCGTGAACAAAGATTGGAAGCAAAATTCCATGTTTTTCACCCCAATAAAACTTTCCATTTCAGATTTCAAAAAATTGCCTGTGAAACTGTACACAAAATTAAATTTAAGTTAGTTTTACTGATCCACTGCTCATCATTGTGCTTCAAAGAAGACTGGACAGCCATCAGTGTCTTTCTTGACAAATCTTATCATGACATATGGTGACATACCATTCTCTTTTTCTAAACTCAAAATTTCTGTTTCTGCCACTGGTTGCCTCCCAGTACTTTATGAATCGTATCAGCAAAGAAGGGTCAACTAAAAACTAAAACAGTCCAAGAATATTAAGCTATGGCAAAGAATAACATTAGAACGATTTGGAAAATAACAGGCCATTCAGCCCAACAAAGCCCACCAGTTCTGTCCACTTAATTCTTCCAAAATAACATCAAGTTTTAAAGGTCCCTAAAGTCCCACTATCTACTTCACTACTTGGTGACTTTTTGCATGTGTCTATAGATCTCTGTACACTCACCTAAAGGATTATTAGGAACACCTGTTCAATTTCTCATTAATGCAATTATCTAATCAACCAATCACATGGCAGTTGCTTCAATGCATTTAGGGGTGTGGTCCTGGTCAAGACAATCTCCTGAACTCCAAACTGAATGTCAGAATGGCAAAGAAAGGTGATTTAAGCAATTTGGAGTGTGGCATGGTTGTTGGTGCCAGACGGGCCGGTCTGAGTATTTCACAATCTGCTCAGTTACTGGGATTTTCACACACAACCATTTCTAGGGTTTACAAAGAATGGTATGAAAAGGGAAAAACATCCAGTATGCGGCAGTCCTGTGGGCGAAAATGCCTTGTTGATGCTAGAGGTCAGAGGAGAATGGGCCGACTGATTCAAGCTGATAGAAGAGTAACTTTGACTGAAATAACCACTCGTTACAACCAAGGTATGCAGCAAAGCATCTGTGAAGCCACAACACGCACAACCTTGAGGCGGATGGGCTACAACAGCAAAAGACCCCACCGGGTACCACTCATCTCCACTACAAATAGGTAAAAGAGGCTACAATTTGCACGAGCTCACCAAAATTGGACAGTTGAAGACTGGAAAAATGTTGCCTGGTCTGATGAGTCTCGATTTCTGTTGAGACATTCAAATGGTAGAGTCAGAATTTGGCGTAAACAGAATGAGAACATGGATCCATCATGTCTTGTTACCACTGTGCAGGCTGGTGGTGGTGGTGTAATGGTGTGGGGGATGTTTTCTTGGCACACTTTAGGCCCCTCAGTGCCAAATGGGCATCGTTTAAATGCCACGGGCTACCCGAGCATTGTTTCTGACCATGTCCATCCCTTCATGACCACCATGTACCCATCCTCTGATGGCTACTTCCAGCAGGATAATGCACCATGTCACAAAGCTCGAATCATTTCAAATTGGTTTCTTGAACATGACAGTGAGTTCACTGTACTAAAATGGCCCCCACAGTCACCAGATCTCAACCCAATAGAGCATCTTTGAGATGTGGTGGAACGGGAGCTTCGTGCCCTGGATGTGCATCCCACAAATCTCCATCAACTGCAAGATGCTATCCTATCAATATGGGCCAACATTTCTAAAGAATGCTTTCAGCACCTTGTTGAATCAATGCCACGTAGAATTAAGGCAGTTCTGAAGGCGAAAGGGGGTCAAACACCGTGTTAGTATGGTGGTCCTAATAATCCTTTAGGTGAGTGTATAAAGAAAAACTTCCTAATGTTTTTGCAAAGTTAAAACTTCACAAATTTCCAGCTGTGTCCCCGTGTTCTTGATGAACTCATTTTAAAGTCACCGTCTCGATCCACTGCACTGTTTCCATTCATCATTTTAAACACTTCAGTCAGGTCTCCTCCTCATCTCTGTAAAGGCTCAGCTCTTTTATTCTTTCCTCATAACTCATCCCCTGTAGCCCTTGAATCCGCCTCGTCACTCTTCTCTCTTGTGTCCTTTTGGTATCCTGGAGACCAAAACTGCACCCAGGACTCCAGACGAGGCCTCACCAGTGTGTTATAAAACTTGAGCAGACCCTCCTGTGACTTGTACTCCACACCTCAAGGTGCTATATAACCTGACATTCTGTTAGCCTTCTTAATGGCTTCTGCACACTGTCTGTCAGTCAATAGCTTAGAGTCCACTACGACTCCTAAATCCTTCTCATAAGGTGTGCTTCTGATTTTCAGACATTAAAACATTAGAACAATCTGGATGAGAACTGGCCATTCAGCCCAACAAAGCCTGCCAGTCCTTATCCACTTAATTCTTCTAAAATAACATCAAGTGAGTTTTGAAAGTCCCTAAAGTCCTACTGTCTGCCATACTACTTGGTAGCTTATTCCATGAGTCTGTGGTACTCTGTATAAAGAAAAACGTCCAAATGTTTGTGTAAAATTTACCCTTAATAAATTTCCAGCTGTTTCCCTGTGTTTTTGCTGAACTCATTTTAAAGTCACCGTCTCGAACCGCTCTACTAATTCCCTTCATCGTTTTAAACACTTCAGTCAGGTCTCCTCTTCATCACTGTATGGCATGGCTCAGCTCTTTTAGTCTTTCCTCATAACTCATCCCCTGTAGCCCTGGAATCAGCCTCGTTGCTCTTCTCTGGACCATTTCTTGTGCTGCTATGTCCTTTTTGTAGCCTGGAGACCAAAACTGCACCCAGGACTCCAGATGAGTGCTCACCAGTGTGTCATAAAGCTTGAGCAGACCCTCCTGTGGTTTGTACTCCACACATCAAGGCGCTATATAACCTGGCATTCTGTTCGCCTTCTTAATGGCTTCTGAACACTGTCTAGCAGATAATGGTGACGAGTCCACTATGACTCCTAAATCCTTCTCTTACGGTGAACTTTCAATTTTCAGACCTCCAATTCTGTATTCAAACCTCACATTATTACCTCCTACATTTAATGCTTTACATTTACTGACATTAAGTTTAATCTGTCACAAATCTGCCCAAACCTGTATGTTGTCCATGTTCCTCTGTGATGAATCAATGGATTCTAGATTACCTGCCAATCCACCTATCTTGGTATCATGTGAAAACTTAACCAGCTTGTTACTTCTATTCCTGTCCAAATCATTTATATTTATTATAAATAGTAGCACCCCCAGCACTGACCCCTGCTGGACACCACTCTTAACATCACCTAATTCTGACCAGGTTCTTTTGCACCTTCATCCTCTTCTTCCTGTGTCTGAATCAAATCTGCACCCATTTACAAACCACACCTTGAACTCCCACTTCCTTTAGTCTGATGTCTAACCTCTCATGTGGCACCTTATCAAATGCTTTCTGAAAGTCAAGATAAATAATATCATGTGCTCCACTTTGATCATACCCTTTTGTTGCTTCCTCATAGAATTCCAGCATGTCGGTAAAACACGACCTCCCTCTTCTGAACTCAAGCTGATTGTTAGTAAATCTCCTGTTCTTGCCATGTGCTGCTCAATCTAACTCTTTTTAATTCCTTCCATTAATTTCCCTGTGATGCACGTTAAAGTTAATAGGCTATAGTTGCTTGCATCTGCTCAGTCACCCTTTTTATATAATGGGATAATATTTGCCATTTTCCAGTCCTTAGGACTTCCCCAGTGTGCAGTGTAACACACTTGCCAATAGGAGACAGCTAAAGGGCCTGAATAATAGTGATTCCATGCCATACCAGGGGGCAACGAGGTGTGCGGTCTCTCTCAATCCCTTGCAGAACATTCTTGGAAAATCCCTCCCTGTTCCGGTGCCTCTGATGACGTCACTTCTGGCTCTTGCGCTAGTGATGACATCACTTCCGGTTCTGGCGCCGCTGATGATGCCACTTCCTGCCCCAATGACATCACTTCCGGTTCTGATGACATCACTTCCTCCACTGGCCTTTATAGCCGCCGTCTTACCTCCATATCATCAGTTCAGTTGTGGACTCCGATCTGTAAAAATCTGTGATTTATTTTCAACCTTTCGCGGCCAGGACATAATATACGGGTGGCTGCCCCAAACATTCTTGATGTCGTTGTGTAGTATTTGTGACAGCAGTGACCTCCTAAACATATGAGTCAAGGGTTCATATCTGTACTTGCTAACCTCCTAAACTCTTTCAGGGTGGATGTTGACTTTTATAGAAAGAAGGAGTTGATGGTGGTAATCAAGTGTAAACTGTGACAAAACCCACCATTCTGTTTAAGTTGGACTCTCTTTGCTAGAAGAAAAGTTAGCTTCATTGGTTTGACCGAGATTCCCTACAAGGAGCAAAAACCAGTAAAAATGGCATTGACATCTGGCGACAGATCAAAACGAATGCGCAAAGCAAAATACTCTCTGGACGACATTTTCCATGTTATCGTTGAATTAGACTCTGAATTGTCGGACTCCAGTTTTGTGATCGAAAACAAATGTGAGATACCAGCATCAGCTGATCGGTCCCTAGCTGATCGTGTTGCTGAACAGGTTCGTGTAGCCAACATAGCTATGGTAACAATGACAAGAGATACAAACCAGATTGCAATGCACTGCAACCGCGACCGCCCCTGCCATGCAAAGACAGCCTGGCAGCCAGTCAGCCGCGCATTCCTGATGAACTGGTGGCCACAGCACACAACAATAGACATTTTATGTTGACTTCTGTGCGAAACCATAGCTTAGTGTTATTTGCGAAAAACTGTATTTTTCTAAAGAAAAAATGCAGCCCTCAAAGTGTTAAGCACTCTGTGATAAAAATGATCTGGTCCTGGTGATTGGTTTGATTTCAGCCTATTTAATCTGAGCAGCTCTTCTCCCTCTACAATTTCCAAATCCCTCAAAATCTCTACCTGCTGCAGGGACATCGAACTGTTGGCCGTAAGTCTGGGTCCCTATTACTTGCCCAGAGAGTTTGGACACATCATTGTAGTTATTGTTTACATCCCTCCTCGGGCGGATGTGGAGATAGCGGGTGTCATCATCCATTCCGCTGTTGCTAAACAACAAATGCAGTACCCGGAGGTGCTTGTGCTAATCGCTGGAGACTTTAACCATGTGACGCTGGACAAAACATTACCTGCCTTCTCCTAGTATGTGGATTATAACACCCAGGGAAATAGGACTATTGACCTACTGTATGCAAATGTTAAAGACGCATACAGCGCCACCCCACTGCCTGTGCTTGGGAAAGCAGATCATAACCTGGTTCTGCTTCAGCCTCACTACAAACCAAGAGTGAGGGAGCTACCTACAACCGCACGCTCATTCTGGAAGAGGTCCCCTGAGGCAGAGCAGGCTCTGAGAGACTGGGATATCCTGCAGGGATCATATAGTGAGAACATTGAAGAGGCAGTTGACTGCACTACTGATTACATCAACTTCTGTATGGACATTGTAGTTACAGTAAGAACAGTACACTGCTATGCTAACAACAACCCATGGATTACAAGTGACATCAAAGGCCTTTTGAACCAGAAGAAAATGGCTTTTAAAGGTGGTGATCAGCATGAGCTCAAGCGTGTGCAGAAGGAACTTAGAGTCCAGCTCAGGGCGGCGAAGGAGCAGTACAGGAGAAAGCTGGAGCAGAACTTGCAGAAAAACAGCATGAAGGAAGTGTGGGATGGGATGAAGATCATCACTGGCAGCAGCTCGAAGCAGGGTGCCACCATCGAGAGAAACGTGGAGAGAAAACCAGATAAACAACTTCTTCAACAGGTTTGACCACCATAACCCAATCTCAACTCAGAGTGCTGCACCCTCCACCCATCCTTCTGCTGATACCAGCATAGGAGAGAGTTTCCCCCCACCCACAATTACAGCAGCCCAGGTAAGCAGAGAGTTGAGGACACTTCGTGCCAGCAAAGCAGTGGGTCCAGATGGAGTAGCGCCACTACTGCTGGAGCCCTGTGCGCTGGAGCTGGGAAGTCCTCTACAGCACATCTTCAACCTGAGCGTGGAACAGGTGAGAGTCCCGAGACTTTGGAGAACATCTTGCATCACCCCAGTCCCAAAGGTACCACGTCCTAGTCAGCTGAATGACTTCCGGCCTGTCGCTATGATGTCACATGTGATGAAGACCATGGAGGGGCTACTACTTCACCACCTGAGGCCACAGGTCCACCACACCCTCGACCCTCTGCAGTTCGCATACCAGGAGAAGGTGGGAGCGGAGGATGCCATCATTTATATGCTACACCGATCCCTCTCCCACTTGGACAGAGGCAGTGGTGCTGTAAGAATTATGTTTCTGGACTTCTCTAGCGCCTTCAACACCATCCAACCTCTGCTCCTTAGGGACAAGCTGATAGATAGATAGATAGATAGATAGATAGATAGATAGATAGATAGATAGATAGATAGATAGATAGATAGATAGATAGATAGATAGATAGATAGATAGATAGATAGATAGATAGATAGATAGATAGATAGATACTGATACAAAAAAAAAAATATTAAATTAAATAGAAATAAAAATGCATGTAAAAGCAGACAATAACTTTGAATGTTAGCATTTACTCCCCCGGGTGGAATTGAAGAGTCGCATAGTGTGGTGGAGGAACGATCTGCTCAGTCTGTCAGTGGAGCTGCTTCTCTGTCTGGAGATGACACTGTTCAGTGGATGCAGTGGATTATTCATGATTGACAGGAGTTTGATTAGTGCCCGTCGCTCTGCCACAGATGTTAAACTGTCCAACTTTACTCCTACAATAGAGCCTGCCTTCTTAACAAGTTTGTCCAGGCGTGAGGCGTCTTTCATCTTTATGCTGCCTTCCCAGCACACCACCGCGTAGAAGAGGGCGCCACAACGTCTGGTAGAACATCTGCAGCATCTTATTGCAGATGTTGAAGGACGCCAACCTTCTAAGGAAGTATAGTCGGCTCTGACCTTTCTTACACAGAGCATCAGTATTGGCAGTCCAGTCCAGTTTATCATCCAGCTGCACTCCCAGGTATTTATAGGTCTGCACCATCTGCACAGTCACCTCTGATGATCACAGGGTCCATGAGGGGCCTAGGCCTCCTAAAATCCACCACCAGCTCCTTGGTTTTGCTGTCTTTGATTAGCTTCCTGTACTCCTCCTCCTGCCCACTCCTGATGCAGCCCACCATAGCAGTGTCGTCAGCGAACTTTTGTATGTGGCAGGACTCCGAGTTGTATTGGAAGTCTGATGTATGTTGGCTAAACAGGACCGGAGAAAGTACAGTCCCCTGCGGCGCTCCTGTGTTGCTGACCACAATGTCAGACCTGCAGTTCCCAAGATGCACATATTGAGGTCTGTCTGTAAGATAGTCCATGATCCATGGCACAAGGTGTGAGTCTACTCCCATCTCAGTCAGTTTGTCTCTAAGGAGCAGAGGTTGGATGGTGTTGAAGGTGCTAGAGAAGTCCAAAAACATAATTCTTACAGCACCACTGCCTCAGTCCAAGTGGGAGAGGGATCGGTGTAGCATACAGATGATGGCATCCTCCGCTCCCACCTTCTCCTGGTATGCGAACTGCAGAGGGTCGAGGGTGTGGTGGACCTGTGGCCTCAGGTGGTGAAGCAGCAGCTGCTCCATGGTCTTCATCACATGTGACGTCAGAGCAACAGGCCGGAAGTCATTCAGCTCACTAGGACGTGATACCTTTGGGACTGGGGTGATACAAGATGTTTTCCAAAGTCTCAGGACTCTCCCCTATTCCAGGCTCAGGTTGAAGATGCGCTGTTGAGGACTCCCCAGCTCCAGCGCACAGGCCTTCAGCAGTAGTGGCGATGCACCATCTGGACCCGCTGCTTTGCTGGCATGAAGTCTTCTCAGCTCTCTGCTCAAATGCAATACAACTCGGAGTCCTGCCACATGTAAAAGTTAACTGATGACACTGCTATGGTGGGCTGCATCAGGAGTGGGCAGGAGGAGGAGTACAGGAACCTAATCAAGGACTTTGTTAAATGGTGCAACTCAAACCACCTACAACTGAACACCAGCAAAACTAAAGAGCTGGTGGTGGATTTTAGAAGGACCAGGCCCCTCATGGACCCCATGATCATCATAGGTGACTGTGTGCAGATGGTACAGACCTATAAATACCTGGGAGTGCAGCTGATGATAAACTGGACTGGACTGCCAATACTGATGCTCTGTGCAAGAGAGGACAGAGCCGACTATACTTCATTAGAAGGCTGGCGTCCTTCAACATCTGCAATAAGATGCTGCAGATGTTCTACCAGACGGTTGTGGCGAGCGTCCTCTTCTACGCGGTGGTGTGTTGGGGAGGCAGCATAAAGAAGAGGGACGCCACACGCCTGGACAATCTGGTGAGGAAGGCAGGCTCTATTGTAGGCACGGAGCTGGACAGTCTGACATCCGTGGCAGAGCGACGGGCGCTGAGCAGACTCCTGTCAGTCATGGAGAATCCACTGCATCCACTGAACAGGATCATCTCCAGACAGAGGAGCAGCTTCAGAGACAGACAGACTGCTGTCACCGTCCTGCTCCACTGACAGACTGAGGAGATCGTTCCATATCCACACTATGCGACTCTTCAGTTCCACCTGGGGTGGGGGGGGGACATTAACATTATACAATGATATTGTCTGTTGCACCTGCATTTTTATCACTAGTTAATATTGTTTTTTATCAGTATGCTGCTGCTGGAGTATGTGAATTTCCCCTTGGGGATTAATAAAGTATCTATCTATCTAACCACCGTGAGGTTATCCACTTGCTCACTTGTGAAGAAGACCTCAGAAAAATGCGAGTTTAGGGCATCCGCAGTTTCATCGTCTGTATCTTTTAATTCCCCTTTGCTATTCCTGATGCACTTCATCTCCTCCTTAACTGTTCTTTTACTACTAAAATACTGAAAGAATCTCTTACGGTCGTCTTTCACCTTATCTGCTGTATTCCTCTCTAACCACCTTTTAGCCTTCCTGATATTCTTAATGGTTGCCCTCATGTTCTCATTAGTCATAAACACCTTTTGTTTGTTGTTTTTTTTTTAACTCTTTATTATTCCACTGCAGAGTTTTTAAAAACTTCCTATTAATTCTAAATGTATGCTATGCGCCTGTCCTGCATTACATGTAATACAAATATTTATCCATTTCTGAGGCATATTTATAGGGCATTGAAAGGAAGAATGAAGCACAAATTGTTAAACTGGTTGGAATAAAAACCTGCTGGCAATGCCACCGCCTTGTTCCACTCTCCCAAAAGGTCAATCAACCTTTAAACCCATGAAAAGGTGACACAAATACCACACTGATCCAGTGACTGTCCTCATGTCCATCTTGCAGTTGTTCTACCCTGGCAACCAGGATGTACATATTTCTTTAAAATAAAAAATGTCGGAGCTGATCACGTGACGGTGGGAGATATCCAAGCCCAACTCACCTTGAAAATGCCAATCCAGTCTTTAGAGGACCATGCATGCGCAGGACTTAGGGTGTAGTGACACTCCACACGGCTCTGGGGAATATAACTCTGGGCCACATTATGGAACGTCACCTTCTCCATGGGACAGTCCTGTGAGACGCTCACCTGAAGCCACTCCATTCACAGCAGCTCATTGATGAGGAGCTAAGGAGAGAGAAGGGAGCAACTGGGTATTAGAAGTAATGATGTTGTGCCAATCTTAATGTTACAGAGGTCTCACTCTTTGAAAGGCGCTATATCAAACACAGCACGTGACTGGATACAATGCAGTTTGTTCCACATAAGCAGGTCTGTTTAGTGACTGAAACGATATTTACATTTCTAGTGCCACACATTCTGGAATCTTCTACAGGGGGAGACCAATGTCAGCCCCTGCCCACCAGCCTAAACAAAGCTCTCCGAGTCAGAAACACATACAGAAACAAAACAACTAAGGAATTTAGCCTGGAAATCCCAAAGTTAAAGGTTCAAACTATGCAGCCACCTTTCCATGCAACTACCCAGTGGAGCTGAACTTACCTGCTGAGACACTGACACTGTGTTCAATAGGAAAACAACATTTTGAACCGTAACCACTATGAAAGAAGCTTTAGTGAAATAAAAATAAAAAAGCGGGTACTATGGAGTAGTGGTTAAGGATTTGGACTTTAAACTCTGATGTGGTGGGTTCAGATCCCACTATGGACACTGTGTGATTATGAGTGAGTCGCTCCGATTGGGAAAAAGAAAGAAATGGAACGAATTGTGTTCACAAATGCTCTAAGCTAGTTTTGAGAAATAACAAGCAGTAACAATAACAAATGAACTGGTTCCGATCTGCCCACCATGCTAAGATATTTTTAAATTCATTCTTTAGAGCTAAAACGTGTCGATCGCCCTTTTTTTTTTTTTTTTTTGCTATTTTAATTCCCAAGAGATAAATAGATAAAGGTGTTAAATAATAGATAAAAAGGCACCACATAACAGATAGAAATAAGAAGCTCTATAAGATAGAGAATAGGATACAGATATGAAAAGCATTATGCACAAATGTGGGTCCCCTTGTCATTGTGCTGATTTGAATGCCTGTCACTGCTCAATGCTGATTACTTGCAACACCAAATTGGTTGGAAGAGCTTGTTAAGCCATAAACTTCATAGACCGGTGTGTCCAATCATGAGAAATGGTATTTAAGGTGGTCAATTGCAAGTTGTGCCTCCCTTTGACTCTCCTCTGAAGAGTGACAGACAGCATGGGATCCTCAAAGCAACTCTCAAAATATCTGAAAACAAAGATTGTTCAGTCTCCTGGTTTAGGGGAAGGCTACAAAAAGCGATCTCAGAGGTTTAAACTGTCAGCTTCAACTGTAAGGAATGGAATCAGGAAATGGAAGGCCACAGGCACAGTTGCTGTTAAACCCAGCAGGTCTGGCAGGCCAAGAAAAATACAGGAGTGGCATATGAGCAAGCAGGATTGTGAGAATGGTTACAGACAACCCACAGATCACCTCCAAAGACCTGCAAGAACATCTCGCTGCAGATGGTGTATCTGTACATCGTTCTACAATTCAGCACAATTTGCACAAAGAACATCTGTATGGCAGGGTGATGAGAAAGAAGCCCTTTCTGCACTCGCGCCACCAACAGAGTCGCTTGTTGTATGCCAATGCTCATTTAGACAAGCCAGATTCATTTGGTCATAACAAAGAGTGCTTTGCATGGAGGAAGAAGGACACCACATTCCAAGACAAACACCTGCTACCTACTGTCAAATTTGGTGGAGGTTCCATCATGCTGTGGGGCTGTGTGGCTAGTTCAGGGACTGGGGGTCCTTGTTAAAGTTGAGGGTTGGATGAATTCAACTGAATATCAACAAATTCTTCAGGATGATGTTCAAGCATCAGTCACAAAGTTGAAGTTACGCAGGTATTGGATATTCCAACAAGACAATGACCCAAAACACAGTTGGAAATCTACAAAGGTATTCATGCAGAGGAAGAAGTACAATGTTCTGGAATGGCCGTCACAGTCCCCTGACTTGAATATCATCGAAAATCTATGGGATGATTTGAAGCAGGCTGTCCATGCTCAGCAGCCATCAAATTGAAGTGAACTGGAGAGATTTTGTAATGAAGAATGGTCAGAAATACCTCCATCCAGAGTCCAGACACTCATCAAAGGCTGCAGGAGGACAGCGTCGAGAGGCTCAAAGGAGCAAAAGGAGGCTCAACTCAGTATTGATGTCATATCTCAAATGTATGCACCTGTCTAATTTTATTATGATGCATATTGCATATTTTCTGTTAATCCAATAAACTTAATGTCAGTGCTGAAATACTACTGTGTCCATAAGGCATGTCAGATATTAAAAGGAAGTTCAGCCAATGAGAAACAAAAATCCAAAGAATTAAGAGGGGTTCCCAAACTTTTTCATATGACTGTAAAGATATACCGTATATCTTCCAATAGTAGTCCCGGCGTTTAATCAAAAAATTATTCGGACGGCCCGGCGTTTAAAAGAGACCGGATATTATTAAGCCAGACGGAATGGTGATGGGTAAGCGGATTCATTTGGCAGTAAAATACGGTATGGTACCGTATTTACGGTCACAAAATGTAGGCAACAACACCGGATGAACATTTCAGGATTTAATGAAATTATCAGTACAGCAGTACGGTCTTATTAAAGCAGTATATACAGTATGGTACTACCCTAAGCATGAACAACAGGTACGGTAGACGTCAACTTTCTTGCCAATGATGCCACCAGCACTGGCCTGCACCAGTCCGAATTTCGCATGAAAATGCTCATCAGCCCGACAAGTCCCCTGCGGAACATAAGGAAATGCAATAAGCTACAAACTCATGCATATACGTATACATTACGACATGAGACTGGATAAGATACAATAAAAGTACAGTACTTACCATCTACTCGTCGTCTGAATAGGTAATGATTGCTTTGTTATTTGTGAGTTCTTCTTCATCTTCCTCTTCTTGTGATGGCAGTACAGGTACTCCCATTGCTCGTTGTCGCGCAGTAATCAGTTTTATCAGGATTAACGTGCCGAAGATGGCATTTTCATGTTCATGTTCTTCCTGCCGGGTTATGATTGACGTGGAGACGAAAGGTCAAAATGTACACAAAGAAAATTCTTTTTGACTTTCTCGCTTCCTCGATAGCATCCGATGACAAAACATTTTTGACACGAAAAGGTACTTACCGTATGATTCACTGCAGGAGGGCGGTAGCCCAGGTGGTACGAAAAGAGGATTAGCGTACGAAAAAGGCGGTGGGTCATTGGAGATCGGCGTTTACTACAGACCGGCGCTTAAAGGAGACCAGTTACTATTAGAGACCGGCGTCTATTTGTCGCGACATCTCTTCAAACCTGGCGTTTATTGGAAACGGGCGTCAATAAGAAGCCGGCCACTACTAGAGGATATACGGTATATATATATATATATATATATATATACACAGGGTGAGCCAAAATTATGTTGACAGTTGCATTCAAAATATAGAACTTTTTTATCGAACAAATTTTGCAAACAACTTAAACTGTAATTTTGACAACATATTTTCAACCATCCAACGAGGCATTTAGACTTATAAAATATCCAGAGGTGCTTGTCAAAAGTTGTACTGCACTGAACAATATCTTAGAAAAGGAACGAATAGTAAATATTTTTTGTAAACCAACTACACTTCCTGGTAATGTTAACAATCTCTGTCCACTGACATGTTAAAGTAACTTTTTAAACAACTTTATCATCATTAAGCTGCATTATATTTAAACTAATAAATAAGAACAATAAAATAAATAATAGTGCAACTTCCAGTAATAATACTATTACTTCAAGACTTCAAGCCCATGTACATTAGATAGATAGATAGATAGATAGATAGATAGATAGATAGATAGATAGATAGATAGATAGATAGAAATGAAAGGCACTATATAATAGATAGATAGATAGATAGATAGATAGATAGATAGATAGATAGATAGATAGATAGATAGATAGATAGATAGATAGATATGAAAGGCACTATGTAATAGATAGATAGATAGATAGATAGATAGATAGATAGATAGATACTTTATTAATCCCAAGGGGAAATTCACATAATCCAGCAGCAGTATACAGTATTCACCAAAAATAAAATAAAATAAAATAAAACAAGTGCAACTTGGTGATGACATCTTTACCAACTGAACCATCATTAAGGCAAATTGCATTAAGGAAGGAAGGTAGGCAGGTATTTTATTAATCCCACGGGGAAATTCACATAATATGGACCTTGCTTCAGCCCACAGAGACATATATTTATGGGACAGCAGGTTGGGGGAAGGAAAAAAGAAAAGATAGAACAGAAGGAGGTTAAAGAAGGGAAAAGGCAGTTATGGGAGACAACCCAGAACGAGCTGGGGCTCCGTGAGGGAACGCAGGCTGAGGCGCTCTAGGGGCTGCTTCGCGTGTAGAGTGGGGCGAGCAAAATGTAAGACCTCCCAACAGATCCGAGGAACGACTGAGTGAGTGCGAAGGAAAACAGGAGGTGTGCCAACCTTGAACGGTCTGGCTGAGCAGTACGGCAGCAGCCAAGACAGGGGATCGGCAGAAAGAAATTTGTGCTGCAGAGGATCCGCCGGCAACACCAGTGATGGGTGAGCCGGGCTGTGATCGGGTGAGGAGAGAGACTGCATTTTAACCTCTAGTTTAACAGATTTATTTATTATGGATTTTATCCCCATGTTTCACTGGTTTTATGGATTTGCTATTTATTTGGGTACTGTATTTTAATTTTTTTTAACACTGCACAATGGACATTTGTTTTTACTTTTGACGGTTTTTAATAAAAGCACTTGAGCACTTTCCACCATCCCCTGGCTTCAATGAGATTTGTCAGCTCATCTCAGTCATAACTATCAATGGCGTTGGTTCAACAGACTCCCATGTGGGAAGAGGGAGTCTGCAATGGACCGGCGTCAACAACAACAACAACATTTATTTATATAGCACATTTTCATACAAACAGTAGCTCAAAGTGCTTTACATAATAAAGAATAGAAAAATGAAAGACACAATAAGAAAACAAAATAAATCAACATTAATTAACATCGAATAAGAGTAAGGTTCAATGGCCAGGGGGGGGCAGAAAAAAACAAAAAAACTCCATATGGCTGGAGGAAAAAATAAAATCTGTAGGGATTCCAGACCATGAGACCACCCAGACCCCACTACACTATTACACAGTATTCAAGTATTGGAAAAAAAAGCAAAAAACAAGTGCAACTTGGCTTGCAGTATTATCCAATAGTATACAAATAGTATTCAAATCAACATCACTGACTGATTCACAGTATTCGCACATTTGAACATAATAATGGTCCACATCCAACAGCTTTCCAATCCCGGCTGAAGACTCACAACTTCAGTTCAGCACACCCTGACTAGAGCTGCTGATTAACTGTGAAGACTGCATCTCTGTTGTCACTCATTAGCACTAAAACATAAGGAATATCCATCCATCCATTTTTCAACCCGCTGAATCCGAACACAGGGTCACGGGGGTCTGCTGGAGCCAATCCCAGCCAACACAGGGCACAAGGCAGGAACCAATCCTGGGCAGGGTGCCAACCCACCGCAGGACACACCCAAACACACCCACACACCAAGCACACACTAGGGCCAATTTAGAATCACCAAAGTACCTAACCTGTATGTCTTTGGACTGTGGGAGGAAACCCACGCAGACACGGGGAGAACATGCAAACTCCACGCAGGGAGGACCCGGGAAGCGAACCCAGCAGTGCTACCACTGCACCACCGTGCCGCCCCTCATGAGGAATATAATAGTTATAATTTGATATTAACCCTCACCTATTCTGTTTCTCTTCTAGGCACTCAAATGTGGCACTTGGTGCCCACGGTCCACCTGCAAAGTTGTTTTGTCTGCCTAAGGTAAAGTCATACCTGATGTAGGATCACAGAAATCATGGGAAAGAGGGGTCATTTCATTGGATTAGCGCTATATTAGCTGTGGAATGGCCAAATGGGGAAGGTAGCTTGATGAATGAGGTCTCCAGGACTCTAAACAAATCCAAATCATATTATGGGATGTCATCTACTGTTAAATTCTACTCCGTACTTTTTATAATGTATTGAGGATTTGTTCTGTTCTGTATATTGTATTGTATTGACCCCCTTTTTCTTTTTGATACCCACTGCACGCCCAACCTACCTGGTAAAGGGGTCTCTCTCTTTGAACTGCCTTTCCTGAGGGTTCTTCCATTTTTTTCCCCTAAAAGGGTTTTTTTGGGAGTTTTTTCTTGTCTTCTTAGACAGTCAAGGCTGGGGGGCTGTCAAGAGGCAGGGCCTGTTAAAGCCCATTGTGGCACTTCTTGTGTGATTTTGGGCTACACAGAAATAAATTGTATTGTATATTAGACAGACAGACAGATAGATATGAAAGGTACTATATAATAGATAGATAGATATGAAAGGCACTATATGATAGATAGATAGATAGATAGATAGATAGATAGATAGATAGATAGATAGATAGATAGATAGATAGATAGATAGATAGATAGATAGAAAAGGTACTATATAATAAAGAGACAGACAAATGTGAAAGGCGCACTATGAAAGAAATATGACAGTTATAACAGAGAGAGTCAGTCCAGAGTATAACTGTGTCTGTTTATAACGGGTGGTAAGGGGTCATGACAGCCCCCAATTTGGTCGTCATCTTCTTTACTGACACTTTCCTCATTGAGATCACACTCACTGCTGTATATCCACTGGCCCTTCCTGATGTGTTTCGGACATTTCCTGAACTGCTATGGTGTTCATTATATAAAGGTGGACTGCTGTCACTGAATTGGCACTAGTGTGTGGTTGGGGTGTGTTTAGGACTAAGCGGGTTACAAAATGACTGACTGGCTGATTAAACGTTCATTTTATTTTCACATTGTATTTCCAGGACATGGAACTTGACGGGAGTGTGTGCTGCAACCATTGGGTTTCCTCTTTCTTGTTGCCTGTTAGACGATTCATCTTAGCATAAAGGGTGGAGTGTGCAGAAAGATCAGAAAACGTTACAGTTATAGATCATGACAATTTAACTCTTCCCATATTGCAAAAAAAGTTAATTGACTAAACAAAGAGTTTCATAATGCTGCTGCACCTAATCAGACAGACATCCTTAACTTCTAACACCTCTTTCAGAGTCTACATTGCAAAAAAAAATAATGTTAAATTTACGGTAAAGCACGGGCAGCTGGGTTGCCAGAATTTTATCATAAAAAAGGAGACAATATTTTTAGGTTTACAGCATAACCTTGTAGAAAGTAACTTTTTTTTTTTCTTTACAACACATTCCAACAGAAGGGGATGTTTAACCATAGCCAGAAATCCATGCACTATAATAAAAAAGCCAATCAATAAACCATTAGAAAGTATTGTCAGGATCAAACCCGAGTAGACAGTTTGCATCAGTAAAGTAACAACCACCAATAGCAAACATGCACAATTTAATTATACACATTGAAAACAATTCAATGTTTAAGGAAGTTATGGCACATTGTCTGCCGGAGAAGTAAAATTTGCTTTTGTGGTGTAGGGTGCCCTACAGGTGTGCCAGCTTATCAAATACAGCCCACCATAAATCAGCTTCCATAACCTCAAAAAACCTTCAGCACGCAGGGAAGAATATGTCTGCTAACTTGGTTTACATTTTTTTCCCTTCTGTTCAAAGGTAGGCGGTTCACCAGGAATGATATGGTAAAAAGGAGGCGTGTCGTTATGCTAATAGCGTAACTTTGGTGTTATTGACTCAGCGGTCTCGCTATTTAACAGTTTTACACTTGAAAATTAACAGAAATGTATAAATGTATCAGTAAACGAAATGTAGCAAATTTTAAAGGTAGAAAAATATTGATTTCATAAAACTTGGCTGTAAAAAATAATGAAATATATTGTTTAAGATATAAAGGTCATTTTTATTAGAACACAAGGTACCTTTCCTTTTTTCAGAACAGGTATTGTACTTTCACCAATCACAGTATTTTTACCGGTAAATTTACTGACATTAGTTACAGTGTACAACTTCCCATGGGTACCTACAGTATAGACGCCTATATATTAATTACTAGCTTCAAATATATTGCCATTTCACTTTGGCAATCGCGTGCATGTTCTATAAATCACAAAATTTTAACAGGATGGTCACTCATCTCAGTTTTCTTCATTGTCTTTGAAAATGCCAACTAAAACGATTGCCCGGGTTTATTCGGATGCAAACAGGCCGGTGTCTTTCAAGTGGCCCTACTTTAATGAAGTCAAGTCAAGTGAAGTTGGGGAGCATGCACTGGTACAGCGCGTTGCCGCACCCACTACATGATGAAACAACTCGGGATCCCGGTCAGCAACCCCCCAGGCAGACACGTGGTCCAGTCCCACCCTCCGGAAATGACCCTCTATCTGCCGCTGCCAGGTGTTATGTGGGCGACCCTTTGGCCTGGTCCAGCCACTCGGGTCCTCAACAATGAGGATTCCCCTCGGGTAATCGCGCCACGTGTCTGTAGTGCTGTAAATGACACTCCCTCACAGTACAGGTCATGTGCCTCTGTTTCCTTTAGAAACAAAAGCTCCCTAAATGGAATAAGTTCTTTTAAATTGCGGCATTTTAAGTAACCGAAAAGTATAGAGATATGATATTAAAAGGTGATATCCCTCCCATAGTGATACACCGGTACAAATCACATAAGAGAAATGAACTTAGCTTTCTTTACTTAGACGATTTATGTGGCATTACAAATGGAGGAAGCCATAGGAGACGATACACAAGGTGGGAACTTGATGTATACAGTCTGCCATTTTCCGTTGCTGCACTGAAAGGATTTTCCAGACGGATGACATCATCCACCCATCGGCTTCGAAAGGTTTGGCCGTCGTTGTCCAAGCCATTTTATACTGTCTGCTCCACGTGTAGGCCCCTCTCTGGTCTCCAAACAAGGAAAGGAACAAAATACAGAAATAGCACAATGCCTACCCTCGCAGTTGTCCCCTTCATTCTCCAAACTGCTAAACTAGTGGTTTCTAAATGCAGCGCCTGGCCCGTGTGTGCCAAACTTGGCCTGCACATGTGAATGAATCCATAAAATAATTTCTTGTACAGAGCACAGTGACATTAAACTTACATTTGTGTTACAGTCTCATTCAGGACTCCATGAGCAACACAAAGTCACACCAGTGGTACCCAAGGATTCTCTTAAGGGACACACATGAAGGAGTCCAGTCTTCATCTCAGGTCACTGGATAGCGTCCATATCTCACAAAACAGGAAGCACCAGGACTCTAAAGACTTGGACCTTTGTCGTTTTGCAGATATCAGGAGTGCCACACACCACTTTCCAGTGACCTCATGACCCCCTATGCTCTTCCAATCCGTCTACTGAATTCATAGGAAATGTCACCAGAGTCATGAATGTCACTGCCGAGGTAAGTAAACCTCTCGACGAAGCCGACACTCTCTCCGCAAACAGACATACTGCTAATGGCCGTGCCCAAGATATCATCAAAGGCCTGGATGTTGGTTTTTATCAGGACCCTCGCAAGCCCAGGCAATCAGACTCCCCACTCAGTCTCTCGAGCGTCCTGCTCAGAGCCTCCATTGACTCCGCGAAGATCACGGCATCGTCAGCAAAGTCAAGATCCGTGAACCTTTCTTCACCAATGGATGCCCCACAGCCGCTGCACCCCACAACCCTGCCCAACACCCAATCCATACTTTAATGAAGGTGGGCCAGTAATCCAGTACGAATGACCTTCCCCGTTTCTCAGTCACAGCATTTCCAACACTGATATTCTCACCTTCCCTTTTGCTCCGGAACTGAGCTTCGCTCTAAAACACTCTGCCTGATTCTCTCCACGGAGCATTTGGTTCTGTTTTCATCGTTATGATTTGCTGATTATCAGATTGTTGGTCACGGTCATTGACGTTAAATAATTGCACTTAGTGCTGAGCGCTGCTCGAGGAGCCACTCTACAAAATTGACGATGTCGTGTTTAGAAGCCATCATTGAGCCTGTACACTCTTAACAATAAAGATGCTGGAGTGGTCCTGCAGAGCAATGCCAAAGGGGAACCATTGTGGATTCCCAAAAGACCCATCCACGTGAATGTTCCATTGAGTTAGATCCATTAACAGGCTCCATACAGTAAATAACCACGAAGGGATGGAAAGAGGTTTGTGAAATACCTGTGGGTCCTGACTTCATAACAACTCCTGCTGCATTCAAACAGCACCACAGGCCAAGTTCACGCTTTCTTAATCTGTTTGTGTCCTGCTAGGCAGCCAGCCATGAAATAAACATTTTCTTTCCCACATATGAGGAGGTTTTTTTTCAAAGTATAAAAAGCCAACTTCATAGGCAAATACCACTCAAAAAAATGAACTAAAGGGGATGTTCAATGTGTGTATTTAATTTAAGTTGCTTCATGAAGTTATGGGAAAGAGTGATGATAAGTGAGCAGCAACATGGTTTCATGCCAAGAAAGAGCACCACAGATGTGATGTTTGCTCTTATGGTGTTGATGGAGAAGTAGAGAGAAGGCCGGAAGGAGTTGCATTGTGTCTTTGTGGACCTGGAGAAAGCAAATGACAGGGTGACTGAGAGGAGCTGTGGTATTGTATGATGAAGTCGAGAGTGGCAGAGAAGTACTTAAGAGTTGTACAGGATATGTACGAGGGAAGTGTGACCGTGGTGAGGTCTGCGGTAGGAGTGACGGAGGTGGGATCACATCAGGGATCGGCTCTGAGCCCTTTCTTATTGGTAATGGTGATGGACAGGTTGACAGACGAGATGAGACAGGAGTCCCTGTGGACTGTGATGTCTGCTGATGACATTGTGATCTGTAGTGAGAGAAGGGAGCAGGTTGAGGAGACCCTGGAGAGGTGGAGATATGAGAGGAGAGGAATGAAGGTCAGTAGGACCACCAAGACAGAATACATGTGTGTGAATGAGAGGGAGGTCAGTGGAATGGTGAGGATGAGGGAGTAGAGTTGGTGAGGATGGAGGAGTTTAAATACTTGGAATCAACAGAACACAGTAATGTGGAAGAGAGGTGAAGACGAGAGTACAGGCAGGGTGGAGTGGGTGGAGAAGAGTGTCAGGAGTGATTGGTGACACACGGGTATCAGCAAGAGTGAAAGCGAAGGTCTACAGGACAGTAGTGAGACCAGCTATGTTATATGGGTTGGTGACGGTGGCACAGGAGACAGAGCTGGAGGTGGCAGAGTTAAAGATGCTAAGATTTGCATTGGGTGTGACGAGGATGGACAGGTTTAGAAATGAGGACATTAGAGGGTCAGCTGAAGTTAGTTGGACGGTTGGGAGACAAAGTCAGAGAGGTGAGATTGTGTTGATTTGGACAATTTGAGAGAAGGATGCTAAGGATAGAGCTGACAGGGAAGAGGAAACGAGGAAGGCCTAAGAGAAGGTTTATGGATGTGGTGAGAGAGGACATGCAGGTGATGGGTGTGACAGAGCAAAATGATGAGGACAGAGAGATATGGAAGAAGATGATCCACTGTGGCGACCCCTCACGGGAGCAGCCGAAAGAAGAAGAAGAAGAATTTAAGTCTCTTAAGTTAAAATAGTTATGTTTGGTGTCATTAGATTTGACTAGATTAAATTAGATAAATTAAACTTTATTAATCCACCTGGGAAATTTAGAAACTACAGCAGTACAAAAAATAAAAAACAACAATACCAACTCACAGGACAGATAATACAACCAATCAATCATTCAATTAGTAAATAAATAAAAATAAAATTAACAGTGTGGCAGGTGGGGGATGCCCTCGACCCTCTGCAGTTCGCATACCAGGAGAAAGTGGGAGCGGAGGATGCCATCATCTGTATGCTACACCCACTTGGACAGAGGCAGTGGTGCTGTAAGAATTATGTTCCTGGACTTCTCTAGCGCCTTCAACACCAACCAACCTCTGCTCCTCAGGGACAAGCTGACAGAGATGGGAGTAGATTCATACCTGGTGCCATGGATCATGGACTATCTTACAGACAGACCTCAGTATGTGCATCTCGGGAGCTGCAGGTCTGACATTGTGGTCAGCAGCACAGGAGCGCCACAGGGGACTGGACTTTCTCCGGTCCTGTTCAGCCAACATACATCAGACTTCCAATACAACTCGGAGTCCTGCCACATGTAAAAGTTCACTGACGACACTGCTATGGTGGGCTGCATCAGGAGAGGGCAGGAGGAGGAGTATAGGAACCTAATCAAGGACTTTGTTAAATGGTTTGACTCAAACCACCTACACCTGAACACCAGCAAAACCAAGGAGCTGGTGGTGGATTTTAGGAGGCCCAGGCCCCTCATAGACCCCTTAATCATCAAAAGTGACTGTGCAGAGGGAGCAGACCCATAAATACCTGGGAGTGCAGCTGGATGATAAACTGGACTGGACTGCCAACAATGATGATCTGTACAAGAGAGGACAGAGCCGACTACACTTCCTTAGTAGGCTGGCGTCCTTCAACATCTGCAATAAGATGCAGCAGATATTCTATCAGACGGTTGTGGCGAGCGCCCTCTTCTACACGGTGGTGTGCTGGGGAGGCAGCATAAAGAAGAAGGACACCTCACGCCTGGACAAACTGGTGAGGAAGGCAGGTTCTATTGTAGGCACTGAACTGGACAGTTTGACATCCATGGCAGAGCGACGGGCGCTGATGTCTGATAGCAGTAGACAGAAAAGACTCTTAGGGGGGGCTTCTTAGCACACAGTGGTGGAATGAGCCCCTCTGGGTAAACGTGCTCCAGCAGAGTGCCTCCTGGAGGGGCTGGAGGGGATTTTTCATGGTGGCAACCAATTACTTAACATTTTCAAGTTACACTGACTTATAATTTGTTAGATGTCACACTAATGCAGTTCATTTTTGTGCTATCAGAATATTTTCTTTCCATTTTTCATTTATTATTGTATCTATTTGTTTCTCTTTATGAGCATAAAGTTTTACTCTGCTGGCCAAGCTCTCTTTCTCAGGGGTGGGGGTTGATTTGTTTCGAACCTTTTTGTTTTTGTTTTTTTTTTTCTTTTTGTAAAACTCGAGTTATGTGTATGGAGTGTTATTTGATTTTAAAAAGTTCAATAAAATCAAAAAAAAAAAACGAAAAAAAAAAACAATATTTTCTTTCAACAGAAGCATAAGCCGTTTCAGGCACTGCTGTCATTGCTCACTTATTTTATGTTAACCTTCCTCAAAATTAATCCTTTTCTAATCCTTGAAACATGGTGTTCCCATTTTTCCCCTCTACAGAAAAGCTGATTTAACTTAAAAAAATCAAGTTTAACGTGCAGTGCATAAATATTCTTGTTTTGCATAAAGTCAGACATTTTGCTTAAAGAACCCCGCCCCCTTTTGCTGACAACACCTTCCATGGGATCTTCACACATTTGTAAACTTGGAAAGGAAGTTAAACACTTGTAGTAAATTGATTGGGTTTTGTGGGGTTATGATCTATTCTTAATACACTTTGGTCACCCTACATCAGAAGAGCATCTTCTTCTATGTTTCCAATACAACAATATAGTTAATGTTAAGAATATAAAGATACAATCAACTAAAATCGAACACATTTACCTTCTGCCATAATAAGTGACCCGCTACACATTTAATGAGCCTTTTGTGATAGATAGATAGATAGATAGATAGATAGATAGATAGATAGATAGATAGATAGATAGATAGATAGATAGATAGATAGATAGATAGATAGATAGATAGATAGATAGATAGATAGATAGATAGATAGATAGATAGATAGATAGATAGATAGATCGATCGATCTGAATGTGAATGTCTCTGACCAAACAATCAGAAACAGACTTCATGAGGGTGGCCTGAGGGCCCAACGTCCTTTAGTGCGCACCGTGAAGCCCGAGTGGGATTTGCCATAGAATAACAGAATTGGCAGGTCCACCACTGGCGGGCGCCCTGTGCTTTTCACAGATGACACCAGGTTCACCCTGAGCACATGTGAAAGACGTGAAAGAGTCTGGAAAAACCGTGGGAACGTTATGCTGCCTGTAACATTGTTCGGCATGACCGGTTTGGTGGGGGATCAGTGATGATCAGTGATGGTCAGTCTGGGGAGGCATCTCCATGGAGGGACGCACAGACCTCTACAGGCTGGACAACGGCACTTTAACTGCCATTATGTATTGGGATGAAATCTTTGGACCCATTGTCAGACCCTAATATGGTGAAGTGGCTCCCGGGTTCCTCCTGGTGCTCGACAATGCCCAGCCTCAGGTGGCAAGAGGATGAAGGAACTTCTACCATTGACTGCCCCCCACACTCATTCGCCTGACTTCAATCCAATAGAACACCTCTGGGTGGGACATTTGGGTCCATCCGACACCTCAGCCTGTCCTGGAGCTCAGTGATGCCCTGGTCCAGATCTAGGAGGAGATCCCCCAGGACACCATCCGTCGTCTGATTAGGAGCATGACCCAATCCCACCCCACCATTGTCAGGCATGCATACAAACACATGAGGGCCATATAAACTACTGAGTACGACATGGAGTTCCTGCAATGAAATTTTGGCCAAATGGACTCGCCTGTCTGCCTGCCTGATGCATCATTTTGTTTCCTTTAATTTTTGGGGTGTCTTTGAGTTCAGCCCCCTATTGGTTCATCATTTTCATTTCCATCCTTTCGTTCCTAACACATTACCATATCTGTCCATAGCAGTACAAATAGCCAGTAGGATTTTCTTTCCCATTGAAATCTGATGGGTTTACAAAGGGTTCCTTTAATTTTTTTCAGCAGTTTATTTCTTCGTTGCAGAATTATTTGAATACTAAAAATAATTATATTTTGATTTCTGTTTTTGTATTCATGGGATTAGCTAGATAGATACTTTATTAATCCCAAGAGGAAATTCACAAATTTCTGTGCATTTATTAAATTGCACCACTGTCCACAGTCTTCGTTTAATATGTAGTGAAATAAGGTTTAATTCGATTGACTTAAGAAAATACGTATCCTCAAATAAAATAAAAAAAGGTTAATAAACATATGAAATGTAAGTTTAATGAAACGGATTTCATTTTACACAAAGACATTTATTTAATTTACCTTAACTATGTTTTCTGAAAACAAAGTGAATGTTTCGACTTAATATCTCATTGTAAAACTGTTCCAACTAATTTTGTGGAACCGCACTGTCTATGAATTAAGTTCTTTTTTTAACAGATCATTTTTGAATCCTTCCCATATGGTGCTCTAGAAAACAATGCCTCTAATAAGGAGCCTCACAACTCAGTAAAGAACCATAAAAGTGCCATTAAAGAGTGTATGCTGACTGGAGAATAAGCGGCCGCAAACTTCGTCCAGCGGTGTCTACCCACGCTGCTGTTCCGTTATTTTTGCACGTCTGTTTGCTGATGTGTCAGATCAGATATTGTATTACTTAATTGTAACCATACACTAACACACGCGAATTTAATTGGGATTTACATTACAAATACGAGTACTGTGTAATCCATTCTTCAGTTCCTCATTTAAATTACATAAATGACCCGCTGTATCCATCACTTAGAAAGCCATGGAGCGATCGCCGCTCGGCTACATTTCTGCATGTTGACACTCAGACGGGTCACTCGCCAAACAGAACACACACAAAAAAAAGCCCATGACGAACTAACCGATTGCAACCTTAGTTCACACTGGGATTCAAATACTATTAGCCGTTCAACAACACCTTAAAACCCTGAAATTGGAAATACATTTACATACATATATACATAATCTAGGTGTTCATGGTGCCCCACACACTTCGCTCACCGCTGCCTCCGGAGGTCGTGTCCGCAAAGTCTTCACGGCGCTCTTACACAACTCGTGAAAAGCGTGTGGAATGGCCGGGCGGCCTCGGAGTTGTCGATCTGTCTCCGGGGTTGTTGACAACACAGGATATGCTGCCTTCTCTCGGGAGTCCTGCCATCGCGAGCCGCAATATGAGAGAAACCATTCGATGGTCACGGAGTTTGAGCGGTGTGAATGGGTGTCACTTCTACATCAACAGACAGAAATTGGTTAAACACGTGGGTAAAGATTGGAGTGTTGATGTTGCTAAAGCAGATAATGGGATCTTTCAAAAAGTAGGTAAAGCCCAATTATTTTCATTCATGAGAATTGTACCAGACTGACCCCCCGAAATGACCTGAAATCCGAATACCTCCCATGAGAAACCTCAGATGCCATTCAGAAAGTGACGAGACT
The DNA here is from genome assembly GCF_016835505.1 of Polypterus senegalus. Classification (NCBI taxonomy): domain Eukaryota; kingdom Metazoa; phylum Chordata; class Cladistia; order Polypteriformes; family Polypteridae; genus Polypterus; species Polypterus senegalus. Next base: position 17,839,536 of record NC_053156.1, on the reverse strand, counting down.
GCGGCTTATTATTCGCAGCTCCGTATTCCGCTGGCTATTTATTCGGAGATACGAATACAGGAAACTTCAGCCTCGTCAGAAAGTGTTCGGTCGAATGACAGATGAGCACGTTCAAGGTGTAACTCATCACACAGACAACAATTATATATATATATTCATGTTAAACAAGGCGCATAGCTGTCAGGGTTAAAAATAGGGTGACAGTACGCCATCTTTATTTCCGGACATGTCCTCTGTTTGGAACCTAAAAAAAGCGCCCGACCGGCATTTCTAAATTCATTCTTAAAAATAACGGTTCTTTATAGGAATTTAATTGGATTGTGTGACGAACCATCACTTAGTAAAAAAAAAAACATTTCATTCTGGAATATGTCCACTGAGCTTTGAAAAGGTATACGTAATATGTGCTAAAATCCGAAACTGAAATCTTTAATGATTAGTAAGCTAGCAGGTTACAACAGATCAAGAAAAGAACCTGAAAAGCCGAAAGCCCATCTGTAATTTACATATACTGCATAGTTCTCATATATTGTTGATTGTTTATGAACCTGCTTCTAGATTTAAAGTTTCTTTCAGAAAACTTCTTGTTTGCGGTTCTTTTGGGAACCAAAAATGATTCCCCTATGGCATCACTCTGCAGAACCAACCTGGCATCTTTATTTCTAAGAGTGTAGCCCAATATTCCTGGGATTTGTTGTTGACATGTTTTTTCTATAGTCAACTTGCATTCTGTATATTCATACTGATTTGTCAAAGATAGATATAGATAGATAGATAGATAGATATGAAAGGCACTATATAATAAGATAGATAGATAGATAGATACATACATATGAAAGGCACTATATAATAGATAGATAGATAGATAGATAGATAGATAGATAGATAGATAGATAGATAGATAGATAGATAGATAGATAGATAGATAGATCTGAATGTGAATGTCTCTGACCAAACAATCAGAAACAGACTTCATGAGGGTGGCCTGAGGGCCCAACGTCCTCTAGTGGGCACCGTGGAGCCCGAGTGGCATTTGCCATAGAATACCAGAATAGGCAGGTCCACCACTGGCGGGCGCCCTGTGCTTTTCACAGATGACACCAGGTTCACCCTGAGCACATGTGACAGACGTGAAAGAGTCTGGAAAAACCGTGGGAACGTTATGCTGCCTGTAACATTGTTCGGCATGACCGGTTTGGTGGGGGATCAGTGATGATCAGTGATGGTCAGTCTGGGGAGGCATCGGGACGCACAGACCTCTACAGGCTAGACAACGGCACTTTAACTGCCATTATGTATTGGGATGAAATCTTTGGACCCATTGTCAGACCCTAACATGGTGAAGTGGCTCCCGGGTTCCTCCTGCTGCTCGACAATGCCCAGCCTCAGGTGGCAAGAGGATGAAGGAACTTCTACCATTGACTGCCCCCCACACTCATTCGCCTGATTTCAATCCAATAGAACACCTCTGGGTGGGACATTTGGGTCCATCCGACACCTCAGCCTGTCCTGGAGCTCAGTGGTGCCCTGGTCCAGATCTAGGAGGAGATCCCCCAGGACACCATCCGTCGTCTGATTAGGAGCATGACCCAATCTCACCCCACCATTGTCAGGCATGCATACAAACACATGAGGGCCATATAAACTACTGAGTACGACATGGAGTTGCTGCAATGAAATTTTGGCCAAATGGACTTGCCTGCCTGCCTGCCTGATGCATCATTTTGTTTCCTTTAATTTTTGGGGTGTCTTTGAGTTCAGCCCCCTATTGGTTCATCATTTTCATTTCCATCCTTTCGTTCCTAACACATTACCATATCAGTCCATAGCAGTACAAATAGCCAGTAGGATTTTCTTTCCCATTGAGATCTGATGGGTTTACAAAGGGTTCCTTTAATTTTTTTCAGCAGTTTATTTCTTCGTTGCAGAATTATTTGAATACTAAAAATAATTATATTTTGATTTCTGTTTTTGTATTCATGGGATTAGCAGTCGGTTGCTGCAAAAAAAAAAAAAAACATCTACGACAAAATGGCAAGCTTACGACACTTCCTCACCATCAGTGTTGTGCATGAACGAGTTCAAAAGAGCACCTTCATTGAATAAGCTCGTTTTTCATAGAATGGTGAACTTCACATCATGTACTTGCAAGTGAAGAACTTGAAGGTGAGCCAGTTCTGTTTTAGGTGACATTTTTGATCTGGTTTAGATCCTTATTAAACGTTTTGCCTTACCCTGCAATGTCAGGGTGGAGCTGAATCTGAATATGGCATATTCAGATAAGCACAAATAGTGGATTTTTACAAATATTTATTTTGTACGATTTTTTGCTATTTAATTGTATTTGGAAAAAATAACATCAAATCAAATCGCCGCTGTCTGTGTCTGCCTGCTTGTGCTTAAGCTGCACTCCCACCGACACAAGCACGCGGGTGAAGCTCCGCTTTCGCTTTTAGGAAAACTTTGGAGTTCGCGAAGGCCGCTTTATATTTTTCCCCCAACGGACATGCAACATGTGATGCAAATTTTTACCGGCAGTGTAATCAGTTAGTCCAGCACAGTCACCACCATTTGTGTCACATAGTTGGAAACAGAGCGGAAATTTATATGGATAATTGTATCTATTTAATTTCTTTTTTGATCCGGAAGATATTAGCATATATGGTTATACATGTTTGTTGCAGGGTATAACTCAATAAAGTGTATTTAAAAAAAAAAAGTCTTCATAATTATTGTATTTTATTCAAGAGCACTGTAATAGCCTAATATAAGGCATGCAAAACTGAAAAAAGTAAACTCATGGCTCATTTATTCTCACTCTTTAAAATACAAAATGAACTGAACATGAACTATAGTTCAAAATTGAAATGGTGACCTATGAACGTGAATGTATTTATTATAATCTGTGTGAACTTCTTGTGAGGCGTGAACTTGCACAGCACTGCTCACCATAATCATCAAGGCAAGAGTAAACGATGTAAGGTCGGCATTAATATTCACCCACTCCGCTCACTGGAAGAGACAAGTGCGGTCAATCTGATGCGTCTCTCACTCACTGTATTCTCTCTCCGTCATTGCTGTGTGTGCGTTAATTGAAATCGTATAACAACTGATTGAGAAAGTTGTTGTGTAATTAGTTTTGACGGATTCTCATTGATACTGGACGGGTATGCAAAATACAGTGGTGTGAAAAACTATTTGCCCCCTTCCTGATTTCCTATTCTTTTGCATGTTTGTCACACAAAATGTTTCTGATCATCAAACACATTTAACCATTAGTCAAATATAACACAAGTAAACACAAAATGCAGTTTTTAAATGATGGTTTTTATTATTTAGGGAGGAAAAAAAAATCCAAACCTACATGGCCCTGTGTGAAAAAGTAATTGTCCCCTGAACCTAATAACTGGTAGGGCCACCCTTAGCAGCAATAACTGCAATCAAGCGTTTGCGATAACTTGCAATGAGTCTTTTACAGCGCTCTGGAGGAATTTTGGCCCACACATCTTTGCAGAATTGTTGTAATTCAGCTTTATTTGAGGGTTTTCTAGCATGAACTGCCTTTTTAAGGTCGTGCCATAGCATCTCAATTGGATTCAGGTCAGGACTTTGACTAGGCCACTCCAAAGTCTTCATTTTGTTTTTCTTCAGCCATTCAGAGGTGGATTTGCTGGTGTGTTTTGGGTCATTGTCCTGTTGCAGCACCCAAGATCGCTTCAGCTTGAGTTGACGAAAAGATGGCCGGACATTCTCCTTCAGGAATTTTTAGTAGACAGTAGAATTCATGGTTCCATCTATCACAGCAAGCCTTCCAGGTCCTGAAGCAGCAAAACAACCCCAGACCATCACACTACCACCACCATATTTTACTGTTGGTATGATGTTCTTTTTCTGAAATGCTGTGTTCCTTTTACGCCAGATGTAACGGACATTTGCCTTCCAAAAAGTTCAACTTTTGTCTCATCAGTCCACAAGGTATTTTCCCAAAAGTCTTGCCAATCATTGAGATGTTTCTTAGCAAAATTGAGACGAGCCCTAATGTTCTTTTGCTTAACAGTGGTTTGCGTCTTGGAAATTTGCCATGCAGGCCGTTTTTGCCCAGTCTCTTTCTTATGGTGGAGTCGTGAACACTGACCTTAATTGAGGCAAGTGAGGCCTGCAGTTCTTTAGACGTTGTCCTGGGGTCTTTGTGACCTCTCAGATGAGTCGCCTCTGTGCTCTTGGGGTCATTTTGGTCGGCCGCCACTCCTGGGAAGGTTCACCACTGTTCCATGTTTTGCCATTTGTAGATAATGGCTCTCACTGTGGTTCGCTGGAGTCCCAAAGCTTTAGAAATGGCTTTCTAACCTTTACCAGACTGATAGATCTCAATGACTTCTGTTCTCATTTGTTCCTGAATTTATTTGGATCTTGGCATGATGTCTAGCTTTTGAGGTGCTTTTGGTCTACTTCTCTGTGTCAGGCAGCTCCTATTGAAGTGATTTCTTGATTGAAACAGGTGTGGCAGTAATCAGGAAATTGAACTCAGGTGTGATACACCACAGTTAGGTGATTTTTGAACAAGGGGCAATTACTTTTCACACAGGGCCATGTAGGTTTGGATTTTTTTCTCCTAAATAATAAAACCATCATTTAAAAACTGCACTTTGTGTTTACTTGTGTTATATTTGACTAATGGTTAAATGTGTTTGATGATCAGAAACATTTTATGTGACAAACATGCAAAAGAATAAGAAACCAGGAAGGGGCAAATTGTTTTTCACACCACTGTATACATTTTATATATATATATATATATATATATATATATATATATATATTCACGTCCTAGTGAGCTGAATGACTTCCGGCCTGTTGCTCTGACGTCACATGTGATGAAGACCATGGAGCGGCTGCTGCTTCACCACCTGAGGCCACAGTTACGCCACTCCCTCAACCCTCTGCAGTTCGCATACCAGGAGAAGGTGGGAGCGGAGGATGCCATCATCTATATGCTACACCGATCCCTCTCCCACTTGGACAGAGGCAGTGGTGCTGTAAGAATTATGTTTCTGGACTTCTCTAGCACCTTCAACACCATCCAACCTCTGCTCCTCAGAGACAAGCTGACAGAGATGGCAGTAGACTCACACCTGGTGCCATGGATCGTGGACTATCTTACAGACAGACCTCAATATGTGCGTCTCAGGAACTGCAGGTCTGACATTGAGGTCAGCAGCACAGGAGCGCCGCAGGGGACTGGACTTTCTCCGGTCCTGTTCAGCCAACATACATCGGACTTCCACTACAACTCGGACTCCTGCCACGTGCAAAAGTTCGCTGACGACACTGCTATGGTGGGCTGCATCCAGGTCCTGGAGTATAATAACCTAATCAAGGACTTTGTTAAATGGTGTGACTCAAACCACCTACAACTGAACACCCGCAAAACCAAACAGTTGGTGGTGGATTTTAGGAGGCCCAGGCCCCTCATGGACCCCGTGATCATCAGAGGTGACTGTGCAGAGGGTGCAGACCTATAAATACCTGGGAGTGCAGCTGAATGATAAACTGGACTGGACTGCCAATACTGATGATCTGTACAAGAGAGGACAGAGCCGACTATACTTCCTTAGAAGGCTGGCGTCCTTCAACATCTGCAATAAGATGCTGCAGATGTTCTATCAGACGATTGTGGCGCCTTCTTCTACACGGTGGTGTGCTGGGGAGGCAGCATAAAGAAGAGGGACGCCTCACACCTGGACAAACTGGTGAGGAAGGCAGGCTCTATTGTAGGCACGGAGCTGGACAGTCTGACATCCGTGGCAGAGCGACGGGCGCTGAGCAGACTCCTGTCAATCATGGAGAATCAACTGCATCCACTGAACAGGATCATCTCCAGACAGAGGAGCAGCTTCAGAGACAGACAGACTGCTGTCACCATCCTGCTCCACTAACAGACTGAGGAGACCCCACACTATGTGACTCTTCAATTACACCCAGGGGGGTAAACGTTAACATTATACAAATGTATTGTCTGTTTTAACTGCATTGTTATCACTCTTTAATTTAATATTGTTATTATCAGTATGCTGCTGCTGGAGAATGTGAATTTCCCATTGGGATTAATAAAGTATCTAATCTATCTGAAAAAATTCACTTCAATAAAAGTGGGTTTAAAATCAGTTGCAAGATTTGACCCAGACAGACAAACAGATAGAGGAGTCAAGTTAAATACTTCTTTTCTTTCGGCTGCTCCCATTAGGGGTTGCCACAGCTGATCATCTTCTTCCATATCTTTCTGTCCTCTCCATCTTGTTCTGTCACCCCCATCACCTGCATTTCCTCTCTCACCACATCTATAAACCTTCGTCTCATACTTTGTGGATGGCTGCATCAAAGAAAATGAGGATGCCGGGTTGTCCCACGAGTAGTAAAAAACACATGGCTTTGTAATTTTTTGTTTGGGGCATCTTTATTTGGATAAATAATAATAAAAAAATCTTTATAAACCTTCGTCTTCTCCTCTTGCCTTAGCATCCTTCTCCTCTGCACATGTCCAAACCAATGCAATCTCGCCTCATCGATTAATAATAATTAAAAATCGAATTCTCACTTTGTGCAAAACTTTTTTTTAAAACTTGGCAGACATTTTAGAATAAGCAGTTATTTGGGGGGGAAAAGGCTTCTTTCTCTCTTTACTACTCTCAACAGTTTTACTCTGGTTGCTGGCCTTCCTCACTTTCTGTTGAATTGATTTTAGTTTTGCTACGTTTGACTGGATTGTATGGAATGTTATATGTCAGTCAGTCATTTTCCAACCCGCTATATCCGAACACAGGTCTGCTTGAGCCAATCCCAGTTTGCATCAGCACACACACACACCAAGCACAAATTAGGAAACCCACGCAGACACGGAGAGAACATGCAAACTCCACACAGGGAGGAACCGGGAAGCGAACCCGGGTGTCCTAACTGTGAGGCAGCAGCGCTACCCACTGCGCTACCGTGCTGCCCGGAATGTTATATGCTTTTAATAAATTCGATAAAAGATCCAAAAAAGAAAAGTAAAAGCTCCAAACGTGTGTCTGACACATCAGCCTCGTGAAGACTATCTGCAGAAGACTTCATGACATCAAACGCCCCTAAGCTGCAGAACCCAATATCAAAAGGGTTGGAGTTGGACCCCGGATTCAGCTCCTCCCACATCCAGCTACAGATGGGTGGAGTCAAACAAAAACAAGGAAATGGTTATGATTAAACTGGATTGTATTTTCTGCTACAGAACGTGCTGGAACATTCCTCATACAAGTTCAAGGACATCAATCAATCTATCACAGAACTATTCCAGCGCACAACTAATAATCACCGACTACCCTCCGAACTTCCAGTCTGTTTCCATTTCTTCTAAATTAAGGGCTAAAAGGTTGGCCATTTAAGGTCAGTAAATGAATGGATGAGTGGGATTTTTGACCTCCGCCACCTGCATTTTTAACACTTTACATCGCCGCCCTGAGGGGAGCAGCTGGTATTGTTAATGTGTGGCATCCGAGGTTTAGTATTGTAAACGAGTCTGGGGGGAGAAACACAAATCCAACATGTACTGGAAGTGTACACCGTAGAGATATTATTACATGCCGACTGACCAGCCACAAACCTACTGGTCGTCTTCATCCCTAAAGTGGGCTCAGTGCCACAGTGCCGAGTAAATCTGCAGCGTGATGTTTACAGCCACACCAGAGGTGGCACAGCAAAAGCATGCAGTGAAAAAGGCACACAGATGGCATCTCCTTGGAGAAACACACAGAGATTTCATTTAGTGGACACTTCTAGAAAGAAGGAAAAGGTTCCCACATGTGCCAGCCACTCTTGGCACAGAGAGCTTGCTGCTATCGTGACTTGGTTTTATTTGGATTTTGTGTTTTCACTCTCCTCCTGGTTTAATTTAAGAATTCTCAGATTCCTTCGAAACATTTTTTGATAAGTTACAGAATCCACATTTTTCATTTATGTTTATTTATTTTATGTTTAGGTTTCTTCTTGCGTTCTCTCGAGGCCATTTTGTTTTTCTTCCTTTTCTGTACAGTTTGCTTCCCTAATTGCTGGCCACGGTAAATGCTAAAGGAATGCAAGGAGTCCACAGCCTAAGCCAAGAGAATCAAAATAATAAATCATTAACTAATTAATCACATTTATGTGGTGCTTTTTCAACCTGCTCAAAGAGCTTTATACAGACAGTGTGAGACCACGTCAGACACCACCAATGTGTAGCGTCCACCTGGCTATTGTGACGCCAGTACACTTGCCACACATTTTATCAACAGCGCCTGATGACCCCGACTCTCCTGGCTCACAGACTGTATCCAGCAGGGGGCGCTAGCTCCCTTGTTGGAATAACTTCTTTGGTAACTGCAGCGTGTTACATAACCCAAAACTTTAGAAATATAATAGAAAAAGGCTGGGTGGTCTAGTGGCCTTGGGACCCCTGCAGATGTTTGTTTTTTTTTTTTCTTCTCTAGCCCTGTTGAGTTTTTTTTTTTGTTTTGTTTGTTTTTTCAGTCCTCCCTGGCCATTGTAGAGAGGGACAGAATGGACAAGGCTATGGGGGGCAACTTAGCCAGGATATCAGGGGAAACACCGTACTCTTTTAAAAGGATTCTCAGGGATCTTTTATGATTACAGAGCATTGGGACCTTGGTTTTATGTCACAACCAAAGGACAATGTCAATTTTTACAGCCCGGTGTCCCCATCACTGCACTGGGATATTGGGATCCACATTCAGACTACAGGGTAAGCGCCCCATGTTGGCCACCTTAACACTTCTGCCAGCAGCAACCCAAGCTTTTCCTAGATGGTCTCCCATCCAAGTAGTGGCTGGGCCTGAACAGGATTAGCTTAGCTTCAGGTGGATGACCTGTTCTGAAGTGCGAATTTGTAGAGATCTGTTTTCACTTTGACATCGAGCGGGGTCATTTTTGCTAAATCGCCTGTAATTTGACCTCTCCAAATTAGAATCATTGCTGTTATTGAACTCTCTGGAGTATAAACACATGTCTGGTCTCTTTGTAAAGGTAACATTCTCTAGTTTCACCCTTAGTAGGTGTGACTGATCAAAAGTTATGCACATTAGAACTCATAGAAAAAATGAATTTTTTTGTTCTCGCCTAAGTTTTATTGTGAAAATAAAGGCCTCTATAGCTGCAGTAGGTAGGTGGGGACAGAAACACACTATGTACCAACAGAATAACTTGTTGACTACTCACATTTCAAATTTGAAAAGAATACCAGTCAAAATGACATTTTTACACCAGTTTTTATGTGGGCATGTCCTGGTGCTTTTTAGAGGAACCTCTGGCTTATCCATTATCCACATTTTGGAACGTATGTTAAAAGTGTAATAACTTTTGAATGCTTCAACCCACAGATATCAATGAGGGCTCGACTGACAGCTTACACCTAAAGGAATCTATATCTACACACAGTGTCACTCTATTAGTTATGGAAATTCATATTCCATAATAAAAACAATAAAAAATACACATTTCAATATAAAAATAGTCAAAACAAGTCTTATGGGCTTAAAATATATATATATATATATATATATATATATATATATATATTTTATTTTTTACTTTTTTTTTTAATAAAATGCACACAAACTATATACATTTTGTTACAAACTGTTACAATACAGCGTTTTTCCGCGTGCCACTGATTGTAGCAATCGTTAGCAGGCAGAAAGCACAAGGGCGTGTCACATGTCGCTCTCTGCCATTAGACGTCACCTGGTCCGATTGATCACTTTCACGCCGCGTACATGCATCTATTATTTAACCGAGAGTGTATTTACGTTTATCTGTACTATTTCCATATTTAAAATGCGAAAAAAACTGAAATCACAATAAACAACCACGCACCAAGTCTGCAGACTGGCACAAATGCCAGCTTTGCGCAGCTCCGTTCGGTTTTGTTTCCAAGTTGGTATGGCAAGTTACATATCGACGTGCTCAGCTGCTCATTGGCTGTAAGTCTGGAGTGACACTCACAGCGTCCAATCAAACGGGTAGATTCTACCAGGGTTTGGAGTTGCGCGTCATCGTTCAGCTGTCTGTGTCACTCGTTGGCTATACGAGGTGCCAGTCACCCCCCAGACCCCTCGTAATTGGCCAACTTAGGTGTCAATCAGAAGCTAACACTTCCGTGTAACATGCTTTAGCATGGTTATTGCCGACAGAAACAAATTACGTCTGATATGATCAATAGAAATGAAAAAAAATGTCGAAGCTAGTCTCGAGTTAAAAAACGTTTTCTGGAGTTTTTGTCCCTTTGAGGATCTATCGTGTGTTTTGGACCTAATCGTTTTACTGGATTATATTCCCTGGAGCCTTACGGACAGAATGAGATCAATATTGCTCGGAAATATTGATGTTTGACTTGCAGAGAGCCTTCAAAGGTAGGAAAAGTCAGCTCTTAAAAAGTATTTACTTCTCTGTGAAAAAGGATTTAGTGTCAGTGCTGTGGTTGTTGTGTGTCAAAATGGTTTATATCATCGGAAAGACGAGACTCTGAATTTTCATTTGATGTGTAGTGTGTCGAGGTGCATGACAGAGGGGCATGCAGACATGGCTGTGATATGATTGTGACTTCGTAAATCGTCGTTATGTACCGGGACCGGTACGTGTGCATGTTAAGGGGTAGAGTCAAAAAAGACAAACCTACCGTGATTCAATGCTTTTATTAAAAAAAAAATAAAATAAAATTCTGAGTGCGCTCCCCTCGACTTTCTAGCGGAAAAGGTCTTCAGAACCACGTCCAGTTGCTCCAGAGTTCTCAAATATCATATCTGTTTGTTTCTCGTCCTAACTAATTGATCATATCGATACACAATCATTTCTCTTTATTTAGAATCAAACTTTACATTAAAATGATTCTGTCGCACTTACAGATGTACGAAAATGACGGTGGAATTTTTTCACGTTTCCGTACACATTACCTCGATTACGTGCAAAGTAAAAATAGTTATAGTCACCTAAAAACATTTAAAGTTTTACTGTTAAATAATATTTGTTGCAATAAATTGCAATGGGTAAAACTGCATTTAGTGACGTTTAATTATAATAAGGATGGCGGAAATAAAACAGTAATATCATAAAATGAAATGTGTTACCAGGAATAAGATGGGGATGTAGCAGCTTATTGTTCCCATTACATGTCATGTTCAATGTTTACACGCTATTGTTAAACTGATGATGTATAAATTACAATAATTGTAGTTCTGGGAGAGGAGATAGAAATAGTGACTGAATATAAATACTTAGGAACTTACCTAGATAACAATCTTAACGGGAATACAAATACAAAAAAGTGGGTTTCAAATCAGTTGCAAGATTTGACCCAGACAGACAAACAGATAGAGGAGTCAAGTTAAATACTTCTTTTCTTTCGGCTGCTCCCATTAGGGGTTGTCACAGCGGATCATCTTCTTCCATATCTTTCTGTCCACTCCATCTTGTTCTGTCACCCCCATCACCTGCATGTCCTCTCTCACCACATCTATAAACCTTCGTCTTCTCCTCTTGCCTTAGCATCCTTCTCCTCTGCACATGTCCAAACCAACGCAATCTCGCCTCATCGATTAATAATAATTAAAAAATCAAATTCTCACTTAGAGGATCTGTGCAAAACTTTTTTTTAAAACTTGGCAGGATCTAATTAATAACATTTAAGAATAAGCAGTTATATTGGGGGGAAAAGGCTTCTTTCTTGTTAAATAATATTTGCTGCAATAAATTGCAAAGGGTAAAACTGCATTTAGTGACATTTAATTATAATAAGGATGTCGGAAATAAAAAAATAATATCATAAAATGAAATGTGTTACCAGGAATAAGATGGGGATGTAGCAGTTTATTGTTCCCATTATATGGCATGTTCAATGTTTACAGTACACGCTATTGTTAAACTGATGATGTATAAATTACAATAAATGTTCACCTATTGTAGTTCTGGGAGAGGAGATAGAAATAGTGACTGAATATAAATACTTAGGAACTTACCTAGATAACAATCTTAACTGGAATACAAATTCTCAAAATGCAACCAGCGCTTATTTCTCCTCCATAAACTCAAACTATTTAAAGTAGACAAGAACCTCATGTTGTCCTTCTATCGCAGTCTGCTCCAGTTTGTGATCACTTTCAGCTTCATAGTCTGACAAACCAAAATTCAAAATAGCTCCAGCAGGTTATGAAGTATGCAGCTACAGTTATTGGGGCTGATGTCGATGATTTGACTAGCGTGTGTGTGTGTGTGTCAGAGAGCAGGCCATGTTAAAGAAACTGGAAATCATCTCCGCTGATGACAGGCATCCATTACATGGAGAACTAAAGTTCAGTAAATGAGGAAGGAGAGTCGCTTTGAAAACCCACACAAATCGCTCCAGAAACTCCTTTCTCCTTACTGCCATATGACTTTTCAATAAGAAATATCGGTTTAATTAAGGTTTTAATATATATCCTGTAACCTTTTGTTTGTTTTTTTTGGTATAAATATGTACATTGGTGTGAAAAACTATTTGCCCCCTTCCTGATTTCTTATTCTTTTGCATGTTTGTCACACAAAATGTTTCTGATCATCAAACACATTTAACCATTAGTCAAATATAACGCAAGTAAACACAAAATGCAGTTTTTAAATGATGGTTTTTATTATTTAGGGAAAAAAAATCCAAACCTACATGGCCCTGTGTGAAAAAGTAATTGCCCCTTGTTAAAAATCACCTAACTGTGGTGTATCACACCTGAGTTCAATTTCCTGATTACTGCCACACCTGTTTCAATCAAGAAATCACTTCAATAGGAGCTGCCTGACACAGAGAAGTAGACCAAAAGCACCTCAAAAGCTAGACATCATGCCAAGATCCAAAGAAATTCAGGAACAAATGAGAACAGAAGTCATTGAGATCTATCAGTCTGGTAAAGGTTATAAAGCCATTTCTAAAGCTTTGGGACTCCAGCGAACCACAGTGAGAGCCATTATCTACAAATGGCAAAAACATGGAACAGTGGTGAACCTTCCCAGGAGTGGCCGGCCGACCAAAATTACCCCAAGAGTGCAGAGACGACTCATCCGAGAGGTCACAAAAGACCCCAAGACAACGTCTAAAGAACTGCAGGCCTCACTTGCCTCAATTAAGGTCAGTATTCACGACTCCACCATAAGAAAGAGACTGGGCAAAACGGCCTGCATGGCAGATTTCCAAGACGCAAACCACTGTTAAGCAAAAGAACATTAGGGCTCATCTCAATTTTGCTAAGAAACATCTCAATGATTGCCAAGACTTTTGAGAAAATACCTTGTGGATTGATGAGACAAAAGTTGAACTTTTGGAAGGCAAATGTCCCGTTACATCTGGCGGAAAGGAACACTGCATTTCAGAAAAGAACATCATACCAACAGTAAAATATGGTGGTGGTAGTGTGATGGTCTGGGGTTGTTTTGCTGCTTCAGGACCTGGAAGGCTTGCTGTGATAGATGGAACCATGAATTCTACTGTCTACCAAATAATCCTGAAGGAGAATGTCCGGCCATCTGTTCGTCAACTCAAGCTGAAGCGATCTTGGGTGCTGCAACAGGACAATGACCCAAAACACACCAGCAAATCCACCTCTGAATGGCTGAAGAAAAACAAAATGAAGACTTTGAAGTGGCCTAGTCAAAGCCCTGACCTGAATCCAATTGAGATGCTATGGCATGACCTTAAAAAGGCGGTTCATGCTAGAAAACCCTCAAATAAAGCTGAATTACAACAATTCTGCAAAGATGTGTGGGCCAAAATTCCTCCAGAGCGCCGTAAAAGACTCATTGCAAGTTATCGCAAACACTTGATTGCAGTTATTGCTGCTAAGGGTGGCCCAACCAGTTATTAGGTTCAGGGGCAATTACTTTTCACACAGGGCCATGTAGGTTTGGATTTTTTCTCCCTAAATAATAAAACCATCATTTAAAAACTGCATTTTGTGTTTACTTGTGTTATATTTGACTAATGGTTAAATGTGTTTGATGATCAGAAACATTTTGTGTGATAAACAAGCAAAAGAATAAGAAATCAGGAAGGGGGCAAATAGTTTTTCACACCACTGTATTATCTAACTGACTTATGTTAACCTTTCTTGTTTCTATTTGTCTGTTTTATTTCATTCTGTCTGTTATTAGATGCAACTGAGAAGGCAAATTTCATGTTTTCTTGTATAAGCATGACTAAATAAAGAATCCTTAAACCTTAATAGTTATTGAAAGAATATGCATTATGTTGAATAAAGTTTTTAATATCGCGTACACATTTAAACTTCTATGATACAAAAAATTTGGATGGTTGTTTAAAGGAGGGCAGCACGGTGGCGCAGTGGTAGCGCTGCTGCCTCGCAGTTAGGAGACCAGGGTTCACTTCCCGTGTCTGCGTGGGTTTCCTCCCACATTCCAAAGACGTGCCGGTTAGGTGGATTGGCAATTCTAAATTGGCCCTGGTGTGTGGGTGTGTGTGTCCTGCGGTGGGTTGGCACCCTGCCCGGGATTGGTTCCTGCCTTGTGCCCTGTGTTAACTGGGATTGGCTCCAGCAGAACCCCGTGACGCTGTGTTCGGATTCAGCGGGTTGGAAGATGGATGGATGCTTAAATGAAATATTACTTCTGGTTGAGTAATTTTTCTCAAATTTCATATCTGTTTGCTTTATAGCTATACAAAATTTTAATCATCTATCTGTAATTATAACCATAGTTCACTTGAAAATTCACTAAAGTATTCAGTTAAAGTAGCACTTCCAGGTGCCGGAAGGGGCCCCAAAGTTGGTAGGATTCCTTATTTTTGATATAAAGCACGAATCTCATTGGCCGAGAAGGGCACAGTGTGTTCGAGTAATCATGTTTGCAGACACACGCTCATAATTTCAAAAATGTATTTTCGGACTCTGGAAGGTCTAAAACGTCAAAGATTCATCATGAATCTTGAGGTTGGATTTTTTCATGATTCCTATACTTTCGTATATGAGAAAGTAATAAAGCCTGAAAAGTTTCGAGGCGGGGTGAATACTTTTTAAATCAACTGTCATGTCAGCTGTCTAGTGGACCTGAAGCAAATATGGTACTGAAGGGCATGGGGCGACAACAGTTTACAGTAAAATGGAATCAGACGATGGATCATAATTAATTATAACAACAAGCCAAAGTTGGAATGGAGAGGACAGCAACTAAATCAACAAAGGCCAGGCCATGAGACAAAATCATAGATTAAGAAATTTGTCAGTTTCCCTGTGGGATTAATAAAGTTTACCTAATCTAATCTAACAAATGTAGCAAGTGAGTCTAACAACCAGAATATTTCTTGTAGCCTTATCTAAAATGCAAGATGTGTATCAAAGTCAGAAAACCAGAGGTATCTGTCCATCCATCCATTATCCAACCCGCTATATCCTAACTACAGGGTCACAGGGGTCTGCTGGACCAATCCCAGTCAACAGAGGGCACAAGGCAGGAAACAAACTCCGGGCAGGGCACCAGCCCACCGTAGGGCACACACACACCAAGCACAATTTTGAATCGCCAATGTACCTAACCTGCATGTCTTTGCAAACATGGGAAGAACATGCAAACTCCACGGGAAGCGAACCTGAGTCTCAGAACTGTGAGGCGGCAGCGCTACCCACTGCGCCACCATGCCGCCCCTAACCAGAGGTATCTTTAACAATCATTTTTTTTTTTCTCACTAGGGGGCTCTGCCCCCTGCTCACTTTGCTCACCCACCCCCGGCTATACAACTTAAAGAGATTGTTATTTTCATGGGAATTGTTACATACGCATTATTTTCACTTTTACTTTCATAAGAAACAATATTTGGAATGAACTTTTCTTCAAGATCACATTGAATTTTGATTCCGTGTTTGGACTTTCATCGTGACAACGCAACTGCCTCTGAGTGAATATCGTTTCTTTCTCTCTAATGAATAAAATGACTTTTCCAAATGTCGGTCCATGCCCTTTCTTCTTCGCTTTGTTGTTGACGTGTCATCTAAAATGTATAAAATTGTTGTCCTGATAAAATGTATAAGAGCTGAGAGCGCAGGAAGTGTGTCTGACAAAAGCATTCACACGACTGAGAGGTGAGAGGACCGTAGGCGTGTGTGAAAATGGTGGACTTGAAAGAATCTCATGTTAAAAGTCTCCATCTCACGGGACTTCATACTGCGCCAACGTTTTAGGAATCTTTTAATTCTCGCAGGCAACACGAATTAGATGATCTACAAGTTTAAATCTGAGCAATATATTCAATTTCTTTTCACTGTTCCGTTATTTTACAGCATGATAATTTCCGTTTGTTTGCGCTGATGTGATCTTTACTATCCTTCTTTTGACACTTTCGAATTTTCCTACTTCCATTGTCTCTAACCTGCTCTGCATGAACACCGCGGCAACGTTTTTGAATTCTTTACAACGTTCTACTTTGTCGTCTACTCTTTGTCTTTTATTTCCGGCCCCGGGTGTGGACTCATCTCGCGGTACATATAAGTGTCTCTCTGAGAAAATCACGTCTCGTCTCCTTCCAAAAAATTTTTTTTTTTATAACAGAGTGTCACACACGTGTGCATGGGAAGCAGCTGAAGGGCTTAGATAATACGGTTTATACATCTGCCCAGGGGGGGACGGGGTACGCTGACGCTCTTTCTGAGTTCTCTGCAGGTCTTACCCGGGAAATCCCACCAGGAGCCGCCATTTCCAGGAAGGACACATCACTTCCGGTTTCCGGCCCCAAAGATGAGGTCACTTCCGGCCCCAAGGATGATGTCACTTCCTGCCCCAAGGATGATGTCACTTCCAGTTCCGGCCCAGAGGACGACATCATTTCCGCCCTCTGTGCTATAAAGCTCACTGCCTTTGCTTAGGCAGGCAGTTCTGTTTTGGACTCTGTTGTGTAACAACTGTTTAAAATGCCTCAAAGACTTTTGCAGCCGGGAAACCGCATTAAACGGGTGGCTGCCCCAAACCTTTCTACGTCTCTGGTCTCCTCTTATTACAAGAGATATTTGTTTTGATTTATTAACAAACACGAAAAGTCAAGAAACTGATGCTGTGACACTAGTGACGTCACACATCGCAGGTTGTCCTACCTAGCAAAGGATTGCCATCCCCGTGTCACAAACAGCAAACAATGGCGGCACCATTTCAAAAATAGCTTCTTCATAAAAGTTAAAAATAAAAAAATAAAAAATTCCAGATCATGAGACTACAGTGCTGTAAAAAAATAAATAAAAATCAGATCACGATGAATATGAACAGGTGCAAATGTGAGATGGAGAACTGCTGTTTCCTTTGTCATGTGGATCGTATCGCTAATAAAGATCAATTACTAGAACTAAAATAAGCAACTATCCATCCATTATCCAACCCGCTATAACCTAACTACAGGGTCACGGGGGTCTGCTGGAACCAATCCCAGACAACACAGGGTGCAAGGCAGGAAACAAACCCCGGGCAGGGCACCAAGCCCACCACAGGGCACACACCCACACACACACACCAGGGACAATTTGGGATCACCAATGCACCTAACCTGCATGTCTTTGGACTGTGGGAGGAAACCCACGCAGACACGGGGAGAACATGCAAACTCCATGCTGGAAGGACCTGGGAAGTGAACCCAGGTCTCCTAACTGCGAGGCAGCAGTATTCATCCATCCATCCATTATCCAACCCGCTATATCCTAACTACAGGGTCATGGGGGTCTGCTGGAGCCAATCCCAGCCAACACAGGGCACAAGGCAGGAAACAAACCCCGGGTAGGGCACCAGCCCACCACAGGGCACACACACACACAGACACTAGGGACAATTTAGGATCACCAATGCACCTAACCTGCACCACGCAGACACGGGGAGAACATGCAAACTCCACGCAGGGAGGACCCAGGAAGCAAACTGCGAGGCAGCGGCCCTACCACTGCGCCACCGTGCTGCTCAAATAAGCAACTAAGAGTGGGCAATTCTAACAAATGAGAAAACTGAAATGCAGTATCAAAATGTGGCTTGAGCAATAAGCAAGAATTGACTTCTCATTAAGAAACTGTATTGAAACAAAAAACCTCTCCGGTACCAGTTTTACAGACCCCCAGGTTTGGACAACATGTAATAGTAAAGAAAGGGAACTAAATGAAATATGATGTGTCATGTCTGTATTGGTACTTCACATAAACTGTTTGCCATTATGAACAATGCGACACATCCTCTTTCTGACACACTAACACTGAGGACTTTCAGCCAACAAATCACTCAACACAAGTGGGTCAAGATACACGATAAGGGTCCTTTATACCAACAGCAATATGTCCGTACAGCCCCTCACTGGGACTGGGACTGATGAGTCAGATGTTTTTTTCTTATTTTTCATTTTAGTCATTGTGGTGTGTGTTCAGAAAATAGTACATATATCCATCCATCCAATCCGAACACAGGGTCACGGGGGTCTGCTGGAGCCAATCCTAGCCAACACAGGGCACAAGGCAGGAACTAATCCCAGGCAGGGTGCCAACCCACTGCAGGAAAATACAAGGTGTGGCAGAAAAGTAACGAGACTGGCAACACTGCAAGCGATCTGGCAACGCTGCGCTGTTGTCCTTGATAGAGCCCGTGTATCAGTACCTCCCATAGCTCAGTGCGAGTTTCAACTCCTTCCGTTAACTACGTGATTTTTGTGACTGCTATTAGCGAAGTTGTGTTTTTGGTTGTGCGTCACGCAAAATGGAACAGCGGAATTTGGAGCAACGTTGTGCCATTAAACGGCAAGTGTGACGTTTGAAAAGTTCAAACAGGCCTATGGGGAACATTCTTGATCCCGAGCTCAAGTTTTTCGCTGGCACAAATCATTTTTTGAAGGCAGAAAACACGTTGAAGATGAACACCGTTCAGGGAGGACTTCAACTTCGAAAACCAATGAGAACATCGAACGTGTGAACACTCTTGTGAGATCAGACCGTCGTTTAACATTACGAATGTTGAGTGAACAATTCAATTTGAACAGATTTACCGTTCATCAAATTTTGACTGAACATTTGCACATGCGAAAGGTCTGTGCCAAAATGGTGCCGAAAACCTGCCCTCTCCATAACAGAATTTTTGACCTCAAAAGGCATTCCTGTGGTTCCCCGGCCCCCTTATTCACCTGACCTCAGTCCGTGTGACTTTTTCCTAAACTGAAAAATGTCCTCAAAGGACGTCATTTCGGGACTTTAGCAAACATCCAAAAGAGTGTAACGGACATGCTGAAGACCATACCGTTGAAGACTTCCAGCGCTGCTACCAACAGTGGGAACAACGTCTCCATCGGTGTGTAGCTGCCCAAGGGAACTACTTTGAAGGGGAGAACATTGATGTTTGAAAAAAATAAAAACTTTGGTAAATAAAAAATCAGTCTCATTACTTTTCTGCCACACCTCGTACATATATTTATTTATCTATTGATCTATTGTGAAGAAAACCCGGGCGTCAGCAAACCCAAACTCCAACACGAACACACAAACACAGACCCGGGTTCAAATAAAAGCTGGTTTATTACACCAAACTCCTTAATAAGTTACAAAAGAGCACAAAACACACGTTTTTTTCTCTCCTTACTCTAATTTCTCTCACCACCGCACTGCCCTCCTCCAGTCAAGTGTTGCCTCTCTACCTCCCAGCTCCGACACGCCTCGATAAGGTAGTGCAGTCCCTTTTATTACAGACCGGTGATAGGGTGATGGCCTGATCAAAGTCCTTCCGGGTCACTCAGAAGTCCATTACAGTAGGGTGCTTGTCTCTTGTGGTACCCCGTGACCCCAGCAGGGCTGCCCTGCCAGACTACATTTCCCAGCATGCCCTGCTGACTTCCCCCTGGGCGCCAATACCCAGGGCGGCTGCCATCTGGCATGCTGGGGGAATGAAAAACCCCCAGCGATATCTTTCCTTTTTAAAGGACTGTCCATCCACCCTTTCCGTTCCTTCCTTCCACGTTTGCTCCCTCTCCTGGCCGGGATGCCCGTCTAGCCCGTGTGGCATCTACACTATTTATATATTCATTTATTTAACAACCTTCTATAAAAAGCCAAATTTCTATCTGGGGACAAATGAAGTTCTACCTATCTAAGTAATAAAGTTATCCACCATCTGTATTGCATGTCTGTGAAAAGATTACGGGTTGTATATTGATGTGCAGTGTTCATAACTCCCCGTCATCCAACCGCCAGCTCTGTTCTTCTTTTATTTTGAAAACCAAAATATGGTCAAGCTAAGAAAACGTACTTTTGTCCTCAAGCTCTTCACAGTTGAGAATAATATATTGTGTCGACTTCTACACATACCTAGGAATGGCGCTATATAAAATATGGTTTGATTGACTTCACAGCTTTAACTACGCACATATTCGAGAAGACATGCGCCCGACAGTTTCCACACTTTCATTTTTTTTTGGGGGGGATGTGTGCGTCACACGATCTCCCACCAGCCCCACCTTGCTGATCATAATGAACTCAAAGAATGGGGGCACTTTCTAGAAGCACAAGCGCAGCCCCGATGTCAGCTGTGATCTTGACCTTTTGACCCTACGTCTGGGTCGTTGACATTCAATCGCTACAATTTCCAACAGCCGCTACGTCACTCTCGGGTTTTAAAACTAATGGAAACATAACTTAAATAAAAGTCGCCAGTGCACTCACCTACAGTGGACGACGGGTTTATGCAAATCTTTCCCCTTAAGATGACATGAGCTGCAGTTAAGGAACCAAAGAAGCGGTTTTCTTCAGACTAAAACATACAGCTACTCCACAAACCAAACAACAACAAAAACAGACCTGACGACAGATCCTTACAGTCGCTGGGAGTTGTGGTTCTCCGATCTTTTAACAACGTTATATTAGAGGCTGTTGAGACTGCATATCCCAGGATGCATGTTGGTGTGACGGCCAGACTCCCACTGTCCAATTGAATCCTAGGAAATTAAGTTGAACGGTCTGTTCAGGTGCTGCCATGTGTGACTAGACGACCACACGCTTTCTTTTTACTTTCTTGTATACGAAGTATAGGGAAAGTATTGTAATATTCCAAAAATTCGATGTCGAAATTTTGATTAATCTCGACGTTTTGCAACAACAGTATGTATTTGTATAACACGTTTTCATACAAATGACGTTTTAGACCTCAACGAATTCGAAAATATTTTTTGAAATTATGTCTGTGTGTGTGTAAACATGATAACTTGAGTACACTTTCGCTTAGGTCAACCAAATTTTACATACAAGTATTAGGTACAAAACGTAGATGATTATCATCTTTTGGGCTAATACCGCTAACCGGAAGTGGCTCTTTACCTTTTATTCATGCATCTGCAGAGTCGGATTTATTCAACTTTACTTTTATAAAATTGTACAATATATTACTAATTTGATTTGATTTGTTGTGATGGTTATTTAATGTACACAATATAAAAATATAATAATTGTCTTGCGGTTTACTCTTTAAATATCCTCCGGGTGCTCAAGTTTCCTCCCACCGTCCAAAGACATGCAGGTTAGGTGCATTGACGATCCTAAAATTTTCCCTAATGTGTGCTTGGTAGACACCCCTGTGACCCTGTGTTAGGATATAGCGGGTTGTACAATGGATGGATGTCCATCCCCATTTCTGAGTATACAAAAAAATGTCTAAGAGAGACTTCTCCCGATTTTTTTGTATGGTTTAAATAAGATTACGGCATGTTTTGGTGATTTGTTAATACTGGAGAAATGAAAAGCATTTGTTTAAATTGGGGCTCCGATACCAAAATTATGAATTCTGTCTCGCATAAATAAACAGGAAAAGCAGGTGCGACTGTCTTTGCTGCATGATAAATTGTATCGATAAGAGACTAACAGTAGAATTATACTATAAAAAATCATATCGCTATATAAATAAAATCCATCGTCTGACTGTCTGCATAGCTAGCGAACGAGAGAACTACTTAACGGATTTAGATTGTTTTTATTTTCTCTATAATTTGCATTCCGGTTGATTTTGCGACTTCTGTCATCGCGCTAAGTAACATAGTTCACTTGTGGTACCGATTTATTTGTATAAATCCGAAAGAGATCAGCTTAAGTGGCAAACAAGAGAACTACAGTATCTTTATCTATCTATCTATCTATCTATCTATCTATCTATCTATCTATCTATCTATTATATAGTGCCTTTCATATCTATCTATCTATCTATCTATCTATCTATCTATCTATCTATCTATCTATCTATCTATCTATCATATAGTGCCTTTCACATCTATCTATCTATCTATCTATCTATCTATCTATCTATCTATCTATTCTATAGTGCCTTTCATATCTATCTATCTATCTATCTATCTATCTATCTATCTATCTATCTATCTATCTATCTATCTATCTATCATATAGTGCCTTTCATATCTATCTATCTATCTATCTATCTATCTATCTATCTATCTATCTATCTATTATGTAGTGCCATATCTATTCTGAGAAATTAATTCATGCATTTATCTCGAGTAGGATTGACTACTGCAATGCGGTGTTCACTGGCTGTTCAAACTGTTCTCTATACAGCCTCCAGTTAATCCAGAATGTTGCTGCAGGAATTATTACAAGAACAAGAAAATATGAACACATAACTCCAGTTCTTAAATCCTTACACTGGCTCCCAGTTAAGTTTAGGGCAGATTTCAAAATCCTCCTTTTAACATATAAAGCATTAAATGGCCGAGGTCCGGCTTACTTGTCTGAACTTATCATGACTTACAAAGCTAAGTGCACATTAAGATCTCAAGATGTCGGTCTGCTTAGGATTCCAAGGATTAATAAAATAACAGTGGGAGGTCAAGGTTTTAGTTACAGGGCTCCCCTCAAACTGTAAAATGGTCTGCCTGCTACTATAAGAGAGTCTCAGCTTTCAAATCCCAGCTGAAGACTTGTGACTTCAGTTTAGCACACCCTGACTAGAGCTGCTGATTAACTGGGCAGACTGCATCTCTGTTTTCAGTCGTTAGCACTAAAACATAAGGAATATGAGAGTTATACAGTAATTGAATACTAACCCTCACTTATTCTGTTTCTGTTCTCGGTACTCAAATGTGGCAATTGGTGCCACGGCCCACCTGCAAAGTTGTTTGCCTGCCTATGGTAAAGTCATCCCTGATGGAGGATCACAGGAATCGTAGGAAAGAGGGGTCCTTTCATCAGATTGGATGGCCCAACTCTGTTTCAGCTGTGGAATGGCCAAATGGGGAGGCAGCTTGATGGATGAGGTCTCCAGGATTCTAAAATATCTAGATTTGTTCTGTTCTGTGTATTGTATTGTATTGACCCCCTTCTTTTGACATCCACTGCACGCCCAACCTACCTGGAAAGGGGTCTCTCTCTCTTTCAACTGCCATTCCCAAGGTTTCTTTCATTTTTCCCTTCAAGGTTTTTTTGGGAGTTTTTCCTTGTCTTCTCAGAGAGTCAAGGCTGGGGGGCTGTCAAGAGACAGGGCCTGTTAAAGCCCATTGCGGCACTTACTGTCTGATTTTGGGCTATACAAAAAATAAATTGTATTGTATTGCAATCTATCTATCTATCTATCTATCTATCTATCTATCTATCTATCTATCTATCTATCTATCTATCTATCTGGCAGAGATTTTCTGTGAAAGTCTGCGAGTGGGTGAACTGCCCCTTTCCTGTCGCAGAGCGGTTATCACACTACTCCCAAAGAAAGGAGACCTCACGGAGCTAAAGAACTGGCGCCCAGTAAGCCTGCTGTGTGCGGATTACAAAATCTTTTCCAAGGCCCTGGCTAACCGGTTAGGAAGAGTCATGGCGAGTATCATGAACCCCGAGCAGACATACTGTGTCTCCAACAGGTGTATTCTTGATAACATCTTCCTGGTTCGGGATGTGATTGATGCGGCCAGGCTCTTTGGGTTTGACGCAGGTCTTTTATCACTGGATCAGGAGAAGGCGTTTGACAGGGTGGACCACAATTACCTTTTAGCAGTGCTGAAGGCCTTTGGTTTTGGACCTTCGTTCATTAAACACATTGGACTTTTATATCACAACGTGTTTAGTGTCGTGAAACTCAATGGCACACTAACCGCCCCCTTCAAGGTTACCAGAGGGATACGTCAGGGCTGCTCTCTGTCCGGTATGCTCTTCTCACTCTCCATCGAGCCGCTACTACAACAACTTCGCATCCGCCTTCAAGGTCTGAACATCCCTCAGTGCCCGAATTTACAGCTCAAGGTGGTGCGTATGCGATGATTTGACCGTGTTCATCTGTCATCATGGAGACATCACAGAGCTGAAATATTGCCTGGATGAATTTGAAAAACTGTCATCGGCAAAAATTAACTGGGACAAAAGTACCGCATTTTTAATTGGCAACTGGAGGGATGGAGACCCACCGGACCTACCTGGTGGCCTTAAGTGGAACAGGAGAGTCTTCAGATACCTGGGGGTGTTTTTAGGACAAGGAGGAGTAGCTGAGGAAAACTGGGCAGACTGGGCGGAAAAAGTTCAAGCCAGACTGAAGAAGTGGAAATACCTTCAAAAGGAGATCTCCTGTCGAGGCAGGGTCCTTATTATTAATAACTTAATAGCCTCCATGTTCTGGCATAAGTTACAATGTATTGACCCCCCAATATCTGTCATCAAGAACATCCAGGCAATACTTTTAGATTTCTTTTGGGATGGCCTACATTGGGTGAAGCGCAGTGTCCTGTATCTGCCTGTAGAGGAGGGCGGTCAGGGACTCATTGACTTGGTGAGCAAGATGGAGGCCTTTAGGTTACAGGCGTTACATCGGCTCTTATACGGCCCTGAGCACCTGCCATGGAGACAGCTGGCCTTTACCTTATTTCGTGGGTAAGGAGCTTAAATTTTGCTGAACATTATTTTTTATTACATTCTGCCAACGTTGTTGGGTCTGACCTGCCGGAATTTTATAAATCTGCACTTCAGGTTTGGCACAGAAAGTTCAGGAGGACCAGGCTAAATCTGGAAAGTATTTTTGGTTCTTGGAAGAACCTTTAGTCTGGAATCCTCTTTTAGACTGTCCGTTATTGTTTTCTGGATCATTCGTATCAATTCTGTTAAACAAAAGAATTTTAAAAATAAAACATTTAATTAATACAAACATGAGGTGCTGGCACACCCCTGCCCACCTAGCGACAGTCCTGGGGATCAGATCAGTACGCCTGGTTGACATTTTTCTTAGTCAAGTACAAACAGCACTGCGGAGGTCAGGAGCGAGTTCACTGTGTGACGAGTACTTCACAGGTGAGGGGACACCAGAGGCAGAGATGACATCACCCACCATCATTGTAAGACCACACGTCACTGACCACACTGACAGACCTGGGCACCTTCTCAGATTTGGGACTCTGGTTGAGAAAGACTTTGAACTCTTTAACAAAAAAGAACTTTATAAACTGTGTGTCAAAGTGACATTTTATAACCAGTTAAAAGAGCTGCCAGATACACAGTGGAGGAAAGAACTGCAGGTCTCTGAGAACATCACACCTTCATGGAGAGCTTTTTATAAACTCCCGTTACAGAAAAGACTTGGGGATCTGCAGTGGAGGATAACACACTCGGCCTTAGCCACAAACTCATTTCTGAATATAATTAACGCTTCAGAGACTGACCAGTGCCCGTTCTGTGACACGAGGGAGACCATCTTTCATCTGTTCATACACTGTGAACGGCTGAGGCCTTTATTCATGTTCTTGGATTTTATTCTTAGTGGTTTTGGTTTTGGTCTCTCAAAAATTAACTTTATCTTTGGTATTAACTATAATCAAAAAAATAGGAATAAGTCTGTTCTTGGGAATTTCCTCTTAGGACAGGCCAAGTTGGCAATCGTAAAAACAAGGAGGAATAAAGAGAGAAACTTAATGGGGACCGACGCTCTGCTGCTGTTCAAAGTTTTAATTAAAAGTCGACTGAAACTCGAATTCATGTACCATAAACTAACAAACAATTTAGAAATGTTCAGCGACATGTGGGGGACACGACAGGTACTGTGTGCTGTGGAGGGGGGCGAACTGGTGATCAACTGGGAATGAAAAGTATTGGTGGGCATTGACAATATGTTTTAATTAATGTGCGGAGTAGGAGGAGTGTAAAGGGGAGTAGTGGTGGTTGTCTGATATATACCTTTTGTTTATCTTGAATATTGGGACTGTTTGTCTTATGACTGTGTATATTGTTAATGTTCATAATAAAGGTCATTTAATAAATAAAATATCTATCTATCTATCTATCTATCTTTCTATCTATCTATCTATCTATCTATCTATCTATCTATCTATTATATAGTGCCTTTCTATCTATCTATCTATCTATCTATCTATCTATCTATCTATCTATCTATCTATTATATAGTGCCTTTCTATCTATCTATCTATCTATCTATCTATCTATCTATCTATCTATCTATCTATCATATAGTGCCTTCCACATCTATCTATCTATCTATCTATCTATCTATCTATCTATCATATAGTGCCTTCCACATCTATCTATCTATCTATCTATCTATCTATCTATCTATCTATCTATCATATAGTGCCTTTCACATCTATCTATCTATCTATCTATCTATCTATCTATCTATCTATCTATTATATAGTGCCTTTCTATCTGTCTATCTATCTATCTATCTATCTATCTATCTATCTATCTTTCTATCGTATAGTGCCTTCCACATCTATCTGTCTATCTATCTATCTATCTATCTATCTATCTATCTATCTATCTATCATATAGTGCCTTCCACATCTATCTATCTATCTATCTATCTATCTATCTATCTATCTATCTATCTATCTATCTATCTATTATATAGTGCCTTTCTATCTATCTATCTATCTATCTATCTATCTATCTATCTATTATATAGTGCCTTTATCTATCTATCTATCTATCTATCTATCTATCTATCTATCTATCATATAGTGCCTTCCACATCTATCTATCTATCTATCTATCTATCTATCTATCTATCTATCTATCTATCTATCTATTATATAGTGCCTTTCATATCTATCTATCTATCTATCTATCTATCTATCTATCTATCTATCTATCTATCTATTATATAGTGCCTTTCACATCTATCTATCTATCTATCTATCTATCTATCTATCTATCTATCTATCACCGATTCCAGTTTTTGACCTCTTCTTGTTCTTTCCCTCAAGTCATTAACAGATGCACCGTTGTCTTTCAGATTCATAAATCCATTTCAATTAAGAAGTCAACCCTGAGGATGTCGTCACTCGGATGTTTAATGGCCTGATGCTGTCTCCCGGACTGGCCTTTCCATTCTATACACACAGTTGAGTTTGAGCCCCCTCTACTC
The DNA here is from genome assembly GCF_016835505.1 of Polypterus senegalus. Taxonomy (NCBI): domain Eukaryota; kingdom Metazoa; phylum Chordata; class Cladistia; order Polypteriformes; family Polypteridae; genus Polypterus; species Polypterus senegalus. The sequence continues at coordinate 17,812,128 of NC_053156.1, read as the reverse complement.
TTTGCAGGAGGTCCGGCCCAGTGGATTTGGCGCTGCACTCTAAATCACGAGGCTCTTTTTTCAGTCCCACTCTGTAGTTCACTCACCCTGCCTGTACTGCCGGTGTATATAAATGCATGTCAATGGTCGTCCCCTAATTGTGCACATGTCAAGTGCGCTGGGATGGCGGTGCTACAGTACACTGAAGTGAGGTGGTGTTGTTTTTTTGTGCTCCCATCGCTCTGAGCTGTGATTGTAGTACATTGTGCAGCACTGACGGTTGTTTTATTTATTTTTTCATTCATTTTTTATAAGGAGCTCAGCTGATGATCAGCAGACAGTCATTGTGAAAATCTTTTGAGTTTTGTGCTAAAATCACTTACATTATTTTTCTATCATGAAACAGCACTCAGTAACCTAACTGGATTTTAGAAACTTTTGTAAACTTATTAAAAATTCAAAACTGAAAAATCCCTTTGACGCCCGAACTCTGACCCTTGAGTCCATCTTCTTGGGTTTGGTGCACCAGGCTTCACCCTCCTGGATTTCGAGATTTTATTTTGTTCCTTTCTTCTCTACAGATCCCCTCAAGCTCTGCCGGGTAGGATGAAGATCGTTATGGACGCCTATTTTTCAGGTCTGTCCAGAGATGTTCAATTGGGATCGAGTCCAGGTTTTTATCTGGGCCACTCAAGGACATTGGCGGAGTTGTCCCTAAGCCACTCATGTGTTGTCTTTGCTTTGTGACCCTTCAGGCCAGTCTGGGGTCCTGAGTGCTCAGACCAGTGTTTTGTTCTAATCAGCTTTCCCTCGACCCTGACTTGTCTCCTGGTCCCTCATGCTGTCACCACCATGCTTCACCGCTATTGTACAGGTGACAAGCAGTGTGCCTGGCTTTCTCCAGATGGGACACTCACTGTAGTACTGAGGCCTAACGGTTCAATCTTGGGTTCGAGAATCTTGTTTCTCAAAGTCTCCGAGCCCTGCAAGTGGGCTTTCCTGTGTCATCTCACCCCTCTGCCATAAAGGCCAGCTTAGTGATGATTGCCCTTCTAGAAGTTTCTCCCACACAGATTCTATGGAGCTCACTTTTCTTACCAAGGCCCTTCTCCCTCAATTGCTCAGTTTGCCTGGGCTGCCAGTTCTAGGAAGAGCTGTGGTTGTTCTGGACATCTTATATTTAATAATTACCAGCTGTCCCTCGCGGCTCCACCCACGTGGTAGGGAAACAGGATCAACTTTAAAAATCAATAATAAAAAAAAAAAAATTTAATTCTGGCCAAGCAGAAGGTAGGTACGCTCCGACGTCAAATGTTGGCACTGTTTCTGATCGTGTTCAACTCTGACATGAGAGCGTCACCCGCGTGGGGAGAAGAGCACGTGGTCAATGAGCAGCTACCCTCTAAAACACATGGAGCTCTGACCTCTCTCTCAAAAACGTCAAACGTTACTCCTTAACAATCTGTAGCTGATAATGTCTAATGGCTAAGCGGAGGTGAGGTGCACTCCAACACGTGGCGACAGGCAGAGCAACTCGAACGTAAGTGTAAGTCAAGAGCCAAAACACCCCAAACACCACCTGATTCTCAGAATCGTACAAATAAATCGGTACGGCAAGCGAATTACGGTACTTAGTGCAATGAGAGAAGTCGCAAAATCAACCGGAATGTTCAAGCAAATTCTAGAAAAAAAAACGATCTAAATCCATTAAGTAGTTCGCTCATGAAAAGTGGACAGACACACAGATAGACGTTGGATTTTATATATTTACAGTCATATGAAAAAGTTTGGGACCCCCTCTCAGCCTGCATAATAATTGACTGTCCTTTCAACAATAAAGATAACAGTGGTATGTCTTTCATTTCCTAGGAACATCGGAGCACTGGGGTGTTTTCCGAACACAGATTTTTAGTGATGCAGTATTTAGTTGTATGAAATGAAATCAAATGTGAAAAACTGGCTGTGCACAAATGTGGGTCCCCTTGTCATTGTGCTGATTTGAATGCCTGTCACTGCTCAATGCTGATTACTTGGTTGGATGAGCTCGTGAAACCTTGAACTTCTTAGACCGGTGTGTCCAATCATGAGAGGTAAAAGGTATTTAAGGTGGTCAATCGCAAGTTGTGCTTCCCTTTGACTTTCCTCTGAAGAGTGACAGACAGCATGGGATCCTCAAAGCAACTCTCCAAAGATCTGAAAACAAAGATTGTCTCCTGGTTTAGGGGAAGACTACAAAAAGCCATCTCTGAGGTTTAAACTGTCAGCTTCAACTGTAAGGAATGGAATCAGGAAATGGAAGGCCACAGGCACAGTTGCTGTTAAACCCAGCAGGTCTGGCAGGCCAAGACAAATACAGGAGCGGCATATGAGCAGGATTGTGAGAATGGTGACAGACAACCCACAGATCACCTCCAAAGACCTGCAAGAACATCTCGCTGCAGATGGTGTATCTGTACATCGTTCTACAATTCAGCGCAATTTGCACAAAGAACATCTGTATGGCAGGGTGATGAGAGAGAAGCCCTTTCTGCACTCACGCCACCAACAGAGTCACTTGTTGTATGCCAATGCTCATTTAGACAAGCCAGATTCATTTTGGAATAAAGTGCTTTGGGCTGATGAGACAAAAATGGAGTTATTTGGTCAGAACAAAAAGTGCTTTGCATGGCGGAAGAAGAACACCACAGTCCAAGAAAAACACCGGCTACCTACTGTCAAATTTGGTGGAGGTTCCATCATGCTGTGTGGCTGTGTGGCCAGTTCAGGGACTGGGGGTCTTGTTAAAGTCGAGGGTCGGATGAATTCAACCCAATATCAACACATTCTTCAGGATAATGTTCAAGTGTCAGTCACAAAGTTGAAGTTACGCAGGGGTTAGATATTCCAACAAGACAATGACCCAAAACACAGTTCGAAATCTACAAAGACATTCATGCAGAGGGAGAAGTACAATGTTCTGGAATGGCCTGACTTGAAGATCATCGAACATCTAAGGGATGACTTGAAGCAGGCTGTCCATCAAATTGAAGTGAACTGGAGAGATTTAGTAATGAAGATTGGTCAGAAATACCTCCATCCAGAGTCCAGACACTCATCAAAGGCTACAGGAGGACAGCATCTGGAGGCTCAAAGGTTCAAAAGGAGGCTCAACTAAGTATTGATGTCATATCTCTGTTGGGGTGCCCACATTTATGCACGTGTCTAATTTTGTTAATCCAATAAACGTAATGTCATTGCTGAAATACTACTGTGTCCATAAGGCATGTCAGATATTAAAAGGAAGTTCAGCCAATGAGAAACAAAAATCCAAAGAAGTTAGAGAGGTTCCCAAACTTTTTCATATGACTGTATATAGACTAGCTGTCCCTCGCGGCTCCGCCCACATAGTAGTGAAACAGGACAAACTTTAAATATCAATAATAAAAAAAATGTAATTCTGGCCAAGTGGAAGGTCGATACGGTCTAACGTCAAATGCTGGCACTGTATCTGATCGTGTTGAGCTCTGACGGGAGAGCGTCCCCCGTGCGGGGAGAACAGCACGTGGCCATGATATCTCTGGCAATCAGCAGCTACCCTCTCAAACACACATAGCTCTGATCTCTCTCTGAAAAACGTCAAATGTTACTCTTTAACAATCTATAGGTGATAATGTCTGCTGAACAAACAGGAATCGCAAGCTAAGTAGAGGTGAGGTGCACTCCAACACGTGGCGACAGGTAGAGCGATGCGAACAGAGAATGACAAGTAAGAGAATGAAGGGCGACCTCCCGTCTGACTGTCGGAATTGGGCAAATAAATTGGTATGGCAAGTGAACTATGATACTTAGCGCGATGAGAGGAGACGCAAAATCAACCGGAATGTTCACACAAATTCTAGAAAAAACCCGCTCTAAATCCGTTAAGTAGTTCTGTTTTGAAAAGTGGACAAACAGACATACAGACAAATAGACGTGGGATTTTAGATATTTATATAGACTACCTGTCCCAGCGGCTCCGCCCACATAGTAGTGAAGCCGAACAAACTTTAAAATCAATAAAAATGTCATTTGTACATATTGAGAACAAATTATTGATAGCTTTCATCTCCAAGAGCATCTTGATATACACTATTTTTGTTTTGCTATCAGAGGTGAGTACACATCAGTTTCTTGGGGAACCAACCCGGGAAAAAGCAACTTAAAGCTGGCCATGCGAGAAGCCTGGTGATTTAAGATCAACCCCCTTGCCAACTTGAGGGTCTGTCCCGGGGTCTTGTTAACTGACATTACAAAGCAAAACTTCATGGGGAACTGTCATCTCTTGAATTGAAAGGGCCTGACTATCGTGATCAGAGGAATGCGAGGGATTAAAACCCTCTCGCCAATGCCACATTAGACCGACTCGAACGGAGGCTGGCACGTGGGTGAGTGAGGAGGGTCCTGCCCCCTACTTCTCCCTTCCCTCAGCCCGCTGCGTCTCTCTCTCTCTTGAATTCACACAAATAAATTGGTGCCGCAAACAAACTATGATACTTAGAGCGATGAGAGAAGTCGCAAAATCAACCGGAATGTTCAAGCAAATTATAAAAAAAAAAACGATCTGAATCTGTTAAGAAGTTCTCTCGTGACAGACAAACAGATGTTGGATTTTATATATATCCATCCATCCTTCCATTTTCCAACCCGATGAATCCGAACACAGGGTCACAGGGGTCTGCTGGAGCCAATCCCAGCCAACACAGGGCACAAGGCAGGAACCAATCCTGGGCAGGGTGCCAACCCACCACAGGACACACACACCAAGCACACACTAGGTGCCAATTCAGAATCGCCAATCCACCTAACCTGCATGTCTTTGGACTGTGGGAGGAAACCGGAGCGCCCGGAGGAAACTCACGCAGACACGGGGAGAACATGCAAACTCCACGCAGGGAGGACCCAGGAAGCGAACCCGGTTCTCCTAACTGCGAGGCGCTACCACTGCGCCACCGTGCCGCCCTTTTATATACAAACCGGATTCCAAAAAAGTTGGGACACTATACAAATCGTGAATAAAAACTGAATGCAATGATGTGGAGGTGCCAACTTTTAATATTTTATTCAGAATAGAACATAAATCACGGAACAAAAGTTTAAACTGAGAAAATGTATCATTTTAAGGGGAAAATATGTTGATTCAGAATTTCATGGTGTCAACAAATCCCAAAAAAGTTGGGACAAGGCCATTTTCACCACTGTGTGGCATCTCCCCTTCTTCTTACAACACTCAACAGACGTCTGGGGACCGAGGAGACCAGTTTCTCAAGTTTAGAAATAGGAATGCTCTCCCATTCTTGTCTAATACAGGCCTCTAACTGTTCAATCGTCTTGGGCCTTCTTTGTCGCACCTTCCTCTTTATGATGCGCCAAATGTTCTCTATAGGTGAAAGATCTGGACTGCAGACTGGCCATTTCAGTACCCGGATCCTTCTCCTACGCAGCCATGATGTTGTGATTGATGCAGAATGTGGTCTGGCATTATCTTGTTGAAAAATGCAGGGTCTTCCCTAAATAGATGACGTCTGGATGGGAGCATATGTTGTTCTAGAACCTGAATATAATTTTCTGCATTGATGGTGCCTTTCCAGACATGCAAGCTGCCCATGCCACACGCACTCATGCAACCCCATACCATCAGAGATGCAGGCTTCTGAACTGAGCGTTGATAACAACTTGGGTTGTCCTTGTCCTCTTTGGTCCGGATGACATGGCGTCCCAGATTTCCAAAAAGAACTTTGAATCGTGACTCGCCTGACCACAGAACAGTCTTCCATTTTGCCACACTCCATTTTAAATGATCCCTGGCCCAGTGACAATGCCTGAGCTTGTGGATCTTGCTTAGAAATGGCTTCTTCTTTGCACTGTAGAGTTTCAGCTGGCAACAGCGGATGGCACGGTGGATTGTGTTCACTGACAATGGTTTCTGGAAGTATTCCTGAGCCCATTCTGTGATTTCCTTTACAGTAGCATTCCTGTTTGTGGCGCAGTGTCGTTTAAGGGCCCGGAGATCACGGGCATCCAGTATGGTTTTACGGCCTTGACCCTTCCGCACAGAGATTGTTCCAGATTCTCTGAATCTTCGGATGATGTTATGCACAGTTGACGATGATAGATGCAATTTTTCGCTGGGTAACACCTTTCTGATATTGCTCCACTATCTTTCTGCGCAACATTGTGGGAATTGGTGATCCTCTACCCATCTTGGCTTCTGAGAGACACTGCCACTCTGAGAAGCTCTTTTTATACCCAATCATGTTGCCAATTGACCGAATTAGTGTTTATTGGTCTTCCAGCTCTTCGTTATGCTCAAATTTACTTTTTCCAGCCTCTTATTGCTACTTGTCCCAACTTTTTTTGGGATTTGTTGACACCGTGAAATTTTGAATCAACATATTTTTCCTTTAAAATGATACATTTACTCGGATTAAACGTTTGATCTGTCATCTACGTTCTATTACAAATAAAATATTGACATTTGCCATCTCCACATCATTGCATTCAGTTTTTATTCACAATTTGTTTAGTGTCCCAACTTTTTTGGAATCCGGTTTGTATATATATGTACTAGCTGTCCACTTCGGCTTCGCCTGTGCAGTAATGAAACAGGACAAACTTTAAAAATCAATAAACAAACAGGTATCGTTAACTGAGTGGAGGCAAGGTGCACTCCAACACGTGGCGACAGGTAGAGCAACTTGAACGGAGGCTGGCGCGAGAGTGAGGAGGGCCCCTGCCCGGCTCCCCACTCCTGACGTCACGCTTTTCCTCTCCCCTCAGCCCACATCCTCTGTCTCGGATTAGCACGAATATATATCACTCCTGCAAGCGAACTATGATACATAACGCAATGAGAGAAGTCGCAAAATCAACCAGAATGTTCAAGTAAATTCTAGAAAAAAAAAAAGTCCTACATCCGTTAGGTAGTTCTCTCGGTTGCTAGCTAAGCGGATGTAAGGTACACGCTTAGAAGGAGGGCCAGGGCCCGCCCCCCTCCGTCTCTCTCGAATTAGCCCGAATGAATGCAGCAGATTCTAGATAAAAACCCCGATCTAAATCCGTTAAGCAGTCCTCTCGTGAAAAGCGGACAGACACACAAATGGACGTTGGATTAAAATCCATTATTTATATACAGTATATACAGTAGAGTCTCGCTTATCCGACACAAAACGGGCCGGCAGAACGTCGGATAAGTGAAAATGTCGGATTAATGGGAGGTGTTAAGAAAACTATGTTATAATTTTACACATTACAAACCTAATAATCATGTTTACCAACAAAACAACAGAAAACATTAACTGAAACAATGAACTTACAGTTACAGAATTGTCTGAAGTCAAATACAGTATGTACTGTACTTAAAAAGTTCAGTCCTGTGATGATTTAAAGACATTTTTGATCGTAGTCTGCTTTCCTGACGAGTGCCGTTTCATCTCTTTGCAGCATCATTATGTCGATTCCTGCAGCTTCTTCTTGTTGCTCAAAGTAATTAATTGCAGTTTCTAGAGCCTTAACTCCGTCACTCGTATAGTCAACATCTGTACGAGCGTATACTGTTTACTACAGCATTGCGACTGCATGTGTGTGTGTGTGTTTGTGCTGTGACGTGTGAGTCCCCGTCTTGCACCCGAAAACACAAAGCTGAGTCTCAGTACTTTAGCAACACCAGCTTCATTCAGCTTGAAACAGCAACAGCGCGGTTATTAATTGTAGCGGGATCTGCCGCTCACCTATACACAGACACAGCAGTCACGCAGGGTTGTGGCCAAGTAATACTCTGCCCTGCGCATTTATAATGTTCCTTGTTCCTTGTATCGCCCATCGACGGCAGGCGCTTATAGCACGTCCGCGATCTTTTCGGATTCGCATTTATGACGAACTGCTACAGCGCTGGGAGACTTTGATTGCTTTGGGATGCTCTTCCGCATGTCGTCCCGTTCGGTGGAATCCCACAAGAGTTTAGAAACTCACTCACACCAGCCACAGTTCTTTTCAAAGGTAAAGTGCAGGTTAATTTGTTTTATGTATTTTTAATAATCATTTTTTGTATGAATAGTTTTTGGTTGTGGAACGAATCATCTGAGTTTCCATTATTTCTTATGGGGAATTTCGCTTTGATATACAATACCAGTGCTTTGGACTGCGAGTACATTTCCAGAACGAATTATGGTCGCAAACCGAGGCTCCACTGTAATAAGCTGCGGTAGAGTAGAGAGCAACAAAAAATTGACAACGTTCACGCTCGCAACTTGCAGTTCTTGTTGCTGATTGATGTGTTTTTGTTTTGCGGTGGGGTGTCGGATAATACGGAATGTCAGATAAGTGAAGGTAGGATAAGCGAGACTCTAATTAATTAATGATATTAGAAATAATCTCCTCAACACTAAGGATCCTCCTAAACCCCAGTACTCCATTATATACAAATTAAACTCTTTCTCTAGGATAGATCTACCTGATTCACATAAAATAATTTCTCAACTGAAACCCTCCACCTGCGTCCCTGACCCGATACCAACAAATTTTTTCAAAGAAGTATCAGGCGTGCTAATTGATAATATTTTTGACATAGTAAATTCGTCATTAGATACGGGGGTCTTCCCAGACTGTCTTAAGACTGCTGTAGTTAAACCCCTGCTCAAGAAAAATAATCTCGACCCCTCGGCTCTTGAAAATTTTAGACCCATCTCTAACCTGCCCTTCTTAAGTAAAGTTCTAGAGAAGGCAGCCATTATGGAGTTAAATGGCCACCTCAATAAACCTGCTATTCTTGATAAATTTCAGTCTGGTTTCAGAACAAATCACAGCACAGAAACTGCACTCGTTAAAGTAGTAAATGACTTGCGGGTAAATGCAGACAGAGGCCATTTATCTGTTCTCATCCTCTTAGATCTGAGTGCTGCATTTGACACCATTGATCACAATATTCTTAGAAATCGCCTTAGTCAATGGGTGGGCCTCTCTGGCAGGGTCTTAAATTGGTTTGAATCCTACCTGGCAGGGAGAAAATTCTTTGTGAGTTGTGGTAATCACATCTCAAAGACACATGATATCCGATATGGTGTTCCACAAGGCTCTATCCTGGGTCCGCTGCTCTTCTCAATCTACATGCTTCCGTTAGGTCAGATTATCTCAGGTTACAACGTGAGCTACCACAGCTATGCTGATGACACACAGCTGTACTTATCAATAGCACCTGATGACCCCGACTCTCTCGATTCACTAACACAATGTCTGACTGGTATCTCAGAATGGATGAATAGTAACTTTCTCAAGCTAAATAAAGAGAAAACTGAAATCTTAGTGATTGTCAATAATGGATACAATGAGGTTATTAGAAATAAACTGGATACGTTAGGATTAAAAGTTAAGACGGAGGTAAAAAGCTTAGGGATAATTGTTGACTGTAATCTGAATTTTAAATCACATATTCATCAGATCACTAGGACAGCATTTTTTCACTTAAGAAACATAACAAAGTTAGACCTCTTATATCATTGAAAGATGCTGAGAAATTAGTTCACGCGTTTGTTTTCAGTCGACTAGATTACTGTAACGCACTCCTCTCAGGACTACCCAAAAAAGATATAAATCACTTGCAACGAGTGCAGAATGCAGCTGCTAGAATCCTAACTAGGAAAAGAAAATCAGAACACATCTCTCCAGTTTTGATGTCACTACACTGGTTACCTGTGTCATTCAGGATTGACTTTAAAATTCTGCTTATGGTTTATAAAGCCTTAAATAATCTGCTCCATCTTATATATCGGAATGTCTGACACGTTATATTCCAAATCGTAACCTTAGATCCTCAAATGAGTGTCTCCTTAGAATTCCAAGAACAAAACTTAAAAGAAGTGGTGAGGCGGCCTTCTGCTGTTATGCACCTAAAATCTGGAATAGCCTGCCAATAGGAATTCATCAGGCTGATACAGTAGAGCACTTTAAAACACTGCTGACAACACATTACTTTAACATGGCCTTCTCATAACTTCACTGTAATTTAATTCTGATACTCTGTATGTTCAATACTTCATAATAACTATTCATAGTGGCTCCAAAATCCGTACTGACCCCAACTCTCTCTTCTGTTTCTTTTTCCGGTTTCTCTGTGGTGGCGGCCTGCACCACCACCACCTACTAAAACCTTCATGATGCTCCAACATTGATGGACTAAAAGCCAGAACTCTACGTGACCATCATCATCAGGTCCTTCTGTGAGAACCCTAAATCCAAAGAGGACTGTTTGATTTGTGTTAGGTAGATTGCCCAGAGGGGACTGGGTGGTCTAATGGTCTGGAATCCCTGCAGATTTAATTTTTTCCTCCAGCCGTTTGGAGTTTTTTTTTTCTGTCCACCCTGACCATTAGACCTTACTCTTATTCTATGTTAATTAATGTTGACTTATTTTATTCTCTTACTGTGTCTTGTATTTTTCTATTCTTCATCATGTAAAGCACTTTGAGCTACATTTTTGTATGAAAATGTGCTATATAAATAAATGCTGTTGTTGTTGACTCTACTGTATATAGATATCTGTGGTTCTTACATATGAAGAAACATTTTCTAATGTTTGTTTGAAAATTACCCATAAGATGTTTCCATCTGTGTTTGGATAGTATTTTGAAGCTGGAACCACTGCGCTTTTTATACACATTTGACCACATAAATACGAACTTTGCTATTAGAGGGGGAAACTGTCTGGACAATGTTGACACTTGTGCTCCTGACGCCTACATGGCCCTACCCTGAACCCACCTCGGCTACTCAGACAATATCAGCGTGTTTATGGTTCCTGCGTACAAGTCCCTGCTGAAGCGCACTAAACCAGCCCGCAAGAACATCAGGAGTGTGGCAGGTTAGTGCTGTTTCAGCTCTCCAAGACTCCTTCGAATTGGCAGACTGGGACATTTTCAGGGAGGCTGCTATGGATGGTGTCTCCATCAATCTAGAGGAGTACACAGACTGGCTACATCTCCAAATGCATAGAGGATGTTACTGTTACCAAGGCTGTTACCACAAGAGCCAACCAAAAGCCCACAAGAGATGCACACAAGCTGCTCAAGATCAGAAATGCAGCCTTCAGATCTGGAGACAAGGCCGCCCACATGCCTCACGCTATAAGAAGAGCTAAGTGGGCCTACGCGCAGGGGATTAACAAACAATTCGGCAGCACCAGAGACCCACGTCGTATGTGGCAGGGCGTTCAGACAATTACAAACTACTCAAACAGCAGCGATGGTGATGCCTCTCTACCGGATGAGCTGAACAACTTCTTCGCACAGTTTGAGGCGCAGAACAAAGAGCCTGTGAGAAAAGTAACACCTCCCTCCACTGACCAGGTACTCTGTCTCTCCATAACTGACGTGAGGAGGACTCTATCCAGAGTCCAACATACCTGGTCGTGTGTTCAAAGAATGTACCAGGCAACTGGCTGGTGCCCTCACGGACATCTTCAACACATCTCTGAGCCAGTCGTCAGTCCCAGCATGCTTCAAGTCGACCACCATCATACCAATGCCAAAGAAGTCATCAGTGCCATGTTTGAATGACTACCGACCAGCTGCACTCACGCCAATCATCATGAAGTGCTTTGAAAGGTTAGTCATGTCACATGTCATAAAGACTAATCTCCCTGCCTCCCTTGACCCTCTTCAGTTTGTATACCGCTCAAACAGGATGGCATACGCTCTGCCCTTCACCTCTCCCTGACACATCTGGATAAAAAAGACACACATGTCAGGATGCTATTCATAGACTTTAACTCCGTCTTCAATCATCCCTCAAAAGCTGGTCGTGAAACTGAGCAGGTTGGGCCTGAGCACCACCCTCTGCAATTGGATCCTGGACTTCTTGACAGAGAGGTCCCAGTCAGTTCAGATGGGCTGCAACACCTCCAGCAAACATCACACTGAGCACAGGAGCGCCACAGGGCTGTGTGCTTAGTCCTCTGCTCTTCACCCTGCTGACTCACGACTGCACAGCCACGCACAACACCAACCACATCATCAAGTTTGAGGATGATACGACAGTGCTGGGAATGATAAGCAGGGATGATGAAATGGCATACAGAGATGAGGTGGAATGGCTGTCCGGTGTGGTGTGAAGAAAACAATCTATCTCTCAATGTCGACAAGACAAAAGAGATAATCGTGGACTTCAGAAAATCACATCCTGCCCACATCCCACTCAGCATCAATGGTTCCGATGTAGAGACTTGTTAGGAGTACCAAGTTCCTTGGTGTGCACATAACTGAGGAACTTACATGGATACATAACACCTCATCACTAATCAAGAAAGCCCAGCAGAGGCTACACTTCCTGAGGCGGCCGAAGCGAGCAAGTCTTTCCCCCCTTCCATCCTCACCATGTTCTACAGAGGAACCATTGAGAGTGGTCTGACCAGCTGCATCACTGTCTGGTATGGCAACTGCAACGTATCCTGCAAAGGATAGTGAAGACAGCAGAGAACATTATTGGGGTGCCTCTCCCTTCGCTACAGGACGTATTTTACAAACGCACTGTCCGCATTGTGCTGGACCCCTTACACCCATCACATGGACTTATCACACTTCTGCCATCCAAGAGAAGATACTGCAGCATCAGAGCCAGATCTGCCAGGCTGCAGGAGAGTTTTTACCCCCAAGCTGTTAGATTTCTTAACACCATGCTGCCCCCTGGGATCTTCCATACGGCCTCAACCACCTCTTTTATACATGCAAGTCACTGTCCTGCAAAGACGAGTGTGCATGTAGAGAAGAACTGAAAATCTCATACTGACCTTTAAGGATTTTGATATTCTTGATATCCTTCTGCCGTGAAACATTCTGACCTGTCATTGTTTACACACGTCTTAAACAACTATTATCATACACTGATAATTTCTGTATTATCTATATCTATTATTTATTTATTACATTACATATCTACTGACTATATTTACGTATGTAGATTGCAAATACCATACATTGCATCAAATGTTCATATTGCTTACCACACGTCAACATTGCTTCTGCTTCTTCCTTGTCTTGTTTGTGTTTTAATTTTAAATTTTAATTTAAATTCTATTTTTAATTTATTTTTTGCACTTCATGTTGTTACTGTGGACCCTGAGCTTCCCAATTTCGCCTATCTGTATACTTGTATATGGTTGAGATGACAATAAAGTTCACTTTGACGTTATCATTTGACTTTGACCACTAGATGGCACTGTGTCTAAGGAATACCCACACTGAGTGAGCGCCACAGAGCCTCATTTCTGAAGATGTCCGTGTCCAAGGAGATCTTGTCGCATACAAAAGACAATTATTATGAAGTGGCAACTTTACATTGAGATCTGGTCGCATAGAAATGATAATTATTATCTGCGGTGGGTTGGCACCCTGCCCAGGATTGGTTCCTGCCTTGTGCCCTGTGTTGGCTGGGATTGGCTCCAGCAGACCCCCGTGACCCTGTATTCGGATTCAGCGGGTTAGAAAATGGATGGATGGATGGATGGATGATAATTATTAACTTGCAACTTTACATTGAGATCTTGTCGCATAGAAATGATAATTATTGTTAATTTGCAACTTTACATTGAGATCTGGACGCATAGAAATGATAATTATTGTTAATTTGCAACTTTACATTGAGATCTGGTCGCATAGAAATGATAATTATTATCTGCGGTGGGTTGGCACCCTGCCCAAGATTGGTTCCTGCCTTGTGCCCTGTGTTGGCTGGGATTGGCTCCAGCAGACCCCCGTGACCCTGTATTCGGATTCAGCGGGTTAGAAAATGGATGGATGGATGGATGGATGATAATTATTAACTTGCAACTTTACATTGAGATCTTGTCGCATAGAAATGATAATTATTATGAAGTGGCAACTTTACATTGAGATCTTGTCGCATAGAAATGATAATTATTATTAACTTGCAACTTTACATTGAGATCTTGTCGCATAGAAATGATAATTATTATCTGCGGTGGGTTGGCACCCTGCCCAGGATTGGTTCCTGCCTTGTGCCCTGTGTTGGCTGGGATTGGCTCCAGCAGACCCCCGTGACCCTGTATTCGGATTCATTGGGTTAGAAAATGGATGGATGGATGATAATTATTAACTTGCAACTTTACATTGAGATCTGGTCGCATAGAAATGATAATTATTATTAACTTGCAACTTTACATTGGTCCGACCTGAGTTAGTGTATCAGAATATCAGGAGACTTTCCTGTTTTCAGAAAAGCATCGAGAAACCCAATCATGTCAGATCAGGTCTGTTGCTCCCTCTTGGGTTGCTCTCTACCCGGCAGGCAGTGTTTTGGGCATCGACCCTGAATCGGGTTAAACCGATGCCATAATTGATGAGTACGCTGTGTCATTTAAGCAGTTAAAGTTGTTTCCTGCGCTGCTTAGCTTTTCTAATATCCATGGTGAGGGAGGGAGCCCCAAACCTTTACATTCACTTATTTGGCTGACACTTTTATCCGGGGTGACTTACAGCATTTATCATACAATTGGTTACGTCTCTTTTGCTTTTCCAATTCGTACATAGGCAGGTCAAGTGACTTGGTGTCAGTAGTGGGATTTGAACTTAAAATCCAGGGGTTTGCAATCCAAAGACGTAACCCCAGATACAACTCTATCAAACACAGTTTAGGGAGAAATAAAGTTTCTTTTATTACCAAGACACACATTCAGAGGCTTTCCTTAACAATCCCACACAGCATTTGTTGTTAATGAAGCCCCGTTCTCCCCTTCTTTATCCTTTCTCTCCTCCACATGAGCCTCTGCCTTCAGACTGGCTCCTTTAATGTCAGACATCTGGTGTCACGGGCTACAATACCCAGGCAAACCTATGGGTGTCCATTCTGGGTTCCAGCTATGGGATCACTGCCACCTTTCATATAGGGGATAAGAAGTCCACTTGTCCTTTGTCCATCCATTATTTGATCATCCCGACTGGGACAGAAACTGAGGGCCATCTCGGGCAGGTTGTGTGTCTCCACTTTTGGCCTCCATTCATTACGGCCTCCTTCCCGACTCAAGTCAGGATGCTAGTCCGCCCAATCTGGCACGTACACTTTTTAATGACTTAAATGTTCAAAGAAGGCAAATTTTAAAATACAGACTGTAAAAGAACAGACGGAAAGCGATCATAAGGGTTTGGGTCACCAAAGTGGTCCCTCTATATTATGATGATGTTTTGTAAATAAAGAAGGAGCAAATAAGACTTCTACAGATAGTCGGACTGTCCCAAGATGGTGGATTATACAGGAAACTCAGAGGAAGAGGAGGGTTTGGTAGACTGGAGACCGGAAGTGACCTCATTGGAGACCAGCCTGTCAATCATTCATTCTGTAGAGGGAGGGAGAAGAGAGGCAGTCGATGACAGCGCCAACCCCTGGCTTGGAGGGTAATTACTACCAACTGAATCCTGGAGTTGTCTCCCAGTTGCACATTTGACAATGAATTTGTAAAATAATAATAATAATAATAATAATAATAATAATAATAAAATAACATAGCCTTGGGCATGGCACGTAATCATTCATAATGTAGCATCAGCGCCAAGCAGCACAATGGATGGATTCTGTCCCCTTAACATGGCACTTTAAGGTGCCTCACTATCCTTAAAATGACTGGCTTGCAATTTACTGTTTAAAGGCGCCCCTGCCACTGGTGACGTAATGCCAGCTCCTCATACTTATTTGACTCATCCCCGGCTGATGTAACTTGTCAGCGTCCTCACATGGCCCTCCCGCTGAAATCGCTGTCCCCAGTGACCAATTCCACCTTCCTGCAATGGCGCACAGACCCGCTGAAAAGGCAGCATGGTCATCAGTCGTGCAGCTGGTGATGAGTGCACACCAGTTGGCAGGGATCATGAGTGCTGTGTTGTCAGATGGCATAGCTCGGATGTTGACTGCCACCACTGTCATGTGGTACAGCAGAGGCGTTCAATGGTGGTCATTTTGTTAACAAGCAGGAGAACCTCCTCGTGTGGAGATGCAGATGTGCCACTCTCCTCGAAGTTTAGCTTCACTGAACTTGAGCTGCAAACCGCATAAGCAGGTCTGGATCTCAGCTTTGTTATTGTCCCATCACCGCTGCTTCACAACACGTCTACCATCTGCCTTGTCAAAAGGAAAGACCAGAGGCTCAAGACTCTTTGTATCTATATATTTATTATATAGTTCATTTCATCTATCTATCTATCTATCTATCTATCTATCTATCTATCTATCTATCTATCTATCTATCTATCTATCTATCTATCTATCTATCTATCTATCTATCTATCATATAGTGCCTTTTCTATCTATCTATCTATCTATCTATCTATCTATCTATCTATCTATCTATCTATCATATAGTGCCTTTCCTATCTATCTATCTATCTATCTATCTATCTATCTATCTATCTATCTATCTATCTATCTATCTATCTATCATATAGTGCCTTTTCTATCTATCTATCTATCTATCTATCTATCTATCTATCTATCTATCTATCATATTCTTATTAATGTGTGGATTAGGAGGAGTGTAAAGGGGGAGTAGTGGTGGTCTTTGTATTATAATGAATTGTCAACTTTTTGATTATATTATTTATGAGCCGAGTAGGAGGAATGTAAAGGGGAGCAGTGGTGGTTGTGTGATACAGACTTTTTTGTTAATATCCTGAATATTGGGATTGTTTGTCTTATGACTGTATTTTTGTTATTGTTCATAATAAAGGTCATTTTAAAAATAAAAAAAAATAAAAAAAATATCTATCATATAGTGCCTTTTCTATCTATCTATCTATCTATCTATCTATCTATCTATCTATCTATCTATCTATCATATAGTGCCTTTTCTATCTATCTATCTATCTATCTATCTATCTATCTATCTATCTATCTATCTATCATATAGTGCCTTTTCTATCTATCAATCTATCTATCTATCTATCTATCTATCTATCTATCTATCTATCTATCTATCATATAGTGCCTTTTCTATCTATCTATCTATCTATCTATCTATCTATCTATCTATCTATCTATCTATCTATCTCTCATATAGTGCCTTTTCTATCTATCTATCTATCTATCTATCTATCTATCTATCTATCTATCTATCTATCATATAGTGCCTTTTCTATCTATCTATCTATCTATCTATCTATCTATCTATCTATCTATCTATCTATCTATCATATAGTGCCTTTTCTATCTATCTATCTATCTATCTATCTATCTATCTATCTATCTATCATATAGTGCCTTTTCTATCTATCTATCTATCTATCATATAGTGCCTTTTCTATCTATCTATCTATCTATCTATCTATCTATCTATCTATCATATAGTGCCTTTTTCTATCTATCTATCTATCTATCTATCTATCTATCTATCTATCTATCTATCTATCTATCATATAGTGCCTTTCCTATCTATCTATCTATCTATCTATCTATCTATCTATCTATCTATCTATCTATCTATCTATCTATCTATCTATCATATAGTGCCTTTCCTATATATCTATCTATCTATCTATCTATCTATCTATCTATCTATCTATCTATCTATCTATCATATAGTGCCTTTTCTGTCTATCTATCTATCTATCTATCTATCTATCTATCTATCTATCTATCTATCTATCTATCATATAGTGCCTTTCATATCTATCTATCTATCTATCTATCTATCTATCTATCTATCTATCTATCTATCTATTTCTATCTATCATATAGTGCCTTTTCTATCTATCTATCTATCTATCTATCTATCTATCTATCTATCTATCTATCTATCTATCATATAGTGCCTTTCCTATCTATCTATCTATCTATCTATCTATCTATCTATCTATCTATCTATCTATCTATCTATCTATCTCCTATTGAAGTGGAGCACACACAGTTCCTCTTGGTCTTTCCAGGGGTCTCTTCCTCAGGATTCCAGGAGCACAGACTTCTCTTTTTTGAAGCAGGTACGCTCTGTCCGTTTCAGCGTCAGTAGATTTTCCACTTCTTGCCTTTAACTTGGCAGGACTAAGATGGCCGTACTGTACACATTGAATCCAGCAGGCTGAGTTCCCGTTTAGCACCTGCGAGTGAGGATGTGCGACGTGCCCAAGTGAATTTTTTGACCAAACGTAATGTGAAGTTTATTTATTTATTTATTTGCCAAGTGAGAAGATTAGGCACAACTTTGTGTCAAAGTCAGCGTGTCGCAGCACAAGCGCAGCATTGCAGAATGAGAGGGCAGCTGAGGCCCCCGTAAAGACATCCTGAAGAACTTCCAGAACCCGGCAGTAAAACAAGTGATTGATCCTGGCACTTAATAAGTGGCTCCCTATAAAAAGCCTTTATAAGTGGTTCAAGCGGAGCATCTTCGGATGTTGACGGGGGTGATTGATGCGCCTCAGTGCCAGGGCATTGTCCACTTATTCTCACGGCGGTCGGCAGCTGATTGTGTTTCATTGAATTACGGGAATCCTCTCGCGGCTGAAGAAAAGGGGGAGTTATCTGACCTCAGCAGCATGTGTCACCCAGCTGAAGTGACGTGTCCCCTTTGTCTGGTTATTAACCCCCTTTTAGCGTTATTTCACTCTGGAGAAGATCAGTTGTCTGTTTCGAGGGGGAGGGTGGGCTTGATGAAAACGGCCCGAGTGGTGTGTACTGATAAACCCTCTCAAGAGTTTGGAGACCAAATGTACAGAACTTTGTGATGATTAGGAAGAAGCTGTTAATGCGTAAGGCAGAAGGGGCTGGGGTCACATGTTCTGAACAATATTGGCAAATGAAGTTTGTGTATAGCGCCTTTCTGCAGAGAATGCCCTTCATTCACTACCGCTGTTTAAACTGTGAGTGCCACCTGTGATGGACTGGGACCTGACCACACATCTGTGATCTGACGTCACCAGCATAGGCATGATGAATTCTGAAAAGGAAAGAATGAATAGCAACTTTCTGCTCAAGCTTTATAACACACTGGTGAGGCCTCATCTGGAGTCCTGGGTGAAGTTTATGACTCCATAAAGACACAGCAGCACAAGAAAAGGTCCAGAGAAGAGCGACGAGGCTGATTGAGGGCTACAAGGGATGAGTTATGAGGAAAGATTAAAAAGAGCTGAGCCTTTACTAAGATGAAGAGGAGACCTGACTGAAGTGTTTAAAATGATGAAGGGAATTAGTTTAGCGGATCAAGACAGTGACTTTAAAATGAGTTCAATGGGGACACAGCTGGAAACTTGTGAAGGGTGAATGTCTCACAAACATTAGGAAATTAGAACGACAGCCACATGGAGTGAGTGATCAAGTAGTGTGGTGGGCAGCAGGACTTTAAGGACCTTCAAAACGTGACTAAATGTTATTTTAGAAGAATTAAGTGGATAGGACTGGGGGGCTTTGGTGGGCCGAATGGTCTGTTCTCCTCCACATTGTTCTAATGCTCTAATAGCAGGTTTGGTTATATAGCGCCTTGTTATGTGGAGTACAAGTCACAGGAGGTTCTGCTCAAGTTTTATAACACACTGGTGAGGCCTCATCTGGAGTCTGGTGGTCAGTTTATGACTCCATAAAGACACAGCAGCACTGGAGAAAGTCCAGAGAAGAGCAACAAGGCTGATTGAGGGCTACAGTGAGGAACCATTTTCTGTAAGGACAAGTTAAAGGCTGTAGGTTTGGTTATATAGCGCCTTGTTATGTGGAGTACAAGTTAACAGCCTTGTGTCTCATAAGCAACTTGAGGAGGCTGTCAGGGTCCTGACACAGACATGCCACCAACTACCAGATTTGATGAATGGCTTTTAGATGTCCTCCAGGCCATGTGGGAGGTCTGAAAATCGAGAGTCCACCTTATGAGAAGGATTTAGGAGTCATAGTGGACTCTAAGCTATCAACTGCCAGACGGTGTTCAGAAGCCATTAAGAAGGCTAATAGAGTGTCAGGTTATATAGCGCCTTGATGTGTGGAGTACAAGTCACAGGAGGTTCTGCTCAAGCTTTATAACACACTGGTGAGGCCTCATCTGGAGTCGTGAGTGCAGTTTTGGTCTCCAGGCTACAAAAAAGGACACAGCAGCACAAGTAAAGGTCCAGAGAAGAACAACAAGGCTGATTGAAGAACTGAGAGGTGTGAACAAAGAGGAATGACAGAAGGAGCTGAGACTTTGCAGTTTAAGTCAAAGAAGACAAAGAGGAGACCTGACTGAAGTGTTTAAAATGAAGGGAATTAGTGCAGCGGATCGAGAGGGTGACTTTAAAATGAGTTCATCAAGAACACGGGGACACAGTTGGAAACTTGTGAAGGGGAAATTTCACATAAACATTAGGAAGCTTTTCTTTATACAGAGAACCGTAGACACTTAGAATGAGCTACCAGTTAGTGTGGCAGGCAGTAGGACTTTAGGGACTTTAAAATCAAGTTGATGTTATTTTAGAAGAATTAAGTGGACAGGACTGGTGAGCTTTGTTGGGCTGAATGGCCTGTTCTCGTCCCAAATGATGTAATGTTTCAATGTCTGAAAATCAGAAGCACACCTTATTAGAAGAATTTAGGAGTCATAGTGGACTCATCACTATCAGCTGCCAGACGGTGTGCAGAAGTCATTAAGAAGGCTAACAGAATGTCAGGTTATATAGCGCCTTGATGTGTGGAGTACAAGTCACAGAAGGGTCTGCTCAGGCTTTATAACACACTGGTGAGGCCTCATCTGGGGTCCTGGGTGCAGTTTTGGTCTCCGGGCTACAAAAAGGACATAACAGCACTAGAGAAGGTTCAGAGAAGAGTGACTAGGCTGATTGAAGGACTGAGAGGTGTGAACAAAGAGGAATGACAGAAGGAGCTGAGACTTTACAGTTTAAGTCAAAGAAGACGAAGAGGAGACTTGACTGAAGTGTTTAAAATGATGAAGGGAATTAGTGCAGTGGATCAGACTGTGTCTTTAAAATGAGTTCATCAAGAACACGGGGACACAGTTGGAAACTTGTGAAGGGGAAAATTTCACACAAACATTAGAAAGAGAACCACCGACAGTTGGAATAAGCGGCCAAGTAGACAGACAAGAGGACTTTAGGGACTTCCAAAACTCGAGTTGATGTTACTTTAGAAGAATTAACTGGACAGGTGAACTGGTGAGCTTTATTGGGCCGAATCTTTCTAATGTTCTCTTTAAGTTTATGTGGCAGAAATTTAAAGGGCACTTCTACCTAAACTGGACTGCCTCGGTCAGGTTTTGGTCAGGTTTCCAATAAAACAAGGGCAGGAGAAAGCATCAATCATGACTGTTCATCATCTAAGTCTTGGAGAGGCAACACGGCATACAAATCTGTGCCAGATTTACACAATTCCTCGAATTAGATCACAATTCCAAGGAGTTCATTGCATATTTAGAAAAACTTTTTAACGTGGTTGCTAACGGGACGCAACAAAATGTCGATGTCTTAAATAACAATTAGCCCCACCCACTAGGGCGATTGATTGACAGACAGACAGTAGTTTAGGGGTACGTGACATTTTTAAAATTGTGCTGACGACCCTGAAATTTTGCACCTTTTTTTTTGTTCCCATAGTTTGTTAGACAATCCAGCTGGGGTACATCAACAGAAAACTTAGCCTAAGCATTATTACGATACAACAATGAGTACACCTTAAATAGCGTCTTTTCACTTACACTTTATACATTTTTGCTATAACATAAAAAATGCATTAATCCAGCGTTTCTCAACCTTTAAGTATTTGCGACCCGAGTTTTCATATCAGTTTTAATCGCGCCCCCCCCTAACATTTTTTTGAAATGTAGATGCATATTTTATTATACCTACTTAACTTTTATCGACATTTATCTAACTATATATTTATTGTTCTAGTATCAGAATGTAGTTTAAGTTCATTTATTTTGGTTTCAACAAATGTTTTTTTCATAGTTTTGATTCTTGTTTTCTTTTTTTCACATCTTCGCGCCCCCCTTTTTGTTACTTCACGCCCCCCTAGGGGGGCCCGCTCCACAGATTGAGAACCACTGGGTTAATCGTTAATGCCACACACGTGCATGGGAGGGCACTAAAGGGCCTGGATGAGGGTATGAATGTTTGTGCGACAGTGAGCCTTCACAAGTTTCCAGCGTTGTCCCCGTGTTGTTGATGAGCTCATTTTAAAGTCACCATCTCGATCCACTGGACTCATTCCCTTCATCATTTTAAACACATCACTCAGGTCTCCTCTTCATCTCTCTTAAGGCTCAGCTCTTTTAATCTTTCCTCATAACTCATCCCTTGTAGCCCTCAATCAGCCTCATCGCTCTTCTCTGGACTTTCTCCAGTGCTGCTGTGTCTTTATGGAGTCATAAACTTCACCCAGGACTCCAGATGAGGCCTCACCAGTGTGTTATAAAGCTTGAGCAGAACCTCCTGTGACTTGTACTCCACATATCAAGGCGCTATATAACCTGACATTCTGTTAGCCTTCTTAATGACCTTCTGAACACTGACTAGAAGTTGATAGCTTAGAGTCCACTATGACTCCTAAATCCTTCTCATAAGGTGGACTCTCGATTTTCAGACCTCCCACATGGCCTGGAGGACATCTAAAAGCCATTCATCAAATCTGGTAGGTGGTGGCATGCTTGTGTCAGGACCCTGACAGCCTCCTCAAGTTGCTTATGAGACACAAGGCTGTTGTTATTGCAGCCATTAACTTGTCCTTACAGAAAATGGTTCTCACTGTAGCCCTCATTCAGCCTCGTTGCTCTTCTCTGGACCTTCTCTTGTGCTGCTGTTTCCCTTTTGTAGCCTGGAGACTCAAACTGCTCCCAGGACTCCAGATGAGGTCTCACCAGTGTGTTATAAAGCTTGAGCAGAACCTCCTGTGACTTGTACTCCACACATGAAGGAGCTATATAACCTGACACTCTGTTAGCCTTCTTCATGACTTCTGAACGCTGACTGTCAGTCGATAGCTTAGAGTCCACTATGACTCCTAAATCCTTCTCATAAGGTGGACTCTCGATTTTCAGACCTCCCACGTGGCCAGGAGGACATCTAAAAGCCATTCATCAAATCTGGTAGTTGGTGGCATGTCTGTGTCAGGACCCTGACAGCCTCCTCAAGTTGCTTATGAGACACAAGGCTATTGTTATTGCAGCCTTTAACTTACCCTTACAGAAAATGGCTCCTCACTGTAGCCCTCAATCAGCCTCGTCACTCTTCTTGAGTTGAGAAGGTCCAAAGTGCTGCTGTGTCTTTATGGAGCCATAAACTGTACTCAGTACTCCAGATGAGGCCTCACCAGTGTGTTATAAAGCTTGAGGAGAACCTCCTGTGACTTGTACTCCACACCTCAAAGCGCTATATAACCTGACATTCTGTTAGCCTTCTTAATGGCTTCTGAACACCGTCTGGCAGTTGATGGTGTTGAGTCCACTATGACTCCTAAATTCTTCTCATAAGGTCTGCTTCTGATTTTCAGACATTAAAACATTAAAACAATCTGGACGAGAACAGGCCATTCAGCCCAACAAAGTATACCAGTGCTGTCCACCTAATTGTCTCGATGCATGCTCAATGATCCAGGTAAGAAAATTCTCAAAAGTTGGTTCTGTTCATCTGGACATAGTTTTGTTTTTCCCGATATGTTTCATCACTCATCCAAGTGACTTCCTCAGTCTCAGTTGACGCAGTGTGGTAACCAGCCTCGACACAGACAGGCAGACACCGATGGTTCAACAGCAACAACAACAACATTTATTTCTATAGCACATTTTCATACAAACAGTCGCTCAAAGTGCTTTACATAATAAAGAATAGAAAAATAAAAGACACAATAAGAAAGCATGGCGGCATGGCTCTACCTAACTTCCAGTTTTATTACTGGGCGGCAAATATACAGTCGATAAGAACCTGGACACAAATAGAAGAACATACACAGGCATGGACCGCAATAGAAGTAAAATCCTGCAGTACTTCTTTGTATTCCTTGCTTTGTGCTCCAATAAACACACATTATCGGCAATACACTAATAACCCAATTGTGCTCCACTCACTTAGAATCTGGAACCAATGTAGAAAGCATTTTAAGACGGAGAAGCTTCTTTCTGTGGCACCTGCAAGAGAACCACCTCTTTCAACCCTCACAAACATATGCAGTTTTTAATATCTGGAAAAAATTTGGAATTAACTTGCTTAGAGATCTTTATATAGACAACGTCTTTGCATCCTATGAACAATTACGTTCCAAATTTAACATTCCAGCTACAAATTTCTTTCACTATCTTCAAATCAGGAACTTTGTTAAACAGAACCTTCCAGATTTTCCTCATCTTGCACCCTCATCCACGCTGGAAAAATTATTGCTCAATTTCAAGGAGTTAGACTCCATCTCTACAATATATAAAATCATTTTACAATCCCTTCCTTTCAAAGATCCAAGAGGACACTGGGAAAATGACCTCTCAATTAATATATCAGAAAAGGAGTGGAAAGTAGCAATGCAGAGAAATTACTCGAGCTCCATATGCGCAAAGCATACAATTATACAACTTAATTATATATCGAGCACCTCTGTCTCGACTAAAACTCTCCGAAGTGTTTCCAGGACATGATCCAACCTGCGAGCGTTGCAACCAAGCCCCAGCCTCACTGGGTCACATGTTCTGGGCCTGCTCCAAATTAACATTATTCTGGACAAAATTTTTAATTACCTCTCAGACAGTCTTGGACTCACAATCCCTCCTAACCCATTAACAGCTGTGTTTGGGGTTCTTCCAGAGGGTCTTAAAGTGGAGAAAGACAAACAAACTGTGGTTGCATTCACTACACTGTTGGCACGCAGACTTATTCTGATAAACTGGAAGAACCCAAACTCTCCTCTTTTAAGTCAGTGGGAAACTGATGTGTTATATTATTTAAAATTGGAAAAAATCAAATACTCAGTTAGAGGATCTGTGCAGACTTTTTTCAAAACATGGCAGGATCTAATCAGTAATATTTTGAAATGATTTTATAAAGCACAGAGAATTTGTTGATTTAGGTATTTTTAAAAGCCTTAAATTTTACACCGTTTGGCTTGCTCTCTCTCTCAAGGGTGGGGATCGATCTGTTCTTAGCATAATTCTTTTTTTTTTTTTGTAAAAACTTTTTGCTATGTATTGATTGTAATAAAATTAATAAATAAATAAAAAAAAAAAAAAAGAAAGCAAAATAAGACAACATTAATTAACATAGAATAAGAGTAAGGTCCAATGGCCAGGGGACAGAAAAAAAACTCCAGACGGCTGGAGAAAAAAATAAAATCTGTAGGGATTCCAGACCATTAGACTGCCCAGTCCCCTCTAGGCAATCTACCTAACATAAATGAAACAGTCCTCTTTGGATTTAGGATTCTCACTGATGAACTTGATGATGATGGTCATGTAGACTTCTGGCTTTCAGTCCATCAATGTTGGAGCATCATGAAGCTTTGAGTAGGTGGTGGTGCAGGCCGCCACCACAAAGAAACCGGAAAAAGAAACAGAAAAGAGAGTTGGGGTCAGTACGGATTTTAGAGCCACCATGAATAGTTATTATGAGGAAATTGAACATATAGAGTATCAGGATTAAGTTAAATTAAGATTAAAATGAAGTTATGAGAAGGCCATGTTACAGTAATGTGTTTTCAGCAGTGTTTTAAAGTGCTCTACTGTATCAGCCTGGCGAATTCCTATTGGCAGGCTATTCCAGATTTTAGGTGCATAACAGCAGAAGGCCGCCTCACCACTTCTTTTAAGTTTTGTTCTTGGAATTCTAAGGAGACTTTGAGGATCTGAGGTTACGATTTGGAATATAAGATGTCAGACACTCCGATATATAAGATGGAGCAGATTATTTAAGGCTTTATAAACCATAAGCAGAATTTTAAAGTCAGTCCTGAATGACACAGGCAACCAGTGTAGTGACATCAAAACTGGAGAGATGTGTTCGGATTTTCTTTTCCTAGTTATGATTCTAGCAGCTCCATTCTGTACTCGTTACAAGTGATTTATATCTTTTTTGGGTGGTCCTGAGAGGAGTGCGTTACAGTAATCTAGTCGACTGAAAACAAAAGCGTGAATTAATTTCTCAGCATCTTTCAGTGATATAAGAGGACCAACTTTACTTATGTTTCTTAAGTGAAAAATGCTGTCCTAGTGATCTGATGAATATGCGATTTAAAATTCAGATTACAGTCAACAGTTACCCCTAAGCTTTTTACCTCCATCTTGACTTTCAATCCTAATGTATCCAGTTTATTTCTGATAGTCTCATTGTATCCATTATTGCTGATCACTAAGATTTCAGTTTTCTCTTTATTTAACTTGAGAAAGTTACTATTCATCCATTCTGAGATACAAGTCAGACATTGTGTTAGTGAATCGAGAGAGTCGGGGTCATCAGGTGCTATTGATAAGTACAGTTGTGTGTCATCAGCATAGCTGTGGTGGCTCACGTTGTGCCCCGAGATAATCTGACCTAACGGAAGCATGTAGATTGAGAAGAGCAGCAGACCAGGATAGAGCCTTGTGGAACACCATATTGAATATCCTGTGTCTTTGAGATGTGATTACCACAACTCACAAAGAATTTTCTACCTGCCAGGTAAGATTCAAACCAATTTAAGACCCTGCCAGTGAGGCCCACCCATTGACTAAGGCGATTTCTAAGAATATTGTGATCAATGGTGTCAAATGCGGCACTCAGATCTAAGAGGATGAGAACAGATAAATGGTCTCTGTCTACGTTCAATCTCAAATCATTTACTTCTTCAAACACTAACACACCTTTATTCATTATTTACACAATTTACAAATACTGGGCACACAACCCAGTGCCCCTGCACCACACACCCTCAAGTCCGGGCTCTCAACAGTCCTTTCTCTGCCACCTACACTCCTCTCCTCCGGGCTCTGTTCTCTTCCACCCAACTCCAGCTACTGAATGGAGGGAGGCAGCCCCTTTTAAGTCCACCCGGACGTGCTCCAGGTGTCTCCTGACGAGTTTCCAGCGGGCACTTACTGGTGTGGCAGAAGTGCCGCATGGGCACCCAGAAGCACTCCGGGTGTCCCTGGTAATCCTTCCTCCAACACCTCTGGATATGGCGGAAGTGCTGATGTCCAGGACTTCTTTGGCGTTCAGGCATCACCTGGCGGGCCCCTATAGGGTTGAGCTTCCATGCTCCATTCCCGTGGCCCCCATATCAACCAGGGCAGCTGCCCTCTCGTGGTCCAGAGGAGGCGTAATCCCTCTCCCAGTCCTTCTAGGCATCCCAGCTGGGTACTGCCCCCAGCCACTCGCCACAGCAGTTAAGTGCCAAGAGGATTGCTGTGAATCACACATCGGGGAAACCAAACAACCACTGGCAAAGCGGATGGCACAACACAGAAGAGCTACCTCGTCAGGCCAGGACTCCACAGTCTATTTACATCTATAGGACAGTGGTCAGTCCTTCAGTGATGAAGATGTGCACATCCTGGACAGGGAGGAACGCTGGTTTGAGCGAGGAGTCAAAGAGGACATTTATGTGAAAAAGGAACGACCATCTCTGAACTGAGGAGGTGGCCTAAGGGTACATCTCTCACCTTCTTACAATGCGGCGATTGCAGCCATTCCACAGCTCTCTGTGAATGGTACTCATGGCCATTGATCAATGAACAGTCTGAATATCATTGATCACACGGCCTGTGGTGGGCTGGCACCCTGCCCAGGGCTTGTTTCCTGCCTTGTATCCTGTGTTGGCTGGGATTGGCTCCAGCAGACCCCCATGACCCTGTATTTGGGATTTAGCAAGTTGGATGATGAATGGATGGATGATCACACGGCCCATTGTTAATCAATGGTGCTAGTTCGGTCATCAGGTCAAGGTACTGTTTATAATGTTGGATAAACCTGCAGTCAACTGAGACTGAGGAAATCACTTGGATGAGTGATGAAACATATCAGGAAAAAAAAAAATATGTCCAGATGAACAGAATCAACTTTCTAGAATGTCCACCTAATTCTCCTACAATAACATCAAGTCAAGTTTTGAAGGTTCCTAAAGTCCACTTGGTCTCTGTCTGTGGTTCTCTATGTGAAGATAAACTTCCTAATATCTGCACAAAACTTTAGCTTTCGCAAGTTTCCAACTGTGCCCACCCTGATGAACTCGTTTCAACTCTTTCAGGGCGGATGTGGACTTTTGTCACAATGGAGGGGTCGATGCTGGTAATCAACTGTAAACGTTTGGCAAAACCTGCCCTTTATGTTTTAGTTGGACTCTGTTTGCTAGAAGGAAAGTTGGCTTCATTAGTCGGTACCGAGATTGAATGGCGCTCCCATGAGTAGCAAGGAGGTAACGGGTACAATGGCATCGACACCTGGCGAGAGGTGAAAGTGAATGCGTAAAGCGGCATACTCGTGGACAACGTTTTGCATTTTATCGCTAAATTGTGATCAAAAACCAATATGTGGTACCCAGAGGTGGGTAGTAATGAGTTACATTTACTCCATTACATTTACTTGAGTAACTTTTTTAAAAAATTGCACTTCTAAGAGTAGTTTTACTGCAGCATACTTTTTACTTTTACTTGAGTACATCTATGAAGAAGAAACGCTACTCTTACTCCGCTACATTGGGCAGCACTCGACTCGTTACTTGTTTTCCATTAGATGCAGTATATTTTTGCCAGAGAGAAGTCGTCAGTGGATCTACTGCATGCCTGTTTCACCAATCAGACGTAGCAGCAATAATCACATGACTCCGTTTCACCAATCAGACGTAGCAACAATAATCACATGACTCCGTTTCACCAATCAGACGTAGCAACAATAATCACATGACTCTGTTTCACCAATCAGGCGTAACAACAATAATCACATGACTCGTTTCACCAATCAGACGTAGCAACAATAATCACATGACTCCGTTTCACCAATCAGACGTAGCAACAATAATCACATGACTCTGTTTCACCAATCAGATGTAGCAACAATAATCACATGACTCCGTTTCACCAATCAGACGTAGCAACAATAATCACATGACTCTGTTTCACCAAACAGACATAGCAACAATAATCATAAGACTCCGTTTCACCAAACGGACATAGCAACAATAATCACATGACTCCATTTCACCAAATGGACGTAACAAAAGTAATCACATGACTCCGTTTCACCAATCGGACAAAGCAACAATAATCACATGACTCCGTTTCACAAATCAGACGTAGCCATGCAGTCACATGACCACACACAAACTTCCTGCGTCTGCAGTCTGTGAGAGACTTTTTAGTCATGCGGGGCTCCTGTTCACTGCTAAACGGTCACAGCTTCACTGCAGGAACCTTGAGAGCCAACTGCTGCTGAAGCTTAACCATCACTTCACTGAGTGAAGAACAAGAACGTTTTAACCAAACCTGCACAGACACACACAGTCGAGGTAAAGTGAGACTTCATGTTCGTGCACAAGCCGCCTTGTTCTAATGTTATTTTCTCTCAGCTGTGCCATTTGGAGGGCAGGTGAATCTGCAGCATCATACTGTCAGTGTGCAGGAGATCTCGTCACTGTCAGTAGTGTGCACTGTTCAGACATACGTGTCACCTACTGTAGGTATCGGCTTCCAAAGCTTTGTTGTGAAAAACTGAGGTTTGGAACTTTGTGTTATTTGTGCATCTTTATTTTCTAAAGATGTCATTTATGTTTACTCATTTTTTATTTTGTTATTTGGAAAGAGCAGAATTTGCACATTATTTTATATTTGTGTCTGTCTGTCTTACTACATTTCTAAAAAATAAATCATTTATTATGATCAAACAGTTACTCAGTACTTGAGTAGTCTTTTCACCAAATACTTGAGTGATTTTTTGGATGACTACTTTTTACTTCTACTTCAGTCATATTATTTTGAAGTAACGCTACTCTTACTTGACTACAATTTGTGGCTACTCTACCCACCTCTGGAGGTACCAGGGACTGATCCCCAACTGATGTTGGTGATGAACAGGTTCATGACGACCACCACTTACACTTACAGTGACAGATTGCAATACACCGCGACCGCCAATGCCTCGCAAAGACATCCTAGCTGCTGGCCTGCCATTCCTTCCCGCCGGACTGGTGGCCACAGATATTTCATGTTGATTTACATATGAAACCATTGCTTGGTGTGTTTTTTAGAACACTGCATTTTTTTGGAAAAGATATTCAGCCCCTCAGAGAGTCTCGATTCACTATACTGATGCCCTTCATCATTTTAAACACTTGAGTCAGGTCTCCTCTTCATCTTCTTTTGCTTAAACTGTAAAATCTAATACTGTGTGTGTGTGCCGCAATATAACCAGATGAGTAGCCAATACACGGTATTGGCAAAAGTATTGGGACGCCTGCCTTTACACTGTAATCTATACTAATAAAAGGCAAAGCCCTCACTGACTGACTGACTCATCACTAATTCTCCAACTTCCCGTGTAGGTAGAAGGCTGACCCCATCTTCACGAAATTTGGTAGGCGGCTTCCCTGTGCTAACCGAAACCAAGGTACGTTCTTATTTCGGTGGTATGACGCCACTGTCGGCCGCCATATTGAACTTTCCAACGGTCTTTGTTACTTATGGGCCCATCTTCAAGAAATTTGAGTGCGGGGTTCCCAACGCTAACTGAATCCTACTTACGTACATATATACGTCCATAGCCTGCAGCTCGGTCACCGTGTGAGGCGGCGTTGGGTCCCCCCATCTCAACGACTCCCACGTTGTTGGCTGCCTGCCTATATAAGGCCGTCCGTCCGCTCCGGTCTCTACATTCCCTTCCTTGCTTCGCCACGGATTCACATCTCCTGCTGATAACTGCAGCCTTTTTATTTAATCCACGGCTTCTCTGCTGTTTTATTGTTCGTTTATTATGATTATAGTTATTGTGTAGGTATTTTAGACTTACTTTACATTGTTCAGGTACCCATTTCCTTTATCGTTCCAACCGTACCCCCATTAACATGTCTATCGAGGTGATCACCATCGATCAAAGAACTGTCACTTACTGAGTGGTTTCCATGCCCAGAGATGGCGCCTGCCTTTTCCATTCTCTTTGTTACATATTGCACGGCCATATCAGGCTCACTCTGGATATCCATTGTGTCTTATGTGTTGAATGACTGGGACAGGTTCAAGGTGTGGACTGATGACCGTACAGGAGATAATTAGACTACACAGGAGCACTAGAAGAGTGAAATGCTTAAGCCCTTCACCTATGGTTCTGCATGTGAGTTGATGGCTGCCGCTGAATTGTTCGGTTGTCGCTTTTAAATCTACTGAAATGGCCAAATATTTTACACCTTTCGACAACCACCAATGGCTCTTAAACATCTTAGATTCACAGGTGACGATTTCAGTAGTGGACACTTTGATGTTTATGAATGTTTAAACTCTCAAAAGCTGGATGTGATTTTATCGATGAAACTGATTGTGTGCTTACAACACTTGACAGATGCCGAATGTCACTTCAACACAAGTCCTACAAATACTGTCGTAATTGAAACAAACCATGAAACTCAAACCGATTATGACAGCAGCAATCCAAGCTGTGAGATTTGAGACAAGATTACTGTTCACATGGCCAACTGTACGTTACATGCTCAAGAGTAAGCTCAGCGCACAGCTTGGTCATATTACAGCCGGAGGGCCGAACTGACAACGTGGTATACAAAGAGATCCTTAACAAATAATTATTGGTATATTTTCCCTCAGTTTAAAAAGGTTTACTTTTCTCCTTCATAAAAATTTTAAGGCAGTACTTCGCCGCTGCAAAGCGCGGGTATTTTGCTATATACAGTGGTGTGAAAAACTATTTGCCCCCTTCCTGATTTCTTATTCTTTTGCATGTTTGTCACACAAAATGTTTCTGATCATCAAACACATTTAACTATTAGTCAAATATAACACAAGTAAACACAAAATGCAGTTTTTAAATGATGGTTTTTATTATTTAGGGAGAAAAAATCCAAACCTACATGGCCCTGTGTGAAAAAGTAATTGCCCCCTTGTTCAAAAATCACCTAACTGTGGTGTATCACACCTGAGTTCAATTTCCTGATTACTGCCACACCTGTTTCAATCAAGAAATCACTTAAATAGGAGCTGCCTGACACAGAGAAGTAGAACAAAAGCACCTCAAAAGCTAGACATCATGCCAAGATCCAAAGAAATTCAGGAACAAATGAGAACAGAAGTCATTGAGATCTATCAGTCTGGTAAAGGTTATAAAGCCATTTCTAAAGCTTTGGGACTCCAGTGAACCACAGTGACAGCCATTATCCACAAATGGCAAAAACATGGAACAGTGGTGAACCTTCCCAGGAGTGGCCGGCCGACCAAAATTACCCCAAGAGCGCAGAGACGACTCATCCGAGAGGTCACAAAAGATCCCAGGACAACATCTAAAGAACTGCAGGCCTCACTTGCCTCAATTAAGGTCAGTGTTCACGACTCCACCATAAGAAAGAGACTGGGCAAAAACGGCCTGCATGGCAGATTTCCAAGATGCAAACCACTGTTAAGCAATAAGAACATTAGGGCTCGTCTCAATTTTGCTAAGAAACATCTCAATGATTGCCAAGACTTTTGGGAAAATACCTTGTGGACTGATGAGACAAAAGTTGAACTTTTTGGAAGGCAAATGTCCCGTTACATCTGGCGTAAAAGGAACACAGCATTTCAGAAAAAGAACTTCATACCAACAGTAAAATATGGTGGTGGTAGTGTGATGGTCTGGGGTTGTTTTGCTGCTTCAGGACCTGGAAGGCTTGCTGTGATAGATGGAACAATGAATTCTACTGTCTACCAAAAAATCCTGAAGGAGAATGTCCGCCATCTGTTCGTCAACTCAAGCTGAAGCGATCTTGGGTGCTGCAACAGGACAATGACCCAAAACACACCAGCAAATCCACCTCTGAATGGCTGAAGAAAAACAAAATGAAGACTTTGGAGTGGCCTAGTCAAAGTCCTGACCTGAATCCAATTGAGATGCTATGGCACGACCTTAAAAAGGCGGTTCATGCTAGAAAACCCTCAAATAAAGCTGAATTACAACAATTCTGCAAAGATGAGTGGGCCAAAATTCCTCCAGAGCGCTGGAAAAGACTCATTGCAAGTTATCACAAACGCTTGATTGCAGTTATTGCTGCTAAGGGTGGCCCAACCAGTTATTAGGTTCAGGGGGCAATTACTTTATCACACAGGGCCATATAGGTTTGGATTTTTTTTCTCCCTAAATAATAAAAACCATCATTTAAAAACTGCATTTTGTGTTTACTTGTGTTATATTTGACTAATGGTTAAATGTGTTTGATGATCAGAAACATTTTGTGTGACAAACATGCAAAAGAATAAGAAATCAGGAAGGGGGCAAATAGTTTTTCACACCACTGTATATATATATATATATATATATATATATATATATATATATATATATATACAGTACAGGCCAAAAGTTTGGCCACACCTCCTCATTCAATGTGTTCTCTTTATTTTCATGACCATTTACATTGGTAGATTCTCACTGAAGGCATCAAAACTATGAATGAACACATGTGGAGTTATGTACTTAACAAAAAAAGTTGAAATAACTGAAAACATGTTTCATATTCTAGTTTCTTCAAAATAGCAGAGTGAAGGCAAAGGGGCCAACAAGTGCTAAACACCTCTCGGAACTCCTTATATATATATATATATATATATATTGTCACGCATGCGCGAGTAGGAGACCGCGGACGGACCTTAAACCGCTTCGAAAGACGTTCACCGGCAGGGAGTGGCGGGTACTAACCTTTCTCCTTTGTCTTCCAGGAAATGAGACGCTCCGCCATCATAGCCTTCCCGCAGTACGTCCACTTCCGCCCTTCCTCCGCCATCTTTCCTGACGTCAGCAGTCCCATCCTCCCTCACGGTTCCTTCCCAGCATTCCTCCACTTCCGGCTCCTCCCCTATAAAATGGCCGCGCGCATATGAACTGTTTTGTTTATATTTTCACCTGCTTTTTTTTGAGTTATTGTGGATTGTCTACAATATATGGGGCCCGGAAAACACCATAACCTTTATGCTGTTTGTTGCTACATCTTTTACAATATATATATATCGACAGCAACACTCACAACAGTGACAAAACAATTACATTTACAATCATGTTAGGTTATTTTCAAAATGTTTCCTTTTCTTTTTCATTACTTCTTTAACACACTACTTCTATTTTGCTAGTCAGAATATAAGTTTCATTTGTCACTGAGCTCTGTGTAAATATTTTAAATCTGCTTTTCTCTTCTTCTCACATGTACAGCTAACACAAGGCCAGATTTAGTACACAGGGGCCCAGCATTTCGAACTGCTAGACAAGCATTAGAAGACAAGAAAGGGGCAACTACAAAAATGGCCAACGTGTACTACTTCTGTGTGTCAGAGTCAGCATGACATTGGATCTTCTTTGCCTTGTTTGGAATGGCATGATTCACCTAAGTGGGGGCCTGCACGTGAAGAAAGAGTATAAAGCCTTGGCACATTGCCCGGCACACCTCTGAAGCCGATGGACGGACGGGAGAAAACGTCATCCAATCCGGAAAATCCTACCAGCGCTGCGACGAAAATGGCAGACTCTACACATCGGACCCCCACTACCCGAAGGTCTTGTCATGGCTTCCTCGTCTGTTGTGCCACGTAAGCCATCATTAAAGAAAGCTAAGTTATTTCTCCTCTGTGATTTCTTACTGCCGTATCACTAAGGAGGGGGTATCGCCTTTTAATATTATTATCTATATAGATATGGGTTATGCAACATGTCGCAATTACAAAAGAACTTATTTCAACAAGGGAGCTAACGCCCCCTGCTGGATTCATACACACACATGGACTTTAATGCCATCCCATAGGCTCTAATATGAGTCGGCCCACCCTTTGCAGCTCTAATAGCTTCATCTCTTCTGTGATGGCTTTCCACGAGGTGTAGGACTGAGTGTGTTCATGAGACTTTGTGACCAGGAGATCATTGGTGAGGTCAGGCACTGATGTTGGACGAGCAGGCCTCTCTCGCTCACAGTCTCTCAAAGGTGGTCTGTCAGGTTGAGGTCAGCGCTCTGTGCAGCCCACCAAACCCACTCCTCCATGTCTTTATAGACCTTGCTTTGTGCACAAAGTTGAGAGCCTGAAATTGTCCAAGATGGCTTTGTATGCTGAAGCATTAAGAGTTCCTTTCACTGGAACTAAGGGGGCCAAGACCAACCCCACACCATAATCCCCCCTCCACCAAACTTCACACTTGGCACAATGCAGTCAGGCGAGTCTCGTTCTCCTGGCCAGACGTGTCCATCGCATTGTGTGATTCGTCACTCCAGAGGAGACGCCTGCACTGCTCTCGTCCAGTGGTGGCCGGTGGGCTTTACACCACGGCGCCCGACGCTTTGCATTGCATTTGGTGATCCATTAGGCTTAAAAGTCAAGACAGAGGTAAAGAATTTAGGGGTAATTACTGACTCTGACCTACATTTTAAATCACATATTAATCAGATCACCAGGAAAGCATTTTTTCACTTAAGAAATATAACAAAAATTAGACCTCTTATAACTTTGCAAGATGCTGAGTAATGAGTTCACGCTTTTGTTTTTAGTCGATTAGATTACTGCAACGCACTCCTTTCAGGACCACCCAAAAAAGACATCAATCAGTTGCGACGAGTGCAGTATGGAGCTGCCAGAATCTTAAATAGGAAGAGAAAATGCGAGCACATCACCCCAGTCTGAGCGTCACTACACTGGTTACCGGTGCCATTTAGAATTGACTTTAAAATCCTGCTGATGGTTTACAGAGCCTTCAATAATCTGTCAGTCAACAGTCATCGTCCAACCCGTTATATCCTAACTACAGGGTCACGGGGGTCTGCTGGAGCCAATCCCAGCCAGCACAGGGCTCAAGGCAGGAACAAACTCTCAGGGCATTCAATAATCTGCTCCATCCCGTATCCCAGAATGCCTCTCACCTTACACTCCAAATCATAACCTTAGATCTTCAAATGAGGGTCTGCTTAGAATTGCAGGAGATAAACTTAAAAGAGTTGGTGGTGAGGCGGGCGGCCTTCTGCTGTTAGGCACCTGACATCTGAAGAGCTGACCGATAGAAATTCACCAGGCTGATACGGTGGAGCATTTTAACAAACTGATAAAAACTCATTATTATAACATGGCTTTCTCAGAGCTTCATTTTAGTGTAACCCTGTATATTCATTGAATTATCATTTCTATCATGGCTCCACTCTCCATACTAACCTCTACTTTCTCTGCTCTTCTTTTTCCGGTTCTCTGTGTTGCTGATCTGCGCGCCCGCCACCCGATCAGGGTGCCATGCAGCCCCTCCATTAATGGATTGAAGGCCAGAGGTCCACATGACCAGCATCATCTAATTCTTTCATGTGAATCCTGAAAAATATGAGGACTGATTGAGATCATTGATGTTAGTGGGGCTGGGTGGTCTCGTGGCCTCGGGACCCCTGCACATGTTTTTTTTTCTCCAGAAATCTGGATTTGTTTTTTTTTTTTTGTATTTTTCTGGCCATCGGACCTTACTTTTATTCTGTGTTAATTAGTATCCATCCATCCATCCATTATCCAACCTGCTATATCCTTACTTTCAGGGTCACGGGTGTCTGCTGGAGCCAATCCCAGCCAACACAGGGCGCAAGGCAGGAAACAAACCCCGGGCAGGGTGCCAGCCCACCATAGTATTGATTGCCTAATCTTATTTTTAGATTTTTCTTTTTTCTCTTTTCTTCATCATGTAAAGCAAATTGAGCTCCATCATTTGTATGAAAATATGCTATAGAGGTAAATGTTATTGGTGGTGGTGGTGATGTCAGGCTTGGCTGCAGCTGCTTGGCCATGGAGACCCATTCATTCCATGAAGCTCTCTCTCTACGCTGCACTGTTCTTGAGCTTTTGGGGGATCTGTAGCTATAAAGTTGGCAACTTCTGCACACCTCAGCATGCGCTGTACCCGCTCTGTGATTTGACGTGGCCTACTACTTCGTGGCGGAGTTGCTGTTGTTCCCAATGGCTTCCACTTTGTTATAATACCACATGGAATATTTAGTAGGCATTTCACGAATGGACTTACTGCACAGGTGCCATCTTATCAGGGTACCAATGCTTGAATTCACTGAGCTCCTGAGAGCGACCCACTCTGTCACAAATGTTTCTAGAAGTCGTCTGCATGCCGAGGGGCTCGATGTTGTACACCTGTGGCCATTGAAGAGATTGGACCACCTGAATTCAATGATTTAGAGGGGGGTCTCAATACTTTTGGCAGTATTGTACATTACTGTTGGTACATAAGAAGCCCCCCACAGTGTTTCCTGGCACACTTCTGCTGAATGATTCATTGGCTGAAAGTCCTCGGTGTTGACGTGTCAGAAAGAGGATGTGCAGCATTGTTCATAATGGCACTCAGTTTTGTTTTCATTCTCTCCTTCACTCCAGGGGTGTCCCGAGTGTGTCCCATACAGTGCATCCGGAAAGTATTCACAGCGCATCACTTTTTCCACATTTTGTTATGTCACAGCCTTATTCCAAACTGGATTAAATTCATTTTTTTCCTCAGAATTCTACACACAACACCCCATAATGACAACGTGAAAAATGTTTACTTGAGGTTTTAGCGAATTTATTAAAAATATAAAACTGAGAAAGCACATGTACATAAGTATTCACAGCCTTTGCCATGAAGCTCCAAATTGAGCTCAGGTCCATCCTGTTTCCCCTGATCATCCTTGAGATGTTTCTGCAGCTTCATTGGAGTCCACCTGTGGTCAATTCAGTTGATGTGACATGATTTGGAAAGGCACACACCTGTCTATAGAAGGTCCCACAGTTGACAGTTCATGTCAGAGCACAAACCAAGCATGAAGTCAAAGGAATTGTCTGCAGACCTCCGAGACAGGATTGTCTCGAGGCACAAATCTGGGGAAGGTTACAGAAAAATGTCTGCTGCTTTGAAGGTCCCAATGAGCACAGTGGCCTCCATCATCCGTAAGTGGAAGAAGTTCAAGACCACCAGGACTCTTCCTAGAGCTGGCCGGCCATCTAAACTGAGCAATCGGGGGAGAAGGGCCTTAGTCAGGGAGGTGACCAAGAACCTGATGGTCACTCTTTCAGAGCTCCAGAAGTCCTCTGTGGAGAAAGGAAAACCTTCTAGCAGGACAACCATCTCTGCAGCAATCCACCAATCAGGCCTGTATGGTAGAGTGGCCAGATGGAAGCCACTCCTTAGTAAAAGGCACATGGCAGTCCACCTGGAGATTGACAAAAGGCACCTGAAGGACTCTCAGACCATGAGAAACAAAATTCTCT
The DNA here is from genome assembly GCF_016835505.1 of Polypterus senegalus. Lineage (NCBI taxonomy): Eukaryota > Metazoa > Chordata > Cladistia > Polypteriformes > Polypteridae > Polypterus > Polypterus senegalus. The sequence continues at coordinate 17,773,781 of NC_053156.1, read as the reverse complement.
GGTCTGATGAGACAAAGATTAAACTCTTTGGTGTGAATGCCAGGCGTCACGTTTAGAAAAAACCAGGCACCGCTCATCACCAGGCCAATACCATCCCTACAGTGAAGCATGGTGGTGGCAGCATCATGCTGTGGGGGGCAGGAACTGGGAGACTAGTCAGGATAAGGGGAAAGATGACTGCAGCAATGTACAGAGACATCCTGGATGAAAACCTGCTCCAGAGCGCTCTTGACCTCAGACTGGGGCGACGGTTCATCTTTCAGCAGGACAACGACCCTAAGGACACAGCCAAGATATCAGAGGAGTGGCTTCAGGACAACTCTGGGAATGTCCTTGAGTGGCCCAGACTTGAATCTGATTGAACATCTCTGGAGATCTTAAAATGGCTGTGCACCGACGCTTCTCATCCAACCTGATGGAGCTTGAGAGGTGCTGCAAAGAGGAATGGGCGAAACTGGCCAAGGATAGGTGTGCCAAGCTTGTGGCATCACATTCAAAAAGACTTGAGGCTGGAATTGGTGCCAAAGGTGCATTGACAAAGTATTGAGCAAAGGCTGTGAATACTTATGTACATGGGATTTCTCCGTTTTTTTATTTATAATAAATTTCCAAAAACCTCAAGAAAACATTTTTCACGTTGTCATTATGGGGTGTTGTGTGTAGAATTCTGAGAAAAAAAAATGAATTGAATCCATTTTGGAATAAGGCTGTAACTCAACAAAATGTGGAAAACGTGATGCGCTGTGAATACTTTCTGGGTGCACTGTACGTGTGTCTGCCCTTTTAACTTTCTGAGCTGAGTATTTTTTCCAAACAACTCTGAAAAGCACACAAAGCGACAGTTTCACACGTCTGTGGCTGCGTGTTGTGCTGTGTGTTTGCTCTCCTATGACGGTCCTGCGCTTGAACCTCACTGAGCCCCTGAGAGCGACCCATTCTGTCATCAATGTTTATAGAGGCCATCTGCATGCTGAGGGGCTTCAGTTTATCCATGGAAGTTTTGGACGGTGGGGGGGGGTCTCAATACGTTTTGTTATATAGTGTGCCATTGTGTGCATTAACAGTTTGAGGTTTCACTCCACAGAAGTGCAGAAGAGCAGGCTGTCCCTTCAGCGTCAGGTCGTCAGATCTGCGACTCCGCGGCGCTAAGCACTGCACTTCTGTGGCGTTGAAGGAGATGGCATGAGTTAGCTAACCGCCTGTGAAGTCTGTGTAGCGGGTACACTCATGTTCTCCTCTGGTAAACCTGGCACATTCACTTATCTACACCAATGGACATGTGAAGAGTTCAGATCTAATCGGGCCACTCTGATTGTCACCGTTTTGTGACAAGCCACCTGCCCTTGTTAAAATGTGATGATTTCTGCCTGCAAATGTGAATACCCTACTCAAACCCGCTGGCACACCTGGCACACAGGGTCATACGTTTCACCGTGCGATATTTAAAGAGCGCAGCAGAAAGCGAACTCGTACGGCGGCCATTTCTCGTTTTTGACAAGATGGACTCCCAAGTTCAATTGCAGGTGAGAATCGCTCAGCTTAAACGCAGGCACACTTGGGACATTCATTACGGTGTTCACTGTGGTTTTAGCTTAAGGCTGCAAAATGTGGACCAAGTGAAAGGGGGCTGAGGGGGAATCCACTGCTGGGGGCTCAGAGGCCATTGGGATCTCCGGAGCCTTTAAAACGTTTAGTCAGTGGCAGCTGGAGTAGGAGTCAGGCCTGAAGGTGCCAAGGAGCTGCTCTGCCCACCGTCCAGTCCAACATTCAATTAAAGGAATCTTTAGGACCCTTTGTCCATACTTAAGATGCCCCTCTGTATTGAAAACCCCCTGCACCCCAACTACGGCTGACTTCCCACCAACCACAGGACGCTGTACACAAAGGGTTAAGGCTTCATCCTTATTTATTCTGTTTAACCTTGGGTGCCATCCAAAGTGAATAAAGAGAGACGGTGGGGGAGACACTTCAGTGACAGAAGGGGCTTACGTTTTATGGGATGAGGAGAGAGGACGTATTTTAGAGCCTGCTTTATCGGGTTATAAATACTGCCAGGAAGATAGGACAGTTAGACGGCCTAATCGATGTGCTGCTGTTCACTCGGGGATCTCTCTATCAGTGCGGACATCTCGCTGGTCCAGGAGGGCAGCTTTTGTTTTACAAAGAAAGAGTAAAGTGAGCACAATACAAAAAAGAAAGAAAGAAAACCCCATAAAAGGAAAGAAAGAAAGAAAGAAAGAAACTATAGATATGCTATAGGAAAGGCGTTATATAATAGATAGATAGATATGAAAGGCACTGTATGATAGATAGATAGATAGATAGATAGATAGATAGATAGATAGATAGATGTGAAAGGCGCTATATAATAGATAGATAGATAGATCGATAGATCGATAGATAGATAGATAGATAGATAGATGTGAAAGGCGCTACATAATAGATAGATAGATAGATGTGAAAGGCGCTATATAATAGATAGATAGATAGATAGATAGATAGATAGATAGATAGATGTGAAAGGTGCTATATAATAGATAGATAGATAGATAGATAGATAGATAGATAGATAGATAGATAGATATGAAAGGCACTATATGATAGATAGATAGATAGATAGATAGATAGATAGATAGATAGATAGATAGATAGATTGTAAGGCACTATATAATACAGATAGATAGATAGATAGATAGATAGATAGATAGATAGATATGAAAGGCACTATATAATAGATAGATAGATTTGTTAAACTTCTCTTTCTTCAGTTTGTAAAACACTATGCGCTACCCCATTTAGATGAATATGTGCTATATTAGTAAATGTTGTTGTCGTTGTTCATAGACATGAAAGGCACTATATAAGATACCTAGATAGACAGACCAAGCTGGTTTAATCCTGAGTGGTGGATTATTAAAGATTTGACCTCCAGCTCAAGTCAATCCCGTGCTGCTTAAGACCACCGTGAATATAAATGCACTATTTGAGCTGAATGTTAGTATTGATGATTTTTCTATTTTCTTTGTAGGATTGATTTGACATATTAAATGCTGTATTATGATTTTCACAGCAGGTCTACAATAAAAGAAAGTGCACACAGTTCTTAATCATCTTTTATCTCTTTGTCACCTTTTTATTTCCAGATCATCTAGCACCAAAAGGGTCTCGGGGGCTTCATAATAAAGGCAGGCTTTTCATTTTCACATAGACCAGCCGCTCTTTGTCTATAGCAGGCGTCCATAAAGCAACGTCAATTTTCATTGTGTCACGTGGACAAAAGGTTCGGCAAGAAATTGAATCGACTTTGAAAGAAAAAAATGGCAGATGGCAGCTTATCAGTTAACGTGTAGGAGCACACGTGGCCAAGTGCAGTGCGGGTTTTTAACACAAGGGTGTTGCGAGACAACTTATTTTCTCCCAGGGTTTGCTCCAATTGGTTTACGGTGTCTTGCAGTACTGGTGGTCAGTGGTTTTGTTAGGCAGCTGTGTTTGCCCCGACTTCATAAACTTATCTACCGCACCTTCAGAAGTCTTCACTTTTCTCACATGCTGTTCTGTCGCAGTCTTGTGCCAAAATCCTTTCAATTTGTTTTTTCCCTCATCAAGCAACACTCGATAACCCAGAGTGACAAAGCAACATTCTTCTTTTTCTTCTTCTTCTTCTTCTTCTTTTGGCTGCTCCTGTTAGGGGTCTCCATAATGGATTATCTTCTTCCATATCTTTCTGTCTTTGTCATCTTGTTCTGTCACACTCATCACCTGCATGTCCTCTCTCACCACCTTCTCTTAGGCCTTCCTCTTCTCCTCTTACCTGGCAGCTCTATCCTTAGCACCCTTTTCTCATTATACCCAGCATCTCTCCTCTGCACATGTCCAAACCAAAGCAATCTCGTCTCTCTGACTCCCAACCGTCCAACCTGATCTGACCTTCTAATGTCCTCATTTGTAATCCTGTCCATCCTCGTCACATCCAATGCAAATCTTAACATCTTTAACTCCAGCCCATATAACATAGCTGGTCTCACTACCGTCCTGTAGACCTTCCCTTTCACTCTTGCTGATACCTGTCTGTCACAAATCACTCCTGACACTCTTCTCCATCCACTCCACCCTGCCTGCACTCTCTTCTTCACTTCTCTTCCACAATCTCCATTACTCTGTACTGTTGATCTCAAGTATTTAAGCTCCTCCACCTTCACCAACTCTACTCCTCATCCTCACCACTCCATTGACCTCCCTCTCATTCACACACATGTATTCTGTCTTGGTGGTCCTACTGACCTTCATTCCTCTCCTCTCTAGAGCAGATCTCCACCTCTCCAGGGTCTCCTCAACCTGCTCCCTACTCTCACTACAGATCACAATGTCATCAGTAAACATCACAGTCCACGAGGACTCCTGTCTAATCTCATCTTGTCAGCCTGTCCATCACCATTGCAGATAAAGGACTCAGAGCCGATCCCTGATGTAATCCCACCTCCATTACTCCTACCGCAGACCTCACCACGGTCACACTCCCCTCGTTCATATCATGTATAACTCTTACGTACTTCTCTGCCACTCCCGACTTCCTCATCCAATACCTCAGCTCCTCTCAGTCACCCTGTCATATTCTTTCTTCAGGTCCACAAAGACGCAATGCAACTCCTTCTGGTCTTCTCTCTAAACTTCTCCATCAACACCCTCAGAGCAAACATCACATCTGTGGTGCTTTTTCCTGGCATGAACGTGATCACCTGCTGCAAATATCCGACTTCTCCGTCTTTATTTTTATGGTGCTATCCCGGACCGTTTTAATTGCACTTTACACAGCTGTCATCTCCATTTTCTCAATATGCATGGAGTGTCTGGCGCTTGGAAATGACTTCATAAAAATAACGGCAATCCGATTGGATTTTTAATAAGTCGGCAATGAATGGAACAATGAATGAACTGAGCGTAAACGATGAACTGGATTTCTATAACGTAATGGTTTCATTCATATTCAAATCATGGAGATATATGTATTTTTTTAACTCGACTTTTATTCCACATTAAAGGTAATTTGTCTTCCGGCATTTAACATGTCATGTCCCGGGGGTCCCCGGTAGTGATGCAGACCACTTCTCTACAGAAGGTTCACTCCTGGGGCCTGTCTTCCCTGCAGGCTTTCATCTCGATTTCTTCTTCTTTTATTTATAAACCTATAATTGGATTCTTGCCTTCATCAATCAAACTCGTTTTTATTTCCCCCCATTTCAATGTTTTAATCCAGAAATTACAAAACTGGGTTTGCTAAGCTCAGACTGGAATGTAAAGTGGATTTATTGTGGATTCATGAAATATTCAGACCTCTTCGCGTTCTGCGCTCTTTACTGTGTTGGAGATTTCATTCTAAATGGATACGTTTGCCATTTTGGCCCATCAATCGATGCTCAGGATCCAGGTCAGGTTGGGGAGCCTGTATTGGTACAGCGTGTTGCCGTACCCACCAGACGACAAAACAGCTCAGGATCCTGGTTGGCAATCCCTCCTGGCAGACAAGCGGTCCAGTCCCACCCTCCAGAAATTACCCTCTATTTTGTGTCACGTGGGCGTCCCCCCCTGTCCTGGTCCAGCCACTCGGGTCCTCAACAATGAGCCGGATCACCCTCGGGTAATGGTGCCACATGTCTGTAGTGCTGTAACTGACACTCTCTCACAATGCAGGTCATGTGCCTGATTGAGCAACACTCAGTATCCCATAATTATAAAATGAGAACATGTTTTTGGAAAGGTTAACAAGTTTATTAGAATTCGGTAGAATTAGTATGCAGACCCTTCATTCAGTACTCCCTTTGTCAGGAGTTCTTCCTTGCACATCTGGATTTGGCCAGTTGATCCAATTCTTCCTGTCAGATCCTCGAAGGCTCCATTAGATTTGATGGGAAGAGTCTGTGATCTGCCATCTTCAGGTCTCTCCACACGTGTTCTGTAGGGGTTTAAGTCCGGGCCCCTTAGAGACTTCTCCTGATGCCACTCCAGCGTTGTCTTAGTTGTAGGCTTCAGGTCATTGAACCCAGTGCCCCATTCTGAGGTGCTGTGCACTCCGGTGCAGGTCTTCTTCAAGGACCTCTTTGTGTTTGGCTGCATTCGTCCTTCTCTCAGTTCCCACTGGTCTCCTTGTCCCTGCACCCTCATTGCGTGATGCTACCATCACCATGCTTCACTGTAGGGATGGTATTAGGCAGGTGATGAGCAGTGCCTGGTCTTCAGCAGACATAATGCTCAAGGAGTTCACTTTGTGTCTGATCAGACCAGGCGATCTTTCACCTCATGCTCTCCAAATTCATTAAGCCGTCAAATGCCATGCTTTCCATCTGGCCGCTCTATCATCAACGCCTAATTGATGGAGTGCTGCTGAGATGGTTTTTTAGAGTGATATTTATATATAGAGTGGCACAGTGGGTAGCATTGCTGCCTCGCATTAAGGAGACCCGGATTCGCTTCCCGGGTCCTCCCTACGTGGAGTTTGCATGTTCTCCTCGTGTCTGCGTGGGTTTCCTCCCACAGTCCAAAGACATGCAGGTTAGGTACATTGGCGACTCAAAATTGTTCTTAGTGTGTGTGTATGTGTGCCCTACGGTGGGCTGATGCCCTGCCCGGGGTTTGTTTCCTGCCTTGTGCCCTCTGCTGGCTGAGATTGGCTCCAGCAGACCCCCGTGACCCTGTAGTTGGGATATAGCAGGTTGGATAATGGATGGAAATCTATATATAAATTATATATAAAGGGTGCCTACAAATTTCCTTCACGTACTCCGGTTTCCTCCCACAGTTCAAAGACATGCAGGTTAGGCGCATTGGCGATTCTAAATTGTCCCTAGTGTGTGGGCGTATGTGTGGTTTGTTTCCTGCCTTCTGCCCTGTGTTGGTTGGGATTGGCTCCAGCAGACCCCCATGACCCTGTAGTTAGGATATAGCAGTTTGGATGATGGATGGATGGATGGATGGATGGGTGCCCATAAAAACACTCCTTGATTTTAACTGGTTACGAAATCAAAATTTTTGGAATATTCATTCACCTTTGTGGCTACAGTTTCGTCAACTCATAAAGTTTCATGTGGTATCTGTTGATTACATACGCTCGACGTGCGCCCCACCTGTTACTCGGCAAACATCGATGCCATAATCGAACTCGGACCAGATGCTCTGAAGCATATCCGGCGTGATCACGTGATGCGTTCCTGCAGATCATCCACAGTACACTCAGTCTTTCACAAACCCCCAAAGGAAAAAGTTACAAACAGTAATGTCTGGTGATCTCGGAGGGCCACTTGAGGAACACCTGATCAGTTTGTCCAGAGCGGCAAAATCCATCCTGTTGAAAAAGGTAGTCACCTACCTCAGTAAGTTGTGGAAAAGTTGTGGAACTGTTTTGAGTTGTATTTGCTGTCATCTTATTTATAAACATATTCTAATAAGTTTTGATTTTGTAACCATTTGAAATCAAGGAGTGTTTTTGTGGGCACACTTTATAATTAATAAATATACTGTACATATATATATATATATATATATATGTATTGTGGACTGGGACCCGGACACCGGCAGACGGACAACATGGTTCCACCACACACTACTTATTTACAATGCTATACATGTATACAGTTCAGTGCACTTGCAAACCCCAGTGCCTCTTGCACCGATTCCCCAAAGTCCAGGCCACACTCTCAGTCACCGTGCCTCTCTCTTGACCGCCTCCCGTCCTCTCGCCAGCTCTGTCCTCTTCCACCTGACATCCACTCCTGACTGGAGGGAGGCGGCCCCTTATATGGGAACCCGGATGGGCTCCAGCTGCTTCCCAGCAATCAGTTGTAGCCACACCCCAGTGTGGTGGAAGTGCCGACTGCGCACCCGGAAGCTGTCCAGGTGTCCCCTGTTCTCTTCCCCCCAGCACTTTCTGGTGTGGCGGAAGTGCTGGGCTCCAGGGTTCTTCAGGCACCTGGGCACCGCCTGGCGGTGGCCACGGGCCCCTACAGGGTTGGGCTTCCAAGCCCTCTACCCGTGGACCCCAATACAACCAGGGCGATCGCCCCCTTGCAGTCTGGAGGAGGCACAAGCCCTCCTCTGGTCCTCCTGGGCGCCGGGGACCACACGGGATATTCAGGCATCGGGGCGCCGCCTGGCAGTGGCCACGGGTCCCTACAGGGCTGGGCTTCCAAGCCCTGTACCCGAGGCCCCCAACATAACCAGGACGGATGCCCCCTCGCGGTCTGGAGGAGGCACAAACCCTACTCTGGTCCTCCTGGGCTTCCCGGCTGGGTTCCAGCCCCTGCCGGGGACCACAGTATATATTGTGGTGGACGGCTGGGATGCCCCTTCGACATATGTTCCAGGGGAGCAACTATGGGCTGCTCAATACCTCCCCCAGGACGCTTGGTGGCAGCCTCCCTGGCTGAGGGTGGTGCTTCAGCTTCCTGCAGTGCACCATGGGAGATGGAGTTCTACACAGCCCTGTTGGGATCTGGGGTGGCTGCCAGGGGGCGCTGCATGGGTCCCTAAGCCTGGCTGGATGAGTCTTCGGCCCCACCCGGGTGGGCTATAAAAGGGGCCAGCAACCACCTCTCAGTGGCCAGAGTCGGGAGGAGGAGGAGGACGAAGACGAAGCTTGACAGGAGGGGTAGTGGTGCCAGAGAGGTGATATTTGGACTGTGTTGTGCCTGTGGGGTTCACAGGGAAGATGTGCCCCACAGGTGAACAAAACAAAGGTTTTGTTGTGCTTTGTCACGTGCCTCAGTGTGAGTCTGAGTCAGGTCGGGCGCAATATAGCGTCATATTACAATATATATATATATAGTGAGCCACTAGGGGGCGTTCTGCCACCCTAACCCCCAACACAGACAGGCAGGACACAGGTTCAACTCAGCACCTGTGTTAATATATAGTTTGTGCTCACATTACCAACACCACAATACACAGTCCATTCCCTTCCTTGCTGCCAGTCCTTCCGCCTCCACTCTTCCTCAGGCTTTGCCGACTCCTTTCTCCCAATTCTGGCCAACTTATGGAGTGAGGCGGCTCCTTTTTATAGGGCACTTGGATGGACTCCAGGTACCTAATGAGCTTTTTCCGGCCACACTTTCTGGGTGACCAAATAAGGCCCTGGAAAGGTCCTGGCGGTGGCCACGGGTTCCAAAAGGGTTGAGCTACCATTCTCATAACCCCGCTGGAAACCAAGGGGGCTGCCCTCTATTGGCCTGGAGGAGGAACTGTCCCACAAATACTCTCTCCCCAGGTCCTTCCACCCTCTGGGCATCCTAGCTGGGTAAGGATTCTGGCCACCCAATACAATATATATATATATATATATATATATATATATATATATATATATATATATATATATATATATATATATATATATATATATATATATATATATGTAACCCCCTTGAACCACCCTTCCTTTAATCAGTGTTTAAGGCCCTGAGCTCTTTATTATGGTGTCGCCACCTCTATTGTTGGCATGTACAATATATGCCACCTTCAGCCTTTGAACACATAACCAAATCACCGTTACTCAAATTTTAAATAAAAAAAAACCTCTCTTTAATTAAATGCAAAATGAACAGGTTTCCAAACTTGGTATTTTACAAATATATACGATACATAATAAAACACAAACAAAAAATTATTTACAGCTATACATATATTGTGGGTCTGCTACTACTGGTGAGCTCACCCTTATTAATTACCACAGTCAGTTAAGTTACTCACTACGTTGGGGGCTCGGGTGTGTGGTGGCCAAACAAACAAAACAGAACTGGCCTCTTCACTTGAGGATTTGACTCAAGCCACTTAAAACAAACAAAAAAAAAACACACACAGACCTTGTTTGAAAGTACTCTCCTTTATCCTTGGGTATCTCCTTTGGGCCTCTCGTCTCCCTCTCTCTTTAACAACCTCCTCACTTGCTGTTCGCCAGTGCTGAAACTCGTGTCCTGCCGTCTTTCTCTTCTTCAGGTCACCAAATCACTCCGTCCACCACGTGTCAGTCCCTCTCCTCTCTCGACTCTCATCGCGTCTTTCTATCGCTTCTTTCTGTCTACGCAGTTTAGCGTGTTGCTAAATTTTTCTCATCTCCCGTCTTCTCCTTTTATGTTTTAGCGGTCTGCTAAATTTATTTCCTCTTTCTTTTTCCGCCTCGTTTCGGCGTTCTGCCTCAACTGTCTTTCTTTCCTCCTTGTTTTTCCGTTTTGCCTTCCTCCTCTTCTCCTCTCTTTAACTATCTTACATGGACTGTCTCTCAGCCAATCAGTGGACACTTACCTATATAACTTAACTTTACCCAACCCCCACAACTTGTACCCCATTTCAGTCAATAAACTTTATTAACACAAACTCACATTCGGATATTCCTATCCTAGGTTACACACACACACACACACACACACACACATACATATATATATATATATATATATATATATATATATATATATATATATATATATATATATATATCCAGACTGTATGAACTGTATGTAAATATATTTTCTTTAAAGATTTTTAAGCACAAAAATAGTTAATTATACCATAGAATGCACAGTTAATAGTAAACTAAATGTAAAAACATTGAATAACACTGAGACAAACACCCAGGCTCCCTGCTCAGCTCACTCTCTCTCTCTCACTCCCTCGCTCGCTCTCAGCTGCATTTGAGCCTGCACTCGCTCACTCTCTCTCTCTCTCTCTCTCTCTCTCTCCTGCACTGGCTTTCTCCTCCTGCTTCCTGCTTTCACAGCCAATGCACAGGGAGAGACTGAACACGTGCGGAAATCATCCGCATGTACGAACTGGAAGGGAAACTGGCTTGTTCGTCACCCGAGTGTGCCGTTGTGAAGAGATGCAAAAGTGAACTTTTTGGACGTAACCTGATTTGTAGGTGTTCAGAGACATTTGTCATCCGAGGTTCCACTCTATATATATATATATATTTATATTTATATATACAGTAATCCCTCGCTATATCACGCTTTGACTTTCGCGGCTTCACTCTATCGCAGATTTTAAACGTAAGCACATCTAAATATATATCACAGATTTTTCGCTGGTTCGCGGATTTCTGCAGACAATGGGTCTTTTAATTTATGCTACACGCTTCCTCAGTTTGTTTGCCCAGTTGATTTCATACAAGGGATGCTATTGGCGGATGGCTGAGAAGCTACCCAATCTGAGCATGTATTACATATTAACTAAAACTCCTCAATGCTATACGATATGCTTCCCACGCGGTGCTCGATTGTTTGCTTGTCTCTGCCTCTCTCTCACCCTCTCTGACATTCTCTGCGCCTGATGGAGGGGCTGTGAGCAGAGGGGCTGTTTGCCTCTTTATCGCGGTGCTTCCGCATACTTAAAAGCACAAAAGCACACTTATTGATTTTTTGATTGTTTGCTTTTCTCTCTCTCTGACGTTCTCTGCGGCTGACGGAGGAGATGTGAGCACAGGAGCTGTTTGCACAGAGGCTGTTTGCTTAGAAGATACTGACGCTCCTCTAAGAAAAAAACACTTTATTGCGGTGCTTCGGCAAACTTAATAGCACGCGTATTGCTTTTTTGATTGTTTGCTTATCTGTCACTCTCTCTCTCTCTCTGAAATTCTCTGCTCCTGATGCAGACTCTCCTTTGAAGAGAAGATATATTTGCATTCTTTTAATTGTGAGAAAGAATTGTCATCTCTGTCTTGTCATGGAGCACAGTTTAAACTTTTTGACATGTCTAGAGGACTCTAATTATATTAACAGAGTTTATAAGGGTTTAAAATATATAAAAATAATCATACAAACATATGGTTTCTACTCCGCGGATTTTTATCTATCGCGGGGGGTTCTGGAACGCAACCCCCGCGATCGAGGAGGGATTACCGTATATATATATTTATATATACTCAGCAAAAAAAGAAACGTCCCTTTTTCAGGACTGTGTATTTCAACAATAATGTTTTAAAAATCCAAATAACTTTACAGATCTTCATTGTCAAGGGTTTAAACAATGTTTTCCATGCATGTTCAATTAACCATAATGCACCTGTGGAATGGTCGTTAAGACCTTAACAGCTCACAGAAAGTAGGCATTTAAGGTCACAGTTCTAAAAACGCAGGACACTAAAGAGACTTGTCTACCGACTGTGAAAGATGCCCAGGGTCCCTGCTCATCTGCGTGAACGTGCATTAGGCATGCTGCAGGGAGGCATGAGGACTGCTGATGTGGCTAGGGCTATAAATTGCCATGTCCGCACTGTGAGACGCCTAAGACAGCGCTACAGGGAGACAGGAAGGACAGCTGATCATCCTCGCAGTGGAAGACCACGTGTAACAACACCTGCACAGGATCGGTACATCCGAATATCACACCTGCGTGACAGGTGGTACAGGATGGCCACAACAACTGCCCGAGTCACACCAGGAACACCAGGTCCTAAATTGTCCCTAGCGTGTGTGTGCCCTGCAGTTGGCAAGGCGCCCTACCCGGGTATGTTTCCTGCCTTGTGCCCTGTGTTGGCTGGGATCGGCTCCAGCAGACCCCTGTGACCCTGTAGTTAGGATATAGCAGGTTGGATAATGGATGGATGGATGATGTCAAAACTGTTGGATGGAAGTGACGTCATTGTGACGGAACCAGAGGTGATGTCATCATTTTCCAGTGAGACCTGTGAGGCTATTGCTGTATTTTTCAATCAAAAAATTTATAATATTAGAAATAACATAGTATATCTCCCCAACACTGCAAAACCTCCAAAGCCCCGGTACTCCATTATAAACAAATTCAACTCTTTCACCAGGATAGATTTACCTGAATTACTTAGTATAATCTCTCAAATAAAAACCCTCCACCTGCGTCCTTGACCCGATACCAACAAATTTTTTCAAAGAAGTATCAGGCGTGCTAATTGACAATATTCTTGACACAGTAAATTCGTCATTAGATACGGGGGTCTTCCCAGACTGTCTTAAGACTGCTGTAGTTAAACCCCTGCTCAAGAAAAATAATCTCGTCCCCTCTGCTCTTGAAAATTTTAGACCCATCTCTAACCTGCCTTTATTAAGTAAAATTCTAGAGGAGGCAGCCATTATGCAGCTAAATGACCACCTCAATAAACCTGCTATTCTTGATAAATTTCAGTCGGGTTTCAGAACAAATCACAGCACAGAAACTGCACTCATTAAAGTAGTAAATGACTTGTGGGTAAATGCAGACAGAGGCCATTTATCTGTTCTCATCCTCTTAGATCTGAGTGCGCATTTGACACCATTGATCACAATATTCTTAGAAATCGCCTTAGTCAATGGGTGGGCCTCTCTGGCAGGGTCTTAAATTGGTTTGAATCCTACCTGGCAGGGAGAAAATTCTTTGTTAGTTGTGGTAATTATAACTCAAAGACACATGATATCCAATATGGTGTTCCACAAGGCTCTATCCTGGTCTGCTGCTCTTCTCAATCTACATGCTTCCGTTAGGTCAGATTATCTCAGGTTACAACGTGAGCCACCACAGCTATGCTGATGACACACAGCTGTACTTATCAATAGCACCTGATGACCCCGACTCTCTCAATTCACTAACACAATGTCTGACTTGTATCTCAGAATGGATGAATAGTAACTTTCTCAAGTTAAATAAAGAGAAAATCTTAGTGATCAGCAATAATGGATACAATGAGGCTATTAGAAATAAATTTGATGCATTAGGATTAAAAGTTAAGACGGAAGTAAAAAACTTATTAACTGTAATCTGAATTTTAAATCACATATTCATCAGACCACTAGGACAGCATTTTTTCACTTAAGAAACATAATTAAAGTTAGACCTCTTATATCATTGAAAGATGCTGAGAAATGAGTTCACGCTTTTGTTTTCAGTCGACTAGATTACTGTAATGCACTCCTCTCTGGACTACCCAAAAAAGACATAAATCACTTGCAACGAGTGCAGAATTCAGCTGCTAGAATCCTAACTAGGAAAAGAAAATCTGAACACATTTCTCCAGTTTTGATGTCACTACACTGGTTGCCTGTGTCATTCAGGATTGACTTTAAAATTCTGCTTATGGTTTATAAAGCCTTAAATAATCTGCTCCATCTTATATATTGGAATGTCTGACATCTTATATTCCAAATCATAACCTTAGATCCTCAAATGAGTGTCTCCTTAGAATTCCAAAAGCTAAACTTAAAAGAAGTGGTGAGGCGGGCCTTCTGCTGTTATGCACCTAAAATCTGGAATAGCCTGCCAATAGGAATTCATCAGGCTGATACAGTAGAGCAGTTTAAAACACTGCTGAGAACACATTACTTTAACATGGCCTTCTCCTAACTTCACTTTAACTTCATCCTGATACTCTGTATGTTCAGTTCCTCATAATAACTATTCACAGTGGCTCTAAAATCCATACTGACCCCAACTCTCTCTTCTGTTTCTTTTTCCGGTTTCTTTGTGGTGGCGGCCTGCGCCAACACCACCTACTCAAAGCTTCATGATGCACCAACAATGATGGACTGATTAAAAGGCAGAACTCTACGTGACCATCATCATCAAGCCCTTCTGTGAGAACCATAAATCCAAAGAGGACTGTTTCATTTATGTTAGGTAGAATGTCCAGAGGGGACTGGGTGGTCTCATGGTCTGGAATCCCTGCAGATTTTATTTTTTTCTCTCTTTTTTTTTTTTTGTTTTTTCTGTCCCCCCTGGCCATCGGACCTTACTCTTATTCTATGTTAATTAATGTTGACTTATTTTTATTTTTTACTGTGTCTTCTATTTTTCTATTCTTCATTTTGTAAAGCACTTTGAGCTACATTTTTTGTGTATGAAAATGTGCTATATAAATAAATGTTGTTGTTGTTTTGTGAATCTGGAAGTGGTGAAGGTGAGTGAATATCTTTCTTCGTTGGTTCTGATGAGAGAGAGAAAAGTGCTAGTACCATGAATCACCTCATGGCTTGTTGACTGCCTCCTAAGTGCATGTGTGTGAATATATATATATATATATATATATATATATATATATATATATATATATATATATATATACGAGGAAATAATTATTTGACCCCTCACTGATTTTGTAAGTTTGTCCAATGACAAAGAAATGAAAAGTCTCAGAACAGTATCATTTCAATGGTAGGTTTATTTCAACAGTGGCAGATTGCACATCAAAAGGAAAATCGAAAAAATAACTTTAAATAAAAGATAGAAATTGATTTGCATTTCATTGAGGGAAATAAGTTTTGAACCCTCTAACAAAAAGACTAAATACTTAGTGGAAAACCCTTGTTTGCAAGCACAGAGGTCAAACGTTTCTTGTAATTGATGACCAAGTTTGCGCACATTTTAGGAGGAATGTTGGTCCACTCCTCTTTGCAGATCATCTCTAAATCCCTAAGGTTTCGAGGCGGTCTCTGTGCTACTCTGAGCTTGAGCTCCCTCCATAGGTTTTCTATTGGATTAAGGTCCGGAGACTGACTAGGCCACTCCATGACCTTAATGGGCTTCTTCTTGAGCCACTCCTTTGTTGCCTTTGCTGTATGTTTTGGGTCATTGTCGTGCTGGAACACCCATCCACGACCCATTTTCAGTTTCCTGGCAGAGGGAAGGAGATTGTCGCTCAGGATTTCACGATACATGGCTCCGTCCATTTTCCCGTTAATGCGATTAAGTTGTCCTGTGCCCTTAGCAGAAAAACACCCCCAAAGCAAAATGTTTCCACCCCCATGCTTGACGGTGGGGACGGTGTTTTGGGGGTCATAGGCAGCATTTTTCTTCCTCCAAACACAGCGAGTTGAGTTAATGCCAAAGAGCTCTATTTTGGTCTCATCAGACCACAGCACCTTCTCCCAGTCACTCTCTGAATCATTCAGGTGTTCATTGGCAAACTTCAGACGGGCCTGCACATGTGCCTTCTTGAGCAGGGGGACCTTGCGAGCCCTGCAGGATTTTAATCCATTGCGTGTAATGTGTTTCCAATGGTTTTCTTGGTGACTGTGGTCCCTGCTAATTTGAGGTCATTAACTAACTCCTCCCGTAGTTCTAGGATTTTTTTCACCTTTCTCAGAACCATTGACACCCCACGAGGTGAGATCTTGCGTGGAGCCCCAGAGCGAGGTCGATTGATGGTCATTTTGTGCTCCTTCCATTTTCAAACAATCGCACCAACAGTTGTCACCTTCTCTCCCAGCTTCTTGCTAATGGTTTTGTAGCCCATTCCAGCCTTGTGCAGGTCTACAATTTTGTCTCTGACATCCTTGGACAGCTCTTTGGTCTTTCCCATGTTGTAGAGTGTGGAGTCTGCTTGATTGATTGATTGATTCTGTGGACAGGTGTCTTTTATACAGGTGACTAGTTAAGACAGGTGTCCTTAATGAGGGTGACTAATTGAGTAGAAGTGTCTAACCACTCTGTGGGAGCCAGAACTCTTAATGGTTGGTAGGGGTTCAAAAACTTATTTCCCTCAATGAAATGCAAATCAATTTCTATCTTTTATTTAAAGTTATTTTTCGTTTTTCCTTTTGATGTGCAATCTGCCACTGTTGAAATAAACCTACCATTGAAATGATACTGTTCTGAGACTTTTCATTTCTTTGTCATTGGACAAACTTACAAAATCAGTGAGGGTCAAATAATTATTTCCTCCACTGTATATATATATATATATATATATATATATATATATATATATATATATATATATATATATATATATATATATATATATATATATATATATATATATCACTCTATTATAAAACAAATCTTGGAAAGAGACGAGACGTGATTTTCTCAGAGAGTCACTTATATGTACCGCGAGATGAGTCCACGCCCAGGGCCGGAAATAAAAGACAAAGAGTAGATGACAAAGTAGAACGTCGTAAAGACTTCAAAAACGTTGGTGCGGTGTTCATGCAGAGCAGGTTAGAGATAATGGAAGTACAGAAATTCTAAAGTCTCATAAAAAGGATAGTAAAGATCGCATTAGCGCAAACTAACGAAAATTATTATAAAATAAAATAAGAGAACAGTGAAAAGAGATCAAATATATTGTTCAGATTTAAACTTGTAGATCATCTAATTCGTGTTGCCAGCGAGAATTAAAAGATTCCTAAAACGCTGGCGCGGTATGAAGTCCCGTGAGATGGAGACTTTTAACATGAGATTCTTTCAAGTCCACCATTTTCACACACGCCTACGGTCCTCTCACCTCTCAGTCGTGTGAATGCTTTTGTCAGACACACTTCCTGCGCTCTCAGCTCTTATACATTTTATCAGGACAACAATTTTAAGTGTTCTGGATGACACGCCAACGACTAAGCGAAGAAGAAAGGGCATGGACAGACATTCAAAAAAGTCGTCTCATTTATTAGAGAGAAAGAAACGATATTCAATCACAGGCAGTTATACGTTGCATTGTCAAGATGAAAATCCAAACATGGAACCAAAATTCAATGCGATCTTGACAAAATGTTAATTCCAAATATTATTTTAACTAAAGTTTTAAAGTAAAAGTGAAAATAATGCATATGTAACAATTCTCATGAAAATAACAATCTCTTTAAATTGTATATCCAGTAAACCAAACCCAGGGGTGGACGAGGGAAGTGGGCAGGGGGTGGAGCCCCCTAATATGTATATCCATCCATCCATTTTCCAACCCGCTGAATCCGAACACAGGGTCACAGGGGTCTGCTGGAGCCAATCCCAGCCAACACAGGGTACAAGGCAGGAAACAAACCCTGGGCAGGGCGCCAGCACACCGCAGGAGACACACAAACACACCCACACACCAAGTACACACTAGTGCCAATTTAGAATCACCAGTCCACATAATCTGCATGTCTTTGGACTCTGGGAGGAAACCGACGCAGACAAATCTGCGTCAAATCTGCGAAACGGATGATGATCCACAACTGCAATGGCAAATGTCAAAGTAAGGTAGGAGGATGATTGACAGGAAAGATGAGGTTTATTTCCAGTACCAAAATACTGGTATCGTACCATTTTAAAAACTTGGGATTCTCGGTACTGTTCTAGTATCAATATACAGCACAACCCTAATATAAGCAATCATAATCCTGAATGATAATGAGCTTTCCAAAAATGTGAGGAAAAGCCTCTGGGGAAGCCACAGCTCGCCATGTAATTTGTGTGTCTTGAAATGTAAAAGCCAAGATCAACATGACTCAGTTTCCACTGTTCCAACATTTTTTTCCTTTCTTGTCCTACAGTAACACGCCACCCAAATAATAAAATACAAAACATTTCATTAGGAAACTTCCCCAAGCGAAGGTGGAGTACAATGAGGCAGTATGGTAATGATTTCCAAAGTGCCAGTGAGCCTATTGTGATCAAGCAGTGATGTGGCATTCGATTATCATTATGAACTCCAGTTACGCTCCAGAACATCATTTGCTTTTCTAGCAATTAGCCGTCCTCGGCGAGCACACAGCCTTCCTGGCTGTCATCCACTTCTTTATTCTCTTTGTTAATCTCTTGCTGCCAAATTCCCTTTGCTATGCCAAAGTTTTTCATTCTGCCAAAGTCTGCCCATTCCCTTATTTTCATGACCTATTTATGTGCATTCGGGGTTACCAGCTGCCAGAGGCTCTCCTGGCCATCCAAATCAAACAGCGCCATCCTAGTAGAACTGAGGAAGACTTTTATATATACGGCCTTTAAAAAAATGACTAAAAGGTGTGTGGCACCTGAGGTAAGACGTGGGAGAGTCGGAGCTCATTAGGCACCACAGGACTAAAAGGTGACCTGCTAGAAGACTTACAAGGGACCCCAACTCCACTGCTGCTCCGCTCACTTCATATTCACTTTATATAGTGCGGCGAGCAGTGAGAGCTTCTGTTTAATAAATCTGCTATCTATCTATCTATCTATCTATCTATCTATCTATCTATCTATCTATCTATCTATCTATCTATCTATCTATCTATCTATCTATCTATCTATCTATCATATAGTGCCTTTCATATCTATCTATCTATCTATCTATCATATAGTGCCTTTCATATCTATCTATCTATCTATCATATAGTGCCTTTCATATCTATCTATCTATCTATCTGAGTGCTTTAAACATGATGTCTTCAGGTTGCTAGTGACCTGAATAATCCAATTTACTCACCACACCAACTTCCAGATTCCCAAGATGGCCACCCAACATCACTTCCACACTCAATCCCAGATGGAAACGTCACTTTCTGGTCACCCGTTGCTGATGTCACTTCCGATTCCTGAGGACGATGTCACTTTCCGGTCACCCGTTGATGACGTCACTTTTCGACTCCTGATGATGATGTCACTACCGTCTACCCATTACGACGTCACTTCCATTCGCCTGGCAATGGCATCACTTTTCAGTCACCAATTGACGATATCACTTCCAGTCTCGGGATGATGACGTCACTTCCGTCTACCCGTTACGACATCAATTTCTGGTCACCCAGCGATGACTTCACTTATATCACACCAATAACAACATCACTTCCAGCCACCCACTGATGATGTCACTACTAGTCACCCGTTAATGATGAAACTTTCCAACTCCTGATGTCGATGTCACTTCTGTCTTCCTGTTATGACGTCACTTCCAGTCAGCGCGGCGATGACATCACTTTTCAGTCGCCCATTGATATCACTTCCGGTCTCCCGATGATGATGTCACTTTCGACTCCTAAGGATGATGCACTTCCTACTCCCGATGATGACATCACTTCCAGTTGCCAGCTGACGACATCACTTTTCGGTCACCCGTTGATGACGTCACTCCTGGGCTCTCAATGATGATGTCACTTCCTTCTACCCATCATGACGTCATCTCCTGCCACATCATTGTCCCCAGCCATCTTTTCTCGGTATACAACGCCATTTTTCTGTTTCCATTGGTCAATTTGCTTTTTTGAAGTCTGTTGATGATTTTTTTTCATCCATCTTCTTTGTTATGTCCACTGGACAATATACGGGGTCATTCTCCAACTCTTTGTTTGTTGTGGAAAGTCTTTTCATTCACAACACAGCAAAAATGTTTTATCTTTTAGCTGTTAACGTGTCCATTATGTACTTTATAGACGTCAGTTGCTTCACATACGGTGCATTCAGACTCCCTCATTTTTTGAGCACTTGATTGTCTTGCAGATTTCATTTGAAACGGATACTTTCAACATTGTTGCCCTTCCATCGACACTGAAAAACCCAAAACGAAAAATCAATCAATCAATCAATTAATCAATCAATCAATAATGCAATCAGTAGGTTAAAAGCCAAGTCAGGCTCAGTCCATGAAAGCCCTCATGAGCTTTGGTGCCTCCTTCTAAGGCTGACATCTCCTTTACTCATCTCTTACGATCCCACCCTGGCAAGCGCCATCAACTTTGGCTTTGTGTCCCCTCCACTATCCAGTGACTTCTGCAAGGACCCCATGAGCCCTGCTTCCTTCACTGACTGACACCGCCAATCCTTGGGATTCTGTGGGATTTCCAGAGCTGTTTGTGTCTTCTGCCCATGAACTCCATCAGGAGGACATCGCTGAACACACACCACCACTCCTCTAAGCTATGACTACTGCTTTACTTGTCCTCTCCATTTAACGTCTGAATGACGTTCTTTGTTTTTTTGCTGGTCCTCCCTCATTCTTACCTCTCTGTCGGTCTTCTGTGTGTCCCACTCAGGGTGGGTGTAGGGACCTTCATTTGGGAACACCAGTGGACAAATGAGAAAGCCAGGAGAAATGTCCACATCCGCAGGAGCCCATTTCACTCCCAGGCTGCTGCTGCGTGGACTTCCACTCTGAACCACCTGAAGAAGATGTGAAGAAGACCAGGAAAACAGAGCATTCAGCATCTGGGAATTAATCAAATCCATAAGGATAAACCTAATAAACCAAAGCCTAACTGGAAACCAGAGAGAGATGCCATAGAACTGGAAATCTGACAATGGAGAAAGAAAATGCATTGGCTTGTTACAATTTTTATACAAATCAGAAATACGGAAAGACAATTAGTGAGGGAAATAAAGAGCTGTGCTGGCAAGGAAAGGCATGGAGTCACGCTAAGCAGCTCTTCTGGCAATCGGGAACCGTGTGCTGGTAACAGGAATAATAATTTGGCAGCGCCTGATTATTAAACAAAAGGATGTTGTACTGTGAATAATTAGAACAATCTGGAGGAGAAGAGGCCATTCAGCCCAAATAAAGCTCACCAGTCCTGTCCAGTTAACTCTTCTAAAGAGAAAACATCAAGTTGAGTTTTGAAAATCACTAAAGTTACCCTGTCTGCCACACTACTGGGTCACTCATTCAGAGTGTCAGTGTGAAGATAGATAGATAGATAGATAGATAGATAGATAGATAGATAGATAGATAGATAGATAGATAGATAGATAGATAGAAAAGACACTATATAACGAATAGATAGATAGATAGGTAGTGTGAGGAGGGCTTGTGCCTCCTCCAGACCGCGAGGGGGCGTCCGTCCTGGTTCTGTTGGGAGCCACGGGTCGAGGGCATGGAAGCCCTACCCTGTAGGGGCCCGTGGTCACCGCCAGGCGGCGCCTGATGCCGTTTATCCGTGTGGTCCTCGGCGGGGCTGGAGCCCGCCGGGGCGCTTAGAGGACCAGAGGAGGGCGTGTGCCTCCTCCAGACCGAGTGGGGGCGTCCGTCCTGGTTATGCAGGGGCCTCGGGTAGGGGGCTTTGAAGCCCAGCCCTGTAGGGACCCGTGGCCACCGCCAGGCGGCGCCCCAGTGCCTAATTGTCCCGGGAGCCCGGCACTTCCGCCACACCAGGAAGTGCCGGGGGGAAGACGACCGGGGAGACACGGACGGCTTCTCAGTGCGCAGCCGGCACTTCCGCCACACAGGGTGTGGCCACCGTTAAGTGCCGGGAAACAGCTGGAGCCCATCCGGCTCCCCATAAAAGGGGCCGCCTCCCTCCAGTCATGGGTGGAAGTCGGGAGGCAGAAGGACGGAGCTTGAGAGGGGACATATATATATATATACATTAATAGATAGCAATAATAAAAATCCTAGGGTACTTTTTAGAGCAGTGGCTAAATTAACAAATGGGAATTCAGATCAACAGTGCAAAATACCAACAGATATTAGCAGTACAGACTTTATGAACTTCTTCAATGAGAAAATTAAAAATATAAGATCCCAGATCTCAGCATCACAGTACAAACCAAATACTAGCTTAGCAGACCCTGCCACATTGCATTCAGCACTTTAATAATTTTAATCCTGTAACTGAGCAGGAAGTCTTAACTTTAATTTCTAAAATGAAGCCCACTACTTGTTCCCTAGATCCAGTGCCAACAAAACTAGTAAAAAGTGCAATGGATGTTCTTGTAGCACCAATTCTAAACATTATCAATAGTTCATTATTGCATGGCACAGTACCTGATGCACTAAAAGTGTCAGTCATTAAACCATTACTTAAAAAGTCAGACCTAGACCCACACATACTAAATAACTATAGGCCTATTTCAAATTTACCATTTCTCTCTAAAATACTAGAGAAAGTAGTCGCCAGTCAGCTTCAGTCACACCTTACGCATTACAATTTATTTGAGAAATTCCAGTCTGGCTTTCGCACTGGTCATAGTACAGAAACGGCACTAACACGGGTTGTAAATGACATTCTGATATCCTCTGATGAAGGAAATTCCACTGTAATTATGTTGTTGGACTTAAGTGCAGCATTTGACACCATTGACCATTCGATTTTACTGCACAGGCTAGAAAACGATGTTGGACTTACAGGCCCGTGCTCGCTTGGTTCAGTTCTTATTTATCAAATCGATTCCAGTATGTACAGAAATGTGCTGACAGTACTCCATCATTATACACAGAAGTTGAATATGGTGTCCGCAGGGCTCAGTACTGGGACCTTTACTGTTTTCACTTTACATGCTTCCACTGGGATCTCTCATTAGGAAACATAATGTTAATTTTCACTCGTATGCAGATGACACCCAGTTATACCTTTCATTTAAATCAAATGAAGTTTCTCCGATGTTGTCTTTAATTAGTTGTGTTAGTGAATTAAAGGAATGGATGAATGAGAACTACTTGTCTTTAAATACAGATAAAACAGAGATGTTAATTGTTGGAGGGAATGACGCTGATCACAGCAATATTTTGTCGTCATTTAACTCAGTTGGAATCCCAATTAATTTTACTGAATCAGCCCGCAATCTAGGAGTTATCTTTGACTCTAGCATGTCATTTAAAGCGCATATTACAAAGTCGTCCAAAACCTGTTTTTTCATCTTAAAAATATTAGGAAATTAAGGCGCTTTCTAAATAAACAGGATTGTGAGAAATTAATTCATGCATTTATCTCTAGTAGGATTGACTACTGCAATGCGGTGTTCACTGGCTGTTCAAACTGTTCTCTATACAGCCTCCAGTTAATCCAAAATGCGCTGCAAGAATTATTACAAGAACAAGAAAATATGAACACATAACCCCAGTTCTTAAATCTTTACACTGGCTCCCAGTTAAATTTAGGGCAGATTTCAAAATCCTCCTTTTAACATATAAAGCATTAAATGGCCAAGGTCCGCTTACTTGTCTGAACTTATCATGACTTACAAACCTGAGCGCACATTAAGATCTCAAGATGCCGGTCTGCTTAGGATTCCAAGGATTAATAAAATAACAGTGGGAGGTCGAGCTTTTAGTTACAGGGCCCCTAAACTGTGGAATGGTCTTCCTGCTTCCATAAGAGATGCCCCTCGGTCTCAGCCTTTAAATCCCGGCTGAAGACTCACTACTTCAGTTTAGCATATCCTGACTAGAGCTGCTGATTAACTGTACATACTGCATCTCTGTTGTTAGTCATTAGCACTAAAACATAAGTAACATGATAATTATATTTGAATACTAACCCTCACCTATTCTGTTTCTTTTCTCGGTACCCAAATGTGGCCATTGGTGCCACGCCCACCTGCCAAGTTGTTTGCCTGCCTATGGTAAAGTCATCCCTGATGGAGGATCACAGGAATCATGGGAAAGAGGGTTCCTTTCATCGGAGCAATGTTTCAGCCGTGGCATGGCCAAATGGAGATGCAGCTAGATGGATGAGGTCTCCAGGACTCTAAAAATATCCAAACCTAATTATGTCATATCATCTACTGTTAAACCGTAATTCTAAAATTTTTATTATGCTGTCTTAAGGAATTGTTCTGTTGTGTATATTGTATTGTATTGACCCCCTACTTTTGACACCCACTGCACGCCCAACCTACCTGGAAAGGGGTCTCTCTTTGAACTGCCTTTCCCGAGGTTTCTTCCATTTTCCCTACAAGGTTTTATTGGGAGTTTTTCCTTGTCTTCTCAGAGAGTCAAGGCTGGGGGGTTGTCAAAGGCAGGGCCTGTTAAAGCCCATTGCGGCACTTCCTGTGTGATTTTGGGCTATACAAAAATAAACTGTATTGTATTGTATTGTATTGTACAGGAGGCGGCCAGGAAGAAAGGCACAGAAACTGTGGGCCCTGGACTTTGGGGGATTCAGTGCCAGCAGCACTGGGGTTCGTGAGTGCACGTGACTTTTATAGTGTATAGTGTAAATAGTGTGAATAAACAGTTTGTGGGTGCAAAATATGTTGTCCGTCTGTCTGTGCCGGGGCCAGCGTTCACAATAGATGGATAGATAGATATGAAAGGCACTATATCATAGATAGATAGATAGATAGATAGATAGATAAAAGGCACGATATGATAGATAGATAGATATGAAAGGCACGGACACAGACAGGCGGACACATCAATGTCACCTAACACACACTTTTATTAAACATATTTACAAGTGCCACCCCAAAATTCCCCAAAGTCCTGGCCAACACAAAATGCCTTCACTTTCTCTTCAGGCCGCCTCCTGATCTCCTCCGAGAACTCGTCCTCTTCCTCCCGACTGAATGAAGAGAGGCGGCCCCTTTTATAATCACCCGGATGTGCTCCAGGTGCTTCCTGGCAATTTTCCACCGGCACTCCCCTGTGTGGCGGAAGTGCCAGCTGCATCCCTGGAAGCACTCTGGGTGTCCCTGCTCCTCTTCCCCCCAGCACTTCCGGGTGTGGCAGAAGAGCTGAGATCCAGGGCTCCACAGACATTGAGGTGCCCCCTGGAGGTGACCACGTGCCCCTACAGGGTTGAGCTTCAAAGCTCTGTACCCATGTTTCCCATAGGCACCAGGGTGGTCACCCCCACATGGTCTGGGAAAAGTGTGAACCCTGCTCCGGTCATCCTGGATGTCCCGGCTGGGTCGCCCCCCCAGCCATCTCCGACACTGCCCCTCTGCCAGCGAACACCTGTCGGGTGTCATTCCATGAGGGCGCCTTACCCCCAAAGTGGGTCTACTCCTGAAGCTCTGGGGCCCGGCCCTGCAAAATAAACAGAGACGGGACAGAGACGTTGCCTGGACACCACCACCTACTGCTCCCCCCTCTAACCGGCACCCCGGGGCCTGCTCCTTTGGCACTCCCCCTGAGGTTTCCATGCCACTTTGGTCAGAGCAGCTCGCACCTTCGTAGCCTCAGCCGAATTCAGGATTCCCTCTGGGTCTCCGCATGGGAAATGCACAGATCCTGTCCTGTCTGCATCCCTATAAAGCAACGCGAGGCTAGCGTGGGCTTGGGGCATAGGGCGTTAGGACCCGGGGCATTTATCAGCCCCCGTCCTGCCAGCCCTCTTGGTCTTTCCCAGTCACCACGCGTGCTGCACCCACCACCGCGTCTACTGTTGGAGAACCTCCTACTTGGTTCCAATCATTTACATCACAGGCCTTTTCGGTGGGCTCTCCCTTATGCTTTACGGGGTCAGTTCTACTTACCGTCCCTGCTGTAACGCTCCGGCCAAAGGATCCAGCATCGCGTCATCCTGTCGAAGCACGCAGCGTCCATAGTGACGCGACTGTCTTCCCCTCCAGCTTCTGCGACTCTGCACTGAAAGCACATAGCACCTGCGGAAGCGACTCTGCGGGCTGAAGGCACACCTCCAGCTCACGCAGGGCCACTGACATGCACAGAAAGGCAGACTGCTTCCTGTGGGGCCTCTCCTCCAGCCCAATCGGGTCCTTCCCCAGCACGAGACGGACATTCCTTGGTCCCGACTCCATCCAATCATTGTCGGGGACACAAGACACACCTTCCAATCCCATGCCTGTCTCTGGGAGCGACTTCCGGTCCGTGGCCATCTTGGCTCCCCTTCTCCTGATGCGCTGACGAGCCCGTGCTGTTTCGAGGTGCAGCGTCTCCTCCTTTGCAGTGTCTCTTGCTACCGCCGCGCTGTTGAGGCCTCACAGACCGGCAAGCGCCTGCCACCGACATGGACCCAGGCAGCCCCTGCTTACTAAACACAAAACACACACAGCCTCACAGGGCCGGTTGCCGGCAAGCAGGGAATTTACCTCCCGGGTCCCGTCTGTCCAAGGAAACGTCCTCGGCGTGGCCTCGCTAGGCGACATGACATCCTGGGTGCCTCCAGCAATGGTGCCCGCTGCACTCCTGTAACGCCCGTTGTTGATACTCCGCACCAGAGGAGAACACTCTGACCACAGTACGGTTGGCAGTCCGTAGGGTATTTTGTTTCTCTCCCAGGGTGTGCACGCCGCTCGCGCGGCACATGTGTGGGCGCCCTCGCTGCGCTGGGCCGTCCACAAAATTATTTTTCTAGGGTCCCTACCTTGTAGCAGGCCGAGAGTCCCATCTGGGATGCCAATGTGGTTACCTGCCCGGACACAGACAGATGGACACGTCAATGTCACCCAACACACACGTTTATTAAACATATTTACAAGTGCCACACAACCCCAAAAGTCCCCAAAGTCCTGGACAACAAAAAATGCCTCACTGTCTCTTCAGGCCGCCTCCTTGCCTCCTCCAGAGAACTCGTCCTCTTCCACCCAACTGAATGAAGGGAGGCAGCCCCTCTTATAATCACCCGGATATGCTCCAGGTGCTTCCCGGCAATCTTCCACCAGCACTCCCTAGTGTGGCGGAAGTACTGGACCTGCATCCAGAAGCACTCCGGGTGTCCCTCATTCTCTTCCCCCCAGCACTTCCGGGTGTGGCAGAAGTGCTGAGGTCCAGGGCTTCATAGGCGGTGACCACGGGCCCCTACAGGGCTGAGCTTCAAAACTCTGTACCTGTGGTCCCCATAGCCACCAGGGCAGTCGCCCCCACATGTTCAGGGGGGGGCGTAAGCCCTCCTCTGGTCTTCTTGGATGTCCCGGCTGGGTTCCACCCCCCAGCCACCTGTGACAAGGAGAAAGTAGGGTGAAATGACACCTTTTATTGGCTAATTAAATAGATTACAAATACAAGCTTTCAAGGAAGCTAAGGTCCCTTCATCAGACAAGCTGTAACCTTCTTTTTGTTTTTGATCAGAAGTCTCTGGAGTCTCTTGCAATATAACTGCAGCTCTTTAACCACATCTTGCAAGTTGTTCTCCAGGAGAAGAATGAAGTTGTAAACCTCTTCTTGGATATTCTTTTAGAGGCTGTAGCAAATTTTTATTAGATGGTCAGGGAAAGGCATGAACCCTTCTCTGGTCCTCCTGGGTGTCCCGGCCGGGTCGCCCCTCCCAGCCATCTTCGACAATAGACAGATAGATAGGAAAGGCACTATATAATAGATAGACAGATAAATAGTGTAGTTGGCAGGATTAGATAGATAGATAGATAGATAGATAGATAGATAGATAGATAGATAGATAGATAGATAGATAGATAGATAGATAGATAGATAGATAGATAGATAGATAGATAGATAGATAGATAGATAGATAGATAGATAGATAGCGTAGTTGGCAGGATTTGATAGATAGGTAGATAGATAGCGTAGTTGGCAGGATTAGATAGATAGATAGATAGATATGAAAGGCACTATATAATAGATAGATAGATAGATAGATAGATAGATAGATAGATAGATAGATAGATAGATAGATAGATAGATAGATAGATAGATAGATAGATAGATAGATAGATCTAGTGACAAAACTAAATTCTTGTAGCGCTCATTTTATAACACTCCCACCGTTGAGGCTGACTGCTCTGTTTTTCAAATAAAACCCCAAACTCACTTTTCTGCAGTTACATCTTGTGGGTTGCAGATGGACTAATGGAAGATCTGAGACGAGAGGTCGAACCTGGAAGATTGGTGCAGCCAGATGCCACCATGTGAAAGGTGTCGGCCTTGACTCTTCAGCACCCCATGAACACCACAAGGAAGTGTTGACACAAAGGCCTAAATGGCCGTCCTGGACTCGGCTCCATTCACTTTGACTGACTGAGCAGCTCACGGCGTAACACAGGAAGACCGTCCCACCTGAGCCCTCAGCACATTGATACAAAGTGCTGCTGTCTATCCTGTTTGTATTTGGGGTATATGGCCCACCCAGATGCCATTGCTTCCTTTCAGCTTTCAGCACATTTTTAGGAATTAAGGACATTTACAGTTTAGACTTATAATGAGTACATTAAAAAGTTGCACCCTATCCCTTGCTTGACAAGGCTGAATTAAGACCCCCATAAGCCCCTGAGTGACTTTGCTCTTTAACAGAGAGTTCATCAAACTTTTAACAATGCATTGTGCAGACAGCAGGTTGTTTCATGCAGGGTGGGTGTTTCTCCTTTTGGTTTCGGTAGAAGACTCGATTGCTTCTTTGCCCTCTTGGATGGGTCCATCTTGATTATGTTGACTTGCAAAGAGTTTCATCGACTGGGTGGGGGTCCCACTCGTTTATTTCGACTTGTGAATGCTCATTCTGCCACAGCTGGGTGTACTTCCGGGTCATGCTGATGGGCCACCTGGAGTTTTCCCAGGTGCAGCATAAAAGGGACCACCTCACTTCATTCGGAGAGCCAGAGTCGGGAGGAAGAAGCTTGTCGGAAGAGGAGGAGTGGAGGCAGAAGGAGACAAAGAGAGACGCAGAGACTGAGAGAAAGAGAAGACAAAGAGTCGCGGAGTGTACTGCTTTGTGCATCAATTAATGTGCTGTAAATACTGGGCTTGTTGTGCTGGGCTGGGCAGGTGGGAAACTTGGGGAAATGTTTCCCACATCAAAACCAAGTCTGTGCTGTGCTAGAGCTTGCGTCTTGGTGTCTGTCTGTGGCGGGTTTGGGCACCTGGTGCGCCCCCTGCAGGCCACAAGGGTCACACAGGACCCAAACCCAGCGAGCAAAGTGAGATCTGAACCGATCACTCTTTGAGTGGCGTGAGCACGACGTGAGCGCAATGTAATATTTAACAGCCAAAGAGCTGCGAGAAGAAGAGCTGAAATGGATATTTATCACTTAATACTTTATGAAGTCTTTAGCGCTGTAAAATCAAAGCTCGGGGATTTGAAGATGAATCATTCATTTCATCTTTACTTTTTTATACTGCAATTATAAGCAATGTCATGTTCACTGAGTGTTACATGCTGCCCATGAGGATGAATGTTAGGGATGCTTAAAGGAAAAGCAAAATGGAAAATGAAGAAGAGGAAGAAGAAGACGAGGAAGACGAAGAAGATCACATGCTGCCCATGAGGCAGAACATGAATGATGCTTAAAAGGAAAAGCAAAATGGAAAATGAAGAAGAAGAAAAACAAAATGGAAAATGAAGAAGAAGGAGAAGAAGAAGAAGATCACATGCTGCCCAAAAGGCTGAACATGAATGATGCTTAAAAGAAAAAGCAAACTGGAAAATGAAGAAGAAGAAGAAGAAGAAGAAGAAGAAGAAGAAGAGCAAAATGGAAAATGAAGAAGAACAACAAGAGGAAGAAGAAGAAGAAGAAGAAGAAGAGGAAGAAGAAGAAGAAGAAGAAGATCACATGCTGCCCAAGAGGCTGAACATGAATGATGCTTAAAAGGAAAAGCAAAATGGAAAATGAAGAAGAAAAAAAAGAAGAACAACAAGAGGAAGAAGAAGAAGGAGGAGGACGATGAACGAAGACTATGTGAGGGTGAGTTTTCTGTTGAGCTCATCTGTGGCTGTTTTCCTGGAGTGGACACGCCCCTTTATTATATGTATTGATATTTATTGATTTTTATATTTCATTATCAATGCATGAAATCATAGCCCACCATTCCATCACTGACTGGCTAACTAATCGTAATCATGCAGTGCATTTAGTAAACCACAGCCTTGTGCTTTAACCTTGAATTCATTTCCCCCTCATCATACAACACTCAGTACCCTGAATGACAAAGCAAATGCCCGCAAATGTATTTAACCCTGAAATGTCACATGAAGTATTCACAGACCCTTCACTTCATTGAAGCCAGAAGCCCTCTTAGGTTTAACATGACAAGCTTCACACACCTGTATTTGGGGATGTTCGGCCTTTCTTCTCTGTAGATTCTCTTAAGCTCTGTTAGGCAGGGTGTTTGGGCCTTGGGGTACAGCTACAGTGCCCTCCATGATGTCTGGGACCCATTTCTCCTTGATTTCCCCTCCCTGCTGCACAGGTTAAAATGACAGATCACACAATTCAGACACATTGTGACTAAAGTGCACATTGCAGACTTTCATTTGGGGGGATTTTGCTTTCATTTCTGTCCCACCATGTAGAAATGACAAGACTTTTTCACTTTTTCTACACGCCCCCTCCCCAGACCGCATTACAGGGCACCATAATGTTTGGGCCAATTGGCCGAGGTCCGGCTTACTTGTCTGAACTTATCATGACTTACAGACCTGAGCACACATTAAGATCTCAAGAGGCCAGTCTGCTTAGGACTGTGAGGATTAATAAAATAACAGTGGGAGGTCAAGCTTTTAGTTGCAGGACCCCTAAACTGTGGAGTGGTCTACCTAGTACTATAAGAGATGCCCCTTCGGTCTCAGCTTTTAAATCCCGGCTGAAGACTCACAACTTCAGTTCAGCACACCCTGACTAGAGCTGCTGATTAACTGTGCAGACTGCATCTCTGTTGTCAGTCATTAGCACTAAAACATAAGGAATATGAGAGTTAGAATTTGTCACTAACCCTCCTCACCTGTTCTGTTTCATTTCTTGGTACTCAAATGTGGCACGGTGCCACAACCCACCTGCCAAGTTGCTCTGCCAGCCATCTTCGATATTGGGGGGGTATTTGCTGCTTGATCACCGAGGTCTCCAGGACTCTCTGAACAAATCCAAATTTTATTCTGAGATATCATCTCCTGTTGAATTCTGCTTGGTACTTGTAATATTTCTATTGTTCTATTGTATTGTATTGAGGATGACTTGTGTTCTGTTCTGTGTATTGTGTTGTATTTACCCCTTTTTTGACACTCATTGCACAACCCAGTCTACCGGGAAAGGAGATTTCTCTTTCAATTGCCTTTCCCAAGTTTTCTTCCATTTTTTCCCACATACAAGGGAAAAAAGCATAAGCTGAAGATGGCTGCAGTAAAGGTTTGGCAGAGCATCACCAGAGAAGACACTCAGCACCTCAGTTAGTGAGGGACACCAACATTATGGTGGGCTCTGTATATTATTCTGACTTTCAAATGCAAATCCACAGTGTCCATATTGGTGAGATGGCAGCTTCATCAGTCAAAAGCAATGCCATCCTTCAGGAAAGGGCGACTGCCAGCTTTTCCCCCGCATGGCGCTAATTTGTGTTTCAACTGCGCTGGCTTATCGTTTGAATTGTAAAGCAGGCTGGTTTTGCAGATGACACTAGTTTTTCCAAAGGCTGATCAAAGCTGTTAGAGATCTCGCTGCCAATGTTTGAAACATTTAAATATGTGCTGCATGATTTAAATATAATAATAAGAAGAAGA
The DNA here is from genome assembly GCF_016835505.1 of Polypterus senegalus. Taxonomy (NCBI): domain Eukaryota; kingdom Metazoa; phylum Chordata; class Cladistia; order Polypteriformes; family Polypteridae; genus Polypterus; species Polypterus senegalus. The sequence goes on along the minus strand of NC_053156.1, from coordinate 17,742,009 downwards.
ACAATTATTATTACTATTAGTTGTAGCAGTAGAAGTGTTAAAATTAAGGAAGTGTATCCCAGCAATTATTTGGCACAAGACAGGAATGACACCTGTACTGCTTACCAGACAATTACATTATTATTATTATTATTATTATTATTATTATTATTATTATTATTATTTGTTACTTCTCACCTTTGGCAGTTTGCTGCTAAGTTCAGATCTCTTCTTCAAAATACCTAATGCTCCTCTTTTAACTGGCACAACTCTCGATTTAGAGCTCTACATCCTGTTGATCTCGATATCCAGGTCATTGTATTTACTGAACTTTCAGCTTCTTTTAACATGATGATGATGATGATGATGATGATGATGATGATGATTACCATTATTATTGATATTAAGGAAGCCTACCACAGCAATCACTAGATGTAAGGCAAGAAAAACACCTAGGTAAGGTTACTAGCATATCACATTATTATTATTATTATTATTATTATTATTATTATTAAGGAAGGTAAATGGCAACTTATGTGGAGCCTAATTTTTGACTTTCAGCTTCTCTGCTATCCAATGACATCTCACCTGGTGGGTGCTCTCTACCCTCTAGGACTCCAGGAGGCAGGTGCCAGGTTTAGGGGGACACAGGTTGAGGGGCTTAAACCAGGTTTGCTGAAAAGGATCAAAATGTACGGGCAGAAAGATGATAAACTTCTCCGGTATTACCCGTTCATCTGCTCAAGTGTGACAATAGCATAGCCCTCTTGTTTACCCAGGCGTCACCTAAGTCCTAAAGTGGTCCTTAAGTCACACTCACAGTTCTAAAATCAATACCTCCCAAATACACACAATGTAACTATTTCTAATGGAATAGACACATCATCCATTCCTATGGAAATGAGCACTGCGCAGAAGATGTCCTCAAGCCCACGCCGACCTTTAACTGAAACTTTAAAACGGACCCCGGAGGGAAGGGAAAAAACTGATGAAGTAGCTAAAATGTTGCAAATGAAATGAAAAGTCTGTTCTGAATGAAAAATTCCGTCTAACAAACGCCAGAAGACGTGAGCAGGAAAAATTGCAGGTGCGCAGCCAAGGGGTAGAGCCCAGTGTGTCGACCACTCATCTCCGTGTGCAGCGTGCGCTTCACCAGCGGTGGCTTGTTGTTTGAATGGTATAAGCAGGCTGCTTTCGGAAGTGAGGTCAGCTGCTCCACTGGTTGATTTCTGCTCATGCGGGTGATCGATGCGGCTAAAGTTCTCTCGCAATGCATGTCTTATGTACTGCTTGATTATTATTATTATTATTATTATTATTATTATTATTATTATTATTATTATTCATCCATATTCCTAACCTGTTTATCCAGAGCAGGGTTGCGGGGCAGATACACCAGCAAGCATCGGACGCAAGGCATGCAATCTCTGGACAGGGCGCTACTCCATTATTATAATTATCCATCCATTTATCCATCTTCCTAATCCGATTATCCAGGGCAGGGGTCGCGGGGCATCTGGAGCATCCCACCAATCATCTTGCGCAATAACTCCTAGACAGTGTGCCTGTCCATTATTATTATTATTATTATTATTATTATTATTATTATTATTATTATTATTATTCATCCATCCAAACGTCCGTCCATCCATCTTCCTAATCCGATTATCCAGGAGAGGAGTCGCGGGGCATCTGGAGTCTATCCCACCAATTATCTTGCCCAATAACTTCTGGACAGAGCGGCAGTCCATTATTATTATTATTATTATTATTATTATTATTATTATTATTATTATCCATCCATCCATCCATCCATCCATCCATCCAACCATCCAAACGTCCGTCCATCCATTTCCCATATCAGATTATCCAGGGTAGGGTCGCAGGGCATCTGGAATTGCACCCATCACTTTGCGCAAGGCAGGAATCACACCATTTCAGGGCGCAGTTCGTTATTATTATTATTATTTATTATTATTATTATTATTATTGATGTTAAATGCCGGTCACACACTTTCTGAGTTTCACCTTGTCCGACATTTGGAGACATCAAACCCGGTGCAGGGAGCTCTCTGTACTCGGGACTCAAGGAGGGAGAAGCCAGTTGGGGGAATTGCGGGGGGCGAACTGTGTATGGGATGGGGAGCGGGGGAGGGCGGGAGTTTTGGGGTTTTGCTATAGAAGGGATCAAAAATGAGAAAGCAAGAGCCGAAAGTGTGCCGAACGAGGAGAGAGAGATGTTTAGTATGCGTAGCCAAGCGAGCCCATCTGCTTAGCGCAGCAATCCCCGTCGTATAACTGTCTCTCTCGCTCGCGCTACATAAAGAATGTTCCCGATTTGATGTAATTCTGCGAAATTAATGACAGCTTTATGTTGGATGGGCCGTGAGGGAATGATTAGTGCTTCATCGTCCATCTGAGCACCTTGTGAGGCAGCCTGCAGCACTGCTCCCCCTGAAATATACCCACATTACCAGTTATGACAGCGAACACGACCTGAAAACCGCATGTTCATTACGGGGAAGGGGGCATCTAACGAGAGCTCGGGCGTAGATCGTGGATCGTGGATGAAAGGAATCACATCACCGTAGATAATCGGCTCTGGGGCTATGGAGATAGCACTGTCTATACAAGACGCTATATTCGATTGGCTTCATTTAGTGTTTAGACTGCTTGGCTTCATATTGCGGGAAACCACTGGCTTAACGTAGGGTCCCCCAAAGCGTTTAAAGGGAAACGGAGTAGCGAGTCTTCATGAACGACTGAGAAGACGAGTACGGGGGGCTAAGCACGAGCAGCACGAGGGGGCTCGGCGCGATTTTAAATCAACAGGTCATGTGGCGTAGTTTAAGACTTTGAACATCACACTCTGGGGTCTTGTGAAAGGGTGTGACCTGAGCAACTCACTTCACCTAACTGCGCTCAAATTGGCAGACGAAGACGCCGTTATTGTCATGGCATAGCATACAGTGACAATTCAATATGAAAAGTGCAGCGTAAATAATAAAAACAAACAAATGGAAATATATAATAATAATAATAATAATAATAATAATAATAATAATAATAATAATAATAATAATAATAATAATAATAAAACGGTGGAAACAAATAATAGGATCATCCATCCATTACCCAACCCGCTATATCCACTACAGGGTCACGGGGGTCTGCTGGAGCCAATCCCAGCCAACACAGGGCTCAAGGAAGGAAAACAAACCCTGGGCAGGACGCCAGTCCATCGCAGATAGTAAGATCAAATTATAGTTAATACATTATATTACGTCTTGAACAACTTCAACATGTACTGTACAGTGTGATTCCCAACAAGTGACTAGTTGAGTAGTGATTAGATCATCCGCACTACAGTACAAGGATCAAAACTGTTCTTGAGACGCACTGTGCGGGCTTCCATTGTTCTGTAGCGCTTCCCCCAGAGGGCAGGAGGGCAAAATGATGGCAACCTAGGTGAGAAGAAGCCTTGAAATTATTCGATGCTCTGTGGTGCATGCTATCCAAATAGTGTGTGTGGGCTCAGTAGACTTTCTGGGTTGCTTTAACAATTCTCAGCAGTGACTTTTTGGTTTTCGCCTGTTCTGCTACCATGCCAACAGTGATGACACAAGTGGGCACACTCGATTGCACTGATAACTTCTTTGACGTTTGTGTCTTTCTCAAAATCCTTAAGAGGTCCAGTTGTTTCTCTGCCACTGTGTAGGTCTACCATGTTGACATCCCCGGGGATGTGAATTCCATGATATTTAAAGGAGGGCACTCTCCACTAATAGAAGGTGGCTCAACTGGCAGAAGTCCACAACAGGATCTTTTCTTGTCCTTGTGTTAACTTGTATGAGGCAGACCACTGAGGGACATTCTTAATCCCCTCTCTGCTGCCTGTCTCGTCTTTTTTTGGTTTAGACGGCTAACTGTACCATCGGCAAGAAGCAATATAACCAAACATACTTCTCCGAAACGATCTGAGTCGTCTTAGCACGAAGACGTCGGCCCGATGATTGATAACAATAAAAATCTCATCACATTCCATTTTGATGGTTCACTTCAGCACTGAATTGTTGTATGTGGCATCCCGTGCTGAAGGGGTCGTATGTGCCCTGAGGTCCGGCCAAAATGGTTCATCATGGCGATGCCATAGAGCAAACATTTTTGGTTTCCATAACAACCATCATCATGGAGGTTCTGGAAAGAACCTGTATTTAGTCATGGAGAGGTGACAAGAGATTTATGAGATGCCACTGATTTTAAAAGGATTTAAGTTCACGCTTTCTCGATCTGTTAGCCCCCTGGCTTTATACTACATTAAAGATTTGTTTTGTCCACACATTTGAAAACTCTTCAAAGTCTAAAGACCCAAATTCACATGCAGAGAACCCTTCACGGAACTTTGTCAAGCAATGGTTTGGCGAGGAACCAGACAACCCAATCATTTAAGGCAAGGCAAGCGCTATTAAGGAATCAATAGCGACCACCCTGCAACAGATTTGGAAGGAAGATACAGCAGGAAAGAAAAGTGGTTGCAAGAACTGTCAGTCAGTCATTTTTCAACCCGCTATATCCTAACTACAGGGTCACGGGGGTCCGCTGGAGCCAATCCCAGCCAGCACTGGGCAGGAATAAATCCCTGGGCAGGGCGCCAGCCCACCACAGGGCACACACACACACCGACACACCAAGCACACACACTAGGGACAATTTAGGACCACCAATGCACCTAACCTGCATGTCTTTGGACTGTGGGAGGAAACCGGAGCACCCGGAGGAAACCCACGCAGAAACGGGGAGAACATTCAAACTCCAACCCAGGTCTCCTTACTGCGAGGCAGCAGCGCTACCACTGCGCCACCGTGCCGCCACTGTTGCAAGAACTGTTTACTCTTAAATAGTGTAAAAAAATGTAAAAAATGCAAAACTACAAGAACAGAAATAACTACCAATACCTATAAGGCTCTCATTGTTATGGCCATGGGAGACACCGTAAATATTCCGGTACCTTACGCTAAATCCTCGTTTTTTATTCACGCTCGCACCACACCCTTAGAAACCCCGCCTTCCACGCGTTCCAGTCCAGAAATCTCCGCCTCCCTTTTCCAGCGTGCTCGTTCAGGGTAACGCCCCTTTTCTTCCTTCTAACGTCAATCATTTCCCTGAAGGCAGCACTCCGCCCTCCACCGCTAGACTTGATAGTCCCTCAGACCGTCAGAGCACACCCCGGCCGGCATGCTACCATATATTTTTTTTTAATAGAGGCCGAAGAATGGGATAGCGAATGCATGATGAGCTCCATACATAGAATTGTCCTTGTGAATCCATTTAAATGGCAATCCATTTAGAGGACATAGGCAGCAGCTGAGGTCGCCGTCACCTGCTGAGGCGCCATTTATGAGAGTGGAAGGGCGTGCGCTACGAACACCTGTGGGATTCAATTTTAATTCTCGCCAAACGCCCCCCCTCCATTCCGGTCGTTGACGTCTGGTGACACTCAGTGTCGCTGTTACCCGCTGGGCACCGCTTATGAAAATAAGAATGCGCACACACTGGGCACTGAGTAATGCCCAATACAACCCCGCCCCCGAATAACCGACCGGGTTGTTCAACTTTATACTGAATGAGACGCTGTTACCCGCTGGGCGCCACTTATAAAAAATGAAAGGGAAAGGACGAACTCCTGACACTGAGAGGGATCCTAAATCTAATCGCCACTCACTCACCACCCCCTCCACTCCGGTCATTGATTTCTGGTGATGCTGAATGGGCGCCGTTACACGCTGGGTGCTGCTTATGTAGTATAAAGTGTGCACGCGCGCTCCGTACACCAAAGGCGCGCGCGCTCCTTGAAGTTCGCCACATCCTACAGCGGGCTCAGAAAGGCGTCCAGAATATCCGAAACACACAGCACCGTTAAGTGCAGGGAAGATCATAAAGTAAAACAAAATTAGCAAATGAAAAGTAATGGAATCTGTACTTAGCATACCGCTGCGTGACGCTAACAAGGCTGTTTAAATAACGCCGTATGCATCAATGGCTTACACCGGAAATAAAGGAAATCCACATTAAAATGGATGCATGATGCTCTTCGGTTATAAAGTATAAAAACGACCGCAAGAGCTAAGCCACCGAGCTCCTGCACACAGCATTAGAAGAGTGTAATTCGACGAGTCTCCCCTGCGGCATTTTATCGGACCATGTCGATGTAAAAAAAAATGGCGCATTTTGCATTTGTCCCAAAAATTCTCATTTTTATTCAAGTTACTTTCATTTTATGAAAAATATGCATTGAAAAAACATATTCATATATGAAAAGTGTAGATTTAGGAATCTGTGATGATGAACACCCTCCCCCCAATATACACTACCTCTCCCATCCTTTGGCTGTGTCGCCTATACGGTGACGTCGAGACAGGCTCAGTCGAAGTCTCTTTGGAGCGCTATAACCGGCCTCATTTTCCATGACCCAAACGACCTGTTTGTTTGATCCCCCACGGCGTCCGGAGCGCGCACCCATTCAGTGACACCGTCTGTATGGCTTTGAGCTCGTGCACGAGGCAGTGCTCATGCCCCGGCAGCTTGGCGCCGTGAACAGCAATGTCTGCTTTGTACGGGCACTGTCAGACTGGCATGTTTGTGACAAATGGAAAGACCTCTGGAGTAGGCTGATTCTTTTTTTCTGTGCTTGTTTAGCCCTAGCTACCTGTTTTGAGGGAATCAGAGAAAAAAAAATAACGTTTAATGTCAAAGATTATATTTAATTATTTTAAATTAAGGGTGGCATTAGAAAAACGTGCGGCCATCTTGCTTGTTTTTCTTCTTGATCTTCAAAATACAAGACCACCTTTATAAGGGGATAAAGTCAATGGAAGAAGACTAAAACCTCAAATGTTATAAAACAATTAAGAGCACGCAGAGATGGCAAACACACCTGTCATGTTCGGCCTTGGCAGCACAGGTGGCACGATGGGTTTGTTTTTTTAGCTCTTTATTTGATAGTTTAACGGTCAGTCTCCCGCTTTTATGTCAGGCTGGCGAGGTGAGTTCTCATCTTTGACTTAATAACATTGCCAAGGTCCCTTCTATTAGTAGCCCCCCAGTCAGATTCTCTGTCATTTTCTGGTGAAGTACCCTTGGCACAGCTGAATTCCCTCTTTATTACACTCACCATGAGCTACTGGAACACCCATGTGATATTGGCACAGCTGAGTCCTCTCTTTGTTAGGTCTGAAGAAACACAATTGAGCACCCACTTCATCAGGTCCACCATGTGCTATTAGCGTGACTGTGTGCCCACTTTATAAGTTAAATCACATGTTGGCACAACTGGGCTCCCAGCGTATCAGGTCCATCAAGTGCTATTGGCGCAGCTGAGTGCCCACTTTGTTAAAACCGCCATCTGTTATTGGCATGATTGAGCTCCCTGTCTTGTACTTTTGGCACAGTTGATTGTTCACTTTGTGATGCTGGCATGACTTGCCACACAATTTGCCCGATCCACCATGTGCTATTGACATGACTGAGTACCCACTTTATCAGGTTCACAATATTCTATTGGCCCAAATAACTACCTTCTTTTTAGGTCAACTACGTGTGTCCATTTTTTTTAGGTTCATCACGTGCTATCGGCCTACTTGAGTGTCCACTTTGTTAATCTTACCACCTGATATTGGCATGACTGAATGTCCACTTTTAGAAGTCTGCCACTGCTATTGGCACAGTGGAGTTCCCACTTTCTTGGCATGACTGAGTGACCACTTTACCAGGACTGCGATGTACATTTGGAAGAGCTGAGTGCCCACTTTCTTATGTCTGCCATGTGCTATTGGCATGACTGTGTGGCCACTTTGTTAGATCTTCCATGTGCTGTTGGCACAACTAAATGTCCACTTTATCAGGTCCATCACAAGCTAGTGGCACAGATGAATGCCCTCTTTATGAAGTCCACTATGTGCTATTTGGACAGTTGTGTGCCCATTTTTTATATCTGCAATATTCTATTGACATGACTGAGTGCCCACTTTGTCAGCTCTGCCATGTGCTGTTGGGAGAGATGAGTTCCCACTTTCTTAAAACTGCAATGTTCTGTTGGCATGACTAAATGGCCACTTTATCTGGTCTGCCATGTGCTGCTGGGACAGTGGAGTACCCACCTGATAGGATCCATCATGCACTACTGGCATGACTGCGTGCCAGCTTTATCAGGTCTGCCATTATTATTATTATTATCATCCATCCATCCATTTTCCAACCCATTGAATCCGAACACAGGGTCATGGTGGTCTGCTGGAGCCAATCCCAGCCAACACAGGGCGCAAGTCAAGAACCAGTCCCGGGTAGGGCGCCAACCCACCGCAGGACAAACGCACACACACCCACACACCAAGCACACACTAGGGCCAATTTAGAATCGCCAATCCACCGAACCTGCATGTCTTTGGACAGTGGGAGGAAACCCACGCAGACACGGGGAGAACATGCAAACTCCACACAGGGAGGACCTGGGGTCTCCTAACTGTGAGGCAGCAGCGCTACCACTGCACCTTAATAATAATAATATTATTATTATTTACTATTTTATCTTTCCTTAACCTGAAGCTACAAACTCAAGAGCTTGTGCTGCAGCCAACACACGTCCACGCCCTTTTCTGCAGATAACCACGCCCACAGAATTGAGTGACCACACCCCCTAGTGACGTGCAGCAATAGCAACAAAATGGCGCTGAATGACATCATTAAGCAAAACATAAGGAGAAAAAGGCACATTAAATAGTAAAAATAAGCAATTTGTTTCAATCCTTTACATAAAGTGGCATGATAATGGGCACCAGCTTAACAGAATAAGTCACCCTAGCAGGGCTTTCATAAATCAGTGGAACCTGAGTGGCATCACCCAAAAGAACACTCAGATTTGATGCCCCAGCAGGCGTTAGGACATCTAGTAGTCATGAACCGAGAAGGACTACGGCGAAGAAACAACAAAAAGTCCAAAAGGTGCACATCTAGTAAGTCAAAGTGGTCACATGCAGTTATTAACCCTTAAACCGTCACATACTTGGAGGGGTTAATGCACCCCCCAGGCCAGCACCTAGGAAATTCTGGGCCCCAGGCAGCTGACAGAGTTTGGGCCCCTTTCGTGTTTCAAATATGTGCATATATTTTAAAACGCCACTAATTTTCGTCAAAGGGCAGGCCGCTATCTAGCTCGGGCCCCTGACAAGTGTCATGGTTGTCCCCCCTTAGTGCTCTTGCCTGTCTGTTTTGTGTCGGGCTGGGTGGCTGATACGCCCCCTGGTGGTCTACAATACTTTATCGACCCAATCCCTCCATGCTCCATGCCAGCTCATCCTCTAGCCCAACACTACCAACCTGAGTTGCCAAGTTCAAATTAAAATGGAATTAGGGCGGAGTGGTGGTTCTGAGGCTAAGGATCTGCGCTGGTATCCTGAAGGTTGCCGGTTTGAATCCCCATCACTGCCAAAAGAGATGCTACTCTGCTGAGCCCTTGAGCAAGGCCCTTAACCTTCAATTGCTCCAGGGGCGCTGTACAATGGCTGAGCCATGCTCTCTGACCCTAAGGGGTATGCGAAAAATGAACACATTCCTAATGCGAGAAATTGTATAAGGTGAAATAGAGAACAAAAAAAAAACCATGTCACCCCAGATGATGGCAACCCTGTAGTCAGAAGCAGAAGAGAGGCTGGCACCACTTGTGTGGACTAACAGATGGCACTCGGCCACGTTGGAGCAGAGTACAATGAGGTGCTAAAAGTGGCATTGTAGAACATGCAGTCGACTGAGGGAACAAGTAGGCACCGGCCTGAACACAAGAACTGGCCAATGGGGGATACAATAGACGTCACCTGGTCTGATGTACAGGGGTCCCCTGTCACATTGAGGGGTTTTGGGCCCACTTGTCCCTCCATTCAGTTGCCTGTTGTAGCCTTTTAAGGTTAAAATGGTATGCACAATTTGCAGCTGACGTGTGAGATGGGGGTCCATTGGCTGTAGAACCCACTTACACCAGGAGATGGGCCAGGCGCCTGCTATCACTTGTTTAGGCTACCGAATCTCAAAAAATGAGAAGTGGGTATCAAATCACAGAAGGCTTCTCACAGGGAGAGCCTTAACCTAAACTCACGAAGCAGGCCACAGGCCTACACCGGCCCAACAACAATAAAAATTAAAGGCCTATTAAATTTAAAAAAGGTGGGGGATGTAAAATAATAATTCTTTATTTTCAAATGTTTAATTCATTCAAGAGGCCTAAAAGGAACAACTGAGGTAAACCAAACCAGTCCATAATCCTGCAAATCTTAATTCAATAACTGTTATACAGGGGGATTCAGTCGACAGAGGCCCCCGAATATTCTGTAATAACTCTCGATGGGACGAAACAACGTGCAATGTGCCCCTCAGTATATGGAGCTTCCAACAAGCCATCGGAGTGATGAAGTAGGCCCTGAACCACGAGATGTTTAACATCCGTTTGGCATCTTCTGGGTGCCTACCGCCCGTACCCCTTCACTTAGACACCTCATCAGGATGGTGGTGTACAGTATTGAGCAGCACGTCTGTTATACTACATTTTTCTTTAATATTACTGTCTCTATGCTCACTGGTATGGATTTATTCACATGTGCTCAGCAGTTAGAATTGCTAGCCAAGCATTGGATTCGATAGCCAAAGACAACTGGAGGATTGTATAGTCAGCTTAAACACAGGATAGTGTATTCCTGTCCTCTGTCAGCACAAAATCTTCTCTCCTTATTGGGAGAATGAGAACCGGCATGGAAGCACTATGATATTTCTGTATTTTGTGAAGGAGGAGTTCAGCCCTTGTTTGGAGACAGAGAAGACCAGCAAATGAAGCAAGACATTATAAAAGGTTTGGACAACAGCCAGACCCTTGGAGGTGGTGTCGACAAAGTTCGAAAAAACTCACAGCGTGGGGAAGAGAAAATGGCTGACTGTGTTGATCCAGATTCCCACCTGGATAAAGTCTGTCCATATGCCTCCCGTCTGTAACCGCGTTAACCGTCAGTAAATGTAAGCTAAAATATATTTTTTCTCATGTGATTCTTGTACTGCCGTAATCACGATGGGAGGGATATCGCCTTTTCTGGTATATTACTATATTGTTTAGTTACTTAATAGTTCAAAAGAACACATTTCCAAGAGAGCTAATGCCTCTTCAGGAAACAGCGTCTTCATGGTGCGAACCTTAAAGGGTCAGCAATTCGTTTAAGTGATGTCAGAATCAACTGGATGATCGATCGGTGACTTCCAGCAAGATGGAGCAACGTGTCACACATGGGCAAGGAGCATGGCAGAAATGGAATCCTTCTTCGGCAACAGGGGCTTTGGCCACCGCGGTTGCCAGATCTGACACCACACCAGACTTCTTCCTTTGGGGTCTGCTGAGAGGAAAAGACTATCGGAACAAACCCCGCACTGTGGAAGATCTGAAGGAAAACATCCAACGTGAAATTTCTGCTATTCTCCTCCCCTGATATGTTCAGGAATATGGAGCGCCGCATCAAAATGTGTCTGGCAGGAAACGAAGACCACTTCCAGCATCGCATGGAATGCAATCGATTACACACACGTCAAGGTAGAGAGCGTCATTTTTGGGTTCAGATGGCTTCATCCAAACGGGAGTTACAACTGAATTTTCGGGGGCCTCTTTCAAGTGAATCTCCCCGTAGTTTTTAGATGTTATTCCATTCTTTTTGTGTCTTGTTGGGAGGGCCACCCTTTTGTTCCTGCTGTCTGGTTGGCAGTTCCTGTCATTAGGGTGCGATCCCGAAGGTGACTGTGGTGACATGTGTAAAAGGTCACCTACTTCTCCCACGTGCAGGTTAATGGTCCCTCGTCAAAGTGATCATTAAGATCCCAGATGTTTTGCTTCATTTCTTTAGACCTCAATTCTCATCCACCCCTTTGGCTTTGTTGTTTCGATTCTTGTTGATCTTTCGGTTGTTACCCTTTTCTGTTTTGCGTCACTCTCTCCTGGTTTGTTGTTTAAATGGGTGTTCAGTTCAACAGCATTACGATCAAAAAGCCAAAGTTCAAAACAAAAAGATAAAGAGGAAGAAACACAACAAAAACTTAGGAATTCTGAAGCCAAACTTCCAAATTTAAAAATTGAGCCAATCAGCAAAAAACAGACCCAAATGCCACGGGAAGTAGCAACATTACAAAATGGACCTAAATTGCCAAACTCACCAAGATTCAGGTCTGGACTGCAGGAATAGGCCTCACCCCAGGCAGCTTAATCCCTACTCATATATGAGGCTTCATGCCCATCCAGGCCCAGTAATGGGCCTCAGTCTTGTAATGTCATCTGTCAGTCAGTCATTATCCTAACACAGGGTCACAGGGGTCTGCTGGAGCCAATCCCAGCCAGCACAGGGCACAAGGCAGGAACAAATCCCGGGCAGGGTACCAGCTCACTGCAGGGCACAAACACCCACACACACACTGGGGACAATTTAGGACTGCCAATGCACCTGACCTGCATGTCTTTGGACTGTGGGAGGAAACCCATGCAGACATGGGGAGAACATGCAAACTCCACGCAAGGAGGACCTGGGAAGCGAACCCAGGTCTCCTAACTGCGATGCAGCAGCGCTACCCATTGCGCTATCGTGCTGCCCGGAAAGAGAAATAAAAAGTATAAAAACCTCTGGCCAAAAATAACAATGTTAAAAATTTATTAAAGAATTATAAAAAAAAAGAAAGATCTCAAAATTAAACAAAGCAATGCCTAAAATTGGTTTGGCAAACCTAAAAGCAAACAAATCCAAAAATCCCAAAACCAAGACTCAGCACATATAATAAAAGAAATATCAGGGTCTAATAAAACAACAAAATCCACAAAGAAAATTAAAAATTTTCACCAAATGGTATAAGAACTTTAGCTTCCTCGTAAGAGACTGTCTGGCATTGTGAGGTGGCCCGACCCCCTTGGGCTGCAGTGAAAGGAGACACAGATGATAACAGGAGTTAAAAGTTGATGTGATCTAAAAGAGAGTATTAAAGAAACACTATTTTTTATACAACTGTCTTGATGTACAGCGTCTCGTCGTCTGAGAGAATCAGGAGTGAAGGCCCACTCTGCAGTGACCGAGGGTCCCATCAGCAAAAAGAAGAGAAAAGTTAGACGAGCCTCTGCTGAGGAGTGTGTGGTGTGGACTGAGGAGAACTGGTCGAAAGTTTTATTTCAGTGACATAACCAAGTTTTATTTAGTTGGTCCGGATGGGAAACGTTATGTTTGGTGTCCAACTGGGGAAAGGCTGAATGTGTGTGAAGAAGTCAGCAAAGTTTGGTGGGATCTCATTCAGCTACATGGTAAATGGCCTGTATTTGATATAGCGCCTACTAGAGTTCAAGAGCCCCCCTAGGCACTTCACAACACAACAGTCATTCACCCATTCACACACACATTCACACGCTGGTGATGATAAGCTACTTTGTAGCCACAGCTGCCCTGGGGCGCACTGACAGAGGTGAGGCTGCCGAACACTGGCGCCACCAATCCTTCCGACCACCACCAGCAGGCAAGGTAGGTTAAGTGTCTTGCCCAAGGACACAACAGCTGCATTCTCATGCCAGGAGCCAGGATCGAATCTGCGACCCTCCGATTGCTGGACAACCCGCTCTCCCGACTGAGCTACTGCTGCCCCTTGGTAAGGTGAGTGCTAATGTGCATCAGACCCTCGTTCAGGAACATGCGGTTCCATCCCTGTGAGCATCGCTCAATCAGTCAGCCATTTTAATGCATGACAATGACCCTCGAGGAAGAGGTGGAGGAGGTGGAGGGTTGAGAGCATGCACTGATTACAGCGCGTTGCCACACCCACTACACGATGGACCACCTAGATTGGGACCCGAGTGTAAAGGTCGTAAGAAAGGTGAAGCAATTCTTAGAAGCGGAGAATATCAAAGTGCAAACTGGCCAGCCAGGAGTCCCAATGGAGAACATCTGGAAGGCAATTGGTGACAAAGAAACCCACTGGAGTCACCAAAGCATAGAAGAAGCTGGAAGACGAGCAGAACAGAATCGAGCTGGAGCAAGTGCGAGACATCGGTCACGTCCCGTGGGCACAGATGTGCCAAAGTCATCGAAAGCACAGGGCATTGACACTTCCTGCGGAAATTTGGAAGGCAGTCTTCGTCAAAGAGCATCGACAAAATCTCCCAAAATGAAATGATATTTGTGGAATAAATTTTATTTGCCTTGGTTATTTTTTTTAAAAGCATTGTGGTAGAACAGTCATCATACCTACAGCTACCGTGACTTTGCATTTTGAGCAGTGACAGTCGCCAATATTTGAAAGAAGCAATTTTTCACAAATTGTTCTCTAATTTTGATCACTATAGTATATATACACTTACCTAAAGGATTATTAGGAACACCTGTCCAATTTCTCATTAATGCAATTATCTAATCAACCAATCACAAGGCAGTTGCTTCAATGCATTTAGGGGTGTGGTCCTGGTCAAGACAATCTCCTGAACTGCAAACTGAATGTCAGAATGGGAAAGAAAGGTGATTTAAGCAATTTTGAGCGTGGCATGGTTGTTGGTGCCAGACGGGCCGGTCTGAGTATTTCACAATCTGCTCAGTTACTGGGATTTTCACGCACAACCATTTCTAGGGTTTACAAAGAATGGTGTGAAAAGGGAAAAACATCCAGTATGCGGCAGTCCTGTGGGCGAAAATGTCTTGTTGATGCTAGAGGTCAGAGGAGAATGGGCCGACTGATTCAAGCTGATAGAAGAGTAACTTTGACTGAAATAACCACTCGTTACAACCGAGGTATGCAGCAAAGCATTTGTGAAGCCACAACACGCACAACCTTGAGGCGGATGGGCTGCAACAGCAGAAGACCCCACCGGGTACCACTCATCTCCACTACAAATAGGAAAAAGAGGCTACAATTTGCACAAGCTCACCAAAATTGGACAGTTGAAGACTGGAAAAATGTTGCCTGGTCTGATGAGTCTCGATTTCTGTTGAGACATTCAAATGGTTGAGTCAGAATTTGGCGTAAACAGAATGAGAACATGGATCCATCATGCCTTGTTACCACTGTGCAGGCTGGTGGTGGTGGTGTAATGGTGTGGGGGATGTTTTCTTGGCACACTTTAGGCCCCTTAGTGCCAATTGGGCATCGTTTAAATGCCACAAGCTACCTGAGCATTGTTTCTGACCATGTCCATCCCTTCATGACCACCATGTACCCATCCTCTGATGGCTACTTCCAGCAGGATAATGCACCATGTCACAAAGCTCGAATCATTTCAAATTGGTTTCTTGAACATGACAATGAGTTCACTGTACTAAAATGGCCCCCACAGTCACCAGATCTCAACCCAATAGAGCATCTTTGGGATGTGGTGGAACGGGAGCTTCGTGCCCTGGATGTGCATCCCACAAATCTCCATCAACTGCAAGATGCTATCCTATCAATATGGGCCAACATTTCTAAAGAATGCTTTCAGCACCTTGTTGAATCAATGCCACGTAGAATGAAGGCAGTTCTGAAGGCGAAAGGGGGTCAAACACCGTATTAGTATGGTGCTCCTAATAATCCTTTAGGTGAGTGTAGATATATATGTGTTACACCCAAATCCCGAATTCGGCCAAAGCGGGAAGTGTCCAGCCAAAGCAGGAAATGGCCAATGTTGCTAGGCAGACAAAGCGTATATGGACTTCTCATATTGCAAGACCTCACTCGTTTATCAAGTTACCATTTATTTAAAAATTTTAGGTCTTCTTGCAAAACACTCGCAATCCAAGGATTTTCTGTATATCGGGCTGATCGAGTTGAAACCGTTCAAACTTACAGCTGAGGGCCATGTGGAAATAAAGTTCTAGAAATTTCCAAAACCAGCCACCACACCCCACAAAGGCCTTTTGTTGATTGTGTAGTTGTGACTGCGCTGCCAACCACAGAATGACACAGTCTGGTTTGAAGCAGTGAGAAGAAGCGGTGGTGGAGCCGCAGAGGTAGCCACCCCTCAGCTGTCTGCCTTCCTGTGCTGATTTTGCAATCAAAAAATGGCCATAATCTAGCAATAAGAGTTCCAATCTTCTGGGCACTGATTGGCCATGTCACATAGGATTATCTTCAATTCACAGAGCTGGCGTGTTTCTCTTTTTTTTTCCATCAAGAAGATAGAAACGTCTTTCAAATAGCAACACATCTTTCGTTATTATTGTTATTATAATAATTATTATTAAAAATAACTAGGGGGCATCACTCCCCGCTCGCTTTGCTCCTCAACACCCCCTGGCCTGTACTACGCACCAGCCACTTAGCGTCTCTGCCACTCGTGTTGTAAAAAGGAGGGCTGAACGCACCTCAAGGAGATGTGGCCGCTCCTCCGAAACCCCCTCTTAAACGGTGATACGATGGGAAACAAATACAGTTTTTTAAATTTTTTACCTCCTCTTTGCTCGATCAGCTGTTAGCTTCCTGCTGCTGCTGCCATCACACTGCCTTATCTCTCTTCTCCCCCAGACATCCTCTGCTCATGTTGGGGGGGGGTCCCACTCCCAAGGCGCACCCCTATGAAGAGGAGGAATTTCTATTCTTTTCATTGAGAGACGGAACTGTCCCGTACGATGACACACGGAGCTCAATTCACTCCTGAAAGAGACTTACGTTTGACGTATCTGAATAACGTCTCTGTCTCGAAAATCTCCTGTGTATCTGTGACCCCGGCGTGACGACATATGTGGATTTCACTTTCACCAAACAACAAATCTTTTAATTCTCTTCATTGGGAAGAAACACTACTTTTCCCTGATGGCAACACGATTTAGACGATCTACAAGTCTCCGACTTAAAGTTTCAAGCCAAACGATATCTACATACTTCTGTCATATCACCTATGTCCATAAATTCGATCTCTTTTCATTGTTCTGTTATTTCATTGAGTAATATTTTTTCTTTGTTTGTGCTAATGCGATCTTTACTATCATTTTTGGGACTTTTGATTCTTAGTACTTTCATTATCTCTAAACTGCTCTGCATGTGTATACTGCACCGATGTTTTTGAATTCTTTACGACGTTCTACTTCATCATCTACTCTTTGTCTTTTGTTTCCGGCCCTGGGCGCGGTTAAATCTCTTGGCACAAAATCTCATCTCGCGGGAGGTGAAAGTGTCTCTCTGAGAAAGTCACGTCTCGCCCCAGGATTTTTTTTATCATAATAGGGAGTGTCACACACATGTGAGTAGGAGACAGCTGAAGGGCTTAAGTAATGTTAATACCACATCCGACCAGGGGAGGCACAAAGTCTCGTCTCGTGGGAGGTGAAAGTGTCTCTCTGAGAAAAATATGTCTCGTCCCAGGACTTTTTTTTATTATAATAGAGAGATAATAATAATATACTATTGTTTCTCCTTCCTTTTGCAAGTGCTGTGTGGACAAAGTAGGATAACATTTTCAGTACAGAATTGGATGCCATCATGAAAATTCCCCTCCGTGTCCTCCAGGAGGCGCTCTCTTGGAGCTGTTTTATTTATTTATTTTTTAAAATATATTTTTAATCATTTTACTGCAATCCATACAAATAAATCAAGTTTTTACAAAAAGAAAAATTGAGTTAAGGATAAATCAATCAAAGAGAGAGAGAGCAAGGCAACGGTGAAATTTAAGGCTTGTAAACATGCCTAAATTAATAAATTCTCTGTGCTTTATGAGCTTATTTTAAAATATTACTGATTAGATCCTGCCATGTTTTGAAAAAAGTCTGCATGGATCCTCCACGTATTTGATTTTTTCCAGTTTCAAATAGTATAACACATCAGTTTCCCACTGACTTAAAAGAGGAGAGTTTGGGTTCTTCCAGTTTATCAGAATAAGT
Organism: Polypterus senegalus; assembly: GCF_016835505.1. Classification (NCBI taxonomy): domain Eukaryota; kingdom Metazoa; phylum Chordata; class Cladistia; order Polypteriformes; family Polypteridae; genus Polypterus; species Polypterus senegalus. The sequence goes on along the minus strand of NC_053156.1, from coordinate 17,724,142 downwards.
CTGCGTGCCAAGAGTGTAGTGAATGCAATCACAATTTGTTTGTCTTTCTCCACTTTAAGCCCCTCTGGAAGACCCCCAAACACAGCTGTTAATGGGTTTGGAGGGATTGTGAGTCCAAGGCTGTCTGAAAGGTAATTAAAAATGTTTGTCCATAATAATAAATAATAATAATAATAATAATTAATGGGTGGCATGTTGGCGCAGTGGTAGCACAGCTGCCACGCAGTAAGGAGACCCAGGTTCACTGCCCGGGTCCTCCCTGCATGGAGTTTGCATGTTCTCCCCGTGTCTGCATGGGTTTCCTCCCACAGTCCAAAGATATGCAGGTTAGGTGCATTGGCGATCCTAAATTGTCCCTTAGTGTGTGTTTGGTGTGTGTGCTCTCTGCAGTGGGCTGGCACCATGCCCGGGGTTTGTTTTCTGCCTTGCGCCCTCTGCTGGCTGGGATTGGCTCCAGCAGACACCCGTGACCCTGTGTTAGGATATAGCGGGTTGGATACTGGATGGATGGATGTTTGTGCTAATGCGATCTTTGCTATCATTTTTTGAGACTTTTGACTCATCAATGCATGTGTATACTGCACCGATGTTTTTGAATTCTTTACGACGTTCTACTTCATCATCTACTCTTTGTATTTTATTTCCGGCCCTGGGCGTGGTAAATCTCTTGGCACAAAATCTCATCTCGCGGGATGTGAAAGTGTCTCTCTGAGAAAGTCACGTCTCGCCCCAGGATTTTTTTTATCATAATAAGGAGTGTCACACACATGCGAGTAGGAGACAGCTGAAGGGCTTAAGTGATGTTAATACCACATCCGACCAGGGGACGGCGGGGTGCACTGAATGTCTTTCTCAGTTCCCTGCAGACCTTTCCCTAGAAATCCTACCAGGTTCCGGTACCTCAGGCGACGTCACTTCCGGGTCCCACCTCCTCGATGTTGTCACTTCCAGTCTAGCCTCCTCGGTGACACTACATCCGGTCCAGGCGACGTCACTTCCGGGTCCCACCTCCTTGATGCCGTCACTTCCGCTTCTCACCTCCTCGATGATGTCACTTCCGGTCCAGACGGCGTAACTTCCTGTCCTGCCTCCTCAATGACATCACTTTCAGTCCAGACAACATCACTTCCGGGTCCCGCCTCCTTGATGCCGTCACTTCCGGGTCCTGCCCCTTCAATGACATCACTTCCTGTATGGGCCTTCAAAGCCGCCATTTTACCACCATGAAATCAGTTCTCTTTTGGACTCAGTGTTGTGAACATCTTTGTTCAATTTGCAGCTGGGGATATTATACGGGTGACTGCCTCAAACCTTTTAATGGTGTCTGGTCTGTGTTTATATCACAAGAGATAAAAATAATAATAATTAGTTAATTAATGGGCAGCACTGCTGCCTTACAGTAAGGAGATCTGGGTTCGCTTTCTGGGTTCTCCTCGTGTCTGCGTGGGTTTCCTCCCACAGTCCAAAGACATGCAGGTTAGGTGCATTGGCAATCCTAAATTGTCCGGTGTGTGCTTGGCGTGTGTTTGCCCTGCAGCGGACTGGCACCCTACCCGGGGTTTGTTTCTTGTCTTGTGCCTTGTGCTGGCTAGTATTGGCTCCTGCACACCCCCGTGACCCTGTAGTTAGGATATAGCGGGTTGGTACAATGACTGACTGAGTGACTAATTAATTAATTATATAATATAATATTTTACCACGTTTCATATGTTTTCTGATTTTTGAAAGGCCCTTTAAGATTTGTTTCGATTGGCGCTCCTCCACATGGCTAATTCTTGTGCACTCAGCCTGCACCGTCTTCCCTTACAGGAGTGTTTCTCAACCTTTATGCTCATGCCACCCAGTTTGGCCTTTTTAGTATTCATCAGTGACCCACTAGCAGTAATTGAAAGCCACCAGCTTGGTGAAATGAGTGAGATTAGGGGGTCCTCCATGGTGAAACGAGCTTACTCAGTAAAGGGGAAATTTATCGTGCTATACTATCAATTGCTTGGGTGACCCACCGCAACCGACTCACAAACCAGTAAGAAACACCAGACCCACTTGTGAACAAATGATGGCAACCCATGACCCATTGGCAGCACCTCCCAAACCTAAAAGTGGGTTGCGACTCGGTGGTAGAGAAGCACCGCCTCACATAGACCTTGTGTGGACACTGAGACTCCAAGGTCAGTTTGTGTTACTCCTTATCAGCACTTAAAGTACGCGTACCGGTGACACACGCCAGGCCACCAGACCACCAGAGCCTTTACTGCAATTACCTGCACGCCTTGTGGCCAATATGTGACATTAGTTGACGCATGACTGGACTGTATATAAACTGCTCAAAAAAATGAGAGGAAAAATTTGAAAACACATCCGCTCTCAAAGCTGGCTATCTCTGCTGATCTGGACTGGTATGGTGATGTGTGAGAAACGAAAGGATGGAAATGAAAATGATGAACCCACAGAGGGACATCCTGAAAATCAAAGAGAAAAAATGATGGGACGGGCAGTCAGGTGAGTCCGTTTGGCCGAAATGTCATTGCAGTAACTCCAAATCGTGCTCAGTAGTTTGTATAATGCCTGACAACGTCCTAATGAGACGACGGATGGTGTCCTGGGGGATCACATCCCAGATATGGACCAGGGCATCACTAAGCTCCTGGACAGGCTAAGGTGTCGGATGGACTGAAACATAATGTCCCACCCAGAGGTGTTCCATTGGATTGAGGTCAGGCGAGTGAGTGGGATGGGGGAAGTCAATGGGATCAATTCCTTCATCCTCTCACCTCATGAGGCCGGGCATTGTGGTGCACCAGGAGGAACCAGCATAGGGTCTGACAATGGGTCCAAGGTAGTGAAGGTGCTGTTGTCTAGCTTGTAGAGGTCTGTGTGTCCCTCCCAGATATACCATCACTGCCGTGATGTAAGATTTTGCATATAACTTGATGAATGTTTTGTATGTCTTTATCTGTAATTTAGGCGAAGCAATGTAATTTAGTGTTACTTTGGTGAGAGGCGTTCATGTTTGCCCCCCGTTTACGACTTTTCTTTGTAATTTTACAACAGGATTTGGGGGATGTGTCTTAAACCAGTTTGATGAGTATTTCTTTGCTAAAGTCTTCTCTCTCATCCTCCACACAAAGCCAGGTTAGCTTAACATATGGTCTTGGGGGGGTTGCGGGTGTTAAGATGTACTATTTCCCCCCATTGGTCTGAGATATGGCTGTTTGGAATTGGCTTATCTCAGAGGCCTCTAAGTACCATGACGTCCTATTGGCTGTTGGGGTTGGACAGAAAACCTATACATTTGCTTGCTCAACCACATTCTCTCTCTCTCTAACCAACATATGGCAAAGAAGCATCTCTCTTGCTAACCTGTGATGATGTAGAAGTATCTTTCTCTTGCTAACAACTGAAGAAGACCATCACACCATGAACTGAAGACAACACAATGAAGAGCACAGCTCAGACATGTGGCTAAAAGCTGAGCACCAATGATGCCTTAACTAGAGACATTAAGTAACTACAAGTCTGTGTGCCACCTGAAATCACACATCACCATTTGATCAGGTTGTATGGTTGCCAATATTCAAATGTACTTTGCATTTTGTTATTATTTAAGAATATTATCCGTAATACATTATTTTATGTGTAACTTAACTCCTGCTTGTCTTTACTACATTTAATTGCCTGAGGTTATAGATATAGAAGGTGGGGATTAGGTATTATATACAATAATACCTTATAAACAGTGGTAAGTCTGTGAGATTAGGCATTCTAAGGCTACATATTAATAATACAATAGGGGAAAGTAGAGCAATATATATATTACTCTACCAAGACAAAACAATCACTGACCCACCATGATGGTACACCATATTGCCAAAAGTATTGGGAACTCCAAATCATTGAATCCAGGTGGTCCAATCACTTCCATGGCCACAGTTGTATAACATCGAACCCTCAGAATGCAGACAGCTTCTAGAAACATTTGAGACAGAGTGGGTCGCTCTCAGGAGCTCAGTGAGCTCAAGCCTGGTACCCTGATAAGATGGCACTTGTGCAAGAAGTCCATTCGTGAAATGTTCTCTCTACTAAATATTCCACGGTCAACTGTCAGTGCTTTTATAACATCCATCCATCCTCTTCCGCTTATCCGAGGTCGGGTCGCGGGGGTAGCAGCTTAAGCAGAGAGGCCCAGACTTCCCTCTCCCGGCCACTTCTTCCAGCTCTTCGGGAGAATCCCAAAGGCGTTCCCAGGCCAGCCGGAGACATAGTCCCTCCAGCGTGTCCTGGGTCTTCCCCGGGGCCTCCTCCCTGTTGGACATGCCCGGAACACCTCACCAGGGAGGCGTCCAGGAGGCATCCTGATCAGATGCCCGAGCCACCTGATCTGACTCCTCTCGATGCGGAGGAGCAGCGGCTCTACTCTGAGCCCCTCCCGGATGACTGAGCTTCTCACCCTTTCTTTAAGGGAAAGCCCAGACACCCTGCGGAGGAAACTCATTTCAGCCGCTTGTATTCGCGATCTCATTCTTTCGGTCACTACCCATAGCTCATGACCATAGGTGAGGGTAGGAGCGTAGATCGACTGGTAAATTGAGAGCTTTGCCTTACGGCTCAGCTCCTTTTTCACCACGACAGACCGATGCAGAGCCCGCATCACTGCGGATGCCGCACCGATCCGCCTGTCGATCTCACGCTCCATTCTTCCCTCACTTGTGAACAAGACCCCGAGATACTTGAACTCCTCCACTTGGGGCAGGATCTCCCCGCCAACCCTGAGAGGGCACTCCACCCTTTTCCGGCTGAACACCATGGTCTCGGATTTGGAGGTGCTGATTCTCATCCCAGCCGCTTCACACTCAGCTGCGAACCGATCCAGAGAGCTGAAGATCACGGCCTGATGAAGCAAACAGGACAACATCATCTGCAAAAGCAGTGACCCAATCCTGAGTCCACCAAACCGGACCCCTTCAACACCCTGGCTGCGCTAGAAATTCTGTCCATAAAAGTTATGAACAGAATCGGTGACAAAGGGCAGCCCTGGCGGAGTCCAACTCTCACTGGAAGCGGGCTCGACTTACTGCGGCAATGCGGACCAAGCTCTGACACGGTTGTACAGAGACCGAACAGCTCTTATCAGGGGTCCGGTACCCCATACTCCCGAGCACCCCCACAGGATTCCCGAGGGACACGGTCGAATGCCTTTTCCAAGTCCACAAAACACATGTAGACCGGTCGGGCAAACTCCCATGCACCCTCAGGACTCTGCTAAGGGTGAAGAGCTGGTCCACTGTTCCGACCAGGGCCGAAAACCACACTGTTCCTCCTGAATCCGAGGTTCACTATCCGGCGGACCCTCCTCTCCAGAACCCCGAATAGACTTTTCCAGGGAGGCTGAGGTGTGATCCCTCTATAGTTGGAACACACCCTCCGGTCCCCTTTTAAAGAGGGGACCACCACCCCGGTCTGCCAATCCAGAGGCACTGTCCCGATGTCCATGCGATGTTGCAGAGGCGTGTCAACCAAGACAGTCCTACAACATCCAGAGCCTTAAGGAACTCGGTATCTCATCCACCCGGGGCCCTGCCACCAAGGAGTTTTTGACCACCTCGGTGACTTCAGTCCCAGAGATGGGAGAGCCCACCTCAGAGTCCCCAGGCTCTGCTTCCTCATGGAAGGCATGTTAGTGGGATTGAGGAGGTCTTGAAGTACTCCTCCCACCGACCCACAACGTCGAGTGAGGTCAGCAGCGCACCATCCCACCATATACGGTGTTGACACTGCACTGCTTCCCCTCCTGAGGCGCGGACGGTGGACCAGAATCTCCTCGAAGCCGTCCAAAGTGTTCTCCATGGCCTCTCCAAACTCCTCCCATGCCCGAGTTTTGCCTCAGCAACAACCGGCCAGCGTTCGCTTGGCCTGCGGTACCTATCAGCTGCCTCCAGAGACCCACAGGACAAAAAGTCCTATAGGACTCCTTCTTCAGCTTGACGGCATCCCTCACGCGGTGTCCACCAACGGGTTGGGGATTGCCGCCACGACAGGCACCGACCACCTTGCGGCCACAGCTCCGGTCAGCCGCCTCAACAATAGAGGCACGGAACATGGCCCATTGGACTCAATGTCCCCACCTCCCTCGGGGCGTGGTTGAAGTTCTGCTGGAGGTGGGAGTTGAAGCTACTTCTGACAGGGGACTCTGCCGGCCGTTCCCAGCAGACCCTCACAACACGTTTGGGCCTACCAGGTCTCTTCCCCACCATCGAAGCCAACTCACCACCAGGTGGTGATCAGTTGACAGCTCCGCCCCTCTCTTTACCCGAGTGTCCAAGACATATGGCGCAAGTCCGGCGACCACGACCACAAAGTCGATCATCGACCTGAGGCCTAGGGTGTCCTGGTGCCAAGTGCACATATGAACACCCTTATGCTTGAACATGGTGTTCGTTATGGACAATCCATGGCGAGCACAGAAGTCCAATAACAAAACACCGCTCGGGTTCAGATCGGGGCCATTCCTCCCAATCACGCCCTTCCAGGTCTCACTGTCATTGCCCACGTGAGCATTGAAGTCTCCCAGCAAAACGAGGGAATCCCAGAAGGTATGCCCTCTAGCAACCCTCCAGAGACTCCAAAAGGGTGGATACTCCAAACTGCTGTTGGCATACGCACAAACAACAGTCAGGACCCTTCCCCCCACCCGAAGGCGGAGGGAGGCCACCCTCTCGTCCACCGGGGTAAACCCCAATGCACAGGCTCCAAGTGGGGGCAATAAGTATGCCCACACCTGCTCGGCCTCTCACGGGGCAACTCCAGAGTGGTAGAGAGTCCAGCCCCTCTCAAGGATGATTGGTTCCAGAGTCCAAGCTGTGCGTCGAGGTGAGTCCGACTATATCTAGCGGAACCTCTCGACCTCGCGCACTAGCTCAGGCTCCTTCCCCTTCAGAGAGGTGACATTCCACGTCCCAAGAGCCAGTTTCTGTAGCCGAGGATCAGACCGCCAAGGTCCCGCCTCGCCACCACCCAACTCACACTGCACCCAACCTCCTTGGCCCCTCCCATAGGTGGTGAGCCCATGGGGAGGAGGACCCACATTACCTCTTCGGGCTGTGCCCGACCGAGCCCTATGGGTGCAGGCCCGGCCACCTGGCGCTCGCCATCGAGCCCCACCTCCAGGCCTGGCTCCAGAGGGGCCCGGTGACCAGCGTCGGGCAAGGGAAAACGTCGTCCAAGTTTTCTCATCATTGGAGGTTTGTTGAACGCTCTTTGTCTCATCCCTCACCTAGGACCAGTTTGCCTTGGGTGGCCCTACCAGGGGCATAAAGCCCCGGACAACATAGCTCCTAGGATCATTGGGACACGCAAACCACTCCACCACGATAAGGTGACGGTTCAATACGGCTTTTATAACAAAGTGGAAGTAATTGGGAAGAACAGCAACTCAGCCACCAAGTGGTAGGCCACATCAAATCACCGAGCATGGAAAGCACACGCTGAGGTGTGTGCAGAAGTTGGCAACTTTCTGCAGAGATGATAGCTACAGACCCCCAAAAGCTCAAGAACAGTGCAGCATAGAGAGAGAGCTTCATGGAATGAATGTGTCTCCATGGCCGAGCAGCTGCAGCCAAGCCTGACATCACCAACTGCAATGCAAAGCATCGGATGCAGTGGTGTAAAGCCCACCGCCCACCACTGGACTCTAGAGCAGTGCAGACATGTCCTCTGGAGTGACGAATCACGCAATACGATGGACGAGTCTGGTCAGGAGAACAGGACTTGCCTGACTGCATTGTGCCAAGTGTGAAGTTTGGTGGAGGGGGGATTACGGTGTGTGGTTGGTCTTGGCCCCCTTAGTTCCAGTGAAAGGAACTCTTAATGCTTCAGCATACAAAGCCATCTTGGACAATTTCAGGCTCCCAACTTTGTGGGCACAGTTTGGGGATGGCAACATGAATGGGCACACGCACCAGTGCACAAAGCAAGATCTATAAAGACATGGAGGAGCGAGTTTGGTGGGCTGACCTCAACCTGACAGACCACCTTTGGGAGACTGTGAGCGAGTGAGGCCTTCTCATCCAACATCAGTGCCTGACCTCACCAATGATCTCCCAGTCACAAAGTCTCATAAACACACTCAGTCCTACACCTCATGGAAAGCCTTCAGAGAGAAGATGAAGCTGTTAGAGCTGCAAAGGGAGGGCCAACTCCATATTATAGCCTATGGGATGGCATTAAAGTTCATGTGCGGTTAAAGGCAGGCATCCCGATACTTTTGCTAACATAGTGTATATTGCCTTTCCTATCTATCTATCTATCTATTATATAGTGCCTTTCATTCACTCTATCTATCTATCTATCTATCTATCTATCTATCTATCTATCTATCTATCTATCTATCTATCTATCTATCTGTCTGTCTGTCTGTCTGTCTGTCTGTTATATAGTGCCTTTCAAATTTCTTACTGTACTCTATAACGAAGGGGTGGCCATCTGTTTTACTCCCTTCAAATGTATTGCTGCGTGCTGATGGGTATTTTCACAGTGCCACCCACAGGCACTTCGGCGTACAGACACAGGCAGGGTGGGTCTTCGCCAACAGACGCCTCACTATCCTGACCAGGCAGCTCAAGACTGAACCTTCAACGAGGAGGTGCAGAGAAGCAAAGAGCTCTCTCGGCAGACTGTAGGGAGTCTGGGCATCAAGAAGAGCCACTGAAGACAGGCTGGTGTCTGTGATGGTTGTTCTCTTCTCTGTTTGTGATGCCAGTCTTTGCTGTGTAAATGTTTCATGGTCAATAGAGACACACAATTTAAGTGAATTGTAAAGTGGAAAAATCTAAACACACAAACACAGCCCAAAAAACTGGACACACACACAGCCACACAGCCACCCACACACACACACTGGACCATCTGTTGGGGGTTGGCAGGGCGTCTGACTGCCCACTCAAGCGTTCAAAGGGGCCGCTTGGCTTTACAACTTTTTTTTTCTTTTTTCCCTTCTCACTTTGAAGTCGGCCCCCATTGTGGTGCAGCTCTCTCCTGCTGGAAAGCCTTCTGATTATTGATGGTACTTTTTGGAAGACAACATTATGACTCCCCATACACAACACTTCCATGTGAAGCCCACACATCTTGAAGCAGTAAATTTCAGGCTTGCTCACATGATGGCAGTGGGCAGCAATTACTGAGGGCAGGCTGTGCCCCCGCACTTCGCTTAAGACTGAGGGTGCTTGTGAGATGACTCTTTCCAGTCTCCTCCATTTTAGGACTGCCAGATCCATGAATGCACTTAACAACAGCAGCAACATTTATTTCTATCTCATGTTTTCATACAAATGGTGGCCCTCAAAGTGCTTTTTCATGATGAAGAAAGAGAAAAAAGAAGAAGAAGAAAAAGAGCAGAAGAAGGAGATGAAGAAGGAGTCAAAGGAGACAAAGAAGAAGATGAAGAAGAAGAAGGAGATGGAGAAGAAAGAGAAGAAGAAGGGGAAAAAAGAAGAAGAAGAGGAGGAAGAAGAAAAAGAAGAAGGAAACGATGAAGAAGAAGGAGTCAAAGGAGAAGAAGGAGACAAAGAACAAGAAGAAGAAAAAGGAGATGAAGAAGAAGAAAGAGATGAAGAAGAAGATGAAAAAGAACAAGGAGATGAAAGAGACAGAGAAGAAAAAGAAGACAGTAAAAGAAGAAGGAGATGAAGAAGGAAACAAAGAAGAAGAAGAAAAAGGAGATAAAGAAGAAGAAGGAGACAAAGAAGAAAGAAGATGAAGGAGATGAAGAAGGAGACAAAGAAGAAGAATGAGGAGACGAAGGAGAAGAAGAAGAGCAAAGAGACAAAGAAGGAGATGAAGGACACAAAGAAGATAAAGAAGAAGAAGAAACAGGAGACGACGAAGAAGAAGAAGAAGTAGTTGTCTGTCTTCACTTCTCTCCTCGGCCCCCCACTTCCTCCACCTTTAACCTCCTTGACTGACTCCTTGATTGGCGACTTTGGCGCATGTCGCTCTCTCCAGCTAGATTCCCTGCACGTCTCCCTGATTACATCATGGATGAAGGAACACCACCTCCAGCTAAATCCTCCAGCAAAGATAGACCTCCTTGTTATGCCAGCTTGTGTTGCTGTTCAGAACCCCATCTCATTGGCTCATTGCTGCCACATGGGTGGGACAGTACACCCTCAGAGATTTAGCAGAGAGAATCAAAGTATCTGAACATGGATGTCCAATAAACCTCTCCTGGCAATACTTCACCCACAACATTAACAAAACAGTCCGACTTGGCCCAAGTGAAGTCGAACGACATGCACAATGACTGGGAGAAACTTCGGAAACTCGTTGCCAGCTGGGCAAAGCCGGCCACTTGACGGGGAGTAATAACTCTTGTATTCTGCTCTGTACTTGTCATATCCCTATTGTGTTGAGGATGACTTGAGTTCTCTTCTGTTCCGTGTATTGTGTTGTTGTTGCCCCCTTTTTTTGACTCCTACTTGCGTGCCCAGCCTACCTTTGTCATTGAAATGCCTTTCTCAAGGTTTCCTCCATTTTTTCTTTCCCCCACAAGGGTTTTTTATTTTTGGGTGGGTGATTTCTTTGGAGAGTCAAGGCTGGGGGGGGGGCTGTCAAATGACAGGGCATGTTAAAGCCCATTGTGGCACTCCTTGTGTGATTCTGGGCTATACTAAAATAAATTGCATTGCACTGTATTGTAAAAACACACCGCCGCCAATGCCAATGATGATGATGATGATCTATAAGAGCTAACTAACCACAGCTGGTGACGGGGTGGGATTCTTTCCTTGAGTAAGAACTGGAGTTCTGCCCATGCCCAGGGTGCACATGTCACAAAGGAGCTGGCAGGGCTCCTCCGAGCTGATGATATTTCACTTCCAATGCAGACAAAGAGATGTCAGGAATTTACGGCATGTTATTATCTGCTCTACAGATGTCATAAAACTTTACTCCGTTTCAAAGATTTTTTTTCCCTTTGTTTTCCCCTGAAACTATTAAAGAGGAGCTCCTGCCGGCTCAGTCCATGCAGATCAATGTTAATGGCCTGCTCTCGGCTTCTTTTCTGTGCGCTGTTAAGACTTCTCAGCTTGCCAATTGTCTGCCGTCTTTCACCTCTGTGGACCTCTGGGACGATGGGTTGTTATCCTTTTATAACAAGACGTGTGGCTGTTCGGGTAATTGAGTGGTTTGCTTGGGGGTCTGAAGTGGGGGACGCTTTACCTGTGTCGTCTTCATGTGCCACTGAGTCTTGAGGAAAATTAGGTTGCGAGAATAAGAGACAGAAGGTAACAATGCTGGGTGGGAGGTAGACCCACCACCACACCCCATTACATTGGAGAATCACCAACACAGAGGGGCTATAGGGTTGTTCTTTCTGTTCTTTTTTCATGCATTACCTAATTTTTGGAACTTTTGGTCCCCTCTGCTTGCTTGTGGCTTCAGCGGCCCCTCCTATGACACCCCACTGGACTGCTATACCATATCATGCTGGGTTTGGGCTCTTGTTTGGGCACTAGTGTGACGGCTCCATCTACTGCCTCACGGATGTAACTGCAATGTGATGTAATGCAAGGGTGGAGCAGGGAAATGGAGTTTGGCGACCCTGGGGGTATTGGCAGTTGTTTGGGACCAATGCGCCCTCATTTAGGACCCCCTGGCCATAAGTTATAATGGAGCAGCGGAGTGGTGTGCAACAAGCGTTCACTGTGAAAGCCTTTTCTAAGAAAGGTGATAGCGGGACTGCTGCGCAAAGGGAAATTGGGCGTCATTACCATTGTGTCCCGTCTGTGCATGCGATTACAACATGGGTGTGCATAATTTTGAAGAAATGTGGTTTCAACATGACTGAGTCACTTTGCACACTGCCTGCCTGACAATCGATGGCCGATATCCTCCGACTGTTTGGAAGGCGCATCGTTTCACGCAACAGTGGCATTACATGACCTCCGAGATCCCCAGGTCTCACTCTCTGGGATTTTATTTTCTGTGGGGAAATCTTAAAAGGCAAGTGTATCGCACACATCCTGCCACCATCGCAGAATGAAAAAGGAGGATAGGAAAGGAAATCGCTGGCAGTCGAGCAATGTGTCTCTGCTTTCTCAACTGTGGTTTATGGTCCTCAGCTCTGCTTTTAATATTTCTGCACCATGTTGATCTGGGACTATCTGACTCGGGGTCTACCACCTCTTTAGGGTTTACTTCAGAGTCCAAGTGAAATGCAGCCTTGGTGAAGGTAGTATCTTTCCTGATAGATAGATAGATAGATAGATAGATAGATAGATAGATAGATAGATAGATAGATGTGAAAGGCACTATATAATATATAGATAGATAGATAGATAAATAGATAGATAGAAATGAAAGACACTATATAATAGATAAATAGATAGATAGATAGATAGATAGATAGAGAGATAGATAGATAGATAGATAGATAGAAATGAAAGACACTATATAATAGATAGATAGATAGATAGATAGATAGATAGATAGATAGATAGATAGATAGATAGAAATGAAAGACACTATATAATAGATAGATAGATAGATAGATAGATAGATAGATAGATAGATAGATAGATAGATGTGAAAGACACTATATAATAGATAGATAGATAGATAGATAGATAGATAGATAGATAGATAGATAGATGTGAAAGGCACTATATAATAGATAGATAGATAGATAGATAGATAGATAGATAGATAGATAGATAGATGTGAAAGGCACTATATAATAGATAGATAGATAGATAGATGTGAAAGGCACTATATAGATAGATAGATAGATAGATAGATAGATAGATAGATAGATATATAGATAGAAATGAAAGACACTATATAATAGATAGATAGATAGATAGATAGATAGATAGATAGATAGATAGATGACTTCCAGATTTTCCAGAGTAATCTCAAAAGTGTTCTGCCTTGCCCAGCCTGTTTTGAATGTCATGCCCAGCTCCTCCGTCCTGACTAACGTTTTTAGTCATGTGAAGGACCTCTCCACCTAGCATGGTTGGAGTTGGGTTATTCACACTGAGAGTCAAGTCCTCACTCTTGGTTTGGCTGATTTTCAGTCCAAGTTGCTGTGGAAGGTTGCATGTGCCACCAGTCAACAAAACAGCAGCCATACCACCTGCATTTTAGAAGAAGCCATCCACCTGAAGCTAAACATGTTTAGGCCCTGCCAGTACTTGAATGGGAGACCATCGTGGAAAGAGCTTGGGATGCTGCTGGATGTGTGCCCGTTGTGCCATCTGGGGTCCAGAGTTGTTTTGGTGTGTGGTGGGTGCGGCAATACAGTCTACTAGTGCAGGCTCCCCAACCTGACCTGACCTGACACCCTTAGTCGCAGTCTGTCGCAAACTACTCCAGTGGGCGGCTTGTGACAGGTGAATATTATTTTATAGGCAGGCTTTGAATTAAATGTAAGACACGTTAGGTTAAGCTGTATAGCCTCTGAGGTTTAATTTTGAAACACGCACTTTGGAGCAGCGTTTAGCCTCTGATGTTGCATGTGAAATATTATTCCTGTAACACACACTAAAATAGCTACTTAGCCCCTGAGGTTTCAACAACAACAGTTATTTCCAGAGCAAATTTTCATACAAGTGGTGTAGCTCAAAGTGCATCAGAAGATGAAGAAAGAAAAGTTTATAAAAAATAAAAATATCAAAATAAAAATAACATTAGGCAATACTAAATAATAAAGAATAAAGTAAGGTCCGATGGTTGGGAGAACAGAAAAATAAAAATAAAATCTGCAGGGGTCACGAGGCCACAAGACCACCCAGCCCCCCTAATATAAATAATCTCATTCAGTCCTTATGGTTTTCAGGCTTCACGTGGAAGAATTTGATGATGCTGGTCATGGGGACCTCTGGCCTTCATCAATGGAGGGGCTGCATGGTGCCCTGATCAGGTGGTGGGGGTGAAGATCAGCAGCACAGAAAACTGGAAAAAGACCAGCAGAGAAAGTAGGGGTGAGTATGGATTGTGGAGATATGATAGAAATGATAATTCAATGCATATACAGAATATGAGGGTTACCCTAAAAGGAAGCTCTGAGTAAGCCATGTTCCAGTAATGAGTTTTTATCAGTTTGTTAAAGTGACCACCGTATCAGCCTGGTGAATTTCTATCGGTCAGCTCTTCAGATTTGAGGTGCCTAACAGCAGAAGGTCGGCTCACCACCTCTTTTAAGTTTAGCTCTTGTAATTCTAAGCAGACCCTCATTTGAAGATCTAAGGTTACGAGTTGCAGTGTAAGGTGAGAGGCATTCTGGGATACGGGATGGAGCAGATTATTGAAGGCTTTGTAAAGCATCAGCAGAATTTTCAAGTCAATTCTAAATGGCACTGGTAACCAGTGTAGTGACGCTAAGACTGGGGTGATGTGCTTAGATTTTCTTTTCCTCACCACTCAGTATAAAGCACACAACTTAGTTAACAGAGTTCAACCTCTGAGATTACAGACAAAAGGCGACTATTAGACATTGTTATATTTCTATCTAAGGTTACATACCTAAAGCTTGCGGCCGGGTGCAGGAACAACAGAGTGCCACATCAAAATCTGGGGTGCCTGCAGGTCACCCCATTTCATTTTAATGTTCTGGTTTTCTGGTGTGAATGAGAGGGAGGTCAATGGAATGGTGAGGATGAGGGAGTAGAGTTGGTGAAGGTGGATGAGTTTAAGTACCTGGGATCAACAGTAGAGAGTAACGGGGATTGTGGAAGAGAGGTGAAGAGGAGAGTGCAGGCAGGGTGGAGTGGGTGGAGAAGAGTGTCAGGAGTGATTTGTGACAGACGGGTATCAGCAAGAGTGAAAGGGAAGGTCTACAGGACGGTAGTGAGACCAGCTATGTTATATGGGCTGGAGATGGTGGCACAGGAGACAGAGCTGGAGGTGGCAGAGTTAAAGATGCTAAGATTCGGGGATGACGAGGATGGACAGGATTAGAAGTGAGGACATTAGAGGGTCAGCTCAGGTGGGACGGTTGGGGGGCAAAGTCCGAGAGGCGAGATTGTGTTGGTTTGGACATGTGCAGAGGAGAGATGCTGGGTATACTGGGAGAAGGGTGATAGGGATAAAGCTGCCAAGAAAGAGGAAAAGAGGAAGGCCTAAGAGAAGGTTTAAGGATTTGGTGAAAGAGGACATGCAGGTGATGAGTGTGACAGAACGAGACGCAGAGGACAGGACGATATGGAAAAAGATGATCCACTGTGGCAACGCCTAACAAAAGCAGCCGAATGAAGAAGAAGATATTTAAATAAATAGCCAGCTATAAAGGCCTACAAAAAAGCATCATTACAGGATTATCACCCGACATTCTCTATCTTTTCTCAAAGAGTAAATGAAAAGCTCCACTAAACTCTTTTTTCAAGGGGCGCGGAAATGTCCCTCATTGGTCAATCAGCACTCAGAGGTTGTTCGCCTTTAGGCAATGGCGGTCTTGAAAGAGATGTTTGCAGCTGTGATGCTACAGAACTCTGAGTTTGAAAATTTTCCAAACTCTCCTCCAGCTGTCTCTCAAAGGAAATGCAAACGTCTCGTCAAATATTATATAGTTTCTGTCACTGCTGACTTTTGCCTGGCACTGTTTCAGTTAGAGCATCCTTTTTATTTTTGTACTCTTTAATGTGGTGGATCTCAGGACTTCATAAATCAGCCCCCAAAACTAGGCCACACCCTTGGCAGTCAGACCCCAAACTCCACAGGCAGGCTTTCAGGCCTGCGCAGGCCCAAAATGAGGCTTAGGCTTTAAAAGTTAAAAAACACTGTGAAACGCCTCAGTTAAACAATAATGCCCTTCAAGGGAGAGGGAAACCATAAACCTCTGGCTATTAGGACAACATAAAACAAACTATCTTCATAAATAAAGAATTTAATCAAAAAGAAAATCTATGATAAGAATAAATATAACCCCTAGATGTCATAAACAAACATAATTTCCTTTGTATACAGTTCTTATGTACTGGATATCTTTTTTTATAATGGAGAATCCATTTTCAGAGGTTTTGAGGTATGTTTTACTTATTTGAACAAAGTTTGATGTTTGTTTCGCCACTATGGACTTTTATTTATGTAATACGCAGTTAAGTGTCACATAAGAGTGAGCAGGGCTTCAATGACATATGCAGAACTTCTGGTCTGAATTGCGCTTCATCCCTCTGAAACATTTATAAAATAGTTCATTTTTCAAGTTGGCCTAGTGCAAGGTCTTATTTCAATTTATTTCCTTCCTTCTTTATCTGACATCTTTTAATGATTTGTCCTCAAGTTGTGTTTTTTGGGTATTTTTCGATCATTTCGGTTCTGGCTTTTGCCTACCTTACTTTATAAGTCTGCCTAATGAGACATCTATTTTTTCTCCTCTGCTCTACACAATAATTTCTGGAGGTGCTGTCTCTACACACTCAATCAAATACCCAAATTTAAAGGCAGGCTTCAAAGGCCTGCCTAAACCAAGAATTGGGAGCAAGCTTTAATACTTTTAACTTCTTAAAATACACAAAGAAATGCTGTTCAAGGGAGAGGATAACCAAAGAACTTCTGGCTTGAGAAGGCAAGACAAATAAGGAATTTTGTTAGATAGATAGATAGATAGATAGATAGATAGATAGATAGATAGATAGATAGATAGATAGATAGATAGATAGGAAAGGCACTATATCATGATAGATAGATAGATAGATAGATAGATAGATAGATAGATAGATAGATAGATAGATAGATGTGAAAGGCACTATATCATGATAGATAGATAGATAGATAGATAGATAGATAGATAGATAGATAGATAGATAGATGTGAAAGGCACTATATCATGATAGATAGATAGATAGATAGATAGATAGATAGATAGATAGATAGATAGATAGATAGATAGATAGATAGATAGATAGATAGATGAAAGGCACTATATCATAGATAGATAGATAGATAGATAGATAGATAGATAGATAGATAGATAGATAGATAGATAGATAGATAGATAGATAGATGAAAGACACTATATAATAGATAGATAGATAGATAGATAGATAGATAGATAGATAGATAGATAGATAGATAGATAGATAGATAGATAGATAGAAATGAAAGGCACTATATCATAGATAGATAGATAGATAGATAGATAGATAGATAGATAGATAGATAGATAGATAGATAGATAGATAGATAGATAGATAGATCCCGCTGGCTGTCCTGTACCCACACTAAACCACACTAGAGCACCTTGTCAACTTTGTTTCCCCTTTTACCAGACTGCAGTGATGTTATACTGCTTGAAGTCGATAGCGGCTCTGTAGTACCCAGTCTGGACTACAGTAGGGTGCCATGTCACCCGTTTTCCCTTATGACTAGATTTGCTATTAGAAGTGGATAGTGGCTCTCTAGTTCCAGCTTAAACTATGGTAGCTCTCTGGTACCCAGACTGTGATGCCATGTCTCATTAGGTCTTATTAGTCAGCAGTATACCCCACTATCTCTTCACTACCTAGCCTGGACTACAGTAGAGCGCCTTGTCACCTTAGTCTATTCTTTTATTAGACTGCAGTGATGTCATACTGCATGAAGTGGATTGGGGCTCCAAAGAACCTAAGCTGAATTGCACTGTGATGCCATCTCTAGTTAGACTGTGCCCTTCTGGCTCTCCCATATCCACACTGGACTGCAGTATAGCACCATGTCAACCTTTTTGCCCTTATGGCTAGACTTGCTGTTAGAAGTGGATAGTTGAGCTACAGTTTACCCCCAGTTGCTCTCTGGTACCCAGAGTGTGATGCCATGCCTCATTAGGTCTTATTAGTCAGCAGTGTACCCCACTCTCTCTTCAGTACCCAGTCTGGACTACAGTAGGGTGCCATGTCACCCTTTTTCCCTTATGACTAGATTTGCTATTAGAAGTGGATAGTGGCTCTCTGGTTCCAGCTTAAACTATGGTAGCACTCTGGTACCCAGACTGTGATGCCATGTCTCATTAGGTCTTATTAGTCAGCAGTGTACCCCACTCTCTCTTCAGTACCCAGTCTGGACTACAGTAGGGTGCCGTGTCACCCTTTTTCCCTTATGACTAGATTTGCTGTTAGAAGTGGAAAGTGGCTCTCTGGTTCCACCTTAATCTGTTGTAGCACTACAGTTTGCCCCCAGTGGCTCTCAGGTACCCAGACTGTGATGCCATGTCTCATTATGTCTGTTTAGGCAGCAGTGTGCCCCTTGGCTCTCCTATATCTGCACTGGACTGCAGTATATCACCCCCATCTCTTTACCCCGTCCGTAGTGTGACACAGCAAAAACGGCTTTGTCTGCAAGTTGGACCGCAGTGCTCGTGTGCAGAGGTAGTGCTACCAAACCCCCCCTCCTCCCCGGTGCCCCTCATGCCCCCTTATATGCCTCCCCCGCTCTGCCGGCACCTCCTCATCTTTTTTCTTTTTCTCTCCCATCCTCTCACTCTCCCTTCTTAACCCTTATCTTAGAAATAAGCATTTTTACAGAGTTTGGGCCGTAAAGCGAGAAGCAGATAGACCCTAAATCTGCCCATAAAAACGTTGAGCTGTCAGAGATGTCATCGACCATCAATCCTGCCGGCTGGCTGATGAAGGAGAAATAGGTGATAAAAAAACAGCATTTTAGGGAAATTATGTCCAATGTTCCATTTGCAGAGTGCTGCAGTCGCAGCGCCCTGGAATCTTAATCACTATTTGCGCAGTGATGGACTGCGGTGTGTGCGTGTGTGTGTGAATGTGCGTGTCTGGGGGGGCACCACGGGTATAAATCATCGCCCCTCAAAGCTCACTCACATTCACTGGGCATTGCAGTGATGAACACATTACTCTGGAAGTTTCTGACAACGCAGGTGCCTACCTGGCATACTGGCATCGAGTCTGCATTGGTTTACCCATCACAGTCCACAAGACACACACGTGAGGTAAAATTGCACATATAATATTTTGAGGTGGGTACGGGTGTGCGTGAGTAGGCCCTGTAATGGACTGGCACCTATTCCGAGGGTGGTATCTGCACTGCTTTTTGGGACCACCCAGCAGTCGCCCTTATTCCACCTTCATGTCAGTCTCCACTTTGCACAGAATAAAAGCATTAATGGAATGGCGAGCATGAGCCAGCAAAAAATATGTAAAAGAATAAAGGTGACACACAAAGACAGTCCCCAACGTGAGCAAAGCGAAAGGCACAATACATAATTAACCAATAATCAACAAAATCGACAGAAATAACAACATATTATGAGAAATAATGATATAAAGACAACAAAAATGACAATCAAACAGCTAAACATACATTAACACATAACAGAGGCGATGCCAGTGCGCTTCGTCATCTGTGCTACGGGAAAAACGAAAGAAGCTGTTCGCGCCCACACACTGGGCTGTGAATCTGTACTTTGACAGTGTTTCTTAGAAGTTTCCCCTTCTTACACTTGTGCCACCCGGTAAAAGGGCCCCCCTGCTGTTATATGTGACACAGTGGAACGGGGTATAAAATCACGCTGTTATTAACGGATGGTATGGCTGTCACTCCATGTCATGGTGTAATATCATGGGCTGAGTAGAGCTCATCAAGTTCATTGTTGCAATGATCTACTGATATATTGTGATGTGACTCCATGACAGAACACTTGGCGTAGTCGGCAGGATTTGCACTACGGATGTACAATGGGTATAGAAAAGAATCCGCCCCTTTCGAAAAATATTCCCATTTTTTTTGCTTTACAGCCTTAAATGAAAACTCACACAAAAAATATTTCTTCTCAGCTTTACTTACTCAATGCAATCTACAACATCCAAGTGAAAGATACCCCAGCTGCAGAAAAAATATAAAAATTCAAACACAAGACCAACTGAGATTAATAAAGGATCAGCCCCCAATGTCAATGTCATTTTGGTGACCCCCTTTTGCTTTAATGACAGCCTTGAGTCTGTTGATTCTTCTCTATCAGCTTTGCACACCTAGACTGAGCCCACTCAATATCTGCCGACTCTTCTTTACAGTTTAACTGTTCAAGTTTGGTCACATTGGACGGTGAGCGTTGGTGGTCTGCTATCCTCAGATCTTTCCACAGATTTTCACTGTGATTTAGGTCTGAGCTCTGACTGGCCACACCAGGACATTCACTTTTTTCTCCTTCAGCCAATTTTGCTGTGTGCTTCGGATCGTAGTCGTGTTGAAAGGTGAACATTCTGCCCAACTTCAACTTTCTGGCAGAGGGTAGCAGGTTTTCCGCAAGAATTTGATGGGATTTTGCCCCATCCATGTTTCCTTCTACCCTAACGAGAGCCCCAGGCCCCCCAGAACAGGATGCTGCCCCCTCCACGCTTTACTGTCGGTATGGTGTGTTGTGGATGGTGAGCTGCATTGGTGGACCGTTTGGTGTTGAGGCCAAAGAGTTTGATTTTGGTCTCATCTGACCATAAAACCTTTTTCCACTTGGCATCAGAATCTTCAAGGTGCATTCTGGCAAAGCTCAAATGAGCCTTCATGTAGCCTTTCTTGAGAAGTGCGACCCTCCCGAACAAGCCACCATTGTGGAGCGCTTGTGAAATTGTTGTCACATGCACACCATTAATGACCACTCTTTGCCATAAAATCCTGTAACTCTTTTAAAGTGCCAATTGGCCTCTTGGTGGCCTCTCTTACCAGTTTCCTCCTTGCTCTTCCATCCAGTTTGGAGGGACAGCCAGATCCTCAGAGGGTCCTAGTAGTACCAAACACCTGCCACTTCTTTATGATGGACTTTACTGGGCTCCTTGGGATTGATAAAGCCTTTGAGATGTTTGTGTCTCCATCTCCTGCCTTATGTCTGTCCACAACTCTATCACTGAGATCTTTTGACAGTGGCCTGCTGCCAATAGTCAGTCGTGTGCTGCCAGTTGCACTGCCAAGCAAGGGGATGAAGCCTCCAGGAACAGCTTCACTAATCACACTCATTACAACTGAGCACAGGTGGGAGGAAGCCAGTAACACATAATGGGAATGGTGGGCACTGACACCTGAGTGAGTTTATGGGGGTCCTTTATTAATCTCAGTAGGTCTTGCTTTTGATTTTATTTTAATTCTTCTGAGCTGTAGCTGTGATATCTTTCACTTGGATGTTAGAGATTGCATTGAGTAAGTAAAGCTGGAAAAAATATTAGTTTGTGTGTTTCCATTTAAGGCTGTAGAGTAAAAAAAAATGGGGATAGATTGATAGATAGATAGATAGATAGATAGATAGATAGATAGATAGATAGATAGATAGATAGATAGATAGATAGATTGATTGATTGATTGTAAGGCGCTATATGATAGATAGATAGATAGATAGATAGATAGATAGATAGATAGATAGATAGATAGATAGATAGATAGATAGATAGATAGGAAAGGCATTATAACTGGAGGGGATCTTATGTATTATCCCAAAATATGGCAGCAAAACTGCCTGGTTGACTGATAAGAGCACCATCCAGGCCGCAGTCATGTGATCTTAAATCACAGGCTGTTGTTTATCCCACCTGTTATTTTCCTGAAGCTGTTACCCATAATCCTTGTCGTGGGGCATCCAGTGAATTTATTCTTGATACAAAATTTAAATTAATTGATAACCAAAAAATAAGCTGTATAATTAGACCAAGGGATAAAATCAGACCCTCCACCAAGGGCATCTGTAATAGAAATTTACTTCAAATTAAAACAAAAAATATATCACCAGTTCAGAAAGAACCATGCAGTTTTAAATGCTGTTTATTGAACATTCGCTCTCTTGGCACTAAAGCTGTTTTGGTAAATGATATCAAATTAAGTACAAAATCTGATCTGTGTCTTCTCACTGAAACCTGGCTTAGTAAATGTGACACTGTTCCCCTAGCAGAGGCATCACCAGATGGATACTCGTTCCTTCATAAGTCTAGAGATTCTGGTCGAGGAGGAGGCCTTGGAATAATTCATTGTAACAAAATGCAAATCACTTCTAAAAATTTAGGCAACTTTACATCCTTTGAGGTATTCATTTTAAATATTAAAACAGATTCCAACACAATTATAGTGCTAGTCTACAGACCACCAGGGCCATATTCATTGTTCATGACTGAATTTAGCAACCTTCTATCTGATTTGGCTATAAATTATGATCACGTAGTACTGATGGGGATTTTAATGTACACATTGATGTGGAAACTGACACTTTTAGCAAATGTTTTACTTATTTGTTAAATTCAGTAGGATTTTGTCAGATTGTCAAAGGTCCAACTCATAATCATAACCACATATTAGATTTAATTATAACTTACAAAGTTGAAATTCAAAATTTAAATATTACTCCATTAAATGAAGTTATTTCCGATCACTTCTTAATTATATTTGATTTAGTTCTGCCCATGCCAACGCACTCACAGATTAAAACAAAGACAGTGCAACATCTAAATTGTAATTCTGCTTCAAAATTTATAGATACCTTGAGTAAGTCGAGTGTAATTGTGGAAAACCATTTAGATCAGTTAACATCAAATGTAAACGTGGAAAACAATTTAGATCAGCTAACATCACATTATAATGTGACCTTGAGAGATGCTCTGGACACAGTGGCTCCCCTTAAAACAAAAGTGATCAAAGCACATAGAAACTCTCCCTGGTTTAATGAAAAAACTCGAGCTCTTAAATTAGAGTGTCGAAAACTGGAGCGCAGATGGAGAACAACAAAGCTACATGTCTTTCAAATTGCATGGACAGAGAGTGTTAATAAATATAAAAAAGCCCTCTTTAAAGCTCGCTCAGAATACTATTCAACATTAATAGATAGCAATAATAAAAATCCTCGGGTACTGTTTAGAACAGTGGCTAAATTAACAAGTGGGAATTCAGATCAACAGTGCAAAATACCAACAGATATTAGCAGTACAGACTTTATGAACTTCTTCAATGAGAAAATTAAAAATATAAGATCCCAGATCTCAGCATCACAGTACAAACCAAATACTAGCTTAGCAGACCCTGCCCACATTGCATTCAGCACTTTAGTAATTTTAATCCTGTAACTGAGCAGGAAGTCTTAACTTTAATTTCTAAAATGAAGCCCACTACTTGTTCCCTAGATCCAGTGCCAACAAAACTAGTAAAAAGTGTGATGGATGTTCTTGCAGCGCCTATTCTAAACATCTATACTAATAAAAGGCAAAGCCCTCACTCACTCACTCATCACTAATTCTGCAACTTCCCGTGTAGGTAGAAGGCTGAAATTTGGCAGGCTCATTCCTTACAGCTTACTTACAAAAGTTAAGCAGGTTTCATTTTGAAATTCTACACGTAACGGTCATAACAGTTGACAACATCCTCCATGTTGAACTTTATTTATGGCCCCATCTTCACGAAATTTGGTAGGCGGCTTCCCTGTGCTAACCAAAACCGATGTACATACTTATTTTGGTGGTATGATGCCACTGTCTGGCACCATATTGAACTTTCCAACAGTCTTTGTTACTTATTGGCCCATCTTCAAGAAATTTGGTACGCGGGTTCCCAACGCTAACTGAATCCTACTTACATACATATATACGTCCATAGCCTGCAGCTCGGTCGCCGTGTGAGGCGGCGTTGGGTCCCCCATCTCAACGCCTCCCACGTTGTTGGCTGCCTGCCTATATAAGGCCGTCCGTCGCTCCGGTCTCTACATTCCCTTCCTTGCTTCGCCACGGGATTCACGTCTCCCTGCTGATAACTGCAGCCTTTTTATTTAATCCACGGCTTCTCTGCTGTTTTATTGTTTGTTTATTATGATTATAGTTATTGTGTAGGTATTTTAGACTTAATTTACATTGTTCAGGTACCCATTTCCTTTATCATTCCAACCGTACCCCCATTAACATGTCTATCGAGGTGATCACCATCGATCAAAGGACTGTCACTTACCGAGTGGTTTCCATGCCCGGAGATGGCACCTGCCTTTTCCATTCTCTGTGTTACATATTGCACGGCCATATCAGGCTCACTCTTGATATCCGGAGGACCATTTTGTCTTATGTATTGAATGACTGGGACAGTTTCAAGGTGTGGACTGATGACCGTACAGGAGATAATTAGACTACACAGGAGCACTAGAAGAGTGAAATGCTTAAGCCCTTCACCTATGGTTCTGCATGTGAGTTGATGGCTGCCGCTGAATTGTTCGGTTGTCGCTTTCAAGTGTACCAAAATGGCCAAATATTTTACACCTTTCGACAACCGCCAATGCCTCTTAAACATCTTAGACTCACAGGTGACGATTTCAGTAGTGGACACTTTGATTTTATGAATGTTTAAACTCTCAAAAGCTGGATGTGATTTTATCGATGAAACCGGTTCTGTGCTTACAACGCTTGACAGATGGCGAATGTCACTTCAACACAAGTCCTACAAATACTGTCGTAATTGAAACAAACCATGAAACTCAAACCGATTATGACAGCAGCAATCCAAGCTGTGAGATTTGAGACAAGATTACTGTTCACATGGCCAACTGTACGTTACATGATCAAGAGTAAGCTCAGCGCACAGCTTGGTCATATTACAACCGGAGGGCCGAACTGACAACGTGGTATACAAAGAGATCCTTAACAAATAATTATTGGTATATTTTCCCTCAGTTTAAAAAGGTTTACTTTTCTTCTTAATAAAAATTTTAAGGCAGTACTTTTCCGCTGCAAAGCGCTGGCATTTTGCTAGTTATCAATGATTCATTACTGCATGGCACAGTACCTGATGCACTGAAAGTGTCAGTCATTAAACCATTACTTAAAAAGTCAGACTTAGACCCACACATACTAAATAATTGTAGGCCTGTTTCAAATTTACCATTTCTCTCTAAAGTACTAGAAAAAGTAGTCGCCAGTCAGCTTCAGTCATACCTTACGCATTACAATTTATTTGAGAAATTCCAGTCTGGTTTTTGCACTGGTCATAGTAAAAGAAACGGCACTAACACTGGTTGTAAACCACATTCTGATATCCTCTGATGAAGGAAACTCCACTGTAATTATGTTGTTAGACTTAAGTGCAGCGTTTGACACCATTGACCTTCTATTTTACTGCACAGGCTAGAAAATGATGTTGGGCTCACAGGCCCCGTGCTCGCTTGGTTTAGTTCTTATTCATCAAATCGATTCCAATATGTACAGAAATGTGCTGACAGGACTCCATCATTATACACAGAAGTTCAATATGGTGTCCCGCAGGGCTCAGTACTCAGCCCTTTACTGTTTTCACTTTACATGCTTCCACTCTCATTAGGAAACATAATGTTAATTTTCACTCGTATGCAGATGACACCCAGTTATACCTTTCATTTAAATCAAATGAAGTTTCTCCGATGTTGTCTTTAATTAGTTGTGTTAGCGAATTAAAGGAGTGGATGAGTGAGAACTACTTGTCTTTAAATACAGATAAAACAGAGATGTTAATTGTTGGAGGGAATGACGCTGATCACAACAATATTTTGTCGTCATTTAACTCAGTTGGAATCCCAATTAATTTTACTGAATCAGCCCGCAATCTAGGAGTTATCTTTGATTCTAGCATGTCATTTAAAGTGCATATTACAAAGTTGTCCAAAACATGTTTCTTCCATCTTAAAAATGTTAGGAAATTAAGGCGCTGGTGTTGGTGGACACCGGCGGTGAGGAATGCCGTCAAGCTGAAGAAGGAGTCCTATAGGACTTTTTTGTCCTGTGGGTCTCTGGAGGCAGCTGATAGGTACCGCAGGCCAAGCGAACGCTGGCTTCGGTTGTTGCTGAGGCAAAACTTCGGGCATGGGAGGAGTTTGGAGAGGCCATGGAGAACGACTTCGGACGGCTTCGAGGAGATTCTGGTCCACCGTCCGGCGCCTCAGGAGGGGGAAGCAGTGCAGTGTCAACACCGTATATGGTGGGATGGTGCGCTGCTGACCTCACTGACGCTAGGGTCGGTGGGAGGAGTACTTCGAAGACCTCCTCAATCCCACTAACATGCCTTCCAATGAGGAAGCAGAGCCTGGGGACTCTGAGGTGGGCTCTCCCATCTCTGGGACTGAAGTCACCGAGGTGGTCAAAAACTCCTTGGTGGCAGGGCCCGGGGTGGATGAGATACCGAGTTCCTTAAGGCTCTGGATGTTGTAGGACTGTCTTGGTTGACACGCCTCTGCAACATCGCATGGACATCGGGACAGTGCCTCTGGATTGGCAGACCGGGGTGGTGGTCCCCCTTTTTAAAGAGGGGGACCGGAGGGTGTGTTCCAACTATAGAGGGATCACACTCCTCAGCCTCCCTGGAAAAGTCTATTCGGGGTTCTGGAGAGGAGGGTCCGTGGATAGTCAACCTCGGATTCAGGAGGAACAGTGTGGTTTTCGTCCCTGGTCGGAACAGTGGACCAGCTCTTCACCCTTAGCAGAGTCCTGGAGGGTGCATGGGAGTTTGCCCGACCGGTCTACATGTGTTTTGTGGACTTGGAAAAGGCATTCGACCGTGTCCCTCGGGAATCCTGTGGGGGGTGCTCCGGGAGTATGGGGTACCGGACCCCCTGATAAGAGCTGTTCGGTCTCTGTACAACCGGTGTCAGAGCTTGGTCCGCATTGCCGCAGTAAGTCGAGCCCGCTTCCAGTGAGAGTTGGACTCCGCCAGGGCTGCCCTTTGTCACGATTCTGTTCATAACTTTATGGACAGAATTTCTAGGCGCAGCCAGGGTGTTGAAGGGGTCCGGTTTGGTGGACTCAGGATTGGGTCACTGCCTTTTGCAGATGATGTTGTCCTGTTTGCTTCATCAGGCCGTGATCTTCAGCTCTCTCTGGATCGGTTCGCAGCTGAGTGTGAAGCGGCTGGGATGAGAATCAGCACCTCCAAATCCGAGAGCATGGTCCTCAGCCGGAAAAGGGTGGAGTGCCCTCTCAGGGTTGGGGGAGAGATCCTGCCCCAAGTGGAGGAGTTCAAGTATCTCGGGGTCTTGTTCACGAGTGAGGGAAGAATGGAGCGTGAGATCGACAGGTGGATCGGTGCGGCATCCGCAGTGATGCGGCTCTGCATCGGTCTGTCGTGGTGAAAAGGAGCTGAGCCGTAAGGCAAAGCTCTCAATTTACCAGTCGATCTACGCTCCTACCCTCACCTATGGTCATGAGCTATGGGTAGTGACCGAAAGAACGAGATCGCGAATACAAGCGGCTGAAATGAGTTTCCTCCGCAGGGTGTCTGGGCTTTCCCTTAAAGATAGGGTGAGAAGCTCAGTCATCCGGGAGGGGCTCAGAGTAGAGCCGCTGCTCCTCCGCATCGAGAGGAGTCAGATGAGGTGGCTCGGGCATCTGATCAGGATGCCTCCTGGGCGCCTCCCTGGTGAGGTGTTCCGGGCACGTCCAACCGGGAGGAGGCCCGGGAAGACCCAGGACACGCTGGAGGGACTATGTCTCCGGCTGGCCTGGGAACGCCTTTGGGATTCTCCCGAAGAGCTGGAAGAAGTGGCCGGGAGAGGGAAGTCTGGGCCTCTCTGCTTAAGCTGCTGCCCCCGCGACCCGACCTCGGATAAGCGGAAGAGGATGGATGGATGGATATTAATGGTTTATAAATGTTGTATCTGTTACAATTTTGTTCAAATGACTAGCAAATGAAGAAGCAATATGCACAGCTAATCAGCAGCTCTAGGCAGGGTATGCCATAGTAAAGTACAGTAGAGTAGTAGTCTTCAGCCTCAACCTCTTTGTGTCTCTTATATCAGAGGGCAGTTCAGCCCACAGTTTCTGAGCCCTGTAATTGATAGCTTAATCTCTTACTGTTACTTTAGTAATCCTTGGAATCATAAGATAACCGGCATCTTGAGATCTCTGGTTTGCAAGTAATGATAAGTTCAGATACGTAAGAAGGACATTGGCCATTTAAAGCTTTATACGTTAAAAGGAAGATTTTGAAATCAGCTCTAAACTTAACTGGAAACCATTGTAAGGGGCAGAGAACAGGAGTTATGAGTTTGTACTTTCTAGTTCTTGTAATGATTCCTGCAGCAGCATTTCCAATTGACAGAAAGCTGCATAAGGAGCGATTTAAACAGCCAGTAATCCCCATACTGCAGTCGTCAGTCCCACTAGAAATAAATTCATGAATTCATTTCTCAAAATCTTCTTATATAATACGCTACCATGGCCGTCCATTTGTCTGTCCAGGATTTTAAATCACCTGTAGCTCACAAACCGTTTGACCTATTGACCTGAAATTTGGTACACATATACTACGTGATGTCTACTATCCGCTTTCGGGGTGATGATTGACCTCCAAGGTTATTCCTCTTTTTATTTTATTGTAGAATCAACTCTCGGCAGGAGCCATCAGGGCGGCCATGCGGCGCGTCTGGGCCGTTCTCATTCCCTACCACCTTCGCCTTCACTTCCCCTTCCTCCTCATGTCTTAAATCATTCTTGAGGCAGATTGAAGACTTAATTGCCAGCTTAAGTGAAAAATTCAAGAAAACATAATAAGTTATTGCAACACAAACACTGACTTAATCAGTTTTAACGTGAAAAGATGCCGACGGAAGAAGAGAAGAAGCGGGCCGCTAGGGTGGATTAAAGAAGAGCTGCTCAGGAAACAGCAAGTGCATCAACCTCTGAACAAATGAATGTTAAGAGAAAGAGGATGGAGACTAGGACTGCTCAAGTCAAGTGGATTCACGGCACGTTATCGTCGCAGTGCGCCGTCACTGGTCCTTCATACTTATAAAACATTTTAATTCTTTCTCGTTTTAAAGATGGAAACAACAGGTTTTGAATAACTTTTCTAGTTTTCCTTCCTTTTCAGTTTCTTCTGGTTCTTCATTTATGTTCATTTGGTTCTACTTTGATGTATTTGAACATATCTGTGCCTACATTACGTGACAGTTGTGTATTTACCGACTGCTATTATCCATTCCTCCGTTTTGCCTTGAGAGCTGTAGCGGTGGTCTGCACCTGGACTTGGTGAGGACCACTATGCAAGAAGAAAGTTGTTAATACTGTCGGATTGTATTTCCGAGGTGGCCACGATAGATCGGCCATCAAGCTCTGTGTTCTTCTATCTGTGTTGTTTTTTGACCCCCATTGCACGCCCAATTTATAAGGAAGGGGGTCTCTCTCTAAACTTACCTTCCCAAGATTTCTTCCTTTCATTTACAGTGGTTTACTATCTGGAAGTTTTTTGTCGTCTTTTTAAGGAGTCAAAGCCGGGATTCTGTTAAAAACCAGGACCTGCTGAAGTCCAATGAGGCATTCCTTGTGTTATTTTGGCCCTTACAAGAAATAAATTGCTGTTGTTGTTTTCTAATGTGTGTTTTAAATGAAATGTTTGGAAAAGAGGAAGGCCTAATGTGGCGAGAGAGCACATGCAGGTGATCGATGTGACAGAGCAAGATGACTAAGAACAGGAAGAGATGGGAATAAATGATCCGCTGTGGTGACCCCTAACAGGAGCAACCGAAAGAATGAAAATGAGAATGAGAATGAGAATGAGAATGCCTTTTATTGTCACTATACACATGTACAATGAGATTAAAAGCAGCTTCTTCAGTGCAAACATATATGTAGAACACAACAAGTAAATAAAAAAATGGTGCAATAAGTTGCAAAAAGTTGCAAAAAAGTTCTGCGACGCTATGTACAGTTGTGCTTGAAAGTTTGTGAACCCTTTAGAATCTATATATATAATTCACTAAGGCAAGACAACCATGGAAAGCATGCCGGATGGGGCGTGGATTCACTAAGCCGCCGACAAGTGAGACACCTATGGCGCACGCAGGAAGGAGCCACGCCCACCAACTTCAAGACCATTGGATACGACGACAACTCGCAGGGCCACGCCCACCAACTAGGACGCGACAACACAGAAAAATGGTGTCATTTATATTGGTCTGTCGTAGAGGCCACATGCAGTGCAGGTCAGGTTAATGTCATGTGCATGTCATGCACCTCTGAGCTACATTGACTGTTCATAGAGGCCTGTTTCTCCCGGAGGTGAATCGCCATTTGCAACGTGTGCAACGGTTTGCGAGGGGTATCCCATGGGGTCCTTAAAACATTCCTTTACAACTGAGGTTAAAACACAATGAAGTAAGCAGTCTTTAAAAAACGAGTTTTCGGTTACGACGCACGACCGCGTGCACCATAGCAAACTGTTTTACACGCTACATACAGCAATTCACATCCGTGACAAACATGCGTCTTCTTAGATGCTCCTGCAGGAACATGGAAGACGTTTCCCTGCCCACCAACACTCCTTTTTCACCGGCCGGCGTCTACCCTCGCTCTCTAGGCATTCACACTGCCTGCCCATTTGTCCGGACGCAAAAACTCACCGACCTCCCAGTTAGTCCCTTTCGTCTGTGGTAAGAGTCCACATGCACGTCTGAGCCACACGGCGTTTGTTATGCCGCGGCTTCACTATTGTGTTGTATTTTGCTCTCTCCAGAGTTCCATCTTTTCATTCACTTACTGTTGTATTCTCACACCCACCCGTTTTAGACATCCGTTTCTTTCCAGAAGTGTTTAGCATTCATATAAATAATTATGCATGAGATTGAGCGTGTGTCTACCCGGCGCAGAGAGGCATAGGTAAGCCGTTGAAGCCCATTCGGGCTGCAAGCCGTGGAATTCCCACCAAGTGCGACTCATACGCTCCCACTCATTACGTCCCTACCCTTTGTACACACCCCCCTCCCACCTCGCTACTACCGCGGTCGGGTGTCTTGGTGGATTATAAAAAGCAAAAGCAGCCAAAACCGCACAGAGCAATGAAACGTCTACGTGAGTCACAGCTGCATCTGGACTGTGCAAAGCCGACAACGACACGGGTGACGAGTTGGAGGTGGGCACATGAGCGGGCAGTGCATACTGGACGAGAAATCAGCACACTGGCATGACGGAGGGAGCGGAGTGGACGTCCTTCTCCTCTCCTCCCGTTCCACCCTCTGCGCCTGAGCGCCGCACGAATGATTGTGTGTTGGTTCGTTCCGTGCATTGTTACAATGTTGCTTTTCTTGCCCATTTATTACATTACTGATTTTTCAAATGTTAATTTTCTCCCTGTGCTTAAAAATCATTTAAAAACCGCCTGATTATGCGTCGTATGGTATGCTGCGGGTTGGCTAGTTTTCTATATTTCTGCATAAATATGATCTAAAACATCATCAGATTTTCACTCAAGTCCTAAATGTAGTTAAAGAGAAACCAGTTAAATGAATGAGACAAAAATATTATACTTGGTCATTTATTTATTGAGGAAAATGATCGAATATTACATATTTGTGAGTGGCAAAAGTATGTGAACCTTTGCTTTCAGTATCTGGTGTGACCCCCCAATAACTGCAACTAAACGTTTCCAGTAACTTCTGATCATTCCTGCACACCGGCTTGGAGGAGTTTTCGCCCATTCCTCCGTACAGAACAGCTTCAACTCTGGGATGTTGGTGGGTTTCCTCACATGAACTTCTCTCTTCAGGTCCTTCCACAACATTTTGATTGGATTAAGGTCAGGACTTTGACTTGGCCATTCCAAAACATTCACTTTATTCTTCTTTAACCATTCTTTGGTAGAACGACTTGTGTGCTTAGGGTCGTTGTCTTGCTGCATGACCCACCTTCTCTTGAGATTCAGTTCATGGACAGATGTCCTGACATTTTCCTTTAGAATTCTCTGATATAATTCAGAATTCATTGTTCCATCAATGAAGGCAAGCCATCCTGGCCCAGATGCAGCAAAACAGGCCCAAACCATGATACTACCACCACCATGTTTCACAGATGGGATAAGGTTCTTATGCTGGAATGCAGTGTTTTCCTTTCTCCAAACATAACGCTTTTCATTTAAACCAAAAGTTCTATTTTGGTCTCATCCGTCCACAAAACATTCTTCCAATAGCCTTCTGGTTTGTCCACGTGATCTTTAGCAAACTGCAGACGAGCAGCAATGTTTTTTTTGGAGAGCAGTGGCTTTCTCCTTGCAACCCTGCCATGCACACCATTGTTGTTCAGTGTTCTCCTGATGGTGGACTCATGAACATGAACATCAGCCAATGTGAGAGAGGCCTTCAGTTGCTTAGAAGTTACCCTGGGGTCCTTTGTGACCTCACCGACTATTACACGTGTGCCTTGCTCTTGGAGTGATCTTTGTTGGTCGACCACTCCTGGGAGGGTAACAATGGTCTTGAATTTCCTCCATTTGTAATCAATCTGTCTGACTGTGGATTGGTGGAGTCCAAACTCTTTAGAGATGGTTTTGTAACCTTTTCCAGCCTGATGAGCATCAACAACTCTTTTTGTGAGGTCCTCAGAAATCTCCTTTGTTCGTGCCATGATACACTTCCACAAACACGTGTTGTGAAGAGCAGACTTTGATAGATCCTGTTCTTGAAATAACACAGGGTGCCCACTCACACCTGACTGGCATCCCATTGATTGAAAACACCGGACTCGAATTTCACCTTCAAACTAACCGATCATCCGTGAGGGTCACATACTTTTGTCACTCACAAATATGTAATATTCGATCCTTTTCCTCAATAAATAAATGACCAAGTATAATATTTTTGTCTCTTTTGTTTAACTGGTTTCTCTTTATCTACTTTTAAGACTTGAGTGAAAATCTGGGGATGTTTTAGGTCATATTTATGTAGAAATATAAAAAAGGGTAAAAAAGGGTTCACAAACTTTCAAGCACAACTGTACATATACATATGGAAAGAATAATAACTACTGCACTATTGGGTTATTGCACATTATATAAATATTGCACAATAACGATGATCATGTGCAGTGAGTAGTGGATGTTGGACCCTGAGAGTGATGATATTGTACAGTATACAGATATTGCACAGTTATTATCAGTGCCATTTAGATATTGGATGTTATACAGTTTATGGATAGAAAGAAGTCCTGGGGTTGGGCGGTTAGACTGTGTAGTCAGTGCATGAGTGAGTTTAGAATGGTTATGGCTTTTGGGAAAAAACTGTTCTTGAGTCTGTTTGTCCTTGTTGTGATGCTCATGTAGCGCCTCCCTGAGGGCAACAGGTCAAACAGATCAGAGCCAGGGTGGGAGCCGTCCTTCATGATGTTTTTCATCAAGGTGTAAATGTCCATCAGGGAGGGGAGAGGGCAGCCTTTACTACTCTCTGAAGCCTCTCCATGTCTGCCATGGTACCATACTGTGATACAATACGTCAGCAGGCTCTCGATGGACGAGCGGTAGAAGGTCAGTAGCAGGTTGGAGTCCAGGTTGTGCTTTCTGAGGACCCTCAGGAAGTGTAACTGCTACTGAGCCTTCTTGATGACTTCTGTGATGTTGTCTGTCCAGGAGATGATGAAGAAGAAGAAGAAGAAGAAGAAGGAGAAGGAGAAGGAGAAGGAGGAGGAGGAGGAGGAGGAGGAGGAGGACTACGACTACTTTGTAAGTGCCCGGGAGGAAGGACAAGTAACCCAGTCAGGATGGAGGAGGATTTCTTTTGCCCTGATGGGAGTTCATAGTGGAAAAACAGATGGGTACACTGGCTGGACAAGGAAACAGCTTCTCAAAACAATTCCATGCCACTATGAATGGGCAGTGTGATCAGATCTAATGGCGCTCCAACAAAAGATCAAAGTTTGTAACTTGTTTTTTTGACCAGAGAGACCCATTAGGAGCTCATCGCTGCACCCATCACATGACAAACCAACTCAGGATTCCAGATTAGGACCCGAATGCAGCCATGCGACGGGTGACACCTCAGCACCACACTAGTTCAATAGAATGGAACAGTGGGAGGCTTTTTTTATGGTGCCTGGAGTGCCAATTCTGCCAGCAACCCCCAGGTTTTTCCCTGCAGGTTGGAGGGCTGGATGAGGATTAATGTCATACCCAGGATGACGCAATTGCAGGTTAAGGGCCTCATTCAAGGAATCACTTTGAGCATTTTACGCGCTTCGACCTTCTGAATGCCAGTGCAGATCCCTAGCCTCAGAGCCACCACTCTGCCCAGAGCAGACAGTAGTTCAAATAACAGGGTCAAACAAATTTACAAGGGTCGTTCAAAAAGTTTTCACACTTTTATATTTTTATTGCAAACGGTGAAGGCGGGAAGAGTAGTAATTGAGTGTCATGTGACTAGTTCTGTCTGGCAAGCCGGCTGCCCTTGCAGGTTAATGTAAGTGTTGCCACCCTGTGGTGAAGACGACCACAAAACGTAGAAATTGCACCAAAGAGGTTCAGCATTCTGTCATACGCTTCTTGTGGGCAGAAGGTGTGCTCAGTATGGGGATAAAATTCTCTCCATCGTAGAGTCGTCTAGGAGTGGATTGAAATGTTCAAAAATGGCCGGCACTAGTGCAACGGATGCAACTAGCGTTCCGGATGATCAAAGAAGCTTTAAAGGGAAGAAGATTTTCATGTGATGATGATGTGAAAGCAGCAGTGCAGCAGTCTGGCTACGCGGCTCGACCAAAAACATGTTAAGGCTGATGGCATGAAAAAGTTGGTACGACGCTGGAAAAGGAAGGTGACCATGTAGGAAAGTGATGGAAGTTGTAAGTTTTGAAATTCTTAATAAGGGTGGCACGGTGGTGCCTCGCAGTAAGTTCTCTTCCCGGGTCCTCCTTGTGTGGAGTTTGCATGTTCTCCCCGTGTCTGCACGGGTTTCCTCCCACAGTCCAAAGACATGCAGGTCAGGTGCATTGGTGATTCTAAATTGTCCCTGGTGGGTGCTTGGGGTGTGGGTGTAAGTGTCCTGTGGTGGGCTGGCGCCCTGCCTGGGGTTTGTTTCCTGCCTTGCGCCCTGAGATTGGCTCCAGCAGACCCCCGTGACCCTGTGGTTAGGATACAGCGGGTTGGATAATGGATGGATGGAATTCTTAATAAATTAAAAAAAAAAAGTGCAGAAACTTTTTGAATGCCCCTCGTATAATTTCACAGATTACGTTGCCCTTTCGTTTGAGTCTGAGAAGGACTTACTGTGAATGGAGGTTCAGCATAACAAGCACAGTACGAATAATCGCTAAAAGCCCAACAAGCGCTACCCCTTATTGTAAAGGTCTTGTTGGCTCACAGCAGCATGCTGGGTAACTGCTCCTTCACCCACTGACAAAACCCCATCGTTGTTCTCAACTCCTCTAAAAGTCATCAATCTTTTCCACCACAGAGGATTGCTTTGGCAAGCCTGCCCAGGGCCTTTTTATTTTTTTTTCTTCTTCAATATGATGCATTGTATAATTATAATTTTACAGTGCTGTTCTCTTTACTTTGTATTCTTTAAATGGTTTTACTGCAAAACAATTATCCTCCAAGGCATGAAGTTTATGGGGGGTCGAGTTGTTGAGGCAAGCAGGTGTGCAGATGTGTTGGTGGTGCTGGTTGGCTGCTGGGGGCGACATTTTTACACTGGAATAAGTGACAGGGCTGCAGATGGAAGAAGCTGCCATTCGGGCTGATTAGTATGCCAGCGAGGGGAAGGGGGATTGTGGGATTGTTTGTTTATTGCTTTTATGCTTTTTTTTCTATTGTTTTCCCTTCCTTTTTCAGTTTCTTCTGTAAGAATAAGCATCGGCCGCTCGTTAGCCTTTTCTTCATCGGAGGACGAATGAGCAGATACAGTAGAAGGGGAGAACCCACAGGCAAATTGTGCTGCTCAAAGGTCGATCTTTGATGGCTCACGAGACTTCACCTTTATGTTTCATTTAAGGATCGACATCATCGCAGATGTTTCTCCTAAAATTCCATAGGAGAAATAGCTTTAGGCAAAAATAGGATAGAAGTGAGGTCAAAGGAGTCAAAAATTAAGAATTTGCTGCGAAACGCATGTTACGTTTTGTGAGGTCTCTTTCTATTCTCGATTTGATCACTTGGACGACTTCATAGTTTTTGATTTATTACTGGACTAATGCCTTTATCCAAGGTGACTTACGCTGTGGTTCCATTTCTTTGGTTTGTCCAATTGGAGGACAGGCAGGTGAAGGAACTTGCTGAAGGCTACGTGGTGTCAGAAGTGGGATTACAATCCACAACATCAGGGTTTGAAGGCCAAAGTCATAACCACTGCACCACACTGCTGCCTGCCTTTTCTTCCAGAATGAGTTTGGAGCACAGCGATATAAATTAGAGTAACTAATAGAATTATTCAGAAGGAAGGACTACCGTTTTATAATCCTAGTAAAGTGTTTTTTCACCACAAACAACTATCCGTCTATTTCAGCACATATTACCTAGCATATATGCAAAATATAAAAATAAAAAAATATATAAATATCCATCCATCCAGGTCGGGTTGCGGGGGCAGCAGCCTAAGCAGGGAAGCCCAGACCTCCCTCTCCCTGGACACCTCCTCCAGCTCCTCTGGGACGACCCCGAGACGTTCCAAGGCCAGCCGGGAGATATAATCCCTCCAGTGTGTCCTGGGTCTGCCCCATGGCCTTCCCCCAATGGGCCATGCCCGGAACACCCCCCAGGAGGCGTCCAGGGGGCATCCTGACCAGATACCCAAACCACCTCAACTGACTCCTCTTAATGCGGAGGAGCAGCGATTCTACTCCGAGTCTCTCCTGGATAACTGAACTTCTCACCCTGTCTCCAAGGGAAAGTCCAGCTACCCTGCGGAGAAAACTCATTTCGGCCACTTGTATCCACGATCTTGCTCTTTTGGTCTCTACCCAAAGCTCGTGGCCATTGGTGAGGGTAGGAACGTAGATCGACTGGTAACTCGACAGCCTCGCCTTTTGGCTCAGCTCTCTCTTCACCACGATGGACCGTTGTAGAACCAGCATTACTGCGGATGCCGCACTGATCCGTCTGTCAACCTCCCGCTCCATTCTTCCCTCACTCGTGAACAAGACCCCGAGATACTTGAACTCCTCCACTTAAGGCAGTAATGTGTTCCCAACCCGGAGAGAGCATTTCACCCTTTTCCAGCTGAGAACCATGGCCTCGGATTTAGAGGTGCTGACTCTCATCCCGCCGCTTCACACTCGGCTGCGAACCGCTCCAGTGAGAGCTGGAGGTCACTGTCCGATGAAGCCAACAGATCAACGTCATCCGCAAATAGCAGAGACGAGATTCTGAGGTCACCGAACCAGACCCCCTCTGCTCCTTGGCTGTGCCTAGAAATTCTGTCCATAAAACTTATGAACAGAATTGGTGACAAAGGGCAGCCCTGGCGGAGTCCAACCTCAACAGGAAATGAGTTTGGCAATGCAGACCAGGCTCCTGCTCCTCTTGTAGAGGGACTGAATTGCTCATAACAATGAGCCTTGTACCCCGTACTCTTGGAGCACACCCGATAGGATGCTTTGAGGGACACGGTCGAATGTCTTCTCCAAATTCAAAAAAAACATATGGACTGGTTGGGCAAACACCCACGCCCCCTCCAGGATCCTGGCCAGGGTGTAGAACTGGTCCAGTGTTCCACGGCCAGGACATGGAATAGATAGATAGATAGATAGATAGATAGATAGATAGATAGATAGATAGATAGATATGAAAGGCACTATATAATAGATAGATAGATAGATAGATAGATAGATAGATAGATAGATAGATAGATAGATATGAAAGGCACTATATGATAGATAGATAGATAGATAGATAGATAGATAGATAGATAGATAGATAGATAGATAGATATGAAAGGCACTATATGATAGATAGATAGATAGATAGATAGATAGATAGATAGATAGATAGATAGATATGAAAGGCACTATATAATAGATAGATAGATAGATAGATAGATATGAAAGGCACTATATAATAGATAGATAGATAGATAGATAGATAGATAGATAGATAGATAGATATGAAAGGCACTAGATAGATAGATAGATAGATAGATAGATAGATAGATAGATAGATAGATAGATACTTTATTAATCCCAAGAATATATACATATTGTATATATAAATATAAATATATATATATATATATATTATTGTCACGCACGTGTGAGTAGGGGGCCGCGGAAGGACCTAAATGATATCGTAAAATTATATGCCAGAAGGGAATGGTGGGGTGCTAACCTTTCTCTCTTTGTTTCCTGCAGAAAGAAAGACGCACCACCGCCATGAATCTGCCTGCATCAATACCCGCACTATGCTGCTTCCGCCCTTCCTCTGTCTACTCCTTATGATGTCAGCAATCCCCACATTCCATCTCGGCTCCTACCCAGCATACCTCTCTACTACCGGCCCCTCCTTCATAAATGTTCCTCCTCCGCCATCTTTGAACTGTCAATTGTATAACACTTTTGTGTATTGACCATGAAGACAATTTTTGTCATATTTTTCTACTGTTTACAGTATATGGGGCCGGAAACCCCAAACCTTTATGCTTGTTGTTTATTTCTTTTTACTATATATATATATATATATATATATTTGGTTTGTCCAATTGGAGCACAGGCAGGTGAAGGGACTTGCTGATGGCTACGTGGTGTCAGGAGTGGGATTACAATCCCATATATATATATACTGTATATCAGTCAGTCAGTTAGTCATCGTCCAACCCACTATTTCCTAACAACAGGGTCACGGGGGTCTGCTGGAGCCAATCCCAGCCAGCACAGGGTGCAAGGCAGGAACAAATCCCAGGCAGGGTGCCAGTACACCGCAGGGCACACACACACCAAGCACAATTTAGGATCGCCAGCCCACTCAACCTGCATATCTTTGGACTGTGGGAGGAAACCCACGCAGACACGGGGAGAACATGCAAACTTCGCGCAGGGAGGACCCGGGAAGTGAACCCATGTCTCCTTACTGCGAGGCAACAGCGCTACCCACTGCACCACCGTGTTGCCCTCAATCAGTTCATCCATCCATCCATCCATCCATCCATTATCCAATTTGTTATATCCTAACTACATGGTCATGGAGGTCTGCAGGAGCCAATTCCAGCCAACACAGGGTGCAAGGCAGGAAACAAACCTTGTGCAGGATCCCAGACCACCACAGGGCACACATACACCCACACACACACAAGCACATGCTAGGGATAATTTAGGATCGCCAATTAACCTACACTGCATGTCTTTGGAC
The DNA here is from genome assembly GCF_016835505.1 of Polypterus senegalus. NCBI lineage: Eukaryota > Metazoa > Chordata > Cladistia > Polypteriformes > Polypteridae > Polypterus > Polypterus senegalus. Next base: position 17,685,145 of record NC_053156.1, on the reverse strand, counting down.
TGTGGGAGGAAATCAAAGCAGACACGGGGAGAACATGCAAACTGAACACAGGGAAGACCTGGGAAGCAAACCTTACTGAGAGGCAGCAGCACTACCCAATGCACCACCGTGCTGCCCAAATATATGTATATATCAATATAATAATAATACATTTTATTTATATTGAGCCTCTACCATGGTCAAGGCTCTTCACAGAGTTTAAGAGAGAACGGCAGGGTATTCAGTATATAGCATTGAACAAAGCAGATAAATAAATAAAGAAGATTAAGACAGTAAATTCAGAGAAAAGCCTAACAGACACCATAATTGATGGTCCAGCACACACACACACACACACACACACACACACACACACACACACACACACACACACACACACACACAGGTTACATGAGCATCTTGACATGGAGGTAAACTGAGAGAAGGGTAATAAAGTCAAGTAGAGCTAAAAGCCTTCCTGAACAGATGAGTGTTGAGTTGTTTTTTAAAAGAATTCATGGAGTCAGCTGACCTGATTAATTTCGGTAGGTCATTCCAGAGTCTGGGCACTCGCTATACAGCTGAAGGCCCTGCTGTCACCCATGTGGGGCACAACGAGATTGGCAGAATCAGAGGACCTTAGTGGGCAGGTAGGCACATAGTGATGGAGGAGGTCACTGACGTAGTTTGGCGCGAGGTCGTTTAAGGCTTTGTAGGTTATCAGTAGGATTTTATATTCGATTCTGTAAGACACAGGGAGCCAGTGAAGACGGAGCAGGATGGGTGTGATGTGCTCACTGCTGTAGGTCCGAGTGAGGACTCTTACAGCCGAGTTTTGAATAAGCTGGAGCTGTGATATATGATTAGACGGGGCACCTGCCAGCAGCGAGTTACAACAATCAATGCGGGATGTGATAAAAGCAGGGACAAGTTTCTCAGCATTAGAGAAGGAGAGGAAGGAGAGAACACGGGATATGTTACTGAGGTGAAAGTAAGAAAGTTTCTTAATGTGGTTTATGTGAGCGGAATAAGAAAGGGAGGAATCAAAGATGACACCGAGATTCTTTGCAGTGGAGGCAGGTCTGATGAGATCACCGCCAAGATGGACTGGGAAGGAGCTCATCTTATTAAGTCGCACTTTAGTCCTAATTTGCAGGAGGTCAGTTTTGTTGCAATTTAATTTTAAAGAGTTCTGCTCCATCCAGGATTTAATTTCACTGAGGCAAGTTGTGAGCTGAGAAAGCTTTGGTGAAGTTCCACTTTTAACATTGAAGTAGAGTTGAGTATCATCTGCATAAAAATGATAACCCAGTCCATAGCTACGAACAATATGGTCAAGGGGAAGCAAATAAATACAGAAGAGAAGAGAAGAGGAGAGGGCCGAGGACAGAGCCCTGAGGAGCTTCTTGTGTGACTGGCGATGAGCTGGATCTGCTGTTTCCAAGACTAACAAACTCCTGCCTATCAGTTATATAGGACTTGAACCACTGGAGGGCAGTGCCAGAGATACCAGGCATGTTCTCCTTTCTGGACGGTAGAATGTCATGTCTGGCCGGAGTGTCAAACGCTGCACTGAGGTCTAACAGAATTAATAAGCTGGTTTGTCCCGAGTCTGCTGCCATAAGCAAATCATTGGTTACCCGTAGCAGAGCAGTTTCACAGCTGACACCAGACTGAAAGGGTTCCATCAAGTTATTAGATGTTAAGTAATTGGCGAGAAACTGCTTGGAAAATCTGAGCCCATTGTGTGACAAAGCTGAGATCTCTGCTAAAAACTCAAGAGGAGACACTGGACGGGTGTTTTGTCTCCCAGGAGACCAAATTCAAACACGTCTCCGTTTTATTTCCTTCTGAGCTCGTTATATTAAGGAGATTTCATTTTTGATTTTTCATTCCTATGGGAAGAGCATTTCATGTGAAAAGAGGTGACTTTAGCTCTGAGGTGGGCATAAGCAGAATTTGGGGTGACGCGGGTGCTAATCAGGGTTCTCATCCGTAGCCTACGCCTCGCCAAGACTCCTGCACGCTTTATGAGTTTTTTTTCCTGTCCTAACTCGAGCCGCATTCCAATTCCAGGTCTGTCCGGATGAGTCAGTGTGTGGCTGAACTCTACTGATTTGGGATTTGTTTTCTTTGCCAAGTTTCTTAGATGTTTGTCACATGTATGTGGTGGTCACAAACCATCAGTCTGCGAGGTGGTCCTACAGAGATCTAGGCAAATATTAAATCCAGATGCTAAAACACCAAATAAATAACTCGGACTATCCATCTATCCATTATCCAACCCGCTATATCCTAACTACAGGGTCAAGGGGGTCTGCTGGAGCCAATCCCAGCCAACACAGGGTGCAAGGCAGGAAAGAAACCCCAGGCAGAGCACCAGCCCACCACAGGGCACACACAAGAATCGCCAATGCACATAACCTGCATGTCTTTGGACTGTGGGAGGAAACCCACGCGGACACGAGGAGAACATGCAAACTCCACACAGGGAGGACCCGGGATGGGAACCCAGATCTCCTAACTGCAAGGCAGCATCGCTACCCACTGCGCCACCGTGCTGCCCCTAACTCAGACTATGCCATACACAATTGTGAGATGGCATTCAAATGTCCACATGAGGGGTCCATCAGCGATGACGAGATCTTTGCTTTCTTTTGATGTGGGGTCTCTGTTTGCATCCATGCCCGTCAAAACAGCCATAGAGACATCTCTCTATATCTATAAAATCCAACGTCTGTTCGTCTGACCGCTTTTCACGAGAGAACTACTTCACAGATTAAGATCGGGTGTTTTTTCTAGAATTTTCTTGAACATTCCGGTTGATTTTGCGACTTCTCTCATTGCGCTACGAATCAAAGTTCACTTGCGGTAGCGATATATTTTCATAAATCTGAGAGACACGCAGTGGGGCAAGAAGAGGGAGAGGTGGGCGGGGCCAGCCTCACTCACACTCCACCCTCGGGGCGTAACCTTAACTCCACTTAGTTAACCAATGAGAGGACTACTTCACAGATTAAGATCGGGTGTTTTTTCTAGAATTTTCTTGAACATTCCGGTTGATTTTGCGACTTCTCTCATTGCGCTACGAATCAAAGTTCACTTGCGGTAGCGATATATTTTCATAAATCTGAGAGACACGCAGTGGGGCAAGAAGAGGGAGAGGTGGGCGGGGCCAGCCTCACTCACACTCCACCCTCGGGGCGTAACCTTAACTCCACTTAGTTAACCAATGAGAGGACTACTTCACAGATTAAGATCGGGTGTTTTTTCTAGAATTTGCTTGAACATTCCGGTTGATTTTGCGGCTTCTCTCATCACACTAAGAATCAAAGTTCGTTTGCAGGAGTGAAATATCGGCACTAATCTGAGAGACAGAGGGGAGGGGGATGTGTGACGTCAGGAGTGGGGGGCCGGGCAGGACCCTCCTCACTGCCCTGTTTCAATTCTACGTGGGCGGAGCTGCAGGGGACGGCTACTTACTAATAAACCTAAAGGATGACACCACTCAGTGTTCGAAAACAAAATGGACAACTAAAAAAATAACGGCGTTAGGGACACAACTACCTTAAAGGCCCTTTTCACTTTAAAGGGAAAATAAACATCTGAATTAGCGCAAGCCCCCCTAATTCGAAGTGTTCATCAGAAACGTCGTGATTTACTTCATGAGGTGCAAGTACAAAATAAAATAGCATTGTTGTGTCAGATTTTTGAAATATTAAAATGTGTGCTTCAATTCAAATATTTTAAGTCTAAATATTCACGATTGTACTAGAAATTTGTCATTTTTTTACAACCTGAAAGAAGTTCATAGGGGACTAGTGAAGAATCAAAAATTCCAAGATAACATTGTATTCCTAATCGCTGACTTGAAATAGTCTAAAATGATGTGTCACGTGCTTATGTTTGAAATTTGTCATTTGTTACCCTCTGGGTGTGGCTCTTAGGGGGCTCAGACCACCAATAAAGAATCAAATATTAAAAATACAACCATATCCATGATAGCATAAAATGAAATTCCTCAACTTTACAGAATATTACTGACCCCTGTTTTTTTTTTTTTAATTTTCTGAAAAGAAATAACTTTGACCCCTTATTAAAAATTGGGTAATCAAGTACATTAGGGACGGTGGCTGTGCACAGGTTTCAAATATACACAGAGTGACTCAGGGTCCCTGGGTGTGTGTGTTCCTGCGACCTCGTTATGTTTAATGGAGAGTTAGGGACGGACTCCACTAGCACTGAAGGAGGCGCTTGGCTCCAATTTCCCCATTTATTCTCTGCAGGTTGTAATTATGGATGACTCAGATATGGAAGAATAAAGGAGAGCATGAGCAGGAAATATGAAAAAAAAAGGTACAACAGAGGGAAGAATGGACTGTGAAATGAACGTGAACGAGGAAGAGAAGGAGAGGTCAGAACTGTGGTGTCGCCAGGAGCACTGAGGAGAGGAAGCAGGCACTTCTGGATTGTGCCTGTAAGGCGTGAGGCCATCACTCAAGGGACAGAAGAGACAGGGGACTTTCAGAGTGTACCAGGAGGCAGGAGCGACCAGTGATGGACCTACGCTTTTGGGGTCTTGAAGCTTGAACTGTTATGGGGCCTCCTTCGCAACCGTCAATGAGGTCTGGGTAACCACGGAGATCCATGACAGGTCAGGAAAAGATAGATAGATAGATAGATAGATAGATAGATAGATAGATAGATAGATAGAAAGGCACTATATAATAGATAGATAGATAGATAGATGTGAAAGGCACTATATAATAGATAGATAGATAGATGGATGTGAAAGGCACTATATGATAGATAGATAGATAGATAGATAGATAGATAGATAGATAGATAGATAGATAGATAGATGGATGTGAAAGGCACTATATGATAGATAGATAGATAGATAGATAGATAGATAGATAGATAGATAGATAGATAGATAGATAGATAGATGTGAAAGGCACTATATAATAGATAGATAGATAGATAGATAGATAGATAGATAGATGATGGATGTGAAAGGCACTATATGATAGAAAGATAGATAGATAGATAGATAGATAGATATGAAAGGCACTATATAATAGATAGGTAGATAGATAGATAGATAGATAGATAGATAGATAGATAGATAGATGTGAAAGGCACTAATAGATAGATAGATAGATAGATAGATAGATAGAAGTGAAAGGTGTTATATGATAGATAGATAGATAGATAGATAGATAGATAGATAGATAGATAGATAGATAGATAGATAGATAGATAGATAGATAGGAAAGGCACTATATGATAGATAGATAGATAGATAGATAGATAGATAGATAGATAGATAGATAGATAGTAGATGATGACCAAGGAAATGATGGAGGAAAAAAAGCTGTGAAGGATTACAAATAACTCACATATCCAGACTGGCAGAGGGGACAGACAAGAATGAGCAGCCATTACAAAGTAATAAGAGGATCTTTATGGTCTGCACCACCAAGGGATAAGAGAAGTTGTTTTCCTTCTGAGCATTTTTCTCAATTTGTATTAAATAAATCTCAAAATTTAAAAAGATTCGCTGTAAAACTTATCTTGAAAAGCCAGAGTTTCACAGTTTTTCTCTCCCTTGTAAGATATTTTGATATATCGTGAGACCTTCTTTGTATTTTACTTTTAAATCCAGCTTCTGTATTTTTGGGGCCTGCTTAGGCTGAAGCCAGCAGCTAGTAGTTGGGTGCTGCCTGATTTAAGGAGATCCACCTCTGGGAAGGTTTAGTGAAGGCCTTGGTCTGATTTAAGGGTCCTTTGAAGGCCTCCCACACTATTTCACTGCGTTGTAATGCTATTTTTCAATAGTAAAACAGGAAAGAGTCTGCACTGCCTTCACTTATGTAGGTTTTCTGTGTTACGAGACCAGTCCAGGCTGTCACTGGTGTGGACCTTGCAGTACTTGAAGCAGTGGCACCATTACTCCATTCACTCTCTAATATTGGCTTAGGTGTATAGATCCTTTGATGAAGTAAAAATCAATAAGCAGTTTTGCTGTTTTTGAGTTGCAAAAGGATCTTATAGTTCTCCACCTGACTCCTCTCCTCTACCCAGTGTCAGTCAAAGCCCATTTGAAGGTCTAGGAGGGGTTGACGGGAGTCACCCTTGTTGTCCATAGCGGGTAGTTGGTATTATTAGATTGCAATGACCCTCCCAGGTTGCACTTAAATAGCACAAACGGAACCCCTTTGAAAACTGTAAAATGGATAGACCTTGACACCAAAAGAGGTGTGGGGCAGCCACCCATTTACTTAATTAAGGTTGCAACAAATGGAGCTTTGGCAACACAGAAGTGTACAAGTTGAATTCCAAATAGAAACTGAGTAACAACGGAAGATGACTGGCTTTTAAAACAGGTAACCAGAAGTGACATCATCTGGAGCCGGAACCGGAAGTGACATTCTTGGGGCTGGAGCCAGAAGTGACGTCATCATTATCAGGCAGAATTTCCCATGCCTGGTCTAAAGAGATAGAAGAAAAAGGTTTATTGCACCCCGCCACCCCCTGGCCTGGCATGGAATTACCTTCTTTTGATCCTTCTGGCTGCCTATCATGTGCAGACATGTGTGACAACGTATACCTCCGACTTTTAAGGAGCACACATCCATTGGTGTATGGAGCATAAGCACTTTTACTTTTGCAAAAGCCAGAGATAGCAGGTGACACCTATGTCACCTAATGGGTTCAGAGGGTAACAGTGCCCACTCAGTATCATCAGAGTTAGACAAACTGGTGATGGGGGTGTCCCCACACTTCTGAATTTTCATAAAAGCCACCCTTGAGATAAGAGGTGGCCCCCTATGTCACCTAATGGATTGAGAGGGTAACTGTGCCCACTCAGTATCATCACAGATGGACGAGCTGGTGAGGGGGGTGCCACCCTCTGTGTCAGGAATGCACACTTCTGAATTTTCATAAAAGCCACCCTACAGATAAGAGGTGGCCCCCTATGTCACCACCCAATTCAAAAAGTGCAACTCCTATATTCTATAGATTCATTACACACAGAGTGATATATTTCAAGGGTTTATTTCTTTTTGTTTTGCTGATTATGGCCTACAGGTAATGAAAACCCAAAATTCAGTACCTCTAGACTCCTGGTGTCCCACTCCACTCAGCTGATTAACCCAAAACACCGACAAAGGGGTCCTGAGCCTTAAAATGGTCTCTCAGTCTGGTTTAGTAGGCCACACAATCAGACTGCTTGCTTGACAGTTGTCCAGAAGACAGTCATTGAGACCCTCGCTCCACAAGGATGGGACACCACAAAAGGTCACTGCTAAAGAAGCTGGCTATTCACAGAGTGCTGTAAGCCAAGCAGATTAATGGAAAGTGGAGTGGAAAGAGAAACGTGAGAGCAGAGAAAGGAGCACAAGCAACAGGGATAAGCGCAGCCTGGAGAGGATTGTGAAGAACTTGGGGGAGATTAACAAGTAGTGGACTGCGGCTGGAGACAGTGCTTCAAGAGCCACCACACACAGACGTGTGTATCGGGGACGTGGGCTACAACTGTCACAGCATTCCTGGTGTCAACCAGAGACAACGTCAGAAGCGTCTTACCGGGGCTAAGGAGAAAACGGACTGGACTGTTAACAGCTCAGTGGTCCAAAGTCCTCTTTTCAGATGAAAAGTCAATTTTGCATTTCATTTGAAAATCAAGTGGCGAGTGGAGCGGCACAGAATCCATGTTCCTTGATGGTCCAGGGTGAAGTTTCCACAGTCAGTGATGATTTTGGGGAGCCATGTCATCTGCTGTTGTTTTATTTATCAAGTCCAAAGTCCGCACAGCCAGCCGTCTACCAGCAGATTTCAGTGCACACCTCTGCTGAAGAACTTTATGGAGATGCTGATTTCATTTTCCAGCAGGACTTGGCACCTGCCCACACTGCCAGAAGTACCAATACCTGGATTAATGGCCATGATGTGTATCACTGGGCTTGATTGGCTAGCAAACTCAACTGAACTAAACCCCATAGAGAATCTGGGAGGAAGAGGAAGATGAGAGACAGCAGAGCCAACAATGCAGGCGAGATGAAACATCCTGGGCTTCCATAACACCTCAGTAGTGCCACAGGCTGATCGCCTCCATGCCACACTGCATTGATGCAGGCATTCATGCCAAAGGAGCCCCGACCGAGTATATATATATGGACAGACTGTTCAGTAGACCAACATTTCTGGATTAAAAAATCATTTTTTTATTGGTCTTATGTAATATTCTAATTTTCTGAGATACTGAATTTTGAGTTTTCATTACCTGTAGGCCATAATCAGCAAAATGAAGAGAAATAAATCACTCTGTGGGTGGCATGGTGGCACAGGGGGTAGCGCTGCTGCCTCGCAGTTAGGAGACCTGGGTTCGCTTCCTGGTTCCTCCCTACGTAGAGTTTGCATGTTCTCCCCGTGCGGGTTTCCTCCCACAAACCAAAGACTTGAAGGTTAGGTGCATTGGTGGTCCTAAATTGTCCCGTGTGTGTGCCCTGTGGTGGGCTGGTGCCCTGCACCCTGTGTTGGCTGGGATTGGCTCCAGCAGACCCAGTGACCCTGTGGTTATGAAATAGCGGGTTGGATAATGAATGGATGGAAATCACTCTGTGTGTAATGCATCCATATAATACAGGAGTTTCACTTTTTGAATTGAATTACTGATCTTTGCTATGATATTCTAATTTATTGAGATGCACCTGTATTTGCCCATCACTAAGATTTCAACTTTTTCCTATTTAGTTTTGAGAATGTTTGTACTCGGCTAATCAGAAATACCATTGAGACATTGGATCAGAGAGCCAAGAGCATCAGGGTTATCAGGCGCTATAGATAACATACAGTGCATCCGGAAAGTATTCCCAGCGCATCACGTTTTCCACATTTTGTTATGTTACAGCCTTATTCCAAAATGGATTAAATTCATTTTTTTCCTCAGAATTCTACACACAACACCCCATAATGACAACGTGAAAAAAGTTTACTTGAGATTTTTGCAAATTTATTAAAAATAAAAAAAACTGAGAAAGCACATGTCCATAAGTATTCAGAGCCTTTGCCATGAAGCTCCAAATTGAGCTCAGGTCCATCCTGTTTCCCCTGATCATCCTTGAGATGTTTCTGCAGCTTCATTGGAGTCCACCTGTGGTCAATTCAGTTGATTGGAGATGATTTGAAAGGCACACACCTGTCTATAGAAGGTCCCACAGTTGACAGTTCATGTCAGAGCACAAACCAAGCATGAAGTCAAAGGAATTGTCTGTAGACCTCCGACACAGGATTGTCTCGAGGCACAAATCTGGGGAAGTTTACAGAAACATTTCTGCTGCTTTGAAGGTCCCAATGAGCACAGTGGCCTCCATCATCCGTAAGTGGAAGAAGTTCGAAACCACCAGGACTCTTCCTAGAGCTGGCCGCCATCTAAACTGAGCAATCGGGGAGAAGGGCCTTAGTCAGGGAGGTGACCAAGAACCCGATGGTCACTCTGTCAGAGCTCCAGAGGTCCTCTGTGGAGAGAGGAGAACCTTCCAGAAGGACAACCATCTCTGCAGCAATCCACCAATCAGGCCTGTATGGTAGAGTGGCCAGACGGAAGCCACTCCTTAGTAAAAGACACATCGCAGCCCGCCTGGAGTTTGACAAAAGGCACCTGAAGGACTCTCAGACCATGAGAAACAAACTTTGATGGCCTGATGAGACAAAGATTGAACTCTTTGGTGTGAATGCCAGGCGTCACGTTTGGAGGAAACCAGGCACCGCTCATCACCAGGCCAATACCATCCCTACAGTGAAGCATGGTGGTGGCAGCATCCTGCTGTGGGTATGGAACTGGGAGACTAGTCAGGATAAAGGGAACGATGACTGCAGCAATGTACAGAGACATCCTGGATGAAAACCTGCTCCAGAGCACTCTTGACCTCAGACTGGGGCGGCGGTTCATCTTCAGCAGGACAACGACCCTAAGCACACAGCCAAGATATCAAAGGAGTGGCTTCAGGACAACTCTGTGAATGTCCTTGAGAGGCCCAGCCAGATCCCAGACTTGAATCTGATTGAACATCTCTGGAGAGATCTTAAAATGGCTGTGCACAGACGCTTCCCATCCAACCTGATGGAGCTTGAGAGGCGCTGCAAAGAGGAATGGGCGACACTGGCCAAGGATAGGAGTGCCAAGCTTGTGGCATCACATTCAAAAAGACTTGAGGCTGGAATTGCTGCCAAAGGCGCATCGACAAAGTATTGAGCAAAGGCTGTGAATACTTATGGACATGGGATTTCTCAGTTTTTTTACTTTTAATAAATTTGTAATAACCTCAAGTAAACTTTTTTCACGTTGTCATTATGGGGTGTTGTGTGTAGAATTCTGAGGAAAAAAATGAATTTAATCCATTTTGGAATAAGGCTGTAACATAACAAAATGTGGAAAAAGTGACGCGCTGTGAATACTTTCTGGATGCACTGTATATATATAGCGCCTTTCATAAATGAATGATCTGCAACTGGCCAGTTGTTTCCGCATTCCTACAATGGTGAGCAGTCACTGACTTTGGATCACATGAATGACTTGGGAGTCTTTGGTTGAAATAAAATTTAACAAAAAAAATGATATAGCGCCTTTCCTTGGTGAGCACCCTATCAAGGCACTTTATAGGCTGTGCATTTGTTTCCCTTTGTGTAGAATATGATTTCTCAATAGAAGCAACTCATTCTGCCTAAAGTCGATAGTCACTGGTGGACCGACATGCGCATCACACTTTATACCTTTCCATATAGTGCCTTTCTTAAATGAATGCTCTGCAAAAGATAAATCTACAACTTGAGCACCCGCCAGTGAAGTTGCCCACTTGGGATCACACACAGAGTCATGGGGGGCTTCTTTTCATATAGTGCCTTTCTTTGGTAGCACTATCTCAAAGCACTTTTAGGATATCAGCTATCAAATGATGCCTCAGATAGGGGACTGGCCGTCAGAAAACGTGCATTACAGTTTAAACCTTTCCATATAGCGCCTTTACAGTACAAGGAAAAAGGATTCAATCCCCAAAGCTATTTCCACATTTTATCATCACAGATATTAACCTTACAATCTATTAAGAAAATTGTTCATTTGATCCCCAAAACAGTGCCAAAATCAAATAAAGAATTAAAATTAATACATTTCATGTAATAATTTTGAAAAATCAAAATTGTAAGATTTGAAAAGTCTTAAATGGTTTTAAACCTTTTCATACAGCGCCTTTCCTTAAGATGCAGAATTGTTTCATTATTTTTTTTTAATATAACGTTAGTACAAATGAAGTAGGGGATTGTCTCCAGCAGACCCCCGTGACCCTAAATTGGATATAGCGGGTTGGAAACTGACTGAGTGAATGGTTGACAAATGAAGTAATGACTCTGCCTTCAATATATAACACAGTGCATCACAGTTTAAACCTCTCCATATAGTGCCTTTCCTCGGCCATCGTACGCATTTTCATTTTAGAATTTTTACAGATTGTACACAGACCGATGAAAGGACTCGCTCGGTGTCACAAAGAGAGACGATCGGGCTTGTATTTAACAGTGTAACACTTCAGCCACTAGAGGGCAGCAATTTCCACTACAAAGCCCTTATGAGAGCCGCAGGATTTGAGACTTTTAAGCACCAATCGCGTGGCTTTTTGTGAATTCAATCATCTGTGAATTTTAACCGATCGTTCTGAATGACATCGGGTGCCTGCAGCTTGTCGTTTTTGCAGTGCCAGCTTTATACCGTATGACGGTACGACCTTCGCGCTTGATTTAACTGCGCGGCATCAAAAGGACAAAAATAAATGAAGAGCAGTATGGGATGTCTGGTATCATTTTTCTTTTAATTAAGTAGGGGGCGGCCGGTGGGTGCAGGTTTTTTTTTTTTGGGTTGGGGGTGGTCGTTGTGGCGAGACCAGACCAACCTTCCCAAAATACAGCTGCCGAGAGAATTGCGTTTCAAGCTGATTAAGTCGTTGGGCAAGCGGCCCACAGATTGAAACAGCACATAAACCTTACAGCTAATTGGCACTTTTCCTTTGTGGGCCGCGGTGTGCCAAGCCCAGGTACGTTCTGCCTTGTTGCGGCGTGTTGGAGCTTCCAGCCAGCTGTAGCTCCACCCACCCATCCCTCAATCCGTCTTGACCCCGCCCCCTTCTCGCTCTCTCTCTTTCTCTGCTAAGGCACATTTTTACCGCATTAGCTCAAAAGAACCGGCGCGAATGACAAGGCGATTTACTGCCTGAAACAAAAGAAAAAACGCGTTTGGAAGGCGAGTGCAAGTTTCCTCACCCTCGCTCGGAAGATCTTTCTTTTGTTGTGCCAGGGTGCCTATGATCCCGTACGGGCAATCAAGGAGCCAGCTTCAGTGTGGGTGTGCTGTTTTTATTGATCACGATGCTGGGTGTTGATCTTTAGGTGGCGCCGTGTCACAAAAGAACACCACCCGGAACAGAGACGAGCTACAGAAATGGAGCTTTAGGACAGAAAATAAGGCACCACACTCTAGTGGCTCGTCACCAAAGTGCTCCATGTGTCTTTCATCAGTCACCAATTGAAGGTTAGTATCCTAAAAGGCCTCCCTTAGATTAAAAAAAAAAAGTATAATTAAAACTGAAATAAAAAAGGAAAAGAATGAAAAGTTGGCTGGGTGGATAGTTGACTGATGTTGTAACTCATGATTGTGTATCTGTTTATGGCTAAAACTCCATAATCAACTTCTCAGATGACATTATGATGGTAGGCTTGTTTAGTGATGAAGATGATGGATGAATCCAACTCATCCAGTATAGGGACACTTACTCTAATGAAATGGACCATTATGATGGAAAGTGTGGAGCTCTCAACTACCAATGCACCGCAATCCATTGACTCATCACCAAAGTGGCCCTTGTATCTTCCACTGGTCACCCGCTTATGGTTGGCATCCTAAATGCCACCATTTAATTTTAAAAAGTCTAACTAAAAATGAAATAAATTAGGTAAGGAATGAAAAGTGGATCGAGTGGACAGTTGACTGAAGTTGTGACCAATGTTGACCTGTTTATGTCTCAAACTCCAAAATCAAGCTTTCCGAATGACACCATGATGGTAGCCTTCATCAGCAATGAAGATGATTGATGAAACCATCCCATCCAGTATAAGGAGAAGGTAGAGAAACGGACCATTCTGGTAGAAAGTGAGGAGCCTTCAGATGCAAATGCATTGACTCGTTCACCAACGTGATCTATATGTGTTCATTGGTCACCTGCCCGAAGGTGGCATCCTAACTGCCACCATTTCATTTTTTAAAAATCTAATTAAACATGAAATAAAAAAGATAAGGAATGAAGAATGGGCTAGGTGGACAAGTGACTGACATTGAGGCCAATGACTGTGTGTACCTGTTGTGAAATGAAACATCTCAACACCACAAAAAGGATTGGGGCAGCCTCCCCGAAATACTTGACGTTTCGACTGAAAAAGCAAATAAAATGAACGATGAGTCTTTACAGACAAGAGTCCAAGACAGAACTGCTAGTCAGAAGGAATATGGCGGTTTTTAAAGTATGATGGGGGAAAGGACATCATCTGGACAGGAACCGGAGGTGATGTCATCGAGCCTGAAGCCAGAAAGTGATGTCATCGGGACTGGAATCATCAGTGATGTTATCAGGCCTGGAACCGGAAAGTGATGTCATCGGGCCTGGAACTGAATAGTGATGTCATCGGGCCTGAAGCCGGAAAGTGATGTCATCGGGACTGGAACTGGAAGTGATGTCATTGGCCCTGAAACTGGAAGTGATGTCATCGGGACTGGAACCAAACTAAAATAAAAGGTGTGGGCACTTTTCATCAATCAACATTCAAAAAACACTTCTTAAGATCTTAAAAGCGCCCACCGTTTATTTTGCGAGTAACAAATGAGAGACTTCTTTTTTACTTTTGAGTACACTTTTTAACTTAATATAGGCATGATTTTTAAAAAGTATTTTTTATATATATTACTTTCTCGTATACAAAGTATTGGGAAAGTATTGGAATCGTCCATAGATTCGATGTTGAGATTTTGATGAATTTCAACGTTTTTAGACCTTCCGGACGTTCTCGTATATGAAGTATAGGGAAGGTACTGAGATCCTCCAAATATTCCATTTTGAGATTTTGATGAATCTCGATGTTTTAGATCTCCCTGACTCAGAAAATACCATTTTTGGAATTATGTCTGTGCGTCTGTCTGTGTGTAAACACGATATCTTGAGTACGCTTTCACTTAGGTCAACCAAATTGTGCTTACAAGTTGTGGCGGGCGGCTTGGGGCTGTGCCCAGCCGGGACACCTAGAAGGACCGAGAGATGAACTATGCCTCCCTCGGACCACGTCAGGGCAGCCGCCCTGGTTTGTATGGGGGCCACGGGAATTGGGCATGGAAGCTCAACCCTATAGGGGCCCTTGGCCACTTCCAGGGGGCGCCCTTTTATGAGTAAGGAGCCATGGACATCAGCACTTCCACCACACTCAGAGGTGCTGGTGGAAGAAGTACCAGGGACACCTGGAGTGCTTCCGGGTGGTCATGCGGCACTTCCGCCACACCAGAAAGTGCCACAGGAGGCTCATCAAGGGGCACCTGGAGCAGGTCCGGGTGGAAATAAAAGGGGCCGCCTCCCTCCAGTCATCAGCCGGAGTCGGGAGGAAGAGGACAGAGCTCGGAGGAGAGGAGTGGAGGCGGTCGAAGGAAGGCATTGGAAGGCTTGGACTTAAGGGTGATTGGTGCTGGGGCACTGTGTGCTGTGCGGGAGAGTTTTATTGTAAATAAATGTGGGTCTTCTCCACAAAGTATTAGATACAAAACATCGATTTCTATCAACTTTAGGGCTATCTCCACTAACCGGATTAGCTCCCTTGTTGGAATGAGTTCTTTTGTAATCGCAGTGTGTTACATAACCCAAATCGATATAGATATGATACTAAAAGGCGATACCCCTCCATTAGTGATACGGCGGTAAGAAATCACACACGCGGCATAACAGATGAAGGAAGCCAATGACAAGACTATCACTGAGGTGGAATCTCGATATATATACAGTCTGCCATTTTCATCGCTGCACTGGAAGGATTTTCAGGATCGGATGACGATATCTCCCATCCATCCATCGGCTTAATGAGTTACAACATCGGTCAGCTGTCCACTGAACCCACTTTTCATTCCTTTCCTTTTTTATATCAATTTTAATTATACTTTTTTTTTAATCTAAAGGAAGGACTTTTAAGATACTAACCTTCATCTGGTGACCGATGAAAGACACATGGAGCACTTTGGTGACGAGTCACTAGTGCGGTGCCTTATTTTCAGTCCTAAAGATCCATTTCTGTAGCTCGTCTCTGTTCCGGGTGGTTTGCTTTTGTGACGCGGCGCCACCTACAGATCAACACCCAGCATCGTGATCAATAAAAACAGCACACCCACACTGAAGCTGGCTCCTTGATTGCCCGTACAGGATCAAAGGCACCCTGGCACAACAAAAGAATGTGCCAAGCCTTTATACTCTTTCTCCATAAGCAGGACCCCACTTAGGTGAATCATGCCAATCCAAAATAGGAAAAGAAGATCCAACGTCATGCTGACTCTGACACACAGAAGTAGTACACGTTGCCCATTTCGCAGTTTCTCCTTCACTTGTCTTGTCTTCTAATGCTGGCCTAGCAGTTCTAATACGGTGAACCCCTGTGTGCCAAATCTGGCCTCGTGTTAGCTGTACATGTGAGTGGATTTATAAAATATTTTTTGTACAGAGCACAGTGACATATTAAACTTATATTCTCATTACTTTACCTTTTATTCAACAACAACAACAACAACAACAACATTTATTTCTATAGCACATTTTCATACAAAAAGTAGCTCAAAGTGCTTTACATAATGAAGAATACAAAAATAAAAGACACAGTAAGAAAATAAAATAATCCATCCTTCCATCCTCTTCTGCTTATCTGAGGTCGGGTCGCGGGGGCAGCAGCTTAAGCAGAGAGGCCCAGACTTCCCTCTCCCCGGCCACTTCTTCCAGCTCTTCCGGGACAATCCCAAGGCGTTCCCAGGCCAGCCGGGAGACATAGTCCCTCCAGCATGTCCTGGGTCTTCCGCGGGGCCTCCTCCCGGTTGGACGTGCCCGGAACACCTCACCAGGGAGGCGTCCAGGAGGCATCCTGATCAGATGCCCGAGCCACCTCATCTGACTCCTCTCGATGCGGAGGAGCAGCGGCTCTACCCTGAGCCCCTTCTGGATGACTGAGCTTCTCACCCTATCTTTAAGGGAAAGCCCAGACACCCTGCGGAGGAAACTCATTTCAGCCGCTTGTATTCGCAATCTCGTTCTTTCGGTCACTACCCATAGCTCATGACCATAGGTGAGGGTAGGAGCGTAGATCGACTGGTAAATTGAGATGCAGGTCAGGTGCCTCATTCGGGACTCCATGAGAAACACAAAGTCACACCAGCGGTACTCGAGGATTTTCTAGAGAGACACAGTACCAAAGGAGTCCAGTCTTCATCTCAGGTCACTGGATAGCGTCCATGTCTCGTAACCATATAGCAAGACAGGAAGCACCAGGACTCTAAAGACTTGGACCTTCGTCCTTTTGCAGAGATATCAGGGGTGCCACACGCCCCTTTAAAGTGACCTCATGACCCCCCCATGCTCTCCCAATCTGTCTACTGACTTCACAGGAAGAGTCACCAGAGACCTGAATGTCACAGCTGAGGTAAGTACACCTCTCGATGTGGCCGACACTCTCTCCTTAGACAGACACACTGCTGATGGCCGTGCCCAAGAGGTCATTAAAGGCCTGGATGTTGGTTTTTATCAGGACCCTCACAAGCCCAGACCCTCAGACTCCTCACTCAGCCTCTCGAGAGCCCCGATCAGAGCATCCATTGACTCCACGAAGATCACAGCATCGTCAGCAAAGTCAAGATCAGTGAATCTCTCCTCATCAACAGATGCCCCATAGCCGCTGGACCCCACGACCCCCCAACACCCAGTCCATGCAAACACTGAACAGAGTGGGAGCAGAACACACCGCTGACGAACCCCAGAATCAACTGGGAAAGACACAGAGGTCCTGCCTCCACTCTGTACAGCACTCACAGTACCAGTGAACAGACCAGCCAGGATATCCAGCAACCTCGAGGGGATCCCGTGAAGTCTCAGGATGTTCCACTCAACTGAGTCCAATGCAATACAATACAATTTATTTTTCTATAGGCCAAACTCACTCAAGAAGTGCCGCAATGGGGTTTAACAGGCTCTGCCTCTTGACAGCCCCCCTACCTTGACTCTCTAAGAAGACGAGGAAAACTCCCAAAAAACCCTTGTAGGGAAAAAATGGAAGAAACCTCAGGAAAGGCAGTTCAGAGAGAGACCGCTGTCCAGATAGGTTGGGGTTGCAGTGGGTGTCAAAAAGAAGGGGTCAATACAATACAATACAATACAATACAATACAATACAGATCCTCAAAATCCTCAATACAGTATAAAAATAAAAATATTACAAGTACGGAGCAGAATTCAACAGTAGATGATATCACATAATACGATTTGGATTTCCAACCACGTACCCTCGTCTGCCTTCTCTGTGCGAGTGGTCTTGCCAGCATTCTCAGTAGGCCAACCCTTCACTATCCCCCCTTGCCATATACTGCCCAGAAGTATAAATCTCCTTCAGTCCCTGCCTAGGTCGCCATGACGATGGACTAAACAATGGCACATGCCAGATTTCCTGGGCTTGACAAATATTATAAACACAGGTTAACAAAAATGTATATCTGCCAACTATCAATGAGTACACATAAGCTGATTAGAAGCCAAAATCCCCAGACATGTTCATTCTCACATCAGGTAAATACAAACATTTTCCAAGGAAGGAGCAGTTCTGTTATCACAATTTTTTGTTTTGTTTGCATGTCTGAGAAGTTCAAACTTCTGCAAGACTGCAAACACCTAAATCCTGTAGACTGCCATCACAATCATCAGGAACAGGAATATTCTGGAAATCTGCCTTTCAGCTTCTCACCCCAGTCTCAACAATGGGTGCCTATTGCCTCTTCATCTACTGCAGGGATCTCCATCTCCGGTCCTGGAGGGTTACAGTGGCTGCAGGTTTTCATTCTAACCCTTTTCTTAATTAGTGACCTGTTTCTGCTGCTAATTAACTTCTTTTGAAATCATTTTATTTGACTTGCTCTTAAAGATTCAGACCCCTTAATTGTTTCTTTTTCCTTAATCAGCTGCCAAACAAAAAATGAGATACAAAATGAACCAAAACAACTGGTGTCCATCATACAATATCTGAAAATAAAGAAAGATGAAGGTCTCAGGAGTGTCGATCTTCTCAGGACTCTAGTGCTCTTAGAAAAGAGAAAATCAGCAATTTCAGAAATGTCTGCTATTGCACAATTAGAGCAGCAACAAGCCATGGAATTAAAGAACGAATTTAATTAACAACGAGACTCTGTGCCTGATTAAGTAGTTGCTTGGAGTTTGAGGCCCTGACTCAGTTGGTCTTCTGCTGGCTCACTCACTTCTCATTTCATTTCTGTTTCATTGCCATTTAAAGAAAGAGATGAAGCAATTTAAAGCAACGATGAAGAAACTCAGGGGAACAAATCTTAAGAAACAAGTCAATTAAAATGAATGTTAAAGGAGTTAATTAGGAACAAAAACAGGTCACTAATTAAGAAATGGGTTAGAATGAAAACCTGCGGCCCTCCATGACTGGTGTTGGAGAGCCCTGCCTTAATTGTTTCTTTTTCCTTAATTAGCAGCCAAACAATAATGAGATACAAAATGAACCAAAACAACTGGTGTCCATCATACAATATCTGAAAATAAAGAAAACATTTAAATGGTGGTCTTAGAAAAAAGAAAATCAGCAATTACAGAAATGTCTGCTATTGCACAATGAGAGCAACAACAAGCCATGGAATTAAAGAACGAATTTAACTAACAACGAGACTCTGCGCCTGATGAAGCAACTGGTTGGAGTGAAATTTTTTTGGAGTTTGAGGCCCTGACTTAGTTGGTCTTCTGTTGGCTCACTCACTACACATTTCATTTCTGTTTGAAGAAATTCAGGGGAACAAGTCTTAAAAAACAAGTCAATTAAAATGAATGTTAAAGGAGTTAATTAGCAGCAAAAACAGGTCACTAATTAAGAAATGGGTTAGAATGAAAACCTGCAGCCACTGTAACTCTCCAGGACAGGCGTTTGAGACCACTGATCTATCCATCCATCCATTACCCAACCTGCTATATCCTAAGTACAGGGTCACAGGGGTCTGCTGGAGCCAATCCCAGCCAACACAGGGCGCAAGGCAGGAAACAAGCCCTGGGCAGGGTGCCAGCCTACCGCAGGGCACACACACACACACACACACACACACACACACACACACCAAGCACATACTAGGGACAATTTAGGATCGGCAATGCACCTAACCTGCATATCTTTGGACTGTGGGAGGAAACCCACGCAGACACGTGGAGAACATGCAGACTCCACACAGGGTGGACCCGAGAAGCAAACCCGGGTCTCCTAACTGTGAGGCAGACCACTGATCTACTGACCTTTAAATTTAATATTTACATGTTTGTTTGTTATTTTTTGTCTAAGAGAAAAAAGAAATCACCCAGTGTAAAAACAGTTGTTCCCTTCTGACATCTCTTTCTGAGATTTGACCGCAGGTTCTCAATGGAATTAAGATCTGGGGAGTTTCCTGGCCATGGGTTCATAATTTCAACATTCTGATTTCCAAGCCACTCCATTGTCACTTTTGCCTTGTGACGTGGTGCTCCATCATGCTGAAAAATACACAGGTCATCATTACCAAATGGCTCCTGGATTATTTGGAGAAGTTGATCTTGGAGGGAGTTTTGATGCTCTTCTTTATTGGGAAGAACTGGACGAGAAACAAGCTCACACATGGATTGTCTCAGGATGCTTCGCTGTTGGCACAGTCACACAGAACTCATTTCTTTCTGCGGACAATCAATTTTCCATACATCCCAAATAGTTGCAAGGAGGGTTGATCTGAAATAATAATTTTGTAAAAGTCTTTTTCTGTCCAATACTTGTACTTCCAGTGAATTTTCAGTCTGTTCTTGATGTTTAACTTGGACAGAAGTGGCTTCTTCACTGCCCTTCTTGACACGAGGCCGTTGTCCAAAAGTCTTGGCCTCACCCGCAGCCATCTGCTTCCAATACTGAGCACTGGTGCCAACACCATTCTGAAGTGCACTCCTCGGGTGGTGATGATCCTGGTGCTTGCTGGTCACTTTCAGCTGATCATTCTGTGCCAGGGCCAACAAAAGTTAAAATGGGTGTTTGTGGTAACGTGAACGTCTTATGCTGGTAAAGCTCTTTGTAATGAATTAATAGTTTACATCTGATCAATCTGTACGATCTGTATCTATATCTGTATACACATGTATAGACTGTAATTCTGCTTCACAATTTATAGATAATTTGAGTAAGTCAAGTGTAATTGTGGAAAACCAGTTAGATCATAATGTGACCTTGAGAGATGCTCTGGACACAGTGGCTCCCCTTAAAACAAAAGTGATCAAAGCACATAGAAACTCTCCCTGGTTTAATGAGAACACTCGAGCTCTTAAATTAGAGTGTCGAAAACTGGAGCACAGATGGAGAACAAATTGCATCTTTCAAATTGCATGGACAGAGCATGTTAAGAAATATAAAAAAGCTCTCTTTAAAGCTCGCTCAGACTACTATTTTAAAATAATAGATGGCATTAATAAAAATCCTGTGGTGGGCTGGCAACCTGCCCGGGGTTTGTTTCCTGCCTTGTTCCCGGTGTTGGCTGGGATTGGCTCCAGCAGACCCCCGTGACCCTGTGTTAGGATATAGCGGGTTGGATACTGACTGACTGACTGAATAATAAAAATCCTCGGGTACTGTTTTTAACAGTGGCTAATTTAACAAATGGGAATTCAGATCTACAATGTAAAATACCAACAGACATAAGCAGTATAGATTTTATGAACTTCTTTAATGAGAAAATTAAAACTATCAGATCCCAGATCTCAGCATCACAGTACAAACTATATACTAGCCTGGCAGACCTTGTCTCACATTGCATTCAACACTTTAGAAATTTTAATCCCGTAACTGAGCAGGATGTCTTAACTTCAATTTCTAAAATGAAGTCCACTACTTGTTCCCTAGATCCAGTGCCAACAAAACTAATAAAAAGTGCAATGGAAGTTCTTGCAGTGCCTATTCTAAACTAAACTAAAAGTGTCAGTCATTAAACCATTACTTAAAAAGTCAGACCTAGACCCACACATACTAAATAATTATAGGCCTATTTCAAATTTACCCTTTCTTTCTAAAATACTAGAAAAAGTAGTCGCCAGTCAGCTTCAGTCACACCTTACGCATCACAATTTACTTGGGTAATTCCAGTCTGGTTTCGGCACTCGTCATAGTACATAAACGACACTAATGCAGGTTGTAAACGATATTCTGATATCCTCTAATGAAGGAAACTCCACTGTAATTATGTTGTTAGACTTAAGCACAGCGTTTGACACCATTGACCATTCTATTTTAATGAACAGGCTGAAAATGATGTTGGGCTTACAGGCACTGTGCTCGCTTGGTTTAGTTCTTATTTATCAAATCGATTCCAATATGTACAGGACTGACAGGACTTCATCATTATACGAAAAATTTAATATGGTGTCCCGCAAGGCTCATTATTTGGAAACTTTACTGGAACGAAATGTGCTGACAGGACTCCATCATTATACACAGAAGTGAGATATGGTGTCCCGCAGGGTTCAGAATCTCGGACCTTTACTGTTTTCACTTTACAGGCTTCCACTGGGATCTCTCATTAGGAAACATCATGTTAATGTTCACTCGTACGCAGGTGACACCCAGTTACACTTTTCTTTTAGATCAAATGAAGTTTCTCCGATGTTGTCTTTAATTAGTTGTGTTAGTGAATTAAATGAGTGGATGGATGAGAATGTCTTGTCTTTAAACACAGAAATGTTAATTATTGGAGGTGATGACGCTGATCACAAAAATATTTTGTGATCATTTAATTTAGTTGGAATCCCCTTTAATTTTACTGAATCAGCCCACAGTCTGTGAGTTATCTTTGACTCTAGCAGGTCACTTAAAGCGCACCTTACAAAGTTGTCCAAATCAGGTTTCTTCCATCTTAAAAATGTTGGGAAATGAAGGCACTTTCTAAATAAGCGGGATTCTGAGAAATTCATTCCTGCGTTTATTTCTAGTAGGTTTGACTACTGCAATGCGGTGTTCACCGGATGTTCAAACCGTTCTTTATAGAGCTGCCAGTTAATCCAAAATGCTGCTGCAAGAAGTATTACAAGAACAAGAAAAATACGAACACATAACCCCAGTCCTCAAGTCCTTACACTCGCTCCCAGTTAAGTTTAGGGCAGATTTCAAAATCCTCCTTTTAACATTTAAAGCCTTAAATGGCTGAGTCTGCTTATGATTCAAAGGATTAATAAAATAACAATGGGAGGTCAGGCTTTTGGTCACAGGACCCCCTAAACTGTGGAGTGGTCTGCCTGCTACTATAAGAGATGCCCCTTCGGTCTCAGCTTTTAAATCCCCGCTGAAGACTCACGACTTCAGTTTAGCACACCCTGACTAGAGCTGCTGATTAACTGTACAGACTGCATGTCTGTTGTCAGCCATTAGCACTAAAACAGAAGGGACATGAGAGTTGGAATTTGTTACTAACCCTCCTCAAACATTCTGTTTCTCTTCTCGGTACTTAAATGTGGTACTTGGTGCAATGGCCCAGCTGCCAAGTTGTTCTGCCTGCCATCACTGATGGAGGATCACAGGAATCTTCTGGGATGAGGGGTCCTTTCATTGGATTGGCTGTCTCAGCAGTGGAATGGCCAATAGGGAGAGGAAGCTTGATGGCCATGGTCTCCAGGACTCTCTGAACAAATCCAAATCATATTATGGGATATCATCTAGTGTTGAATTCTGCTCTGTACTTGTGATATTTCTACTGCACTATTATATTGTATTGAAGATGACTTGTGTTCTGTTCTGTGTATTGTATTGATTCCCTTGTTGTTGACACCCACTGCACAACCAAACTACCTGGAAAGGGGTATCTCCTTGAACTGCCTTTCCCAAGATTTCTTCCATGTTTTTCCCCTACATGTGTTTTTTTTTTGGTTTATCTTGTCTTCTTAGAGAATCAAGGTTGCGGGGCTGCCAAGAGGCAAGGCCTGTTAAAGCCCATTGCAGCCCATCTTATGTGATTTTGGGCTCTACAAAAATACATTGTATTGTACTGTATTGTATGTAAAATCCAACGTCTGTCTGTATGTCTGTCTGCTTTTCACGAGAGAACTACTTAACAGATTTAGATCAGGTATTATTCTGTAGTTTGCTTGAACATTCCAGATGATTTTGCGACTTCTCTTATCTCTCCAATTTATTCGCACGAATCTGAGAGAGAGGCTGACCCATGACTGTTGTGCCAGGTGCAATGCAAACCACATCATCATGAAGTTCATGGACAACACAACAGTGATGGGCCTCACCAGTGGTGAGAAAGAGACAGCATAGAGAGAGGACTGATGGAAGAACAATGAAAGGGAGGCACCGTCAGCTGCAGATGCACCGCACTCTACTGCCTCATCACCAAAGTGGCCCATGCATCTTCTACTCATCACCTGCCTGAAAGTAGCATTCCGACGCCACTATTAAATTAAAAGTAAAGTCTAATTAAAAATGAAATTCAAACCTGACCTGACTTCAGGTGGCTGGGTAGACAGTTGACTGGAATTATAGCCAATTGTTTTGTACCTGTTTATGGCTCACACTCAATAATCAAGTTTGCAGATGACACCATGGTGGCAGGCCTGATCAGTGATGAAGATGAGACAGCCTACGGGGAAAAGGTCTAACACATAATAGTACGGCATGCTGATACTAATCTCACGCTGAGTGCCCAGAATACCAAACAGCTTATTGTGGACAACCTGTGGACTTGGAGGAGCCACGTACAGACCCCTATCGTTATTAACATCTGCCATCTTTAGCTGGGAATTCATCTGAAAAGCTCATTAAAGGCTTAAACAGACAGACAGACAGACAGATAGAGGGATAGACAGACAGATAGATAGATAGATAGATAGATAGATAGATAGATAGATAGATAGATAGATAGATAGATAGATAGATAGATAGATAGATAGATAGATAGATAGATAACAACAACAACATTTATTTATATAGCACATTTTCATACAAACAGTAGCTCAAAGTGCTTTATATAATAATGAAAATAAAAATAAAAGACACAATAAAAAAACAAATTAAATCAACATTAATTAATATTGATTAAGAGTAAAGTTCAATGGCCAGGGGGGACAGAAAAAAACAAACAAAAAAAAAAAACTCCAGACGGCTGGAGAAAAAAATTAAAATCTATAGGGATTCCAGACCATGAGACCGCCCAGTCCCCTCTGGGCATAGATAGATAGATAGATAGATAGATAGATAGATAGATAGATAGATAGATAGATAGATAGATAGATAGATAGATAGATAGATAGATAGGAAAGGCACTATATAATAGATAGATAGATAGATAGATAGATAGATAGATAGATAGATAGATAGATAGATGTGAAAGGCACTATATGATAGATAGATAGATAGATAGATAGATAGATAGATAGATAGATAGATAGATAGATAGATAGATAGATAAGCAGCTTTGGGTCAATAGCTCTATGGGAAGGGTGAATGAGTGGCCCGAACTTTAAGAATGGAAGTTGTCCCTTTTGCTAGTCTTGCCCACTTTTGGGGTAATATTTTTAGATTGTAAATCTGTATTCCGGCATCTGACCCCTAAAAGAAAGAAAGAAAGAAAGAAAGAAAGAAAGAAAGAAGTGCTAGCGATGGGCGCCACTCTTATTATCACTAATTTGCTCTTCAGGTTCTGTAAATTTCGTCCCGTCCAGTTTTGGTTCCTGCCTTGCTCCCAGTGCTGTCACAATAGGCTCTGCTCTCTCCCTCGACGTTATACTGGTTTACTCCGGTATGGCCTTCTGTAACCTTAAACAGGTTTAGCAAATAGATTCCAATCGTAGCTCTTAAATCTAGCGGGTGTCAGGTTCTGGCCGAGTGTCGGGTTTACAGCTCAGCATCCTGCTTGATGTCGTCATTCCCCCATTTGTTCGCCCCGAATTCCTTGTTTTATTCTGGAATTGGTTTCTCTTTCCTGCTGGGAGGTTTCATTTCACTCACAAGTTTGGACTTGAGACAGATGCAACATTTGAAACATATGCGGCTCTCGCGTGCTTCTTTATAGCCTCACACAGACAGCGCAGTCTGCCCAATAAAGGTTGCGTGCCGCCGTTGCTGATCTTCTGTAGGCTTTGCCCTGCCACCTACAGGTCGTAAATGGCAAGGCAGCCTTTTCACGCGCAGTTTGTGCCATGCAGACCATGTGGCAGTCCATCGCCACTGACTTTTAGAGAAGGGGGTTTTGAATATTCCATACCCATCCACACACACACACACGCATACACACATACACACAAAGAACACAGCTGTTGTGTACATATATGCTAAGGACAAGAAGTTTAAAAGAAACTTGTTTGGTTATGATTCGACAGTAAAGGCGCCCCTCTTGCTGGAAAAAATATGTCATGTTCTATTTAGGTGGTCATGGTTTATTTGTTATATGGTTGGGAGGTTGCGAGAAGCAGCGACTGCACTTGGAGATATGCCGGTGTTATTGAATTAACGATGGCCACTTTGTTTGTTGAGGTGACAATGGGGCGGTGTTTTTGATTTATTTGTTTAGGAAGCAGACGTCGCTCTTTTGATGACACACTCAACTTCCCCAGCGTTGATCCCAGAGGACCGCATTAACAGAATAAAAAAGCGAGACAATGAAAATGAAGAACATCTGGCACATTGCGAGCGACTCGACGTTTGTAATCGCAATGAAATGAGACGGAACCGAAGTCGGGCTCGCACCTCCGCTGCTTTAACAGTTGATACCTCAAAGCGCTTTGCCAGGCTGCTATGCAAATATTATGCTAATAGATTCCGTGTCCCGTTTTATTGTTTAGTTAACAAGGAATGGACGAGCGGGAGAGCGTGCTGAGCTCCATTTGTCTTATCACATCGCGTAGATTGCTTGACTTCTAATGGTGAAAAGCGCTATATAAAACTTTCATTTTTTTAATTAAAGTGTTTCATAAAAATGAACTCATCGTGAAAAAAATGCATGTACGAGACATCTATGGAAGCAGGGAATGAGGGCTCGACATCGCGTGTATTTTTTACACAATTGTCTTTGGTTTTATTGCTTTTTTTTACTGTCTGCAGCTGCGCCGCCCAGTAAAAGTGAGAGGGTTTCAAAAGACCCCCGCAATGTCGCTTCCGCTTAAGACAAAACGTGCACTCGTTTTTTTAAAAAAAAAAAAAACTCCATGAAAGCCAAAAAAAAAAAAAAAAACAGCTATTGGTATATAACACCGCCTTCCTTTCACGATAAAAATGGAAACTTGTTTTCTTCAACTCAGAACTTCTGCGTAGTCATATTAAATAAAACCTCAGATGAAATCAAGCAAGGGACACACAAACATCGTTCCCATTGATGACTTTTCACGCACACAAAACACACCAATATTATTATACGTCCATATTCCAAACCCACTTAGCGAGGGCAGGGTGACTGAGCAGCCGGAGCCTCTCTCAGGAAGCATCAGGTGTAAGGAAGTAATACCTGGACAGGAAGCCCCTCTATTAGACTGAAGACACACACACACACACACACATATACACTCACCTAAAGGATTATTAGGACCACCATACTAATACGGTGTTTGACCCCCCTTTCGCCTTCAGAACTGCCTTAATTCTACGTGGCATTGATTCAACAAGGTGCTGAAAGCATTCTTTAGAAATGTTGGCCCATATTGATAGGATAGCATCTTGCAGTTGATGGAGATTTGTGGGATGCACATCCAGGGCACGAAGCTCCCGTTCCACCACATCCCAAAGATGCTCTATTGGGTTGAGATCTGGTGACTGTGGGGGCCATTTTAGTACAGTGAACTCATTGCCATGTTCAAGAAACCAATTTGAAATGATTCGAGCTTTGTGACATGGTGCATTATCCTGCTGGAAGTAGCCATCAGAGGATGGGTACATGGTGGTCATGAAGGGATGGACATGGTCAGAAACAATGCTCAGGTAGCCTGTGGCATTTAAACGATGCCCAATCGGCACTAAGGGGCCTAAAGTGTGCCAAGAAAACATCCCCCACACCATTACACCACCACCACCAGCCTGCACAGTGGTAACAAGGCATGATGGATCCATGTTCTCATTCTGTTTACGCCAAATTCTGACTAATTCTACCATTTGAATGTCTCAACAGAAATCGAGACTCATCAGACCAGGCAACATTTTTCCAGTCTTCAACTGTCCAATTTTGGTGAGCTCGTTCAAATTGTAGCCTATTTTTCCTATTTGTAGTGGAGATGAGTGGTACCCGGTGGGGTCTTCTGCTGTTGTAGCCCATCCGCCTCAAGGTTGTGCGTGTTGTGGCTTCACAAATGCTTTGCTGCATACCTCGGTTGTAACGAGTGGTTATTTCAGTCAAAGTTGCTCTTCTATCAGCTTGAATCAGTCGGCCCATTCATTCTCCTCTGACCTCTAGCATCAACAAGGCATTTTTGCCCACAGGACTGCCGCATACTGGATGTTTTTCCCTTTTCACACCATTCTTTGTAA
Organism: Polypterus senegalus; assembly: GCF_016835505.1. Taxonomy (NCBI): domain Eukaryota; kingdom Metazoa; phylum Chordata; class Cladistia; order Polypteriformes; family Polypteridae; genus Polypterus; species Polypterus senegalus. The sequence continues at coordinate 17,657,318 of NC_053156.1, read as the reverse complement.
ACCCTAGAAATGGTTGTGCGTGAAAATCCCAGTAACTGAGCAGATTGTGAAATACTCAGACCGGCCCGTCTGGCACCAACAACCATGCCACGCTCAGAATTGCTTAAATCACCTTTCTTTCCCATTCTGACATTCAGTTTGGAGTTCAGGAGATTATCTTGACCAGGACCACACCCCTAAATGCATTGAAGCAACTGCCATGTGATTGGTTGATTAGATATTAATGAGAAATTGAACAGGCGTTCCTAATAATCCTTTAGGTGAGTATATATATATATATATATATATATATATATATATATATATATATATATATATATATTCTAGGGGCTTCGGTCGCCAACCCCCCAGCGCTATGCACCACCCACTTCGCGTCTCTGCCGCTCACGTATGTGGATTTAATTTCCACCAAACAACAAATCTTTTAATTCTCGCGGATACGCCTCTTCAAGCAACACTACTTTTCCCTGATGGCAACACGATTTAGACGATCTACAAGTCTCCGACTTAAAGTTTAAAGCCAAACGATATCTACATACTTCTGTCATATCACCTATGTCCATACTGTATATTCAATCACTTTTCACTGTTCCATAATTTCACTGAGTAATAATTTCCATTTGTTTGCGCTAATGCGATCTTTATTATAATTTTTTTGAGACTTTCGAGTTTTAGTACCCTGCGGTGGGCTGGTGCCTTGCTCGAGGTTTGATTCCTGCCTTGCACCCTGTGTTGGCTGGGATTGGCTCCAGAAGTAATCAGACCCTTTGCTCAGTATTTAGTAGAAGCCCCCTTTTGAGCTAATACAGCCATGAGTCTTCTTGGGAAAGATGCAACAGGTTTTTCACACCTCCACACTCCTCTCTTGCCTCGTCTTTCTTCCACCCGACTCCAGCCCTGAATGAAGGGGGACGGCCCCTTTGATCCTTGCCCCGATGATCTCCAGGTGTTCCCGACACTCCCCCGTTGGCCACGCCCCAGCGTGGCGGAAGTGCCGGCTGTTCTCCTGGCAGCTCTCCGGGCGTCCTTTTAAATCTTTTAAACAGGTCCCCAAGATATTGGGGTGCCTCCTGGTGGTGACCACGGGCCCCTGCAGGCTGGGGCTTCCATGCCCTCAACCCATGGCCCCCAAAGCAACCAGGGCGGTGGCCCCCATGTGATCCAGGGTGGGCGCAGACCCATATCCGATTCCTCACGGTGTCCCGGCCGGGTCGTTGCCCCTGGCATCCCTGACACAGTATATATATATATATATATATATATATATATATACAGTATATATATATATACACACTCACTGGCCTCTTTATTAGGTACACGTGTTCAGCTGCATGGTAATGCAAATATCTAATCAGACACTCACATGGCAGCATTCTGGCATGTAGACATTGCTGAAGTTCAAATCGAGCATCAGAATGGAGAAGAAAGGTTTTTGAAGTGACTTTCAACATGTTGTGGTTGTTGGTGCCAGACGGGCTGGTCTGAGTATTTCAGAAACTGCTGATCTACTGGGATTTTCATGCACCACTATCTCTAGGGTTTACAGAGAATGGTGTGAAAAAGGGAAAATATCCAGTGATGGGCAAAAAAATATCCAGTTCTTTGGGCGAAAATGTCTTGTTGATACCAGAGGTGAGAGGAGAATGGCCAGACTGGTGTGAGTTGATTGAAAGGCAACAGGAACTCAAATAAGCACTCGTAACATTAGAGGTGTGCAGAAGAGCAGCTCTGATCACACAACACATCAATCATTGAAGCAGGTGGGCTACAAGAACAGGAGACCACACCAGTTGACACTCCTATCAGCTTAGAACAGGTAAATAAGGCTACAGTTCACACGGGTTCACCAAAACTGGACAATAGAAGACTGGGAAAACAGTGCCTGGTCTGATGAGTCTCGACTTCTGCTGTGACATTCAGGTGGAAAGGTCAGAATTTAGCATCAAGAGCATGAAAGCAGGGATCCATCCTGTCTTGCTTCAAAAGTTCAGGCTAGTAGTGGTGTAATGGTGTGTGGAATATTTTTTTGGCACACTTGGGGCCCTTTAGTACCAACTGTGGATCAATTAAATGCCACCGCTTACCTGAGTATAGTATCTCCATGCCTTTATGATCTTCTGATGGCTCCTTCCAGCACATAACACATATTTTTAGGACGTCACTGTGCACTGGAGAGATTCTTTTCAGAACTGGAAAGTGGCAAATATCATCCCTTTATATAAAAAGGGTGACGGAGCAGATCCAAGCAACTGTAGGTCAGTAAGCTTAACAGGCATCACAGGAAAATTAATGGAAGGAGCTTTTAAGGGTAAAATTGAGCAACACATGGCAAGGACAGGAGTTATTAGGAACAGTCAGCGTGGGGTCACAAGAGGGAGGTCGTGTTTAACTAACATGCTGGAATTCTATGAGGAGGCAACAAAAGGATACGACCAGAGTGGAGAAGATGAGATTATTGATCTGGACTTTCAGCATTTGATTAGGTGCCACATGAGAGGTTGGGCATCAAACTAAAAGAAGAGGCAGTTCAGGGTGATGTTTTTAGATGGGTGCAGAATTGGCTCAGACCCAGGAAGCAGAGGGTGATGGTGCGAGGAACCTCATCAGAATTGGCCGATGTTAAGAGTGTTGACCAGCAGGGGGCAGTGCTGGGGCCGCTGATATTGTTAATATTTATAAATGATTTAGATCAGGGGGTGGCACAGTGGCGCAGTGGTGCAGTGGTAGCGCCGCTGCCTCGCAGTTAGGAGACCCGGGTTCGCTTCCTGGGTCCTCCCTGCGTGGAGTTTGCATGTTCTCCCCATGTCTGCATGGGTTTCCTCCCACAGTCCAAAGACATGCGGGCTAGGTGGATTGGCGATTCTAAATTGGCCCGTGTGTGTCCTGCGGTGGGTTGGCACCCTGCCTGGGATTGGTTCCTGCCTTGTGCCCTGTGTTGGCTGGGATTGGCTCCAGCAGACCCCCGTGACCCAGTGTTCGGATTCAGCTGGTTGGAAAATGGATGGATGGATTTAGATCAGAATATAAGTAAAAAGCTGGTTAAGTTTGCAGATGATACCAAGATAGGTGAATTAGCAGATACTTCGGAATCTGTTAGATCATCATAGAGGGGCTTGGATAGCAGACAGTCTTGTGGCAGATGAAATTTAATGTCAGCAAATGTAAAGAATTACACACAGGAGGTAAAAATGTTTGGTGTGAATACACAATGGGCGGCCAGAAAAATCGAGAGTACACCTTATGAGAAGGATTTAGGAGTCACAGTGGACTCTAAGCTATTGACTGACAGACAGTGTTCAGAGGCCATTAAGAAGGCTAACAGACTGTCAGGTTATATAGCGCCTTGATGTGTGGAGTACAAGTCACAGGAGGTTCTGCTCAAGCTTTAAAACACACTGGTGAGGCCTCATCTGGAGTCCTGGGTGCAGTTGGGTCTCCATGATACAATGAAGACATTGCAGCGCTAGAAAATGTCCAGAAAAGAGCAACGAGGCTGATTGAGGACTACAGGGGATGAGTTATGTGGAAAGATTAAAAGAGCTGAGCCTTTACAGTGATGAAGAGGAGACCTGACTGAAGTGTTTAAAATGATGAAGGGGATAATTCCAGTGGATCAAGATGGTGACTTTAAGATGAGTTCATCAACAACACGGGGACACAGTTGGAAACTTGTGAAGGGGAAATTTCACACAAACATGAGGAATTTTTTTTCTTTACACAAAGAACGATAGACACTTGGAATAAGCGACCAACTAGTGTGGTGGACAGGAGGACTTTAGATACTTTATAAACTCGACTTGATGTTTTTTTAGAAGAATTAAGTGGATAGGACTGGTGAGCTTTGTTGGGCTGAATGGCCTCTTCTCATCCAAATTGTTCTAATGTCTAATGTTAATCCCGACACATACAGGCAGGACACAGGTTTAAGTCCTCACAGACCGCCACACAGTCCCTTTTGCTGCCAGTCCTTCCACCTCCACTCCTTCTTAACAGCTTTGTCTTCCTCCTCCTGACTCAAGCCATTGAGTGGGGTTGACTGGCTCTTTTTATAGGGCACCCAGAAGGAGACCAGATGCCCATCAAACATCTTCCGGGCAGCACTTTTTGGTGTGGCAGAAGTGCTGCCAAATAGGGCACTGTAAAAGTCCTAGCGGGCCCAGTGGTGTTGAGCTTCCATGTAGCCCTGCTGTAAGCCAAGGGCGCTGCCCTCTGTCAGTCCGGGGGAAGAGCAGTCTTGCAAATACTCTCTCCTCCAGTTCTTCCATACTCAGGGCATCCCAGCATGTATATATATAAACTGCTCAAAAAAATTAAAGGAACACTTTGAAAACACATCAGATCTCAATGGGAAAAAGAAATCCTCCTGGATATCTATACTGATATAGACTGGGTAATGTGTTAGGAACGAAAGGATGCCACATCGTTTGATGGAAATGAAAATGATCAACCTACAGAGCCCTGAATTCAAAGACGCCCCAAAAATCAGAGTGAAACAATTATGTGGCAGGCTAGTCCATTTTGCTAAAATTGAATTGCAGCAACTCCAAATTGTACGCAGCACTTTGTACGGCTCCTGTGTTCTTGTATACACGCCTGACAACATCGGTGCATGCTTCTAATGAGATGACAGATGGTGTTGTGGGGGATCTCCTCCCAGATCTGGACCAGGGCATCACTGAGCTCCTGGACATTCTGAGGTGCAACCTGGTGGCATTGGATGGACCAAAACATAATGTCCCAGAGGTGTTCTATTGGATTTAGGTCAGGAAAGTGTGGTGGCCAGTCAATGGTATCAATTCCTTCATCCTCCAGGAACTGCCTGCATACTCTCACCACATGAGGCCAGGAATTGTCGTGCACCAGGAGCCACTGTACCAGCATAGGGTCTGACAATGGGTCCAAGGATTTCATCCTGATACCTAATGGCAGCCAAGGTGCCTTTGTCAAGCCTGTAGCGGTCTGTGTGACCCTCCATGGATATGCCTCCCCAGACAATCATTAACCCACCACCAAACTGCTCATGCTGAATGATGTTACAGGCAGCATAATGTTCTCCATGGCTTCTCCAGACCCTTTCACTTCTGTCACGTGCTCAGGGTGAACCTGCTCTCATCTGTAAAAAGCACAGGGCACCAGTGGTGCATCTGCCAATTCTGGTATTCTATGGTGAATGCCAATCGAGCTGCATGCTGCTGGGCAGTGAGCTCAGGGCCCATTAGAGGACATGGGGCCCTTGGGTCACCCTCATGAAGTCTTTCTGGTTGTTTGGTCAGAGACATTCACACCAGTGGCCTGCTGGAGGTCATTTTGTAGGGCTCTGGCAGTGCTCATCCTGTTCCTCCTTGCCCAAAGGAGCAGATACTGGTCCTGCTGATGGGTTATGGACCTTCTATGGCCCTCTCCAGCTCTCCTAGAGTAACTGCTTGTCTCCTAGAATCTCCTCCATGCCCTTGAGACAGTGCAGGGAGACACAGCAAACCTTCTGGCAATGACACGTATTGATGTGCCATCCTGGAGAAGTTGGACTACCTGTGCAACCTCTGTAGGGTCCAGGTATCGCCTCATGCTACCAGTAGTGACACTGACTGTAGCCAAATGCAAAACTAGTGAAGAAACAGTCAAAAAAGATGAGGAGGGAAAAATGTCAGTGGCCTCCACCTGTTAAACCATTCCTGTTTTGGGGGCATCTCATTGTTGCCCCTCTAGTGCATCTGTTGTTACTTTCATTAACACCACAGCAGCTGAAACTGATTAACAACCCCCTCTGCTACTTAACTGACCAGATTAATATCCCATAAGTTTCATTGACTTTATGCTATACTCTGATTAAAAAGTCTTCCTTTAATTCTTTTGAGCAGTATATATATATACAGTCATATGAAAAAGTTTGTGAACCCCTCTCAGCCTGCATAATAATAATAATTGACTCTCCTTTCAACAATAAAGATAACAGTGGTATGTCTTTCATTTCCTAGGAATATCGGACTACTGGGGTGTTTTCCGAACACAGATTTTTAGTGATGCAGTATTTAGTTGTATGAAATGAAATCAAATGTGAAAAACTGGCTGTGCACAAATGTGGGTCCCCTTGTCATTGTGCTGATTTAAATGCCTGTCACTGCTCAATGCTGATTACTTGTAACACCAAATTGGTTGGATTAGCTTGTGAAGCCTTGAACTTCATAGACAGGAGTGTCCAATCACGACTGGTAAAAGGTATTTTAGGTGGTCAATCGCAAGTTGTGCTTCCCTTTGACTCTCCTCTGAAGAGTGACAGACAGCATGGGATCCTCAAACTCTCCAAAGATCTGAAAACAAAGATTGTTGAGTCTTCTGGTTTAGGGGAAGGCTACAAAAAGCCATCTCAGAGGTTTAAACTGTCAGCTTTAACTGTAAGGAACAGAATCAGGAAATGGAAGGCCACAGGCACAGTTGATGTTAAACCCAGCAGGTCTGGCAGGCCAAGAAAAATACAGGAGCGGCATATGAGCAGGATTGTGAGAATGGTGACAGACAACCTACAGATCACCTCCAAAGACCTGCAAGAACATCTCGCTGCAGATGGTGTATCTGTACATCGTTCTACAATTCAGCGCAATTTGCACAAAGAACATCTGTATGGCAGGGTGATGAGAGAGAAGCCCTTTCTGCACTCACGCCACAAACAGAGTCGCTTGTTGTATGCCAATGCTCATTTAGACAAGCCAGATTCATTTTGGAACAAAGTGCTTTGGGCTGATGAGACACAAATGGAGTTATTTCGTCAGAACAAAAAGCACTTTGCATGGAGGAAGAAGAACACCGCAGTCCAAGAAAAACACCTGCTACCTACTGTCACATTTGGTGGAGGTTCCATCCTGCTGTGGGGCTGTGTGGCTCGTTCAGGGACTGGGGGTCTTGTTAAAGTCGAGGGTCTGATGAATTCAACCCAATATCACAAAGTTGAAGTTATGCAGGGGTTGGATATTCCAACAAGACAATGACCCAAAACACAGTTCGAAATCTACAAAGGCATTCATGCAGAGGGAGAAGTACAATGTTCTGGAATGGTCATCACAGTCCCCCGACTTGAATATCATCGAAAATCTATGAGATGATTTGAAGCAGGCTGTCCATCAAATTGAACTGAACTGGAGAGATTTAGTAATGAAGAATGGTCAGAAATACTTCCATCCAGAGTCCAGACACTCATCACAGGCTACAGGAGGACAGCGTCGAGAGGCTCAAAGGTTCAAAAGGAGGCTCAGCTAAGTATTGATGTCATATCTCTGTTGGGTGCCCACATTTATGCACCTGTCTAATTTTGTTATGATGTGTATTGCATATTTTCTGTTAATCCAATAAACTTAATGTCACTGCTGAAATACTACTGTTTCCATAAGGTATGTCAGATATTAAAAGAAAGTTCAGCCAATGAGAAACAAAATTAAGAGGGGTTCCCAAACTTTTTCATATGACTATATATATATAAATACTGTACTGTATATACTCACAGATTTGAATCGCAATCTGATTATTTGGATAGTTACTTTCCTGGTAACACTTGTGGTTGGTTGGCCAGTTGGCGAACAACCACCACATCCTTTCAGTTGTGAGAAGCGCATCGTGGATATGTGGTACATCCATCCATCCACCCATTTCCCAACCAGCTGAATCTGAACAAATGGTCATGGGAGTCTGCTGGAGCCAATCCCAGCTAACACAGGGCACAAGGCAGGAACCAACCCCGGGCAGGGTGCCAACCCACCGCAGGACACAAACAAACACACACACACCAGGGCCAATTTAGAATCACCAATCCATCTAACCTGTATGTCTTTGGACTGTGGGAGGAAACCGGATCTCCCGAAGGAAACCCACGCCGACACGGGGAGAACATGCAAACTTCACGCAGGGAGTACCCGGGAAGTGAAACCGGGTCTCCTACTGTAACTGTGCGCTACCTGTGGTACAGTATCTGCCAAATGATACAAAGAGTACACGACACGTGTTTCTCCCTAATTGGGGCTCATCAGGTGTGTGCACCTTTGCTTCCTTATTATGATGATTGATCCTCAGACATCAGGGCCTGAGGTGAAGCCTCTGACATTGTGCCATGGCAGCTGGTTCACTAACTTGCCGGGGTGAAGATCAGAGAATTACATTTGGAGGTCTGAATTGCAATCTGATCATTTGGATGGTTATCTACCAGGTAATGCTTTTGGTTGGTCAGATTTAAAGTCCAGATTGTGAGTGAAGACTGAACAGTGCTGTCTGGAGGGGGAACCAGGGTCCCACTCCTTCCACGGTTTCAGCAAATCAACGTGATAAACCCGTTCATCTGGTTGATGATTGGGTTGTTTCACCAAATAATCTACAGTGCATCCAGAAGGTATTCACAGCGCATCACTTTTTTCACATTTTGTTGAGTTACAGCCTTATACCAAAATGGATTAAATTCATTTTTTTCCTCAGAATTCTACACACAACACCCCATAATGACAACGTGAAAAACGTTTACATGAGGTTTTTGCAAATTTATTAAAAATAAAAAAACTGAGAAATCACATGTCCATAAGTATTCACAGCCTTTGCTCAATACTTTGTCGATGCACCTTTGGCAGCAATTCCAGCCTCAAGTCTTTTTGAATGTGATGCCACAAGCTTGGCACACCTATCCTTGGCCAGTTTCGCCCATTCCTCTTTGCAGCGCCTCTCAAGCTCCATCAGGTTGGATGGGAAGTGTCGGTGCACAGCCATTTTAAGATCTCTCCAGAGATGTTCAATCAGATTCAAGTCTGGGCTCTGCTCTGGCTGGCCTCTCAAGGACATTCACAGAGTTGTCCTGAAGCCACTCCTTTGATACCTTGGCTGTGTGCTTAGGGTCGTTGTCCTGCTGAAAGATGAACCGTCGCCCCAGTCTGAGGTCGAGAGCGCTCTGGAGCAGGTTTTCATCCAGGATGTCTCTGTACATTGCTGCAGTCATTTTTCCCTTTATCCTGACTAGTCTCCGAGTTCCTGCCCCCCACAGCATGATGCTGCCACCACCATGCTTCACTGTAGGGATGGTATTGGCCTGGTGATGAGCGGTGCCCTGTTTCCTCCAAACGTGACGCCTGGCATTCACACCAAAGAGTTCAATCTTTGTCTCATCAGACCAGAGAAGTTTGTTTCTCATGGTCTGAGAGTCCTTCAGGTGCCTTTTGGCAAACTCCAGGTGGGCTGCCATGTACCTTTTACTAGGGAGTGGCTTCCGTCTGGCCACTCTACCATACAGACCTGAAAGGTGGTTTGCTGCAGAGATGGTTGTCCTTCTGGAAGGTTCTTCTCTCTCCACTGAAGACCTCTGGAGCTCTGACAGAGTGACCATCGGGTTTTTGGTCACCTTCCTGACTAAGGCCCTTCTCTCCTGATTGCTCAGTTTAGATGGCCGGCCAGCTCTAAGAAGAGTCCTGGTGGTTTCGAACTTCTTCCACTTACGGATGATGGAGGCCACTGTGCTCATTGGGACCTTCAAAGCAGCAGAAATGTTTCTGTAAACTTCCCCAGACTTGTGCCTCGAGACAATCCTGTCTCGGAGGTCTACAGACAACTCCTTTGACTTCATGCTTGGTTTGTGCTCTGACATGAACTGTCAACTGTGGGACCTTCTATAGACAGGTGTGTGCCTTTCAAATCATGTCACATCAACTGAATTTACCACAGGTGGACTCCAATGAAGCTGAAGAAACATCTCAAGGATGATCAGGGGAAACAGGATGGACCTGAGCTCAATTTGGAATAAGGCTGTAACATAACAAAATGTGGAAAAAGTGAAACGCTGTGAATAGTTTCCGGATGCACTGTATGAGCCCCTTCCTCTCCTTAACTTCATATGGGCCTTGCCAAAGGGTCAGTAACTTAGAGTTTGAGGTGGGAATGAGAACCATGACATGATCTCCCAGACGGAACTCCCAAAGAGGCCGTGGTCATAATAGCAGGCCTGAGCTGCTTGCACCTTTTCCATATGTTTTTTAACAATGGGTTGAATTTTTGCAAATGTATCTCGTAATTGTGTGATATTTTCCAATATGTTTGTAGATGGGAGGACCTCTTCCTCCCATCCTTCTTTTAGAATAACCATTACGCCACAGGGTTGAGGTCTGTATAATAAGTCGAAAGGAGAAAAACCTGTAGAGGCCTGAGGACCTTCTCAATAGGCAAATACTACGTTGGGGAGTAACTGATCTCAGTTCCTCCCATCCTCACTGACCACATTGTGTAGCATATGTTTGAGGGTGTGGTTAAACCGCTCGACGAGACCACCGGTTTGAGGATGGTATACTGAAATCTTTAAGTGCTTGATTTTAAGTAACTTGGCCACTTCCCTAAATGTCCCTGTTAAGACTTCCCTAAAGATGCAGACTTGAGCAAAGACCCCTACCAGTTCTTGTGCAGTGGTCTTTGAGATGGCAATACGCAAGGGGACAGTTTCTGGGTAACAGGTAGTAACCCCAACCCTTTCACACTTCACCTTCTCTCCATTCTGTAAACCTGCTTATCCAGGGAAGAGTTATGGGAAAGCTAAAGATGGCCTAGCAAGCATCCAGCGCAAGGCTTGAACAATTAATGGACAGGGCCAGCCTATAACTGGGTGGTCACAGACACACATACACACGTCAGGGACTAATATAGCATCGTCCATCCACCTGACCTGCAGGTCTTTACATATAAATAATATATATATATATATATATATACTAGCTGTGTAAGCCTGTGCTGTAAAAATCCCGGGGTCCTAGAAACTTTTGAAATTGTCAGAAAAATATTGAAATGTAGAGATGTTAGGTATTTGAAAGGAATGACTATGGGCATCTCTCTCCTAGGAGGATTTGATTTCCTGATGTGCTCGCCTTGCCTGTGTGTTAGCAGATAAGCGAGTTTCTGTTTCCTTGGAGGCGGAGCTCATACCCCGACTCCGCCCCTCACTTCTGGGCCAGACAGACAGACACACAGACTTCCACGTGTAGACGTTTATAAATAAATATATATATTTTGTCACGCACGCGCGAGTAGGAGGCCGAGGACGGATTTTAACACACCTGGGAAAACATTCGCCGGCAGGGAATGGCGGGGTACTAACTTTCTCCCTGTGCTTTCTTACAGAAAATAGGACGCTCCGCCGCCATAAGCCGGCTTTGCCCGCAGTACGCTTACTGCCGCCCTTCCTCCGCCATCTTGTCCTGACGTCATTGGTCCCAGCATCCCTCACGGTTCCTTCCCAGCATTCCTCCACTTCCGGCTCCTCCCTCATAAAATGGCTGCCGACGCCATGCATTTGAACTGTTTAGTTTATGTTTGACCTGCTTTTCTTTTTTTGATTATTGTGGATCGTCTACAATATACGGGGCCGGAAACCCCAAACCTTTGTGCTGTCTCCTATTGGAGTTATTACAATATTATTTATATATATATATATATACATGTCTTGTAAAAGTCATAGGGAATATTTAGCACATAAACAAAGCTAAATAGGTGAATAATTATTTCTTGAAATGGTTTACTCAAATATAAGCCATTTTAAGTATATTAGACTTGATGATCAAAACTTGTTTTGGACTAAAGCCCCAGTGATCCCATCACTGCACCCCTGGTATTATTTAGTAACCAGACCACGTATGTTTTAAGTGCTAAATTTATTTGTTTTTAAAAATAGATGAAGGTGAATGTTATGATATTAATTATACTAAAATAGATTTCCGAGGGGTTTTTAAGATCATAAAAAAATGACAAATACTAAGCCATCTAACAAAGTCAACCCGCATCAGAGCGGCCAGAGAGGCGGTGCTGTGCACGAGGTAGGCCAGGGAGGAGAAGCACGTGGTGAAGGGCCGTTACTTTGTCAATATAAATCCTTTCTTCCTTAGTCATAGTTTTATGGGTTTATTTAAAGAAGTATAAACTTAATAGAAGAATTTGTGAAGAAAGTATGAAAAAGAATTAATAAAAAATTTATGAAAATCAAAATGCTCAAAAAAAAATTGCCTTAATATGCCTTGGAATAACCTAACTAAATTATTTTAAAAAGATAAATAAATGGCAAGTTATAAACACATTGTGGAAACTCAAAAATATCAAAACAAAACATGTACTCTTCAGAAAAATGAAAGTATTCTTTTATTTACTTTAAAGTAATTTGTTTTAGAAAGAAGTGGAGTGAATGGGTCTAAAATACTATAAGACATTTCGGGCTTGGACCACAAAATTTTTAAAACCGTGTCTTAGCGAGCACCTATGGGCTGAGGGTAAACGCTGTTCCAAATTTCAAGTCCCAAGTGTTCACGGTTCAGGATATTCGTGATGAGTGAGTCAGTGCTATTTGGCTTATATAAATATATATATATATATATATATATATATATACACACACACACACATTATATATATACACACATACAAGCGCACATTTACATACATACATACATACACTCGGGGACTTTGCCCCCTGCTTGCTTTGCTCACCCAGCCCACTCCCTACCCCCAAGGGGTATGCTATGCACCAGCCACTTCACGTGTCTGCCGTTCGCATTGTGAAGCAGGGTGGGTTGGGGGGGCTGAACGCACACTAAGGAGATGCGGTCGGATCAGCTGCTGGCTTGCTGTTGCCAATCTGCATGTTCTGCCTGTCGCGCTGCACGCCGATAATTTAAAAGCCTGTACAGCAACTGTCCTTTTGTCTCACAGGATGTCACAACTCAAGATTTTTTTAAATATATATATATATAATACACACACACACATACATACACATATATAAAAATTTGCTTTACCCAGAAATAAAACACTTCCACAAAGATTTGGGAATCGTACCCGTATAATGTCTGTTGGACAAAAGAAAATGCAAAGACTTTGTACCAATCAAAAATCTATAGCGATTACCAAAATAACATTTATATACAGAATACAAAATGGAGAACAGAAGTGAGTTGGCAGGAGATGATGTCGATACTGTGAGACGGATACGACGTCATCAAAGGGGGACCAGAAATGAGGTAATGAAGGAAGTGATGTCATCAGATGGATCCAGAAGTATCGTCATTGGGAGCTGCTGGAAGTGATGTCTTGGTGGCCATCTTGGAACCCGGAAGTACAGTAAGTAATATTTTTGTTTTCTTCTTTTTGTCTGATGAGAGAGGGAGAGAGGGAGAGGGAGAGAGAGAGATTAGTTCTGCACATCAACCTCTTGTCTGGTGATGTTTCACTCACCTTTGGGCTTGTTGACTGCCTCCTAAGTGCAAGTCTGTGACAATATATATGTGCTGCTGTTTTTCCAGCATATCAAAAATAACTCACTCAATCAGCTTCCATAACCACAAGAAACTTCCAGAAAACACACACACACAAAAATAATTTTGCTATCGTTATTTTTTTTTTCCTCACGGTTCAAAAATATAGTGCTTATTTGAAAGCATGTGCAGCTTCTGCATTGGGCGTTCCCATACTCAAATATTCTAATTTTATGCAAATTTAGAATTCTGTACCATTGTGCATTAGTGCAGCAATTACTCATACAATCGTCTTGCATATTAAAAGAATTAACTGATTTTGACAAGCACTGCTTCTTTGTAGATATTTATCTAAAATCATGATTTTAACTATTTTATTTTTATTGTGAAAATATACTGTAATGTATTTTCACAGATTTTTTTTTTCACTTTGAAGTAATTAAAATTTTTGTGTCAACACAATTTACTAAATAATGTTTCCTAACTTTGAATCTTTAACTTCAGAAACCCATATATTTATTTAAGTTCAGTGTGCACATTCTGCTTGTTTTATGTCAGGGGTGTTGCTTTTATGCCCAGGGCCCAAATTGAAGCTGGGAAATTCACAAAGCAGGTGGTTACAAAGTACCTTAAAATGATTAGAACTGGCCAATTAAGAGGCATAGCTCGAGTTTGTGCCGCTCGGGGCGGGTTGGTGCTTTAATTTGCCGCCCTCCAACATATCTGAATATGTTATTTAGTTAGAAAATTAAAATGATGTATGGAGAAAAAAATAGAATAAAATGTATATAGATTTATTCATATATAGAGAAACAGCAATCATTTTTCACATATAATTATTTATAAGCATCAACAGCATTTATTTATATAGCACATTTTCATACAAATGCGGTAGCTCAAAGTGCTTTACATGATGAAGAAAAGAGAAATAAAAAACAAAGTAAGAATTAGAATAAGACATCACTAATTAACTTAGAATAAAAGTAAAGTCCGATGGCCAGGGAGGACAGAAAAAAAAAAAACTCCAGACGGCTAAAGAAAAAAACAAAATCTGCAGAGGTTCAGAGGTCACGAGACCACCCAGCCCCCCTAACATAAATGACCACAATCAGTCCTCATTGTATTCAGGGTTCTCATGGAAGAACTTGTTGATGACAATCATGTGGACTTCAACCCTTTAATCTATCAATGTAAGGACATTGCGGTGCTTTGCTTAGGTGGCGGCGCAGATTACAGAAAACCGGAAAAAGAACAGAAGAGAGAGTAGGGGTTAGTGTGGATTACGGAGCCACCATGAATAGTAATGATAATTAATTGAATATACAGAGCATCAGGGTTAAACTAAAATGAAGCTCTGAGTAAGCCATGTTACAGTAATGAGTTATCATTTTTTTTTTATTTTATTTTTTTTTAAGTGCTCCACCGTATCAGCCTGGTGAATTTCTATCGGTCAGCTATTCAAATTTGAGGTGCCTAACAGCAGAAGGCCGTCCGCCTCACCACTTCTTTTAAGTTTATCTCTTGGAATTCTAAGCAGACCCTCATTTGAAGATCTGAGGTTACGATTTGGAGTGTAAGGTGTAAGACATTCCGAAATAAGATGGAGCAGATTATTTAAGGCTTTGTAAACCATAAGCAGTATTTTAAAGTCAATTCTAAATGACACAGGTAACCAGTGTAGTGACATCAAAACTGGAGAAATGTGCTCGTGTTTTCTTTTCTTAGTTAAAATAGCAGCTGCATTCTGTACTTGTTACAATTGATTGATGTCTTTTTTTCCAACTAGACAGGAATGTCGTATAGACGCACTGATAAGCCGTGTTCTAATTATTAGTTTAATATAATTACTCTGCGAAAACCACAACCAGTGTAGTGTACAAGTGATAGGCGCAGAACAAGAACGCATTTGGATTGATAACGAAAAGAAATTATAAATTAGTTGTTTATCATCCTAGAAATTATAATCGGTGTAATGTTTATTTTTTGTTATTGTCTCGTAAAATTTCAACTGCATGCTGTGTCAGATGTCGTCACAGAGGGACAGTCTGAAAAATATTTTTGAAACAGTTGTGGATTTTTTCATTCATGAGTGATATTTTTCCGAACCCTGCTGTTTACACACGGAGCCTTTTTGCCAATAATGCCGCCCCCTAAAACGGCCGTAAACCCCCAGCTACACAACTGGCCTGTTCCACAATAACACACGAAATAACACAAAAGGTCAGCGATCAGCGGCCCTCCTACCCGAAACCTTAGAGTCTCGCACGACATACTTAATGCTAGCGTCTTAAGCTGAAACATACAGACGAATAAACACGTAAATAAGTGCACGCATAAATCAAATTGATTCTGCCAAATATGATTCCAAATATATAAATACATTTTGAATGCTTGAATAAAGCCGCGTCCTCGGTGCTGTTCACGACCTTTTATAAGTCGCTAAAACCGCCGAGTTATACCTGAGATTTCTTTACATTATGGCCAAAGCCTAACGGTGTTTGAAAGGAAACTTTGCAAATAAACAAACAAACAAACAAATATGATTTCTTGAAACTGAACACTGCGATGGGCTGGCGCCCTGCCCGGGGTTTGTTTCCTGCCGTGTGCCTTGTGTTGGCTGGGATTGGCTCCAGCAGACCCCGTGACCCTGTGGTTAAGATATAGCGGGTTGGATAATGGATGGATGAATGAAACTGAACACTGTGGATTTTTTATATTTAATTAGCTATCAGATATCTTTTACAGTTCACACGCTTTTCATCCATACAACAATTTATAAACGTTCTCTGAAATCCATCGTCTTCTTGAATTCTATTTTAATGGGAGTGTCGAGTTTCAAACTAATCATCTTAAAAAGGGTATCATGTCGTTTAATCAGGGAACAGTACATTTTTAAATTTGCTCTTTATTACTTTTTACGTTTCTTGTTTGATAAAATGCTACTTTAAAGAAATATCGTGCATGCCACAAGTCCCTTCTCGTACTTTGCTATACAATCCAAGTGAAATCAACTGGTAGAAAGTAACCTGAGCGGACAATTAACGAGGAACGGAGTGCGGTCTCCATTAACAATTGGCTAGGAAGTCCAAATAAGCAATTGTTTTCCCTTGGGTGAGACTATATGATTAATAATTTAAACTTTGTAGTTAGTCTGTCTAATCGAATGAACTTAAAAGGCACTGTATTGTAAGATAGACGTCTAAAATCCAGTGGTTCTTCTCGACGACTCAGATAATGAATGGCGTCTAGTGATGCGCAGCTCTGCGTGGTATGAAATCTCAGTCCAGGCTCCTCTTCTAGGGGCACTAACTGTCCCTGCGGACTACCTGGTAAACCACCCGGGCTGGGATCCGAGTGCAGCCGTGCAACGGGGGACAGCTCAGCACCACACTTTATTTATTTATTTTTACAGTGGCTGGAGTGCCAATCTTGCCACCCTGCTTTAGGGTGCTACCATTTCTGTGCATTTCTAAGTATCTGCGTGGGGTGTCCGCGTGGGATTGGGCGGTTTAAGGAGGGCGTATGACAAGCCAAGTGATGTAACCGTATCCCATTTTAACTCGCGTCCATGCATCACGTTATAACTAAAAGCAAAGCGGACGTATTGCATTCTCGTTTACGGGCGCCCCTGTGTATTGAACTTCATTTCGAAGCCACGCCTTTATTACACCAAACGAAATGGAATCAAATGACCAATCAGCGTCAAAATGTGAGGCAAGGGGCGTCAACTGTTGGGAAAAGAGGCGTTCCCATCACGAGTGCATCTTACTAGTGAAACTGGTGAAGCTTTGGCTGTATCATTTTTTAATGATACTGTATTAGAAATTGTACACCTCACCCCTCAAAGTTAATCCTGTAGAAATCCAGCAGGCCCTTTAACACAACTTACATTTTTACCACTGGAATAAATCTACCTGAACTATGCAGAATACTTTCTCAGCTGAAACCCTCTACCTGCGCTCCCTTGACGAATACCAGCAGAAGTCTCCGATGGTGTACTTGACATAGTGAACCCATCATCAGATGCGGGGGTCTTCCCTGACTGTCTAAGGACTGTATTTGTTAAACCCCTGCTCAAGAAAAATAATCTAGAATCCTCTGTTTTTGAAAACTTTAGACCCATTTCTGACCCGCTTTTCTTAAATAAAATTCTAGAAAAGGCAGCTATTAAGCAGCTAAATGATTACTTGATCAGTTCCAGTCAGGCATTAGAACAAACCATAGTACAGAATCTGCACTGGTTCATGTATAAATGCAAGATAATGTGGACAGGGGAGGCAGGTCATTATGGAAAGTAAAAAAAAAAAAAACTAATAATGAAAACATAAAATAAAATTGTCCACTGGCCTGTGCGAGAAACTTGTTTTCTGTAGGATTCCAATAATTTTGATCATATTTATAGTCAAAAATCGCTGAATTGGCGCATTTCCTGTTCAAATGCAAGGGAGAAACAAGAGGTGCGGCAGCGACAAGCATCACCTCACCTCGGACTGCGCTCTCCTCACACACTGCAGTGCTGATGCATGCAAGTGCCGCGTGTTTGTTGCTGTCTCTCGGTATGTCGCCAATATAATGTTTGTAGACACATTTATTACACACCCTGACTTTCCACAGTCTAGCTAACATCTTTAATGAATGTGTGCGACAAATTTAGTCTTACTGATCGGACATAAAACTGCAGTGAAAAGGCACAAGGTGAGGCAGATAGTACCGTGTCGCCCTGAAGGGGGCGCATGTGAGCCCAACAGGTGCTCGTTGCTGCTGCTGTTCTACGCAGAGGCGCCGATAAGTTTGCGAGATCAGAAAGTCAAGTGCACACAAGCGCTCCATTTATTTTTATTTTTTGTTTCCGACTTACTGCCAAAATGGAAGATTAAGATTTTTAAAACAAATGGAAAATAAGGAGGACTTTTACAAGAAAGTGGCGGAGATTTTCGTGGAGAAGGATAGGCGCCTGGACTTCATTTACAAAGAAAGGTAAGAACATAAACGGTTTTCAGTTTTATATATATAAAAAAAATGCAATCAGACTAAGAAAAAAAAAAAATCCAATACTTGAAAACGAAATTTTAACCTCAAATAAAACATTCTTTTGTTTCTCTTGTTATCCTTTAAAATTGATTAAAGCATCAGAATTAAAAGCTTTTAAAAACAACTAAATATGTCAATTAAGGTCAAAATTGAAATCATTTTTGAATGAGTATGAATTGTGGAATTGAAACGGCAAATTTAGAATACGTGGAGGGTGAGGAATAAATGCGCTCTCTCTGCTCTCTCGCCGCTACTAATGTAACATTCTTTCTTAGCCAAATATGCGCCTTACCTGTCTATGTGTGTGTAAAGACTGCTGAGGAGATATAAAACATAACCAGTAGTCCATGTGCCAATTGAATGGTCAATAAGTGGGGTTCATAAAACTATATATTCTACATATATAACTACATATATTCATAAACCTGACTCTGAAGGAGACAGCGCCTCACCAGCCTTTAACCTCACCACACATCAGTGCTTAATAGGAATAACATTCGTTAGATAGAAGTAAAAATAAATAGCTAGATTAAAGCAAATTATATATATATATATATATATATATATATATATATATATATATATATATATATATATATATATATATATATATATATATATATATATAATGAATCAAGTATCATAAAGTAGTTTTATTCCTGAGCTTTCAACCCCTGCCAGGGGTCTTCATCATAGGAAAATGCTTAGACTTACAAGAATCAAAAGGAGATATATATATATAGTAAGAAGAAGAGACATGAGGCATGGCAAGGTCTGGGGCAGCCACCCGATTAAATTGGTTTCCTGGCTGCAAAAGTAATTGGTTCATAAGAGTCAAGTTTACTCAACAGAGTCCAATACAGAACTGCCTGCCAGAGCAAAGGCAGGAGGCTTTATAGGACGTAGGGCGGAAGTGATGTCGTCCTCTGTGCCGGAAACGGAAGTGATGTCGTCCTCGGGGCGGGGACCGGAACTGATGTGTCCACCTTCAAGGTGTCGGATCCTGGTGGGATTTCCCGGGAAAGACCTGTAGAGAACTCAGAAAGAGTGTTAGCGTACCCCCAACCCCCTGGGCAGATGTATAATCAGTCCTCTCTAAGCCCTTCAGCCCTTCATGTGTGACAAGATATATATATATATATATATATATATATAGATAGATAGAGAGATACAGTGGCGCAGTGGGGAGCACTGCTGCCTCGCAGTTAGGAGACCCGGGTTTGCTTCCCAGGTCCTCCCAGCTTGGAGTTTGCATGTTCTCCCCGTGTCTGTGTGGGTTTCCTCCCACAGTCCAAAGACAGGAAGGTTAGGTGCATTGTCGATCCTAAACTGTCCCTAGTGTGTGCTTGGTGGGCTGGCGCCCTGCCTGGGGTTTGTTCCTGCCTAGCGCCCTGTGTTGACTGGGATTGGCTCCAGCAGACCCCCCGTGACCCTATGGTTAGGATATGGCGGGTTGGATAATGGAATGAAAATATATATATATATATATATATATATATATATATATATATATATATATATATATATATATATATACACACTTAATTCTGATGTTTATTTTTGTGAGTTTTGTATATTCATTGTTTATTATATTCATATACCCTGACATCACAAGTCCAGACCCCATCCTCTGGGGATTTAAATGAGCTGGAAAGGGTTATTCTATTGGTATGAACGTTGAGGGGGGTGTTTGCCTGTTTATAGCAACATCGTTTAGATAGACAGATTTTAATTCCCATATTTATTTTTGTGAGTTTTGTATATTTACAATAATTGTTTATTAAAATTCATATTGTAAATTACCAAATATTATACATTACTTAGCTTATTAATATGAATTATAATGATGTTCATTAAGAACTTAAGCATATCATGATCTCTCTTCTATGTTTCTTTCAGTTTTTTGACGATTAAATGATTGACAGTGTCACGCATGCGCATCAGATGATCACGCTCCAATTTCCTCCCCGTTATGTGATACCACCCCGGGACGAGAGGCGGCGCTGCCGCTAACTGTCTTTTCCTTTCTTCCTCTGCATTTCGAGAGAAACGGCCCAGAGAGAGCAGCTCATTCGGCCCCTTCTGATATGGCTCGACCACCCCCTAGACTCGGGAGGAGTCACTTCTACCGAGAACAACCGGAGCTAAGGAGATCTGTGACTTTCCAAATAAGAAAGTCTAATTTATTACATCCACTTTATTCTCGTGACGATAGTTTTTTTTTTTTCCATTGACGCCATCGTGCGTTTGTTTTTGTGTGGGGCAAAGATGTAAACTGGGAAGGCCAGGTGGGCACCCCAAAAATTCTCTTTCTTCGAGCCTGTTATTCCCCAGCTCAGCTGCCAGTCATTTAACCGTCAGATTGTGGCCCGATTCCTTACAGTGCACGTAGACTGCTCAATAACACCCCAGTTCTCGCCATATGCCGCGCAGTCTCTCATTCATAATTCCTCCTATTTATTTGTGAAGCACGTTATGCTTACTGGTCTGTAGATCTGCCCAACGGGATCATATTAACTATTTTCCAAATCCTTAAAAATCCCCCCAGGTGTGTACAGAGACCCTATGACAATACCTGCATTCACTCACCTCCTGAAGCACTCAATGATAAATGTTATCTGGTCCTAGAGATTTAATAGGCTGAAATCCGATGTCGGCGCAAAGCACTGAGCCAACGTTAAATTTCATGTTTTTACTAACCAGTTATTAAAATAAACTTTGCTTTAAAACCGAATCACATTTGGCTGAATGTTTTATTTAGTAGGTTAGCGGAGAACGCAGCTTTTGTACCCCTCAGTTTCTGAAAGTTATATAAATACACCGTTCAATAAACACCTGAGTGCAGACTCTGAGTCTTCATGCGATCCTTAGCGAAAAAAGGCGCAAGGACCTCCGCGTTATTTGCGAGTTGGACGCAGGGGGCGCTCAAGTTAACGGAAAGACAGGATGAGAGGAAAGCGAGTCAGACTGAGTGGTGCAAATCTTCGTGTTTTTGCAAAAATAATAAAAGAAAAAAAAATCATGCGATATTAGAATGCCCCTCCGCCACCACTGCATGTTTAATGAATCAGCATTAATCACGAATGCGCAGCAGCTCTCTCATCTCTCTTAAAGTGTGACACTAAACACCCCATTTTCGAGGTCCTGTGCCCGTATTTTTTAATACAAAAGCACTAAAACGGCGCTTTCTGAAGTCTGGGCAGTTGTGACTTTTGATTTACATCAATCAGTTTTATGGCTCGCTAATGTTGTTTCGAATTAGCTCCTCACATGCCGGCCTCTGGAGTGTTTTTCACGGCTGTTGGGCTTCAGGGTTACACTGTGAGCCGCTCAACACCGTGACACACTCCGGCTGACATCATTCACGCTCGCGCTCTGGGAGTTCTGGCCGCAGATTTACAAGCAGACGGGAATGCGAGTTTGCCGGCCGAGTTCATTTTTGCCGAAAATCAAGATCAATGTGTACAAAATGAGCCGTAAATCACGTCAGGGCACTGAAAAATAATCCCCGGGTCTCCGACCAGAGTGTTCTCTCTCCGTTATTTAAATGTGCTTGCAGGGTTTATAGCACCTACCGGCATCTTACTCAAATGGAACCCCCAAGTTTAAAAGTGAAGTTCTTTACGAAAATTTGGATCTGAAAATCAGAGAGCGAGAGAGGGGCAGAGAATTGGATAATTCTCTAACGAAGGGAACCGTAACCTTATGCAATGAGCCACACTCGATAAGACCATTGGAAATGAGTCGAACTGAGGCCTGCAATAGGGATAACGTAGGTCCAATAACGTCAGTAACGAAACACCCTCTGAGTCAGATAACTCACTCACATCGGTAATTTGGACCAAAGTGTAACCGGACATTCGATTAACGTTTCGCTACTGACGTCGGTCCTTTACGTGACTGACCACAGGCAGTGTGGGCCTCAATTACAGTCGGATGGACCGTTAAGCTATTCACTTTGAAAATCTTTTTTTCCGGTACAGTAGCAGAAGAAACTTCAAAAAAGGAGCAGTCGTTTTAATATTTCTAAAAGACTTAAACATAAATTGATAAATTAATTAAGTAAATAAATCCACCTTAGTATGAAGATAAATATCTGTGTGTCTGTGTATGTGCTTCTTCCACCAGTTGTTGTCTCTGTCATTCCAACTAATGGCATATCACAAACATTTGTAGTAATAAAATGCATTGCATTTATCATTCCAACAGATGGCACATCACAATCAT
This sequence comes from Polypterus senegalus, assembly GCF_016835505.1. NCBI lineage: Eukaryota > Metazoa > Chordata > Cladistia > Polypteriformes > Polypteridae > Polypterus > Polypterus senegalus. Next base: position 17,634,816 of record NC_053156.1, on the reverse strand, counting down.
TAATACTGCTTTTACAAATCCCATACAAAATGGCAAATAACAGAGACATATGCAATGCATTTGTCATTCCAACAGAGGGAGCATCACACTCATTTGTTGTAATGAAATCTATTGCAATTGTTAATCCAACGGATAACACATCACAAGCATTAACGCTGCTTTTATAAATCCCATACCAAATGACTATTTAACAGAGGCTTATACAAAACAGTGGTCATTCAAACAGATGGAGCATCACACACATTTGTAGTGATGAAATACATTTTATTTATCATTCCAACAGATGGCACATCACAATCATTAACACTGCTTTTACAAATCCCATACAAAATGGCAAATAACAGAGACATATGCAATGCATTTGTCATTCCAACAGATGGAGCATCACACACATTTGTTGTAAAGAAATGTATTGCACTTGGTAATCCAACGGAGAACACATCACAAGCATTAAGGCTGCTTTTATAAATCCCATACCAAATGACTATTTAACAGAGGCATATACAAAACATTGGTCATTCCAACAGATGGAGCATCACAAACATTTGCAGTAATGAAATGCATTTTATTTGTCATTCCAACAAATGGCACATCACAATCATTAACACTACTTTTACAAATCCCATAAAAATATATAACAGAGACATATGCAATGCGTTTGTCGTTCCAACAGATGGAGCATCACACACATTTGTGGTATTAAAATACATCACATTTGTCATTCTAAAAGACGACACATCACAAGCATTAACACTGCTTTTATGAATCCAATACCAAATGACATTTAACAGACATATGCAAAGTATGTCATTCCAAAAGATGGAGCATCACAAACATTTGCAGTAATGAAATGCATTGCATTTGTCATTCCAACAGATGACACATCACAAGCATTAACCTTGATTTTATGCATCCCATACCCAAAATCTTATAACAGCAGGGATGGATCTAGTATGAAATTAATGAAGTTTGAGGCTCAGAGCCACATTGCTTAAATATTTTGGGTGTGTGCTTTATGAAAAGGGGTTGTTAAAGTTAAAGTGGTTACATGTTTTAAAAAATTCTGGTGAACTTTCATGGAACCACCCAGTTGAAGAAGATAACAGTGGTTATCCAGACCTCGTTGCTGGTTGTGAAGGGTTCCCCATGACAGTTCATGCTTCAGGGCCTCAAAAATGTTTGTCTGCCCTGTGTAATATAGAAAATACCATTCACCATTCCAACAGATGGAGCATCAAAATGGAGTAAACCATGCATAAAACATAAGGAGAACCTGCAAACTCCAGAAAGCCATGGTGCTGGACACTGGATATGTTAGGCAGCAGTGCAGTTTCATATAGTATATGACATATACAGTATAGATACAGGTATACAAAGATAGGGAGAGCCCTTGGAATGCGTTGTCGACAAACCAAAATATCTTGCTTTATGCTAATTTGAGACAGTCATAACCACTTTAATAAAAGGATAAGGGTCTGTGTTTCTGTGTGCCCTTCTGGTTGCTATATCTCTATCATTTCAACAGATATTGCATCACAAACATTTGTAGTAATATAATGCATTTCATTTGTCATTCCAACAGATGGTGCATCAAAAATTAACACTGCTTTTACGAATTCCATAACAAATGGCATATAACACAGACAAATGCATTTCATTTGTCATTCCAACAGATGGTGCATCACGAAAATTAATGCTGCTTTTATAAATACCATACCAAATGACATAACTTATTACTGCAAAGACTTATGATGTGCCATTTGTTGGATTTCATTACTGCATGCATTACAAAATACATTTCAATAGATACTGCACTGAGGTCTACATTGATTATTTACATTTCAACCAATTTAGGATGGGTAGCTTAACTAGTAAGTAAAAAAAATAAATAAATACTACAGGCCATGATATCAACAGCTAATAAAAATTCTGGCTGGTTAGTTTCAGTCTCTCTGCAGGGGCACACTGCCCATTAATGACATTTGGGCCGTTAAAATAAAGCCTGAGGTGACCGCGTTTCGAGTTCTCCCGGAACACCCACGTAATGAGTAGGGACGAGTAGGGACACCTGCACATTTCCCAAACGGCCACTTGAGTCTCAGTAATGTGGCTTCTGCCATTCACTGAAAGTCTTCACATTCCACTGTCTGCACGCCTGAAGGCTCGCCAGTCCGCCCGCACGCAACTGCGGAACGCTGAACTGAAAAGAAAAAAAAAAAAATCCGTATCGTGTTGCAGACGGGCGCTGAAGCTGAGAGTAGCGCCTTACAGGATGTCAGCTATAATTTCTAACTTTCCCTTTTTCAGTTCAAAGAGGCTCAGCTCGTATTTAGAGCCGAGTTACAATGGACGTGCGTCCTGCCCCTGATCTGGGAAAGCTTAACATGAACGTCCTCTTATGCGTTATGCGCGTCATTCACTTACAACTTTCGTGAAACTCCACAGAAAGTATCCACCAAACAAGTCGAATAGCGGTAATACTTGGGGTTGGGGGTGTTTGGGGGTCTATGTCTAAGAGGAAGGGCCAAGCCTCTAATAATTGTTAAAGCTAACAAATTACATGCACGGGAAAACCGGGGTGAGGTGAGTCACCCGGTTAAGGCAGAAATGCAGTTTGTTAAAAAAAAAAAAATCTGCGTTTACAATACGCAAGTTCCTTTGTAGAGTATGGAAGATTATTCGTGCTAAAATGAAATGCAATCCAACGTGTTAAACAACGTTGAAACGCAATACATACATGAAAGTGAAACATTAATCTTTCATACCAGACCCCTCGTTGGGCGAAACGCTCCGACGTCAGTAAATTGCGCAAAAAAAGAGTTATACGTCATCATCAATCACCTTGAATCCGAGAACGAAGACGGTGATCATTGGTTTGTGTTGTGCAAGTAAATTACAGCAATGCCCTTTTCTCATGTGTGGCCTGCGCCTCCACAGACTCGCAATAAGTACACTGGCCACGGCGTCAACAAATCATACTGCTTCAACTTCGCTATTGCAAATAGGTGGATGAAAACTAAGTAAAGACTTTGTTACCGGATTGCACGTAACTAACTCCTCTGATTGCAGTGACGTGCGGTGAGGCTCAAGGCTGGTGACTCCTTCAGAGTCAGATTTACAAATACAGTATATGAAACCCAAAGAGTAGCTTATTGACTATTCAGTTGGCACATGGACTACTGGTTATGTTTCATATCTCATCAGCAGTCTTTACACACACATAGACCGGTAAGGCGCATATTTCGCTAAGAAAGAACGTTAGTTACATTTATAGCGGCGAGAGAGAGAGAGCCATTGCTCCTCACCCTCCGTGTGTTCTAAATTTACCGTTGCAATTCCACAATTCATACTCATTCAATACAAATGAAAGTATAGAATGGAGTGCAAAAAAAATGACTTCAGTTTTGACCTTAAGTGAAATATTTAGTTGTTTTTAAAAGCTTTGAATTCTGATGCTTTAATCAATTTCAAAACAGACTGTTCAACAAAAGGATTACAAGAAAAACAAAAGAATATTTTATTTAAGGTCAAAATTTACCTTTTAGATATTGGATTATTTATTTCTTAGTCTGATCCAATTTTTTTTTTTTATAAATCTGAAAACCGTTTATGGTCTAACCTTTATTCGTAAATGAAGTCCATACGCCTATCTCCGTCACCTTCTTGTAAAAGTCCTCCTTATTTCCCTTTAGTTTTAAAAGTCTTAATCTTCCATTTTGACAGTCACTCAGAACAACAAATAAAAATAAACGGAGTGCTGCGTGCACTTGACTTTCTGATCTCGCTAACTTATTAGCACATCTGCGCACGGGTGTCAAACTCCGGGCCTTGAAAGTCGCAATGGCTGCAGGTTTTCATTCTAACCCTTTTCCTAATCAGTGTCCAGTTTTCACTGCTAATTAACTTCTTTTTCCTTCGTTTTAATATCCCTGTTTTTTAAGGATTAGGTCTTCTGAATTGATTCTTTTCTTCATTAAATGACAGCCAGACGGAAATGAGATGTGAAACGAGCCAACAATTGGCCAGCTAAACTGGGGCTTCAAACTCCAACCAGCTCCTTAATGAGAAGGTGATTCTTGCTGTTAATTAAAGCCGTTATTCAATTCCATGGCTTGTTTCTTCTCTCATTCTGCTACAGCAAACATTTCCAAAACGGTTCATATTCATACTCCTAAAATGTTTTGTTAACCTGAGGGATCCACCTTACTGAGAACTTCATCTTTATTTTCAGATTTTGTTTGATGGGTACAGGTGAGCTGGTCATGTCCTGCTTGTTTTATGTCTCATTACTGTCCGGCTGCTAATTAAGGAATAAACAACTAACGGGCCTGAGTCAAGCTAAGTAAAGCTAAGTCTAAATAAGTGAATTAGCATCAAAACTGGTCCCTAATTAAGAAGATGGTTAGAATGAAAACCTGCAACCACTGCGGCCCTCCTGGACAGGAGTTTGACACCCCTGGTGTAGCAAAACAGCAGGAACGAGCACCTGTTTGGCTCACATACGCCCCCTTCAGGCTGGCATGGTACTGTCTGCCTCACCTTGTGCCTTTTCACTGTCTGCTCAGCAAGACTAAATATGTCACACACATTCATTAAAGATATTAGCAGGACTGTGGAAGGTCCGGGTGTGTAGTAAATGAGTCTGCAAACCTTATATTGGAGACAGACAGCAGAAGGCATGTGCCACTTGCACGCATCACCCCTGCAGTTTGTGAGGGAGAGCACAGTCCGAGGTGAGGTGAGGCTCGTCGCTGCGGCACCTCACGTTCCTCCCCTGTATTTGAACAGGAGATGCGCCAATTCAGCAATTTTGACTATAAAAATGATCAAAATTACTGGAATCATACAGAAAACAAATTTATAGCACAGACCATCCATCCATCCATTATCCAACCCGCTATATCCTAACTACAGGGTCATGGGGGTCTGCTGGAGCCAATCCCAGCCAACACAGGGCTCAAGGCAGGAAACAAACCCCGGGCACGGCACCAGCCCACCGCAGTAGCACAGACCAGTGGACACATTTACTTTATGTTATCATTATTATTAGTTTTATTTTACTTTTCATGATGACGCCTCCCCTTACTGCACGTCCCTGTCTGATTGGCTGTACTACTGAGCCATGCAAAGCAGCGGCGTACAGTATGCGTGCCCCCAGCCTTACACCGAAGACCCAATTACTTTACAAAGTAATCAGACTACATAACACACCTTACTGCTCTTCTCATGGAGCTGCTGAGCTTAGCACTGTACGTTCGTACGCACGCTTCTCTAAATACCCTGCTAGTTTTCAGCTCTCCTGCAAGCTAAGATGTTTGCCCTTGCTTTTACAAACTAACCTGATATTTAACAGACATTGATCACATGACTGACCCTTTAATAACATTCCAGAAAAAATAATTTTGTCCTTTTAAAATCAAAAATATGAACGGCAATATATTGCTCTGCACATCTTCGAAACGTGCACGTGCCTTTTGCTCCTAAGACAGTGCGGCAAGACGTTACGAAATGCGTTCTGAGAGCTCCTGCTGCAGCTTTCAACGCTTACATACCGAAATTGTGCAAATCTTTAAATTAAAGACTTCTAAAATCTTTTCGCCTTTGCTTAAGTGTACCATTCACTGCCTAATGTTGTGTAGATCCCCCTTGTGCCACTAAAAGCAGCTCTGCAAAATCCAGGTATGGACTCCTCAAGACTGCTGATGGTGTCCTGTGGTTTCTGTCACCAAGGTGTCAGCAGCAGCTCTTTGGGGTCCTGTTGCGAGGTGGGGTCTCCGTGGATCAGACTTAAATTTTACCAGTACATACCACAGATGTTCAATTGCATTGAGATCTGGGAAAACTGAAGGCCACGTTAACACCTTGAAGTCTTGACTTCCGGTCATTGAGGACGTTCACAAGAAGAGATGTTTACGCCGAGCTCGTTGCATTCTTAAGGACTCCTCTCATCCGGCCAACAAACTCTTCCAGCTCCTCCCCTCCAGAAGGCACTACAGGAGCCTTCCAACTAAAACCAGCAGGTTTAGGAACAGCTTCTTCCCCACAGCGGTCACACTTCTGAACTCAGTCCCCCGTTGAACCTTCACATCCACACACTTAATCCTCTACACTACTCCTCCTCCCTTCCTTGTACATATCTGTACATACCTGTGCACACACAGCACACTTGTACATTGTACATCATATATCATATATTGTACATCTGTATATATTACAATACTCATAGTATTACAGCACATACATATCACATCTGTATATTGTACATCTGTGTATATATATATATAATAGTACTTATATTATTACTGGACATACATAACACACCTGTATGTATGTATGTATGTGTATATAATATATATATATTGTCACAAAACTGAGACATACTCGAAGAAGTTTTGGGGCAGCCACCCGTATATTTTGGTATCCTGGCTGCAAAATCGTTTCTTTCACCAACAACAGCACTGATGTGCATACAAACGAGTCCAAGACAAGACTGAGGGTAAGGGGAAAAAGGGCAGGCTTTTAAAGGGAAGACAGGAAGTGAGGTCATGGGAATCGGGCACGTGTTCGTCACTCATTGGATCAGGCCCGGACGTGACATCAGGGGCCGGCGTCTGTTGGTTCTGTCTCCATTGGTTCGGTCCCGGAAGTGATGTCACGAGAGCCAGGTGGAGTCTCCCAGGGATGGTCTACAGGGAAGTGAGAAAAAGAGTCAGTGCACTCTGCCACAGCCCGGCCTGTCTCAGAACTGCCATCACTCAAGCCCTTTAGCTGCCTCCCATGCGCACGTGTGTGACAATATATATATATACATATATATATATGTACTTATAGTATTATAATACATACAAATACATGTATAGGTATATAAATGTATATTGTAAAATATGTATATTTGCCATCCGCATTTAGAACATTTGTATATCTATTTATATATATCTATATATCTATTCCCATCTTCACTGTGCTCTTAACTGTACATATCATATTTAACTGTATATATCACATTTAACTGTAAATATCGTATTTAACTGTACATAATATGCACATATTATATTTATTGTACTTCTGCTCTTTGCACTTCTGATTAGATGCTAAACTGAATCTCGTTGCCCTGTATTTATACATGTGTAATGACAATAAAGTGAATCTAATTTAATCTAATCTAATCTAATCTAATCTAATATTATCCTGCTGAAAGAGGTCGGGTGTTACTGTTGACATGAAAGGGTGTAGGTGGGCTGCAACAATCTTTTGTTGGGTGGTACATGTCAGAGTGACATAGAACTCAAGGTTTTGCAGCAGGACATTGACCAAATCATCACATTGCATCTGCTGGCTTGGCTTCTTCCCATAGTGCATCCTGCTTCCATCTCTTCCCCTTGCGGTGAACAGCACACAAGCACCCAGCCAACCACGTGATCTAAAAGAAAATGTGATTCATCAGACCAGGCCATCTTCTTAAACTGTTCCATTGCTTCATTGTCCAGTTTTGATGCTCATGTGCCCATTGAAGCTCCAGCTGTTGTGTTTTTCCAACAGATGGTGCACCCAAAATATTTGCAGTAATACAATACATCTGTTGGAATCACAAAAGCAATGCATACATCTGTTATATGCTATTTGGTATAGGATTCGCAAAAGCAGTGTTCATGTTTGCGATGGACCATCTGTTGGAAATACAAATGCAATGCATACAGTGCATCCGGAAAGTATTCACAGTGCATCACTTTTCCCACATTTTGTTATGTCACAGCCTTATTTCAAAATGGATTAAATTCATTTTTTTCCTCAGAATTCTACACACAACACCCCATAATGACAACATGAAAAAAATTTACTTGAGGTTTTGCAAATTTATTAAAAATAAAAACTGAGAAATCACATGTCCATAAGTATTCACAGCCTTTGCTCAATACTTTTCATGCACCTTTGGCAGCAATTCCAGCCTCAAGTCTTTTTGAATATGATGCCACAAGCTTGGCACACCTATCCTTGGCCAGTTTCGCCCATTCCTCTTTGCAGCACCTCTCAAGCTCCATCAGGTTGGATGGGAAGCGTCGGTGCACAGCCATTTTAAGATCTCTCCAGAGATGTTCAATCAGATTCAAGTCTGGCTCTGCTCTGCTGGCCACTCAAGGACATTCACAGAGTTGTCCTGAAGCCACTCCTTTGATATCTTGGCTGTGTGCTTAGGGTCGTTGTCCTGCTGAAAGATGAACCGTCGCCCCAGTCTGAGGTCAAGAGTGCTCTGGAGCAGGTTTTCATCCAGGATGTCTCTGTACATTGCTGCAGTCATCTTTCCCTTTATCCTGACTAGTCTCCCAGTTCCTGCCCCCCACAGCATGATGCTGCCACCACCATGCTTCACTGTAGGGATGGTATTGGCCTGGTGATGAGCGGTGCCTGGTTTCCTCCAAACGTGATGCCTGGCATTCACACCAAAGAGTTCAATCTTTGTCTCATCAGACCAGAGAATTTTGTTTCTCATGGTCTGAGAGTCCTTCAGGTGCCTTTTGGCAAACTCCAGGCGGGCTGCCATGTGCCTTTTACTAAGGAGTGGCTTCCGTCTGGCCACTCTACCATACAGGCCTGATTGGTGGATTGCTGCAGAGATGGTTGTCCTTCTGGAAGGTTCTCCTCTCTCCACAGAGGACCTCTGGAGCTCTGACAGAGTGACCATGGTTCTTGGTCACCTCCCTGACTAAGGCCTTTCTCCCCCGATCGCTCAGTTTAGATGGCTGGCCAGCTCTAGGAAGAGTCCTGGTGGTTTCGAACTTCTTCCACTTACGGATGATGGAGGCCACTGTGCTCATTGGGACCTTCAAAGCAGCAGAATTTTTCTGTAACCTTCCCCAGATTTGTGCCTCGAGACAATCCTGTCTTGGAGGTCTACAGACAATTCCTTTGACTTCATGCTTGGTTTGTGCTCTGACATGAACTGTCAACTGTGGGACCTTCTATAGACAGGTGTGTGCCTTTCCAAATCATGTCCAGTCAACTGAATTTACCACAGGTGGACTCCAATGAAGCTGCAGAAACATCTCAAGGATGATCAGGGGAAACAGGATGGACCTGAGCTCAATTTGGAGCTTCATGGCAAAGGCTCTGAATACTTATGGACATGTGCTTTCTCAGTCTTTTTACTTTTAATAAATTTGCAAAAACCTCAAGTAAACTTTTTTCACGTTGTCATTATGGGGTGTTGAGTGTAGAATTCTGAGGAAAAAATGAATTTAATCCATTTTGGAATAAGGCTGTGACATAACAAAATGTGGAAAAAGTGATGCGCTGTGAATACTTTCCGGATGCACTGTATATCTCTTATATGCCATGTGGCATAGTATTCGCAAACACAGTGTTAATGTTTGTGAGGCGTAATCTGTTGCATTGACAAATACAATGCATTTTATTACCATGTTTGTGATGCACCATCTGTTGGAAAGACAAATGCAATGTATTTTATTACAAGTGTTTGTAATGCACCATCGTTTGGAATGACAAATGCAATGCATATGTCTCTTATATGCCATGTGGTATAGGATTTGTAAAAGCAATGTTAATGTTGGTTATGCGCCATTTCTTGGAATGACCAAAAGGTATGCTATTACCACAAATATTTGGGATGCACCATCTGTTTGAATGACAAATGCAATGCATATGTCTCTCTTATATGCCATTTGGCATAGGATTTGTCACAGCAGTGTTAATGTTTGTGATGTGCCATTTGCTGGAATGAAAAATGCCATGCTTTGTATTACTACAAATATGTCTGATGAACCATCTGTTGGAATGACAGAGACATACCAATGAGTTAACACAGCTACACAGACACACAGTCACTTATCCTTTTATTATGGTGGATAATGCTTCAAACAATTATACTAGACGTGTCTAGACTGTTCTTGAGGGTCGCAGAGCCGCACAGGTGTGGACACGTGATTTGCTCTCACTGAATTTTTCCTGACAGTCGTATCCAAAATGGCTGGTGGAGCGAGCTGCCAGCCCAGATTTGAAATTCTGACACCCTCAATGTGTTTAAGAAGTGTATGAAGCCCCTTTTGTTCAGTGAATTGCAGACCAACTCATAATAGCTGTTAGGTTTTGAAACCTAGGAATTGTAAGTCACTTGTATTTTGTTCCGAACTCTTCACTTGTCGCCTCATCCTGTCCCGGTTGTTCCCAAACAGTCCCCCAGACCGATGTGTACTTGATTATGTTGACCTCTTTAGTAAGGTGCTTTGGATGAAAGAATCTGCTAAGCAAATAAATGCAAATGGTGAATTCCAAGAAGATGCTGGTGGCAGAAGTGAGGTGACATAGGCACCTGAATAATTTCTCTCTCTGAGACCACACTGATGCCCAGGGAAATACAAATTCCAAGCATGGGAAAGGCACTTAATAAATAAAATTTATTATTATTATCCATCCATCCATCCATCCATTATCCAACCCGCTATATCCTAACTACAGGGTCACGAGGGTCTGCTGCATCCAATCCCAGCCAACACAGGGCACAAGGCAGGAAACAAATCAAGGGCAGGACGCCAGCCCACCTCAGTGTATTATTATCATTATTAACTTTGTAGATGAAAATCACAAACAAACAAATAAAGCAGTGCCTAAGAAAACATGGGCCTTTTCCTTCTTTTCTTCTTAAAGTCAATAACGACAGGGAGAGCACTTCTTCCATCGGCAGTGTCTCATCCAGCAGAGCCATCTTTCTCTGAACAAACATGTAAATAATTCACTTCTTCTGCTGTGACATTGTCAGGTATGTGACACTGACCAAACACTGCCACCTACTGACTTGGAGGATAACGACACGCCAATGAAACAGGGTGCCACAAGTAGTAATACATGTTGGGCACCGAGACGGTGCCCACATTGGCTTAACACGGTATGCATGAATAGGAATTAAAGTGATCACCTCGTCATTTCACCCTACATGCCGCACTATATACAAGTGAAGACTTAACTACCGTAAACATAAACTTTCTTAACTAATAAAAACTGTCCCTCTGTTGTTACTGATTAGCGAAACAGAAACGTTCACGCACCTTTCACATCCCAAAAAAAAATCAGAAAATGCTGGTGCTTTGCATCTTTCAGTTGGCATCAGGTACCTGTGATCTCGTCTGAATGGTCAACTTTTGAAATAAATATGGCAAAAGAAATAAAAATGCTATGTGGCCGAGTGCAGGAATGACAGGTCATGGAGAGAATGACACCAACCGAATCATCACATTTAATTAAAGGAAGTCCAACAAAAACACGCTTCTTGATGCCTATATGAGCAGCTCTCTTGGGCAAATAGCAACAACAGTATCCGGCTCTCCGCCACGGATTTGAGGATCAATTACTGGCGCTCCATCTGGCAGGGTGCTCTGTTTGCAAAAGAGGCCTATTTGTGAGCAGCTGGCCTTCTTATAGCGCACAAAGCAGAAGAGGCGGGGCTAAGTGCCCTCACTGGGCGGTTTCTTAGTGCTGTGGTGTAGTAAGTGTATAAGTTTAGTAAGTCATTGTGCAAACATAGTTTATAAATCTGCCTTTTTCTAATCACAGATCAGATTTAGCACGGGGGTTCACCATATAAGAACTGCTAGGCAAGCATTTAGGGATAATTGCGAAATTTGCAGTCAGACTGATGATGCCTGTGTGTCTGTGTGTCAGAGTCAGCATGACACTGGATCTTCTTTGCCTTGTTTGGAATGGCATGATTCACTTAAGTGGGGGCCTGCACATGAAGAAAGGGTATAAAGCCTTGGCACACCTTCGAAGTCGACGGACGGATGGAAGATAACGTCATCCGATTCTGAAAATCCTTCCAACACAGCAACAAAAGTGGCAGACTCTACATATCGGGCCCCCACTCCTGAACTGGGTTCTTGCCATTGGCTTCCTTCGTCTGTTATGCAGCATAAGCCGTCATTAAACAAAGCTAAGCTATTTCTCCTATGTGATTTCTTTATACTGTCATATAATTAAGGGAAGGCTATCACCTTTTTATATTATACTGTATAACTCTGCCCTTTTCTACTCACATGCACAGTTGACACAGAGCCAGGTTTAGCACAGGGGTTCACCATATAAGAACTGCTAGGCAAGCATTAGAAGACAAGACAGTTAGGGACAACTGCAAAATGGGCAGTCAGACTGATGACCATTGTATACTATTTCTGTGTGTCAGAGTCAGCCTGAAACTGTATCCTCTTTGCTTTGTTTGGAATGGCATGATTCACCTGTGGGGGCCTGCACATGGAGAAAAAGTGTACTTCTTTGGCACATTGCCCGCCACACCTTTGTAGCCCACGGACGGATGAAAGATAACGTCATCCGATCCTGAAAATCCTTCCACTGCAATGACGAAAATGGCAGACTCTACACATCGGGCCCCCACTCCCGGACTGGGTACTTGCCATTGGCTTCCTTCATCTGTTATGCAGTGTAAGCTGTTGTTAAACAAAGCTAAGTTATTTCTCCTATGTGATTTCGTTATGCAATACAATACAATACAATTTATTTTTTGTATAGCCTAAAATCACACAAGAAGTGCCGCAATGGGCTTTAACAGGCCCTACCTCTTGGCAGCCCCCCAGCCTTGACTCTCTAATAAGACAAGAAAAAACTCCCCCAAAAAAAAAAACCCAGTACGGAATAAATGGAAGAAACCTCAGGAAAGGCAGTTCAAAGAGAGACCGCTGTCCAGGTAGGTTGGGCGTGCAGTGGGTGTCAAAAAGAATTGGGTCAATACAATACACTGAACAGAAGAAATCCTCAATACAGTATAAAAATAAAAATTTTCCAAGTAGTAGAATTTAACAGTAGATGATATCACATGATAGAATTTGGGTTTGTTTAGAGTCCTGGAGACCTCATTCATTAAGCTGCCTCCCCCATTTGGCCATTCAACAGCTGAAATAGCGCTAATCCGCTGAAAGGACCCTCTTTCCCATGATTCCTGTGATCCTACATCAGGGATGACTTTAACTTAGGCAGGCAAAACAACTTGGCAGGTGGGCAGTGGGCACCAAGTGCCACATTTGAGTACTGAGAAGAGAAACAGAATAGGTGAGGAGGGTTAGTATCCAATTCTAACTATCATATTCCTTCTGTTTTAGTGCTAATGGCTGACAACAGAGATGCAGTCTGCACAGTTAATCAGCAGCTCTAGTCAGGGTGTGCTGAACTGAAGTCGTGAGTCTTCAGCCGGGATTTAAAAGCTGAAACTGAAGGAACATATCTTATAGTAGCAGGCAGACCACCCCACAGTTTAGGGAGTCCCGTAACTAAAAGCTCGACCTCCCACTGTTATTTTATTAATCCTCACATTCTTAAGCAGACCGGCATCTTGAGATCTTAATGTGCGCTCAGGTTTGTAAGTCATGATAAGTTCAGACAAGTAAGCCGGACCTCGGCCATTTAATGCTTTATATGTTAAAGATTTTGAAATCTGCCCTAAACTTAACCGGCAGCCAGTGTAAAGACTTGAGGACTGAGGTTATGTGTTCGTATTATACCGCCGTATCACTAAGGGAAGGTTATCACCTTTTTATATTATACACTATTTCTATAGATTCGGGTTATGTAACACGCTGCAATTACAAAAGAACTCATTCCCACAAGGAAGCTAGCGCCCCTTGCTGGATACATATGGGGAGAAAAGGAGAAGAGAATGTCACTGACAGCGCCCCCCTCTCGCCCTATCAGGTCATCACATCCCTCAATTGAACCTGTGAGGATGTCCACTAATGTACATGACAGCTATTAAAAAAATGATAGCTTTTTCGCCGCTCCCTGCTCAGATAAAAAACAAAATACTGAGATGAAAAGGCCAATCACAGAGATGTACACACACTGGACAACTCAAACTGCACACTGCACATCCAGCAGCAGCACTGACCAGCATATGGATTGGCGATTGCTGCTTATCACAAGGCCACCAAAGAGTCGAAAACTCATTTTTTTAAGAAATTTGATTCAACTGTAACCTCATTTATTTGGAATTCAAAACATCCACGTATCCAAAAGGTGACCCTACAAAGACCTAAGGCAGAAGGTGGCATGGCACTACCTGACTTTCAGTTTTATTACTGGGCAGCAAATATACAAACTATAAAAACCAGGATACAAATAGATGAACATACACAGGCCTGGTCCACAATAGAAATAAAATCCTGCAGTACTTCTTTATATTCCCTGCTTTGTACCCCAATAAGCACAAGTCATCGCCGATATACTAACAACCTGATTGTACTTCTCTCACTCAGAATATGGAAGCATTTTAAGATAGAGAAGCTTTTATCGGATGGCACCTCTACACAACAACCACCTTTTTTCCACCCTCGCAGTCATACGCAGTTTAAAATGTCTGGAAAACATTTGGGATCAAACCACTTAGAGATTCTGTACATGCAGCCTACGAACAATTACACTCCAAATGTAACTTTCCAGCAACACATTTCTTTCACTACCTTCAAATTAGAAGCTTTGTTAAAGAAAAGCTTTCCTCACCTCCCTCATACTTCTAATACCAGAAGAAATATTGATCAGACTCGAGGGCTCGGACAGCAATGCTGTAATATATAAAACCATTTTACACTCCCTTCCTTGCAAAGATCCCTGAGTGCAGTGGGGAAAGCATCCCTCACTCAACAACTCAGAAAAGTAGCCATGCACAGAATTCATTCAAGCTCCATTTGTGCACAGCATACAATTATTGAACTTAAAATGATATATCAAGCACATGCTAAAATTGTCCAAAATGTTTCCAGGGCAAGAGCCATCCTGCGAATGTTGCAATCGAGCTCCAGCCTCACTGCGCCACATGTTTTAGGCCTGCGCCAAATGAACATCATTCTGGACCAAAATCTTTAAATGGCTTTCAGCCTTGATGTCATAATCCCTCTTAATCCTCTGTCTTGGTAGAGTAATATTTTACTGGACGTTCCCCTTTTGTATTATTAATATGTAGCCTTTGCCAGGATGTCTCAAATCTCACAGACTTACTTACTGTTTATCAGGTATTGTACTCTATAACTTCTCCCCACCTTCCCTTCTACATTTATAACCTCAGGCAATTAGGTGTAGTAAAAGACAAGCAGGAACATTAGAACATTTGAACACTCCAGACGAGAACAGGCCAAACAGTCCAACAAAGCTCGCCAGTCCTATCCACTTATTTCTTCCAAGAAAAAATCAAGTCGAGTTTTGAAAGTTCCCAACGTCTTACTGTCTACCACACTACTTGGTAGCTTATTCCAAGTGTCTATCGTTCTTTGTGTAAAGAAAAACTTCCTAATGTTGGTGCGAAATTTACTCTTAACAAGTTTCCAACTGTGTCCCCGTGTTCTTGATGAACTCATTTTAAAACAACAGTCTCGATCCACTGGACTAATTCACTTCATAATTTTAAACACTTCAATCATGTCACCTCTTAATCTTAAGGAGTTCAGATACAATTTAAATAATGTATTATTGATCATTTTCATAAATAATAACAATATGCAAAGTACATTTGAATATTGGGTTGCACGGTGGAGCAGTGGTATCACCGCTGCCTCGCAGTTAGGAGACCCGGGTTCACTTCCCAGCTCCACCCCATGTGGAGTTTGCATGTTCTTCCCGTGTCTGCGTGAGTTTCCTCCCACAGTCCAAAATCATGCAGGTTAGGTGCATTGGCATTCCTAAATTGTCTCTAGTGTGTGCTTGGCGTGTGGGTGGGTGTGAGTGTGCTTGCGCTCTGTGGTGGGCTGGCACCCTGCCCAGGATTTGTTCCTGCCTTGCTCCCTGTGTTGGCTGAGATTGGCTCCAGCAGACCCACGTGACCCTCTTAGAATATTGCGGGTTGGATGATTACTGACTGACTGACATTTGAATATTGGCAACCATACAACCTGATAAATGGTGATGTGTAGTTTCAGGCGGCACACAGACTTGTTAGTTACTTAAAATGTCTCTAGTTAAGTCCTCATTTGTGGTCAGCTTTCTTCAGAACAGGCTGCATGCCCGTCTCAATATGGCTGCTGAGCTGCGCTCTTCATTCTGTTGTCCTTTTCAGTGTGAGATGCTCCTTCATCAGTTTGGTCAGAGAGAATGAGAGTGAGGTAAAGCAAGCAAATTTATAGACTCTCTGGCCAACCCCTAGAGCCAATAGGGTGTCATGGTACTTAAAGGCTTCTGATACAAGCCAGCCATTCTTCACACCAATTGGGGGGACAGAACATCTTCACACCTGCCCTCCAAACCGTATGTTAAGGTGAAGCTTGGCAGTTAGGCAGCCTGGCTTTCCTGTGGGGGTTGAGAGAGAGACTTTAGCAAAGAATCACTTGCCAAACTGGTTTGAGGCACGGCCCCCAACCCTGTCACAAAATCACCCTAAAAGAGGGGAAGCCGTTCTTAAACCATCAAACCATTGCTGTTATTATCAATAATGTAACACGAGAATTACATTGGTTTGTCTAAGTTACAGATGAAGACATACAAAATATTTATCAACTTGTATGCAAAATTTCATATTACAACATCCTCTAAAGTGGAAAGGGACATACAAACTGTACAGTCATGGCCAAAAGTGTTGAGAATGACACGAGTGTTGGTTTTCACAAAGTGTGTTGCTTCAGTGTTTTTAGATCTTTGTGTCAGATGTTTCTCTGGTGTACGGAAGTAGAATGACAAGCACTTCAGAAGTTTCGAAGGGTTTAATTGACAATGACATGAAGTTTATGTATAGAGTCCATATTGGCAGTGTTAGCCCTTCTTTCATTTTCAAGACTTCTGCAATTCACCTTGGCAGGCTGGCAATAAACTTCTGGGCCCAATCCTGACTGATGGCAGCCCATTCTTGCAGAATCAGAATTGGTCTTCATATGAACATAAGAAATACAGTCAAATGAAATAGTTTGGTAACCCCTCTCAGCCTGCATAATAATTTACTGTACTTTCAACAATAAAGATAACAGTGGTTTGTCTTTCATTTCCTAGTAAAATTGGAGTCCTGAGGTGTTTTCTGAACAGTAGTGACGCAGTATTTAGTTGTATGAAATGAAATCAAATGTGAAAAACTGGCTGTGCACAAATGTGGGTCCCCTTGTCACTGTGCTGATTTGAATGCCTGTCACTGCTCAATGCTGATTACTTGTAACACCAAATTGGTTGGATTAGCTCAGTGATTCTCAACCTGTGGGGCGGGCCCACCTAGGGGGGCGCGAAGATATGAAAAAAACAACACAAGAATCAAAAATATGAAAAAGACATCTATTGAAACCGAAACAAATTAACTTAAACTACATTCTGATACTAGAAAAATAAATATAGAGTTAGATAAATGTCGATAAAAGTTAAGTAGGTATAATAAAATATGCATCTATGATATATCATTAATTAAAAAAGAACAAATTGGTATTAGTGGGCTCCTTTCAAAAAAACGTTAGGGGGCGCGATTAAAACTGTTATGAAAACTTGGGTCGCAAATACGTAAAGGTTGAGAAACGCTGGATTAGCTGGTTAAGCCTTGAACTTCATAGACCGGTGTGTCCAATCATGACTGGTAAAAGGTATTTAAGGTGGTCAATCGCAAGTTGTGCTTCCCTTTGACTCTCCTCTGAAGAGTGACAGACAGCATGGGATCCTCAAAGCAACTCTCCAAAGATCTGAAAACAAGGATTGTTGAGTCTCCTGGTTTAGGGGAAGGCTACAAAAAGCCATCTCAGAGGTTTAAACTGTCAGCTTCAACTGTAAGGAATGGAATCAGGAAATGGAAGGCCACAGGCACAGTTGCTGTTAAACTCAAGCAGGTCTGGCAGGCCAAGAAAAATACAGGAGTGGCATATGAGCAGGATTGTGAGAATGGTTACAGACAACCCACAGATCACCTCCAAAGACCTGCAAGAACATTTCGCTGCAGATGGTGTATCTGTACATCGTTCTACAATTCAGCGCAATTTGCACAAAGAACATCTGTATGGCAGGGTGATGAGAGAGAAGCCCTTTCTGCACTCACGCCACAAACCGAGTCACTTGTTGTATGCCAATGCTCATTCAGACAAGCCAGATTAATTTTGGAACAAAGTGCTTTGGGCTGATGAGACAAAGATGGAGTTATTTGGTCAGAACAAAAAGCGCTTTGCATGGAGGAAGAAGAACACCGCAGTCCAAGACAAACACCTGCTACCTACTGTCACATTTGGTGGAGGTTCCATCATGCTGTGGGGCTGTGTGGCTAGTCCAGGGACTGGGGGTCTTGTTAAAGTCGAGGGTCGGATGAATTCAACCCGATATCAACAAATTCTTCAGGATAATGTTCAAGTGTCAGTCACAAAGTTGAAGTTACGCAGGGGTTGGATATTCCAACAAGACAATGACCCAAAACAGCGTTTCTCAACCTTTAAGTATTTGCGACCCGAGTTTTCATAACAGTTTTAATCGCGCCCCCCCTAACGTTTTTTTGA
Organism: Polypterus senegalus; assembly: GCF_016835505.1. Taxonomy (NCBI): domain Eukaryota; kingdom Metazoa; phylum Chordata; class Cladistia; order Polypteriformes; family Polypteridae; genus Polypterus; species Polypterus senegalus. Next base: position 17,616,370 of record NC_053156.1, on the reverse strand, counting down.
AAGGAGCCCACTAATACCAATTTGTTCTTTTTTAATTAATGATATATCATACATGCATATTTTATTATACCTACTGTGACAGATAGGGGGGCGCTATCGCTCCCTTGAACCCTTGTCCAAGACTCCAGACACCAGATAAAAGTCCAAAAGTAGACTTTATTCATAAACATCAGTGCACAAAGCACCCTCCTAGCCACAATACTCATTAATAATAAAGCAATAATCACAGTAATCAATCCTCCACTCCCAGACGCATTGCCACCCTTCCACCCAGCTCAGCTCAACGTCTGGGAGCTCCCACAATCCTTTTATATTCCCTGACCGGGAAGTGTTCCAATCCCCAGTCCATGTGATCTCCTATCACTTCCGGGTCAGATCAAACGTCCTTTTCTTCACCCCAGAAGCACGTCATCCCCCTTTTGTCCATGTGACTCAGACATACTTCCGGGGCGTAAGGCAAATAAACGTCGTTCCTCCCTGCAGCATCTCCTAGCGGTCCCCATGGTATCCAGCAGGGCTGTGCATAAAGACTCCAATGTCCATGATGCCCTGCTGGTCTTCAGGGCACCTTCATAGTGCAGGGAGGGCTCCACCTGGTGGCGTGGGGGTACTGGACGGGATGAACGGCCGGCCATTCATCACACTACTTAACTTTTATCGACATTTATCTAACTCTATAGTTATTTTTCTAGTATCAGAATGTAGTTTAAGTTAATTTGTTTTGGTATCAATAAATTTATTTTTCATATTTTCAATTCTTGTTTTCTTTTTTTTTTATATATTCACGCCCCCCTTTTTGTTACTTTGTGGGGGCCTGCCCCACAGTTTGAGAACCACTGACCCAAACCACAGTTGGAAATCTACAAAGGCATTCATGCAGAGGGAGAAGTACAATGTTCTGGAATGGCCATCACAGTCTCCTGACTTGAATATCATTGAACATCTATGGGATGATTTGAAGCAGGCTGTCCATCAAATTGAACTGAACTGAAGAGATTTTGTATGGAAGAATGGGGTCAAAAATACCTCCATCCAGAATCCAGACACTCATCAAAGGCTATAGGAGGCGTCGAGAGGCTCAAAGGAGCAAATGGAGGCTCAACTCAGTATTGATGTCATATCTCAAATGTATGCACCTGTCTAATTTTATTATGATGCATATTGCATATTTTCTGTTAATCCGATAAACTTAATGTCACTAAGCATGTCATAAATTAAAAGGATGTTCAGCCAATGATAAACAAAAATCCAAAGAATTAAGAGGGTTTCACAAACTTTTTCACATGACTGTATGGCAGACACCATCAAACCATTCAGTCCATCAAGCTCATTTATTTATCTAATAGCTAAAATGTCCCAGTGTGACTATGGAGAAGCTCTTTGGTTAGCACCACCACACTAACTTATCTCAGCTTGATGTCATTTCTGAATATTACTGCCAGCTGCCTTTATTCACTTTTCTATTAAACTAAACTCTTCAGACCAAGTAAACCAAGCCAAGTATGTACTGTAAATGTGAGACATTTGGACCCCGTATCTCCAGGCAGCAGTTTTAAGGGGCCAGGAGGAAATACACTGCATCACAAATAAAAAATTGTCACCCAGAAGCAATTCAGTTTGCATGAAAACCAGAATGGGACATCAGTATGGGCAGGTATGCAAATTATTATATTTGCATGCGTGCTACGCTCATAGCCACCACTAGGGGGCCTTCACTGTGCTCTGGTGTATCAAGATTTAAGGAGTGGCTGTAGCTTGTACTGCAGTGGGTTGGCATCCTGCCCGGGGTTTGTTCCTGCCTTGCGTCCTACGCTGGCTGGGATTGGCTCCAGCAGACCTCCGTGACCTTGTGTTAGGATGTAGCGGGTTGGATAGTGACTGACTGACTGACTGACTGTAGCTTGTAAGTTTATTTCTTGTACTTATGCTTTTGTTGTTGTTGTTTTTCCTGGTTATGTCAATTAGGACAGGAGTGCCAACCGTCTGTTAGTGTAAAGCAAAATTCTGAAGCTTTCAGAATTCCACATTCGTGCTCAGTACATTTTTGTCATATCACTACTTCAATTAGAGAGAAGCTATGGTGCCAAGTTTGAGTGATTAGGAGTGCCCTGACTCTTGGCCATGGAGTAAATGAGTATTTTGTTTCGAGTAAACATAAATAATCTAAAGCCATCGGGAAGTCATAAATGATTTTGGCAACTGTTTTGAGTTGTTTGGAGGGGGCCTCAAGACGACTGTGGTTAAGGCCCCCTTAGGGGACCAGATCTGGCTAAGGCTACCCGGCACGTGAGGCAGGCGCTCTGCGGGATGTTAAGTCATGGAGGGCAACCATTTAAAGTCCGTCTGCGTTGTAATGAGCAAAGGAACGACTGCACGTGCCAAGTGTGTTTCTATAAGCACAAAATATATCTTTAAAGTCTGGGAACTGACACGATGTGAGACATCGGAGATGAGATGAGTTATTAGAAAAAGTGTCAAAAGCAGGAAACAGGAGTGTCAAAGCCAAAACGAGAGACAAAAATACAGTGCAGAAGTCAGAACCAGGAAACAATCTTTTCTTTCTTTCTTTCTTTCTTTCTTTCTTTCTTTCTTTCTTTCTTTCTTTCTTTCTTTCTTTCTTTCTTTCTTTCTTTCTTTCTTTCACTCAGTGTTAGAGTCTTGAGCCATTGATTATATTTGTTTTCTCTCTTTTGCCAGGATCTTCATTTCCTTCTGTCTCTGGCTACCTCTTGGACGTTTGCTTCCTGTACCCTTCTGGGTTTTTCCTCACTATTTTTCCATCCCCTTTCCGGGATCTCTTGTTTCACTCCTCCATATTTTTTTGTTGTCACACAATGCACACCCAGGGAACACCTTCCGGGCTCTGAGAAGGAAAGCAATATCACCCTGGGACAAGAAGGGGCACAAGTGCTAGCCACTTCTACCCTCTCCATGCAGTTCTGAGGAAGGCATAGCACACCATCTGTAAAACACGGTGGAGTCAGGCAGTGTGATGGCTTGGGCGTGCATGGCTGCCAGTGGCACTGGGACACTCGTGTTTATTGATGAGGTGACACAGGACAGAAGCAGCCGAATGAATTCTGAGGTGTTCAGAGACAGACTGTCTGCTCAAATCCAGCTAAATGACGTCAAATGGTGTTTCATGATACAGATGGACGATGACCCAAAACATACAGCCAAAGCAACCCAAGAGTTTATTAAAGGAAAGAAGTGGACAATTCTTGAATGGCCAATGTTCCCCAGCGACCAGGGCGCTCACACCGAGGAGTTCACTACCCAAGTCTCAACTCCTACCTAGCCTTCTCGGCCTTATGCAGTGAGCCATCCTCCTTCTGGTCACTCCCGCTCCTCACTAACGCTTAGCGGGAGCGACCACTACCGACTGCTCCTGGGGTGCCAGCCAAACCCCCAGGCTCACTGCTCAGCTGCACCTAACCCTAACCCTTCTACACGTGTTCCGGGGGAGCAATCATGGACTGCTCAATACCTCCCCCGGGACACTTGGTGGCAGCCTCCCTGGCTGAAGATGATGCCTCAGTTTCCCGCAGAGCTCCATGGGAGATGGAGTTCTCCACAGCCCATTTGGGATCTGGGGTGGCTGTCTGGGGGTGCTGCATGGGTTGGACGAGTCTTCAGCCCCGCCCGGAAGTGCAACCAGAAGCAAGTGATTAAGCACCTGGAGCACTTCAAGGTGGGCTATAAACAGGGCTGGCAACCACCACTCAGGGGCAGAATTTAGGAGGAAGAGGATGAGGTTGCCAAGGAGGAGTAGTGCTGTGCTTTGGATTTGTGCTTACTGGGATTGTGTTGTGGCTGGGCTTTCACGTGGAAGACGTGCCCTCCAGCTGAAGTAAATAAAGTCTCTGCTTGGATTTTACATGTGCCTCTGTGTCTGTCTGTGCCGGGTCGAGTGTGATACAATGTCCTTTATCGCAGCTCGTTCACGCACCGGCTTTCTCCTCCCTGCTTCCTGCCTTCTCTCCTTCTCAACCTCCGTCCGTTTTTTTCTTTCCCTCTCCTAGCCGCCTCGCGCTTCTATTATGTTATGGGTACATGGATCAGATGTGCCAATTAGCAGCTCCTGGCATCAATTACAAGATGCGGACGACTCCTCACCTGTGCACTTAAGCGAGGGCCGCAAGTCAAGTCAAGTTGGGGAGCTGGCACTGGTACAGCGCGTTGCCACACCCACCACACGACAAAACAATTTCTGGATCCCGGTTTGCAATCTCCCAGGCAGACCAGTCCCACCCTTTGGAAATGACCCTCTATCTGCCACAGCCAGGTGTTACGTGGGCGACCCCTTGGCCTGATCCAGCCCCTTGGGTCTCCAACAATGAGGATTTTACGAGCTGGATCACCCTCAAGGAAACACGCCACATGGCCATAGTGCCGTAACTGATGCTCCCTCACAATGCAGGTAATGTGCCTCATTCAGGACTCCATGAGCATGAAAGGACCGTCTGCATCACAAATTCACCCGGGAACCTGCTCCTGCCACACTACCACACCCCCTCTCTAAGCCGCGAGTGTGGCGGCTATTTATTTAAAAAGTGCCCTTCTTAATTTGAGCTGTGGACCTGCTACTCCACACCATGATGCTGGATTGTTCGTTGTTGGTCACCAAACTGTTCTCAGATGGTTGGTAGAAGTTGCTCTCAGAAGATGTTTTGCTCCCATTCTTTATTCCTGGCTGTGTTCTGAGCCCTGCACTGCCTTGGCTGACATGAATGGTCTCATGAAGCTTTACTGTTGGCACAGCGACACAGGACTGATGGTAGCGCCGTTCACCTTTTCAAACAATCAGAAAGGGGATTCATCAGAGACAATGACTTGACCCCAGCAGTCCAATCCCAGAATATCAGTCTGTCCCTGATAAGTTCTTTGCTGCCCTTCTTGACACCCACCAGGCCATCTTCCACAAGTCTTCACCTCACTCCCACCTGCCTGCTGCCATTCCAGAACCAGCTCTGCCATGGCAGTGCCCACAGCTGAATCCACTTTAGGAGATGCTCCTGGCGCTTGCTGGACTTTCTTGGGCGCCCTGATGCCCTCTTTACCTCTCTATTGTAACTCAACCAGTGTGACAGAGTGACCGCCAGCCTTGTCCTCGTTACTGTCACCTGTGTGAATGAGAAGATCACTGAGGTGATGTCAGCAGGTCCTTTGGTGGCAGGGCTGACATGCAGTGATGTTTGGGGATGAAGTTAATTTTCATGGCAAAGAGGGACTTGGTAATTCACTGCACTTCATCTGCTCACTCGTCAGAACATTCTGGAGTCGATGCAAATCGCCATCATAACAACTGAGGCAGCAAAGTTTGTGAAAATTCATATTTGTGTCATTCTCAGAACTTTTGGCCACAACAGTACTGTGTATTGAATGGCCTCCTCTTGTATATCAAATGTCTTCTTATTTTCCTATATTGCCTCAGGTCTATTTGACGAATGGGAGTGTCGTCACATGTGACTTCCCTTAAGTGAAGGTTGGAGTGTTGGGATATTTACTGTCTGTTCAGCCCCCCTAAGTTCGTGGCATTTCCCTGGAGGGATAAAATCATAATGTTAGAACTACAGAACAAAAGGAAGCCACAATCATCCGCAATGCAGGTTTTCTTTAAACAGACTGTGATGAAATATAAAAGACTCTTGAAGGCAATCTGTCTAACTGCATTCTATCTAAGAGCATACTCAAAATTTATAATGACCACATAATGTATAACCTAACTGGCAATGATACTTGTGTAAGACGGTTTGATGTCAAAATAATCAACGTAGACCTCAGCATGAACGTGCACCATCAACTGCAATGTATTTTGTAATTCACATAGTAATAAAATACTGTACATTGCATTTGTCATTCCAACAGATGGAACATCACAAATATTTTTAGTATTAAATTGATAGATTGATAGATAGATAGATAGATAGATAGATAGTGATAGTGATAGTCTATCTATCTATCTATCTATCTATCTATCTATCTATCTATTATATAGTGCCTTTCATCTATCTATCTATCTATCTATCTATCTATCTATCTATCTATCTATCTATCTATCTATCTATCTATCTATCTATTATATAGTGCCTTTCATCTATCGATCTATCTATCTATCTATCTATCTATCTATCTATCTATCTATCTATCTATTATATAGTGCCTTTCATCTATCTATCTATCTATCTATCTATCTATCTATCTATCTATCTATCTATCTATCTATCATATAGTGCCTTTCACATCTATCTATCTATCTATCTATCTATCTATCTATCTATCTATCTATCTATCTATTATATAGTGCCTTTCACATCTATCTATCTATCTATCTATCTATCTATCTATCTATCTATCTATCTATCTATCTATCTATCATATAGTGCCTTTCACATCTATCTATCTATCTATCTATCTATCTATCTATCTATCTATCTATCTATCTATCTAGTGCTTGTTCCTGTCACTCTTCTCTGGATATGAGGGATTTGATGGATGGCTGGATATGTTAGATCAGTGGTTCTTCTCGTTCAGTCCTCTGGGTCCCCTACGGCTTCTGTTTTTTTTTTTTTTTTTCCCAATCCGTTTCTACTCTTAATTGGACTAACATTCTTAAATAAACAAGTCATTATTTCCCAGTTTCTACAATAATCTGGAATTATAAAGTGCCTATTCTGTATGTTTCCTGAATGAAGCAGGAGTTTACACGTGTCAGGTAGGTACGTGTTTGTAATTTGTTGATATTCTGCTCATTTTTATATTAGGTGCACAAGCTGGTATTACACTATAGTGGCTGCTCCTTCCAGCACCATTTGCGCTGGTGTCTGCTCTGTTCATCATTAATTGTTGCTATTCGGACACAATTAAAAATTCAAACTCTGTAGAAAAACTTAATTAAAGCAAAACAAGTATTTAAAGATACTGAAAAAATAATTATGTCTTAATTTCCAAAAAGTGTAAATCTGACACCACCGTACTTTTCTAAATACAAAATCGATGGCCGAGATGGCAGGCTGATTAAACAATGAGACCAGTTCAAGGTGGCTGACTGATTTGGTTACAACAAAACCCTCGGGGTTCGCAGGGGAATGAATGTTGAGACCCCTTGGATTATCAAAAAGTGACGGTATGCCTAAGAACAAAATGGATCCATTAATAAACAAGCTTGAACTGGATCCCCCCACATCCCAAGCCAGGCTGTCTCACAGATGTGCGTCAGCATTCTGCCCGTTCACAGGCGGTAAGTCATCATAGCCAGCGGGCCAAATAACCGGACAGGGCGGTGGCGCTCAAAGGCGGGGTTGGCCATAACCATCGGGCAGGCATCCTCTCCCCCACTGGTCTAACTACCCCCTCCAGCCATTTTGGCAAATAAGAAAAACAGCAATAAAAACCTGACACAAAAAAACAAAACAAAAGCCTGTTAGCGTGCCATGGTGAGTGAGACCCAGCAGACGGGAGGAGAGTGATTTATGAGAGAGGGTTTTAAAATGGAGGAATACGGTGGCATGGCACAACATTAAAGACTCGCGCTGTCACTGCTCCTATATGACTTTATTAGGCACATTCCAGTGTGGACAATAGGGGGCACTCTCAGGCTGTCACAGAACTCAGACATGATACCAAATGTGTCTTTATTGGTCACATAAACAGCATGAAGAAAGGAATAAACACTACGTACAATTTACTAACATCTCTATGGGAAGGTCTTGAACCCCTGTCTGTCCTTAGGGAAGCCCACCCTCCTAAAAATTCCACCACACCACACCCCACCCCCCCACCGACACCACATACAGCTCGGTGCAAATGTCATAGGAACCCTAGATTTTTGTATACACATTTGAAGTCATTTATTCTTTGGTCTTCTACTTGACCGAGTCAGCAGATAAGAGCACATTTCACAACTACAAGCATTCATTTTTTAACAAGAAGACAGAGACAATTTAGCATTTTGTTAAAGAAAGCTCAGAGATTTGCAATTGATGTTAAATTTGAGTTGAGGTCCCTCCCCAGGCTGTCGTTCAAATCCTTCATTTATACCTTTTGGGATCTTTAGTTTGTATTCATTTTATCTCTACCTATTACAGTGTTGTTCTTTGGATTTGATTTTTGTCAATTTATCTTGTCTTTTTTAAATGTTGTGTCTTTTGTGAGGGATCCCTTAGGAGGCGGGGCCACCGGTCCATCACTGCAAGGAATGGATCTCAGCCCAATGGACGCACACCTACAGTCCCCTACAGTTCATCTCAATATGCTTGGAAGTGGTGAGCACTTAGATCTGTCATTGTTTATGGTGCTTTGGGTATAACTGAATGTTGGACACCTTTGCTCCGATTTCGGTCACTTTGAATTGCCTTTCTCTTTTCAAGCAACTCCATTTTGCCTTTTCTGCTCCTCAGAGCTTCTTTTGTTGCACCGGATTGTTCCATTAAAAAATCTTTTTATTTCACATTTCATGTGGCCCTCTGTGTTACTAGCCAGGTTTTATTGACAGGGACTCTCAAGCACATAACAGGTGAAAAAACCAAAGGTGTTCTGAGAAATGGACTACCTGCTCCACAGGTTTGTGAGACTTTAGGGCTCTGTGAGCAACACTGGAGCACCACAATAAATGGACCTGGCTCCTTTTCATTTCACCATGTGCTCCTTAGGCTATAAATATTTTAAGGTACCAGGAAGACAATGATAAAGAGTTTGGGCACCACTCTGGTGGTCCCATATAAGTGGATGCAAAGACATGTAAGGAAACACACAATAAATGTGCAGATGGCCTTTCAGACCAAGTTCTCAAAATAAATTGAACTAAGATGGCAGATCATCCAGTCCTTGAGGAGGATCGATAGATAGATAAATAGATAGATAGATAGATAGGGGGCGCTCTCGCTCCCTTGAACCCCTGTCCACGACTCCAGACACCAGGTAATAGTCCAACAGTTGACTTTATTTTGTTTCCACAGTGCACAAAGCACACTCTCAACCACTAAACTCATAAATTATCACCAATAAACACAATAATACAATCCTCCAGCTCCCAGACGCGTTGCCACCCTTCCACCCAGCTCAGCTCGCCGTCTGGGAGCTCCCACAGTCTTTTTATATATCCTGACCCGGAAGTGTTCCAATCCCCAGTCCATGTGACTCTCAATCACTTCCGGGTCAGGTACAAGTTCTTTTCTTCACCCCGGAAGCACGTCATTCCTCTTGTCCACGTGTGCTTCCGGGGCGTAGGGAAAATAGCTATTGTTCCTCCCTGCAGCATCCCCTAGTGGCCCTCACGGCATCCAGCAGGGATGCGTATGAAAACTACATTGTCCAAGATGTCCTGCTGGTCTTCTGGGGACCTCCATACTGCAAGGAGGGCTCCACCTGGCGGCTTGGAGGTATTGGCCGGGATAAACGGCCGGCCATCCTCCACAATAGATAGATAGATAGATAGATAGATAGATAGATAGATAGATAGCGTAGTTGGCAGGATTAGATAGATAGATAGATATTTAGCGTAGTTGGCAGGATTAGATAGATAGATAGATAGATAGATAGATAGCGTAGTTGGCAGGATTAGATAGATAGATAGATAGATAGATAGATAGATAGATAGATAGATAGATAGATAGTGTAGTTGGCAGGATTAGATAGATAGATAGATAGATAAATAGATAGATAGATAGATAGATAGAGAGATAGATAGATAGCGTAGTTGGCAGGATTAGATAGATAGATAGATAGATAGATAGATAGATAGATAGATATATAGATATGAAAGGCACTATATAATTATGAAAGGCACTATATAATGATAGATAGATAGATAGATAGATAGATAGATAGCGTAGTTGGCAGGATTAGATAGATAGATAGATAGATAGATAGCATAGTTGGCAGGATTAGATAGATAGATAGATAGATAGATAGATAGATAGATAGATAATAAGCGTAGTTGGCAGGATTAGATAGATAGATAGATAGATAGATAGATAGATAGATAGAAAGAAACCTTGGATTGCCTTTCTCTTTTCAAGCAATTCCATTTAGCCTTTTCTGCTCCTCAGAGATTTTTCCATTAATATATATTTTTCTTTCACATTTCATGTGGCCCTCTGTGTTACTAGTCTATTTTTTTATAGTGTTTCCCCCTCAAGTGAACATATTGTGAACTGTTCTTGAATTATGTGCTTTGGGACTCTCAAGCACATAACAGGTGAATAAACCAAAGGTGTTCTGAAAAATGGACTACCTGCCCCACTGACCACTGTTTGCGAGATTTCATTACTCTGTGAGCAACACTGGAGCACCTCAATGAATGGACCAGGCTCCTTTTCATTTCACCATGTACTCCTTAGGCTATAAATATTGTAAGAGACCTGGCAAACATTGATAAAGAGTTTGGGCACCATTCTGGTGGCCACATATAAGTGGATGCAAAAAAATGTGAGGAAACACACAGTAAATGTGCAAATGGCCTTTTCTCACTAAATAAATTGAACTAAGATGGCAGATCTCCTAGGCTTTGAGGACTTCTAGCAGGAAGAGTGCCAGGACCAGAAGTGACCAGTCAGTGGCGGTAAAGGCGTCACTCATCCAGTTTGCAAAAGGAGGAAGAGAAGAGTCATTATTACATAGCGCCAACCATTGGAGCTCCGGGCAATTACAAAATCCTAGAGCCCTTAAGCTGTCCCCTATGTGCACATGCGTGACAATTTAAAACCAGGTCATGTCACTTGTAGAAATTCCCTTGTAATTGTGCAATAGTCTCGTGGGGCCTGGAGTGATTTTTAAATGAGACTACATGTGTTAAAAAGTTTGTAGTGAACAGTGGCAAAGTCCATCACTGCAAAGGCTCTGCCCACAGGGTTTCATCCTCAAACACCAGTCCCCAATTCCTCCCATCTCTGCAATTTAAACCACCAGGATCTCATGGATGGAGCAAAAGAAGCCGAACAGAAGTCTTGACTCTGAAAGCAAACAGAAAAGTTAAAATTGCTTTTCCCAATTTAAGAGCTCAGTAGCTCAAGCCTTCTCAGCAGACTGTGGTCAAGTAAAGCAAGGAGTGAATCCAAAAGAAACATTGGGGTCCTAAGCCAGGGCTCCCCATTTAATTAAAATTCAAACAAAACTGGCACACAGAAATAAACTGGTGTTATAGCCTTTCTGATTTGACTTAACTCGTTTGAGTGGGTCTGTCTTGGGACGAGCTCCATCTCGTAGTCTGCTCAATTCCAAACAAGATGCCTGTTCTCCTGGGGACGGTTGGGCTTTATAGGGCTCAGATCATAATCTGTTTGGCACTGTGTAGTCAAAAAGAGATGATATCGCAAGTGATTGAGTCCCCTCTTGCCCCAGTGTGGTATAACATACCTCTGAGAAATCCAGGTAAGCTTGGCAAGACATAAATAGAAAGATGGAGGGCCCAGAAGTTGTCCAGTCAAGGTTGCTCCACTTAAATATCCTGAGATTTGTTGAAAAGCCCCACAAGAGGATAACCATCAACTCCCGGCCAGTGAACAAAAAAGGTCAAGAGAAAATCATTAAAAATCACAGAGTCATTCACAAAAATTAGCAAAATGCTTAATAAAGTAAACAAGTCAAGTCAAGTCAAGTTGGGGAGCATGCACTGGTACATTGTGTTGTCGCACCCACTACATGACGAAACAATTCAGGATCCTGGTTTGCAACCCCAGGCAGAAACGCGGTCCAGTCCCACCCTCCGGAAATGACCCTCTATCTGCCGCAGCCAGGTGTTACGTGGGCGACCCCTTGGTCTGTTATAGCCACTTGGGTCCCCAGCAATGAGGATCTTACGAGCCGGATCACCCTCGGGGAAACGAGCCACATGACCATGGTGGGGCAGAGCTGGGCACAGAGCAGGAAATGCCCTGGATAGCATGCCTGTCCTTAATAAGACCTACTCATGCACAAACCCATGCACACATCTGGTCAGGTTTCACAAGGTGTATAAAAAAGAATCCCCCCCACCCCAAATATTCAGATTTTGTTGCTTTGCAGTCTGACAGGATGGGTAGAATGCACTGGTACATCGAAACAGCTCGGGATCCTGGTTGGCAAGCCCCCAAGTAGACACGCCATCCAGTCCCACCCTCCGAAAATGACCCTCTATATGCCGCAGCCAGGTGTTACGTGGGCAACCCCTTGGCCTGGTCCAGACACTCGGGTCCCTAACAATGAGGATCTTACGAGTCGAATCACCCTCGGGGAAAGGCGCCACATGGCCGCAGTGTCGTAACTGACGCTCCCTCACAATGCAAGTAATGTGCCTCATTTGAGACTCCATGAACAACACAAAGTCAAACCAACAGTACCCAAGGAGTTTCCAGAGAGACACAGTACCAAAGAGTTCAGTCTTCGTCTCAGGTCACTGGATAATGTCCTTGTCTCACAACCATATAGCAAGACAGGAAGCACTAGGACTCTTAAGAGTGCCACACACCCCTTTGCTAAAACCTCATGTCCCCCCATGCTTTACCAATCCGTCTACTGACTTCATAGGAAGAGTCACCAGAGACATGAATGTCACTGCCAAGATAAGTAAACCTCTCAACGAGGTCAACACTCTTTCTGCAGACAGACACACTGCTGATGGCTGTGGCCAAGATGTCATTTAATGCCTGGATGTTGGTTTTTATCAAGACACTCGCAAGCCCAGACACTCAGACTCCTCACTCAGTCTCTCGAGAGCCCCGATCAGAGCCTTCATTGTCACCGCAAAGATCACAGTATCGTCAGCAAAGTCAAGATCCATGAACCTTTCTAAACCAACAGATGCCCCACAGCCGCTGGACCCCATGACCCCCCAACACCCAGTCCATACAAGCATTGAACAGAGTAGGAGCAGAACAGACCCCTGACAAACCCCAGAATTAACTGGGAAAAACACAGAGCTTCTGCCTCCACTCTGAAAAGCATTCACAGTACCAGTGTACAGGCCGGCCATGATATCCAGCAACCTTGAGGGGATCCCACAAACCTTCAGGATGTCCCACAGGGCAGCTCGATGAACCGAGCTGAACGCTTTATGAAAATCGACACAGGCTACAAAGAAACTCTACCGATATTTGTGTTTGTGCTCCATGAGAACCCTCAGTGCCAGGATGCGGTCTATGATAGACTTCTTAGGCATAAAACCAGACTGCTCCGGTCGCTGGTAGGTGAGCAAGTGATCATGGATCCTATTGAGGATGACCCTAGCAAGGACCTTACCCAGCACAGAGAAAATCTATCTGGAAAGGGAAGGGAGATCGTCTGAATTGCAACAATTACAGGGGGATATAAAGTAAACAAAAGGGCAAAAATGGTTTGCCAATAGACCCGTCCAAAAAAGTAATTTACAAAAACAAGGAAAACTATCATATGTACCAGTAACTCCAAACAGAAACTGTAGTATATACAAGACTACACAATAAATGAATGATCTCTTGCTCCTGAGCCTTCTCAGCTGACTTAAGACTAGGCCACATTAAGTGACCTTTTAGTTGTAGCCTTCGTTTATATCTTAGCGAGTCAGAAGCAGTCAATGGTGCATTCCCAAGAAGTTGGTCATCTTATGTAACATGCCCCGTGACTCATCGCATGAGATCTGACAACGAAGGAATGTTCATCTAGAAGTACAATTCATTTAACGCATCAATGAGAAATAAGGATTGTGGGTGTTTTGGATTTCACAAGCAGAATAGAAGCTTGTCTGTCTGATGTTTTGAGTTTTACGTACAACGACTGAAGGAAAGAAGGAATAAAAGGTAAAGATTATGACTGAACTCACCAAACCTGTTTGCCTTTCATGCAGAATTGACTCCATCAGACAGCATGCTCTTGGCTGTCAGAAAAAGGGACTAGCAGGACTACACTGGAATATCAGGATTCGGTAAAGCAAAGATACCCAGTAATTTTCAGTTAACATAAAAGGGCATGGTCCAGCAAAAAGATTTGCACCTGTGGTTGAGTGATCTTTCATACTCCTCAACTAGAACATGTGTAATGTGATATCGGCTTTAAATAGCCAGAGGGAGGGCAATGGAGTGGTAATTTCAGGGTGGTCCTGCCTCCTAAGGTCCAGTCCTGCAAAGAACAAGGAGCATAAGTAAACTTAAGAGACAGTATACAATTAAACAATATTCAAAACAGATGAAAATAACATTAATATATAAAAAAAATAATTCTTCTTCTTCTTTCGGTTGCTCCCGTTAGAGGATGCCACAGTGAATCATCTTTTTCCATATCTTCCTGTCCACTGCATCTCGCTCTGTTACACCCATCATCTGCATGTCCCCTCTCGGCACATCCATAAACCTTCTCTCAGGCTTTCCTCTTCTCCTTTTTCCTGGCAGCTATATACTTAGAACCCTTCTCCCAGTATACCTAGCATCTCTCCTCTGCACATGTCCAAACCAACGCAATCTCGTCTCTCTCACTTTGTCATCCAACCGTCCCACCTGAGCTGACCCTCTAATGTCTTCATTTCTAATCCTGTCCATCCTCGTCACACCCTATGCCAATCTCAACATCTTTAACTCTGCCACCTCCAGCTCTGTCTCCTGTGCCACCGTCTCCAGCCCATATAACACAGCTGGTCTCACTACCATCCTGTAGATCTTCCCTTTCACTCTTGCTGATACCCGTCTGTCACAAAGTACTCCTGACACTCTCCTCCACCCACTCCACCCTGCCTGCACTCTCTTCTTCACTTCTCTTCCACAATCCCCATTACTCTGTACTGTTGATCCCAAGTATTTAAACTCATCCACCTTCACCAACTCTACTCCCCTCATCCTCACCATTCCACTGACCTCCCTCTCATTCACACACATGTATTCCGTCTTGGTGGTCCTACTGACCTTCATTCCTCTCCTCTCATATCTCCACCTCTCCAGGGTCTCCTCAACCTGCTCCCTACTATCGCTACAGATCACAATGTCACATCATATTCCACGGGGACTCCTGTCTAATCTCATCTGTCAACCTGTCCACCACCACTGTAAATACAAAAATATTATATTATACATCGTCCAACCTGTTATATCCTAACACAGGGTCTCGGGTGTCTGTTGGAGCCAATCCCAGCCAGCACAGGGCCCAAGGCAAGATCATATCCCAGGCAGGGCACCAGCTCACCGCAGGGCACACACACACACCCACCAAGCACGCACTTTAGGATGGCCAATGCACCTAACCTGCATGTCTTTGGACTGTGGGAGGAAACCCACGCAGAAATGGGAAGAACATGCAAACACCATGCACGGAGGACCCGGGAAGTGAACCCAGGTCTCCTAACTGCGAGGCAGCAGTGTTACAACTGCGCCAAAGTGCTGCCCATATTATATTATATTATATTATATTATATTATATTATATTATATTATATTATATTATATTATATTATATTATCCATCCATCCATCCATTTTCTAACCCGCTGAATCCGAATACAGGGTCACGGGGGTCTGCTGGAGCCATTCACAGCCAACACAGGGCACAAGGCAGGAACCAATCCTGGGCAGGGTGCCAACCCACCGCAGGACACACACAAACACACCCACACACCAAGCACACACTAGGGCCAATTTAGAATCACCAATCCACCTAACCTGCATGTCTTTGGATTGTGGGAGGAAACCGAGCGCCGGAGGAAACCCACGCAGACACGGGAGAACATGCAAACTCCACGCAGGGAGGACCTGGGAAGCGAACCCAGGTCTCCTAACTGCGAGGCAGCAGTGTTACAACTGCGCCAAAGTGATGCCCATATTATATTATATTATATTATATTATATTATATTATATTATATTATCCATCCATCCATCGATTTTCTAACCCGCTGAATCCGAATACAGGGTCACAGGGGTCTACTGGAGCCAATCCCAGCCAACACAGTGCACAAGGCAGGAACCAATCCTGAGCAGGGTGCCAACCCACCGCAGTATATTATATTATATTATATTATATTATATTATATTATATTATATTATATTATATTATCCATCCATCCATTTTCTAACCCGCTGAATGCGAATACAGGGTCACGGGGGTCTGCTGGAGCCAATCCCAGCCAACACAGGGCACAAGGCAGGAACCGATCCTGAGCAGGGTGCCAACCCACCGCAGTATATTATATTATATTATATTATATTGTAAAAGTAATCATTCAAAATTGACAATAAAACACATAAACATGTTGTTAATACATCAAAGTCTTTAGCATTTAATGCTTTTAGGAGACTTTGAAGCTGTAGACAGTTTATCCCATCAGACGCTTGCTCTCTGTTGGATCAGGTTAATGAGTGCGCCATTGCTCCCTACTTTGAACAACTACTTCATGAGACTTTGGGCTGGTTTAGAAACGTGACACTCGGTGAGTTGTCTAATTGTCCCCTTGAGTTGTCTAATTGTCCCCACCCATTTTAAAAGCACAATTCACCCATGGATTTTTCCAGAAAGATTAAGTAATTAAGGACACCAATGTAGAAACATCATTTGGTCTAAATTTGGTGAAAATTAATGTTATGTTTTCAAATGGTAGTTCCCAATTCCCAGTGGAAGCATGTCAAGTGAAAACTTTAAAAATTCAGAAAACTAAGCCCTGCGGGACACCATATTCTGCTTCTGACTATAATGATGATTACAAGAACAAGAACAAGAAAATACAAACACATAACTCCAGTAGTTAAATCCTTACACTGGCACCTGGTTAAGTGTAGGGCAGAATTCCAAATCCTCCTTTTAACATGCAGTCATTTCAATAATTCAATTCAAAAAGTGAAACTCCTATTATATAGATTCATTACACACAGAGTGATATACAGTATTTGAAGCGTTTATTTCTTTTCATTTTGCTGATTACGGCCAACAGGTAATGAAAACTCAAAATTCAGAAAATTAGAATATTACATAAGACGAGTAAAAAAATGATTTTTAATACAGAAATGTTGGCCTACTGAAAAGTATGTCCATGTACGCACTCAATACTTGGTCAGAGATCCTTTGTGCATGAATTACTGCATCAGTGCATCGTGGCATGGAGGTGATCAGTCTGTGGCACTGCTGAGGTGTTATGGAAGCCCAGGATGCTTTGATAGATGGCTTCAGCTTGTCTGCGTTGTTGGGTCTGGTGTCTCTCATCTTCCTCTTGACAATACCCCATAGATTCTTAAGAGGATTGTGAAGCACAGCGCATTTACAAGGAGTTGACTGAGGCTGGAGACAGTGCTTCAAGAGCCACCACACACAGGCATGTGTATGCGGGACGTGGGCTACAACTGTCACAGCATTCCTGGTGTTGAGCCACACCTGAACCAGAGACAACGTCAGATAGAGAAGACAGAGAATGGACTGGACTGTTATCAGCTTAGTGGTCCAACGTCCTCTTTTCAGATGAAAGTTAATTTTGCATTTCTTATGTCTTATGTTATATTCTAATTTTCTGAGATGCTGAATTTTGAGTGTTCATTACCTGTAGGCCATAATCAGCAAAATGAAAAGAAATAAACGCTTGAAATATGTCACTCTGTGTGTAATGAATCTATAGAATATATGATTTTCGCTTTTTGAATCGAATTACTGAAATAAATGAACTTTTCGATGATATTCTAATGTATTGAGAGGCTCCTTGTGTGACGATGTGGGTTCTGGCTCCACACTCCCTTTGATGTTTGGAAGCACTTGAACCCAACACCGTCGATAACGTAACCGAGTGAGCTAGTCAGTGAAGGCAAATAAACACTTGAGCAAGGGGTGGTGCAAAAAGTGAATAGTGCTTTTATTTAAAACAGTCAACAAAACAGGTGTTCAAATAAATAGTGCAGTTCAAACGTTCTTCATTAAATAAATAATCCATTAAAGAACATGGAGGTAAAACCAATAAATAGAAAAAACAATCCTTAAAAACCAGAGGTTAAAATCTTCTCATGGAAGCAGTCTTAAAAACAACAAACAAGCTCGGTGCTTCTTTTCTGTTAGCGTCTCACCTGCTTATCCCGTTTGGGCTTAGCGGCTGCTCTCCTCTACACACTCGAGACTGGAGACCTCCCGATCCCTGGCTTCGGTTTGGCTCTCATCCTAGTCCCCGAGACTTGATTACCCCAATGGCCAGGACGCACACATTGGGGACTCCACCACCAAGCCTCCCGACTTCCGCTGCCTTTCCGCGGCCTTCTGCGGCTCATCGCTTTCACCAGGTCACTCCCGCTACATGGTCGCCAGCGGAGCAACATCCACTCAAACACCCGGGTGACGGCCTTACACCCAGCTTCCTCACAGCTGCCCTCGAGCGCTCAATCGCGCACTCACCACACGCACGCACCGCCTGCTTCCTCGCTCCCTGTAACCTCCGTCCTCTTTTCCTCTCTCTCTCTTTTCTCATCTTTCCAATTTTCCACCCTCACAACCGACTCGCGCTTCTTTTAAAATGACGAGGGCCACAGCAGCTGCAGCATTAGCCATGGGACAATCACGAATGTGGGCAGTTCCTCACCTGTGCACTCGGTGAGAAACGCCCACACCCTATGGATCGCCCCATGGCTCGCTATGGCCCAACGACTCCTTGATAAGCCGCGAGCGCGTTGATTATTTATTTAAAAATGGCCTTTACTCAGTGAGCTGTGGACCCGCTATACCACAACCTGTACAAAGCCTTAAAATGGGCAATGTCCGGCTTACTTGTCTGAACTGATCATGACTTACAAACCTGAGCGCACGTTAAGATCTCAAGATGCCGGTCTGCTTAGGATTCCAAGGATTAATAAAATAACAGTGGGAGGTCGAGCTTTTAGTTACATGACCCCCCTAAACTGTGGAGTGGCCTGATTGCTACTATAAGAGATGCACCTTCAGTCTAAACTTTTAAATCCCGGCTGAAGACTCACGACTTCAGTTTAGCACACCCTGACTAGAGCTGCTGATTAACTGTGCAGACTGCATCTCTGTTGTCAGCCATTAGCACTAAAACAGAAGGAATATGAGAGTTAGAATTTGTTACTAACCCTCCTCACCTGTTCTGCTTCTTTTTTTAGTACTCTTGGTGCCACTGCCCAGCTGCTAACTTTGTAGCAGTGCTACTATGAGTTAAAACTGCATCTCCCAGCAGTCCCTGCAGGGGCTGTTGAGTCAAAGGTGGTCAGAGGGGTTTACAAGGAGAGCAGATGTCCAAGAGAGGAAAAATTGTTTTTTGTTGTTGTATTTTGTGTTCCGTTTACCTGTCAGACTACCTTCTGTCAGTTAAGCCGTATTTAGTCGCTGTGTCCTGGATTGTATTCATTGTTGGGGTCTGGATCATCTGTCTACCTGTGTTCTGAAGACTGATTGTGGATTCACGGGTTTCCCGCAAGTATAGGAGCGCTCCTGGACCATCAATCCATCTTAACCCTTACAGTGTCTACGGGTAGGACTGTTTTTATTCATTCCTTTACAACATACAGATCTCTGGACTTACTGTCGTCATCTCTCATTACATCCGGTGTGGTATTACATGGACTTTGCTGTGTGGAGTTGTGTTTTTGTGGTTAATGTAATATCGCCGGACGGCACGGTGGCGCAGTGGGTAGCACTGCTGCCTCGCAGTAAAGAGACCTGGGTATCCTTTCCCGGGTCCTCCCTGTGTGGAGTTTGCATGTTTTCCCCGTGTCTGCGTGGGTTTCCTCCCACAGTCCAAAGACCTGCAGGTTAGGTGCATTGGTGATCCTAAATTGTCCCTTATGTGTGCTTGATGTGTGTGTGTGCGCCCTGCCCGGGATTTATTTCCTGCCTTGCGTCCTGTGTTGCCTCGGATTGGCTCCAGCAAACCCCCGTGACCCTGTAGTTAGGATATAGCGGGTTGGGTAATGGATGAATGTAATATCACCATAGGGGTACTGGGGTGGTATTATTGTTTTCCTTTATATTATTTAATTTTGTTATATTGTTTAATTGTTGTTAGTTCCCTGTGTGCTTTATTTTGTCTCTGTTTGTGAGTGTGTGCGAGTCGGGCCAAGGCTGGGAGCGTCCCTGGGATCCTCTACAAAAAATAAATAAATCACCGTCAGCTTGATGGTGTGCATCTTAGCGGCACCGAACCGCTACAAGTTGTTGTGCCTGTCTAAGAAGAACTCATCTTGCAGGAATTGGGTAGAGGGGTCCATTCATCGGATTGGCTGGCCCAGCACTGACTCAGCTGTGGAATGGCCAATAGGGGACGGCGGCTTGATGGCTGAGGTCTCCAGAACTCTCTGAACAAATCCAAATCGTATTATGGGATATCATCTACTGTTGAATTCTGCTCGTTCCTTGTAATATTTCTATCGCAATATTGTATTGTGGACGACTCGTGTTCTGCTCTGTATATTGTGTTGTATTTACCTCCTTCATTTTGAAACCCACTGCTTCCCCAACCTACGTGGAACTGCCTTTCCCAAGTTTTCTTGGTAAATGGTAAATGGCCTGTATTTGATATAGCGCCTAACTAGAATTCAAGAACCCCCCTAGGCGCTTTACAACACAACAGTCATTCACCCATTCACACACACATTCATACGCTGGTGATGATAAGCTACTATGTAGCCACAGCTGCCCTGGGGCACACTGACAGAAGTGAGGCTGCCGAACACTGGCGCCACCAATCCTTCCGACCACCACCAGCAGGCAAGGTAGGTTAAGTGTCTTGCCCAAGTACACAACAGCTGCATTCTCATGCTGGGAGCCAGGATCGAACCTGCGACCCTCCGATTGCTGGACCACCCGCTCTACCGACTGAGCTACTGCTGCCCAATTATTTTTTTCTGGAAGTTTTTCCTTGTCTTCTTAGAGAGTCAAGGCTGGGAGGCTGTCAAAAGGCAGGGCCCGCTAAAGCCCATTGCGGCCCTTCTTGGGTGATTTTGGGCTATACAAGAAATAAATTGTGTTGTATTGTAACGATGGTGTAGTCTCAGCACATTTCTGTGCATAATGAAATTGATTTGATACTGTGTGGTAATGTTGAGGAAACTAATGGAAAACGAGGCATTTTCATGCACAAACACCCCAAGTTTGAAGTTTAGAGTCTGGATATGCAAATGAAACAACATTTAGGCTCCTTTGAGCTTGTAATTGAACCAAATTCCCTTGGGCAGTGAAGTAGTAGTGCGCACCACCGGCCCAATTGAGTTAATTTTTTTATTGTAAGGCAGACACCTTATTGTTCACAAAGTGGTTTAAAACTAACCATCCATTATCCAACCCACTATATCCTAACTACAGGGTCACGGGGGTCTGCTGGAGCCAATCCCAGCCAACACAGGGCACAAAGCAGGAAACAAATCCCGGGCAGGGCGCCAGCACACCACAGGGCACACACACACACACTTTAGGATTGCCAACGCACCTAACCTGCATGTCTTTGGACTGTGGGAGGAAACCGGAGTACCCAGAGGAAACCCACGCAGACACAAAGAGAACATGCAAACTCCACGCAGGGAGGACCTGGGAAGTGAACTGTAACTGTAACTGTGCCACCACGCCACCCCGGTTTAAAAGCTGGTGTTTTAAAATTACCTCCATTAAGGCAGTCAGAGTTTTGGCTTTAATTTTGCACCGTTAACTACACCCAACGGTGGCCCATTAAATGCTATATAATTTATTTTAGTTCTCCATTAAAACTGTGAAAGTGATTTTCTTTCATTTTCCAGTTGCTCTCCAACTCAACACTGCAAGAGTCAACCGGCAGGGAGTTTGCTTCGGCCCCATAAATAACAAAGTGTGCTCTCTGGCATAGCCAGAAACCTTTTAGAAATGCTGTTTTTAAGACGTCCCGCATGCAGGGTGCACCAAGTGTGAGTTATGAAAATGAGCGTGACGTGGGCAGCTCGATGGCGGGCATGAGCTCTCTGGCTGCTGTTTCTTGAGCCTTTTTTAGCCCTTGGGCGGGCGTTTTACTTGATCACTGTGAGGGATGAGTCATCTGCGGATCTTAAGACGTACACGTCCTTGTGTGAACTCTGACAGCCATTTGTACGTAGAAAATACGGCAGAGTAGAAGAGAGGCGCCTGGTAGAGGAAGGACGGTGACAGTCATCCGCACATATTCTTCGGGTTCCATCCATCCATCCATTTTCTAACCCGCTGAATCCGAATACAGGGTCACGGGGGTCTGCTGGAGCCAATCCCAGCCAACACAGGGCACAAGGCAGGAACCAATCCTGGGCAGGGTGCCAACCCACCGCAGTATTCTTCGGGTTATCTAAGTTTAAAAAATTCCAGGAAGAAACCAACCAAGAGTCCAAAAACAAAATGAGGAAGCAAAACGTGGGTCTAAAACCAAAAATCAATCAAGAGCAAGTGCTTAGAAGAAGCAGAAGTGTAGCTGTGGGGTCCTCCATGAAACATTTAGTTCTTTATGTAGATTTGTAAGGGTCCAAAGAGCCATGAGTTTTGCTTAGCCTGATTCAGGAGTGTGCGTCTGCAGAGATGTGTGTTAATGCAGGTGGTTTGTCCAATGTGTGCCTGGATGTGCACTGTTATTGTGAGTTACTGCACATAGGTTCATGAAGGCATGCACCATCCGGCTGTCATGGGGCACCACTGACTTCTTTAACGTGCCTAAGTCTTCGTGTACAGTGCCACGGTATCTTCAAGAAAATCACAGTCTTGTCTGTACCAAAGAAATCTTCTGTTTACTGCCTTAATGAAGAAGACCTGTTTACAAGTACCCATAAAGCTGTTATTGGGCAGAGTGGTGGCCCTGAGGCGCTGGTATCTAGAAGGTATTCTATACAAGAAATTGTATAAAGTGAAATAAAGAGCAGACAAAAAAAAAACTCTCATAGTTGTGGCCTTGAGAGATGGCCTAACAGAAAACTCCAATTCCCTACACAGAATTCTCCCTCCCACATGCTCGTACCTACCCATCATCCCCAGAACTTTCCAGAAACCCCTGACTCCATTTCCAGCTCCTCCATTTAAAGTACCCTCCACCCCACCCCTTCGTTCCTTCTGGCATCAAACATTTCCCTGTGCCACTCTCCACCCTCCCCACTAGACTCAATAGTCCCTCAGCTGCCATTCTTCATCCCAGCCCAGAGGCTACAATATGTTATTTACCCCACTTTTTTAAAACACTTTTTAATCTCATGTTTTCATGGAGAACAAAGGAAAAAAAAAAGGTTTACGATATAATATTAGTGCATGGTGGACAGCGCTTTGCGATGTGAAAAACATTCATGGAAAGCAAATAACCCATTTTTACTTGTGTTGCATAATTCTCAAGCGCGTGCAGAAGGAACTCTGAGTCCAGCTCAGGGCGGTGAAAGAGCAGTACAGGAGAAAGCTGGAGCAGAAGTTGCAGAATAAGAGCATGAAGGAAGTGTGGGATGGGATGAAGATCATCACTGGCTGCAGCTCGAAGCAGGGTGCTACCATCGAGAGAGACGTGGAGAGAGCAAACCAGAAGAACAACTTCTTTAACAGGTTTGACAAACCTAACCCGCTCTCACCTCGGAGTACTCCACCCTCCACCCATCCTTCTCCTGATACCAGCATAGGAGAGACATCCCCACCCACAATTACAGCAGCCCAGGTGAGCAGAGAGCTGAGGAGACTTCGTGCCAGCAAAGCAGTGGGTCCAGATGGTGTAGCACCATGACTGCTGAAGGCCTGTGCATTGGAACTGGGGAGTCCTCTACAGCGCATCTTCAACCTGAGCCTGGAACAGGGGAGAGTCTCGAGGCTTTGGAAAACATCTTGTATCACCCCAGTCCCAAAGGTATCACGTCCTAGTAAGCTGAATGACTTCCGGCCTATCGCTCTCACGTCACAAGTGCATGAAGACCATGGAGCGGCTGCTGCCTCACCACCTGAGGCCATAAGTCCGTCACACCCTCAACCTTCACATACCAGGAGAAGGTGGGAGCGGAGGATGCCATCATCTATATGCTACACCGATCCCTCACCCGCTTGGACAGAGGCAGTGGTGCTGTAAGAATTATGTTCCTGGACTTCTCTAGCGCCTTCAACACCACCCAACCTCAGCTCCTTAGGGACAAGCTGACAGAGACAGAAACTCACACCTGGTGCCATGGATCGTGGACGATCTTACAGACAGACCTCAGTATGTGCGTCTCGGGAACTGCAGGTCTGATGTTGTGATCAGCAGCACAGGAGCGTCGCAGGGGATTGGACTTTCTCCGGTCCTGTTTAGCCAACATACATCAGACTTCCAATACAACTCGGAGCCCACGTGCAAAAGTTCGCTGACAACACTGCTATGGTGGGCTGCATCAGGAGTGGGCAGGAGGTGGAGTACAGGAAGCTAATCAAGGACTTTGTTAAATGGTGCAACTCAAACCACCTACAACTGAACACCAGCAAAACCAAGGAGCTGGTGGTGGATTTTAGGAGGCCCAGGCCCCTCATGGACCCCGTGATCATCAGAGGTGACTGTGCAGAGGGTGCAGACCAATAAATACCTGGGAGTTCAGCTGGATGATAAATTGGACTGGACTGCCAATACTGATGCTCTGTGTAAGAGAGGACAGAGCCGACTATACTTCCTCAGAAGGCTGGCGTCCTTCAACATCTGCAATAAGATGCTGTAGATGTTCTGTCAGACGGTTGTGGCGAGCACCCTCTTCTACGTGGTGGTGTGATGGGGAGGCAGCATAAAGAAGAGGGACGCCTCACGCCTGGACAAACTGGTGAGGAAGGCAGGCTCTATTGTAGGCACGGAGCTGGACAGTCTGACATCCGTGGCAGAGCGACGGGCGCTGAGCAGACTCCTGTCAGTCATGGAGAATCAACTGCATCCACTGAACAGGATCATCTCCAGAGAGAGGAGCATCTTCAGCGACCTGCTCCACTGACAGGCTGAGAAGAACCCACACTATGCGACTCTTCAGTTCTACCCAGGGTTAAATGTTAATATTATACAAAGTTATTATCTGTTATACCTGCATTGTTATCACTCTTTAATTTAATATTGTTTATTATCAGTATGCTGCTGCTGGAGTATGTGAATTTCACCTTGGGATTAATAAAGTATCTATCTATCTATCTATCTATCTATCTATCTATCTATCTATCTATCTATCTATCTATCTATCTATTATATAGAGCCTTTAATCTATCTATCTATCTATCTATCTATCTATCTATCTATCATGTATTTCTAAGTCAAGGAGTTCAAGGAGAAGGCCTGATGACCTTTAAGAAGTATCTGGATGAGAGCTTTCTGCCAAACAAAAAAGCGACAAATGGACTGAGTTGTTTCCTCTTGTTTGTCAAATTTCTTATCTTCTTGTGTTGTCCAGTAAGTCTTGTCATGTGTTTGAACTTGAGTGTTCGCTGTGCTGGACTGGCATCCCTCCCATGGTTCTGGTTTCTGCGTTATGCCCATGGATAAATTTCAGCTTTCCCAAGACCAGGCAATGGAGAATTCAGAAAGCGACTGAGTTAATTGTGTCCGCACCAACCAAACACATAATAAGTGGATTGTTCCCAGGCGTGAAGCGATTATTATTGATATACTCTTTGTGATTGATCTTTCATAAATTTTTAATTTCTGAAAGTAATTTTTTGGTCTTTGTTTTTTCTTACTGATTGTTGGTTCAGTGCCTAACCCTGATTAACCCTGTGATCCTGATGAAGTCATTGAGGTGCAGCTACTTAGATAAATGTGGAAAGCACTTTCAGCTACTCATTATAAGAGGGGTCTCATGCACAAACACTCCCTGGGTCTGCACTTTGAGGGTCTGTCTTACCAAGGGAAGCTGACAAAGAGCTTCCATTTACTCTGATGTCTAAGCAAGCTTCTGGTTTTTTTTCTTCAATTGAGACTCATAAGCCTATGAATGAAAGACGGTCTGTTTTCTGGAGTCGATTTTCTGCCAGTTTAGACCCATTGTGGCGATAAATTTCATTGGTAATCATGTTTATGTATTTATTAAATAATTAATTTATTTATTTAGTTTCAAAGAGGAGCACTTTAGGTCAGCTGCCTTGCAGATTCATTTGGTGTGAATCAGAGGGTTGTGTTCATGAGAGTGTCCCGTGATGGACTGGCGCCATCTATTACTGCTTTGCACCCTCTGCTACCCTCAACCCTCTAATGAAAACAACCTTAATAACTCACTAGTGAGGCCTCATCTGGAGTCCTGTGTGCAGGTTTGGTCTCCAGGCCATTAAAAGGGCATAAGGAAAAGGGAAAAAGTCCAGAGAAGAGCAACTAGGCTGATTCCAGGGCTACAGGGGATGAGTTATGAGGAAAGATTACAAGAGCTGAGCCTTCACAGTTTAAGAAAAAGGAGATCAGGAGTCATAGTAGACTTCCAGACAGTGCTCAGAAGCCATTAAGAAGGCTCACAGAATGTCAGGTTATATAGCGCCTTGATGTGTGGAGTACAAGTCATAGGAGGTTCTGCTCAGGCTTTATAACACACTGGTGAGGCCTCATCTGGAGTGGTGGATGCAGTTTGGGTCTCCATAAAGGACACGGCAGCACAAGAAAAGGTCCAGAGAAGAGCAACTTGGCTGATTGAGGGATACAGGGGATGAATTATGAAAAGTTTTGAAGAGCTGAGCCTTTACAGAGATGAAGAGGAGACCTGACTGAAGTGTTTAAAATGATGAAGGGAATTAGTCCAGTGGATCAGACTGTGTCTTTAAAATGAGTTCATCAAGAACACGGGGCCACAGTTGGAAACTTCCATCCATTCATTATACAACCCGCTATATCCTAACTACAGGGTCACGGGGGTCTGCTGGAGCCAATCCCAGCCAACACAGGGCACCAAGGCAGGAAACAAACCCCGGGCAGGGCACACACACACACACACACACAGACAGACCAAGCACACACTAGGGAGCACTCTCCAATATACTGTATAAGATGGAGTGAGATTATTTAAGGCTTTGTAAACCACAAGCAGTATTTTAAAGTCAATTCTGAATGAAACAGGTAACCAGTGTAATGACATCAATAAAGTTCAAGCACTTTATTGTCACTGTGTAACACAACAAAATGACTTTTTGTGACAGCCCCAAGGTGCATTTAAAGCAGTGGTTCTCAACCTGTGGGGCGGGAAGTAACAAAGAGGAGGGGGTGCAAAGATGTGAAAAAAAGAACACAAGAATTGAAAATATAAAAAATACATCTGTTGAAACCAAAACAAATTAACTTGAACTACATTCTGATACTAGAAAAATAAATATAGAGTTAGATAAATGTCGATAAAAGTTAAGTAGGTATCATAAAATATACATCTATGATATATCATTAATTAAAAAAGAACAAATTGGTATTAGTGGGCTCCTTTCAAAAACACGTGTGGGAGGCGCGATTAAAACTGTTATGAAAACTCGGGTCGCAAATATTTAAAGGTTGAGAAACGTTGGATTAATGAAAAGTCAAATAATTCCAAATATGTCATACACAGTGTTAGTGATCAAGTAACCAGAGCAAATTATTATTGCTCAAAGTACAGCAGCATAAATTGTTATTGCACCTGTTAATGAATAGTATATTCCCTATTCTATATTGTAATACATTATTATATTGCACATTACCAATATAGCTTATTGCACATATTCAATTAAAAATGATCTCAGCCTGAGGAGATTCAGAGTCCAGAAAGTTTATGGCAGATATTTTTTAGTCTGTTTGTGCGTCCACGGATTGACCTAAAGCGTCTTCCTGACGGGAGGAGCTCAAACAAAAATGAATGAGTTTTGTCCTCGAGAATTGTTTTGGCCCTTCTCACACAGCGAGTCTTATACAAGAGTTCAAGTGATGGCAGTTCAATTCCAGTAATGGCCTCTTGCTGTTTTAACGACCCGCTGCAGGGCTTCTTTAGCAGCTGTTGTACCTGCAGGCCATCATGCATTTAGTTAAGATGCTCTCTCTCTCTCTCTGTAGTGCATCTATAGAAATTAACCAGCAGCCTCTGGGGGAGGTCAGCTCTCCTTAGCTTCCTGAGAAAATTGAGGCATTGTTGTGCTTTGTCTATTACAGCAGCCGGACAGAAGCCTCTCCTCAGTATAAGACACATGAAAGCCTACCTGGAGTTGCAAAAAGACTCTCAAGCTGTAAGAAATAAAAGTTCTATGGTCTGATGATGCCAAGATTAGCATCATGTCTGGAGGAAACCAGGCAAGAAGAACGATGGCAGCCTGTAGGTCAAAGGACTTTCTGGGGGTATCAGCACCATCCCACCACCGCCACCATAAAGGTAACAGCAAAATGTTTGCAGTGGTATCCAGTTTTTCAAATTTCTACACACCTTTGATGTATTAGGGCCTGACAAGCATGTGTTTGTACAATTATCTCAAGGAAAGTGTGAATTATGTGTTAGACTAAATAAATGTGCTTTTAACCTGGACTTAAATCTTGGCACAGTGTCTGAGCCCCAGTTATTTGCAGAATGGCTATTCCAGAAGTGTGCTGACGTTCTAACATCATATTTGCAATCACGAGGGAAGCAGCTGGGCGTTGTTGAGAGTTTTTTGTGTTTTCTGTGGTGTGAGAGTTAATTAAAAAAATACAATTTGCTCCTATAAAATTGGGTTTTGGATGCCGCAAAGAAACCGTGAGGGAATTTCTAAAGCTTTTTTTCCATTTAGAATGCTTTTTTGTTTGCTTTTTTCCGACCCACACAGGAGCAAAAACAGCTGGATGTTTTGGGGTGTGTAACCAGAATATAAGTTTAATTTGCCTCTGTGCTCTGTGCAAATATTTGAAATCGGCTTTTCTTTTCTTCTCACATGTACAGCTAACACAAAGCCAGATTTAGTACACAGGGGCCCAGCATTCAGAATTGCTAGGCAAGCATCTTAAGACAAGAAAGAGACAACTACAAAAATGGACAACGTCTCTGTGTCAGAGTCAGAATGATATTGGATCTTCTTTTCCTTGTTTGGAATGGCATGATTCACCTAAGTGGTGGCCTGCACGTGAAGAAAGTATAAAGCCTTGGCACATTGCCCGGCACACCTCTGAAGCCGACGGACGGATGGGAGATAACATCATCCGATCCTGAAAATCCTTCCAGTGCAGCGATGAAAATGGCAGACTGTATATATCGAGATCCCACTTCGGTGAAAAGTCTTGTCATGGCTTCCTCGTCTGTTATACCACCTAAATTGTCGTTAAAGAAACCTAAATTATTTCTCCTATGTGATGACTAAGGGAGGGGTATCGCCTTTTAATATTATACCTTGTGATAGACGGCCGGCATTTCAGCCCGGCCGGGACGTCCCTCAACTAAAGAAGAGCCTTTTCAGGGCACTACATCCTCCAGGCAGCTACCCTTGACGGAAATGGTTCCCTGGATTCCTGCAGGGCACCATGGGACATGGAGTTCATTTCTTCAGCCCTGTTGGGTACCATGGGTGCCGCCTGGGGGAGCTCACCAAGAACACAGGGACTATTACGGTGACGTTAACCCGGAAGTACTTTGAAGTCATGAGGACGGAAACCTGCAGTACTTCCGGGATATTTGTAGAATGCGTTTGAGCCGGAGAAGGAATACTTCCGGGTCATGGACTTTAAAAGGACTATGGGAAACCCAGAAGTTTGAGCCGGCATTGGCAGGTTGTGTGATGGAGCTGCTGGGACTGGAGGATTGTTTATTTATGTGATTACTGTTATTGTTGATTGGAGAATTGTGGAATGTGCGGTACTTTGTGTACTTTATTCAAAAAAATTATTAAATATTATTCGTGGTGCTTTTAAACGTGTGTCTTGGATGTCTGTCTGGTGGGTTCAAAGAGGCAACAACGCCTCTAGTGTCCACAACCTATATAGTTTCGGATTATGTAACATGACGCAATTACAAAAGAACTTATTCTAACCAGGGAGCTATTGCCCCCTGCTGGATAATGGGTGCGCTTGGTGAAGTTACTTGTTACTTTTAAACTTTTTTTGTTATTTGTATTTGAAGTAGCATCGAGGAGGCAGAGCAGAAAGCAGCGGTAGCTTTACCGGCATCTGTAAGTAAATAAGCTAGTAAATAACCAGCGTCGTAGCAATAGTTAATGAGTAACAAAAACAGCGAGTCCTTAATTAAAAAGGGGAACTGTGGTTGTCTTCAAAGTAGGTGGTCGGCCAGCGTTAAGACGCCCGATCAGGAACGAAGGTCTGAAGGAGCAGATAAGATTGATAAAGGAGTTAGCTAGCTGCAGGTATATTTTTCTTTTAATTCAGATTGAATAGTTCTTGGCTGTCACGAAGTAGAGCAGTCAAGGAGGGCGCCAGCGTAACGGTTCAGAAATATGAAGCAGTACAAATGGTGCGAGTGGAGAGCTTTTAAATCTCTCTTTCTATATATATATATATATATATATATATATATATATATATATATATATATATATATATATATATATATATATATATATATATAATCCAACGTCTGTCTGTATGTCTGCCTGCTTTTAACGAGAGAACTACTTAATGGATTTAGATCTGTTTTTTTCTACAATTTGCTTGAACATTCCGGTTGATTTTGCGACTTCTCTCATCGCGCTAAGTACCATTAGTTCACTTGCGATACCGATTTATTTGCGCTAATTCAAGAGAGACGCAGGGGGCCGAGGGGAGGGCGGTGTGGAACTCCTCACTCCAACAGAGTGCAATTGCAGACCGCAATACTTATGAGGTCAGTCATGTAATGCCCCAACATCACAACATGCCCTCAACGTCAGTCACATACAATACAATACAATACAATACAGTTTATTTTTGTATAGCCCAAAATCACACAGGAAGTGCCGCAATGGGCTTTAACAGGCCCTGCCTCTTGACAGCCCCCCAGCCTTGACTCTCTGAGAAGACAAGGAAAAACTCTCAAAAAACCTTGTAGGGAAAATGGAAGAAACCTCGGGAAAGGCAGTTCAAAGAGAGACCCCTTTCCAGGTAGGTTGGGCGTGCAGTGGGTGTCAAAAGTAGGGGGTCAATACAATACAATACACAGAACAGAACAAATCCTTAATACAGCATAATAATACAAATTTTAGAAGTACGGTTTAACAGTAGATGATATGACATAATTAGGTTTGGATATTTTTAGAGTCCTGGAGACCTCATCCATCTAGCTGCCTCCCCATTTGGCCATGCCACGGCTGAAACGTTGCTCCGATAAATGGACTCCTCTTTCCCATGATTCCTGTGATCCTCCATCAGGGATGACTTTACCATAGGCAGGCAAACAACTTGGCAGGTGGGCCGTGGCACCAATTGCCACATTTGGGTACAGAGAAAAGTCACATAACACCCATCACATTAGACTATGGTTAGCATCAGGGCTCCGTTACACTATGGTTAAGATTAGGGTTGTAAGAGGGTTATCTGAGTCAAAGAGCATTTTGATACATTTTTTGTATGATTTTATTTGTAATTTAGGCAAAGTAATGTAATTTAGTGTTACTTTGGTGAGAGGCATTTGTGTTTGACCCCCACACCCACCTTTACGACTGTCTCTTTGTAAGTTTGGCGAGTATTTCTTTGCTAAAGTCTTTTTTCTCATACCCCACACAAAGCCAGGTTAATTTAAAATATGGTCTTCTGTGCATGGGTTACAGGTGTTAAGATGTTCTATTTCCCTCATTGGTCTGAAGTATGGCTGTTTTGAATTGGCTTGTCCCAGAGGCTTTTAAGTACCATGATGTCCTATTGGCTGTAGGGGTTGGACAGAAAACCTATAAATTTGCTTGCTCAACCACATTCTCTCTCTCTTGCTAACCTGTGATGATGTAGAAGTATCTTTCTCTTGCTAACAACTGAAGAAGACCATCACACCATGAACTGAAGACAACACAATGAAGAGCACAGCTCAGACATGTGGCTAAAAGCTGAACACCAATGATGCCTTAACTAGAGACATTAAGTAACTACAAGTCTGTGTGCCACCTGAATCACACATCACCATTTAATCAGGTTGTATGGTTGCCAATATTCAAATGTACTTTGCATTTTGTTATTATTTATGAATATTATCAGTAATACATTATTTTATGTGTAACTTAACTCCTGCTTGTCTTTTTAGTACATCTAATTGCCTGAGGTTATAGGTTTAGAAGGGAAGGTGTGGATAAGTTATATACAGTGGTAAGTCTGTGAGATTAGGCATTCTAAGGCTACATATTAATAATGCAATAATGCAAAAGGGGAAAGTACAGCAATATATATATACTCAGCAAAAAAGGAAACGTCCTCTGACTTTCAACTGTTTTTACTTTCAGTAAACTTAATGTGTAAATATTTGTATGAACACTAAAAGAGTCAACACCATAAGACATAAACTAAAAATGTTTCACAATGTGTCCCTGAATGAAGGGAGGCTCAAAATCAAAAGTACCAGTCAGTATCTGGTGTGGCCACCAGCTGCTTGAAGTACTGCAGTGCATCTCCTCCTCATGGACTGGACCAGATTTGTCAGTTCTTGCTGTGAGATGTTACCCCACTCTTCCACCAAGGCACCTGCAAGTTCCTGGACATTTCTGGGGAATGGCCCTAGCCCTCACCCTGCGATCCAACAGGTCCCAGACGTGCTCAATTCCTTCGACGATAACCACGAATCCGTCCATCACCCCTGGTGAGACAAAACCGTGACTCATCAGTGAAGAGCACTTTTTGCCACTCCTGTCTGGTCCAGCGAAGGTGGGTTTGTGCCCATAGGCGGCGTTGTTGCTGGTGATGTCTGGTAAGGACCTGCCTTACAACAGGCCTACAGCCTCTTTCAGCCTATTGCGGACAGTCCTAGCACTGATGGAGGGATTGTGTGTTCCTGGTGGGACTCGGGCAGTTGTTGTGGCCATCCTGTACCACCTGTCACGCAGGTGTGATATTCGGATGTACCGATCCTGTGCAGGTGTTGTTACACGTGGTCTTCCACTGCGAGGATGATCAGCTGTCCTTCCTGTCTCCCTGTAGCGCTGTCTTAGGCGTCTCACAGTGCGGACATGGCAATTTATAGCCCTAGCCACATCAGCAGTCCTCATGCCTCCCTGCAGCATGCCTAATGCACGTTCACGCAGATGAGCAGGGACCCTGGGCATCTTTCACAGTCGGTAGACAAGTCTCTTTAGTGTCCTGCGTTTTTAGAACTGTGACCTTAAATACCTACTTTCTGTAAGCTGTTAAGGTCTTAACGACCATTCCACAGGTGCATTATGGTTAATTGAACATGCATGGAAAACATTGTTTAAACCCTTGACAATGAAGATCTGTAAAGTTATTTGGATTTTTAAAACATTATTGTTGAAATACACAGTCCTGAAAAAGGGACGTTTCTTTTTTTGCTGAGTATATATTACTCTACCAAGATAAAACACAGATTTAGATCTGGTTCTATACTAGAATTTGCTTGAACATTCCGGTTGATTTTGCAACTTCTCTCATTGTGCTGTGTATCATAGTTCACTTGCGGTACCCATTTATTTGTGCAAATCCAAGAGACATACAGCGGGCGACGGACCTTCTCACTCACAAACATCCTCAGGGCGTGTACCTTACCTCTGCTTAGGCGAATGAGAGAATTACTTAACGGATTCAGATCGGGTTTTTTCCTATAATTTGCTTGACCATTCCGGTTGATTTTGCGACTTCTCTCTTCTCGCTATGAATCATAGTTCACTTGCAGGAGCGATATATTCGCGCTAATCCGAGACAGAGGCTGCGGGCCAAGAGGGGGAAGCGTGATGTCAGGAGTAGGGAGCTGGGCGGGGCCCTCCTCACTGTCCAGTTTCACTACTACATGGGCGGAGCCACAAGGGATGGCTAGTACAGAATAAGAGGAGCGCTAAGTTAGGAAAACAGACAGAGAAAAGTAAAGTAACCTCACAGAAGAACAAACAGCAGGCAGTCGAGAGGGAGACGTTTACAGGAGCTTAGGGGGGCCAGAAGGTGTAAAATAGTCGTAGAAGTTCTATAATCTGATTTCTTTGGCTTACATTTTTTAGTTACCCCATATAAGTTACATCATTTAATTTTAATTAAAAAATGGCAGTTTTAGTAATCCTAAATCAAATTTTAACAATGAGGCGAATTCAATGCAAGCCCAGTTGGATGTTGGACTTTTTAGATGATGGCTTGGAGGAGCCAGTCTTCTATGAGGGCTGCATCCAACACCTCAAGCTCAAGGTCACTGAACTGGCCTGTGTTGTACTAGAGAATTGGCACACATGGCCCAGATGTCCTTTAGAGGGACAGTGTGCACCCCTAAGGTGGTGGAGGAGAATCCAGGTTGGTCACGGTCACAAGACGTGTGGTAAAGGGGGCACACTGTCTGGGCCCATTAACCCCAGAATTGGAAGTGTCAAAAGGTTTTTAGGTCCTTGTGGAGCTGGATGGTTTGCTCCAGAGACAGAGAGTCGGTGTGTTGCCTTCTGGGTGCACAGGTAGGAGACCTCCATGGAAGTGTGGATTGGCACTTGGACAGAGAGGGGGTGGATCCAATTGTCATTGTCTATGTTGAAACAAATGACATGCATAAGAGTAGTCTGTCAGTTCTGTGGTCCAAATTTAAAGAGTTAGGTGCCAGACTGAGGAGCAGAACTGACAAGGTAGTCTTCTCTGAAGTTCTACTTATGCCAGTTGCCAGTCCAGATAAGGCTAAGAAGATTAGAAGATTTAATGTGTGGTTCAAACCTTGGTGCAGTATTGAAGGGTATAGGTTTATGGGGCATTGGGACTCCTTTTGGAACAGATGGGAACTGTTCCGCCATGATGGGTTACATCTGAACTAGAAGGGGCACCAATGTTTTGGGGAGGCGAATGAGAAGGTTAGTTGAGGATTATTTAACCTGGGGAATGGGGGTGTGGCAGGGAGTTTAGGACAGGCCAAGGTGAGAGCTGTACATGGTGGAACAAACAACGGTGTAGAAATAAAAATGCATAGTAATGTAAATTCTAACCCATCATTGAAATGTAAAAGTAAATTTAAAATAGCTTGCCTTATTGCTAGAAGTGTCAAAAATAAAACAAAGGAGTTGGAGTTGTATGTAGCAGAGCATAATTATGATATTATAGTAATAACAGAAGCCTGCCTAAAGAACAAAGAATGGGATGAGTGTAACATAGAGGGATACAAATTGTTTAAGAAGGGTAGACAGAACAGAAAAGGAGGTGGGCTTGCTGTTTTATGTCAAACAGAATTTAAACACAAGCCCGCTTTAGTTGGATGATGAGCCCCATCTTAGTGAGGACGTGTGGCTTTGTCTGGAGAGCACTAGGGAAAGATGCCTTATTTTAGGAGTGTGTTATAGACCACCCAATGTAGACTGCACTTTCATCACACATCTTATTAGTAAAATTAAAAAGGCAAGTTTACAGAGGTTATTATAGTCATAGGGTGCTTTAACTATCTGAATATTAACTGGAATAACCTTGAAAATGGAGGAGCACAAGATCAGGAGATTTTAGAAGTAATCAGTGACTGTTTTTTCACACAGTATGTTGAAGCACCAACTCGGGGTGAAGCCTGTCTAGATATAGTTTTTTTGTAATAATCAGGATAGAATTGAGGCTGTAGTGGCGATTGAACCACTAAGGTCAAGTGACCAGAATATAATACAATTCTCCGTGTTTTGTAAAAGTGTGGGTGCATAAAACGTTGGTAGGGCAAATTCTGAGCAAATGCAACAACGTCTAAAGAGGATAGACAGGGATAAGCTTTGAGTGGAGTGGAGACAGTTGAGGAGCAATGGAGCAGGTTTAGAAATGTTTTACATTTAATGCAGAACAGGTACATACCTAAATTTGGAATTAATAGGAAATTAAAAAAAAAAAACTCATTAGTTGGTTAATAATGAGTTAAGAAAAGGAGCTTCAAAGGAAAAAAAAAACAGCCGTGTAACAATAACAACAACATTTATTTATATAGCACATTTTCATACAAAAAAATGTAGCTCAAAGTGCTTTACATAATGAAGAATAGAAAAATAAAAGACAAAATAAGAAATTAAAATAAGTCAACATTAATTAACATAGAATAAGAGTGAGGTCCAATGGCCGGGGGGACAAAAAAAACAAAAAAAAAAACTCCAGACGGCCGGAGAAAAAAATAAAATCTGCAGGGATTCCAGGCCATGAGACCACCCAGTCCCCTCTGGGCAATCTACCTAACATAAATGAAACAGTCCTCTTTGGATTTAGGGTTCTCACGGAAGGATTTGATGATGATGATGATGATGATGATGATGATGATGATGATGATGATGATCACGTGGACTTCTGGCTTTTAGTCCATCAATGCTGGGGCATCATGGTGCTTTGAGTAGGTGGAGGTGGCGCAGGCCGCCACCACAGAGAAACCGGAAATTAGAAACAGAAGAGAGAGTAGGGGTCAGTATGGATTTTAGAGCCACCATGAATAGTTATTATGATGAATTGAACATAGAGAATATTAAGATAAAGTGAAGTTATGAGAAGGCCATGTTAAAGTAATGTGTTTTCAGCAGTGTTTTAAACTGCTCCACTGTATCAGCCTGGCGAATTCCTACTGGCAGGCTATTCCAGATTTTAGGTGCATAACAGCAGAAGGCCGCCTCACCACCTTCTTTTAAGTTTTGTTCTTGGAATTCTAAGGAGACACTCATTTGAGGATCTAAGGTTACGATTTGGAATATAAGATGTCAGACACTCCGATATATAAGATGGAGCAGATTATTTAAGGCTTTGTAAACTATAAGCAGAATTGTAAAGTCAATCCTGAATGACACAGGCAACCAGTGTAGTGACATCAAAACTGGAGAAATGTGTTCAGATTTTCTTTTCCTAGTTAGGATTCTAGCAGCTCCATTCTGCACTCATTGTAAGTGATTTATGTCTTTTTTGGGTGGTCCTGAGAGGAGTGCGTTACAGTAATCTAGTCGACTGAAAACAAACGCGTGAACTAATTTCTCAGCATCTTTCAATGATATAAGAGGTCTAACATTTGTTATGTTTCTTAAGTGAAAAAATGCTGTCCTAGTGATCTGATGAATATGTGATTTAAAATTCAGGTTACAGTCAACGGTTACCCCTAAGTTTTTTACTTCCGTCTTAACTTCTAATCCTAATGCGTCAATATGCATGTAAGGCATATAAGACTAATAACTCCAATGTGAATCATAAGGCAATCGAGAACATGAGGGCAATCATTAAAAAGGATATCAGGGAGGCTAAAAGACAGTTGGAGAGGAATACAGCTGATAAGGCGAAAGACGACCCTAAGAGATTCTTTCAGAATTTTAGTAGTAAAAGAACAGACAAGGAGGAGATGAAGTGCATCAGGAATAGTAAAGGGGAATTAAAAAATACAAACAGTGAAATCGCGAATGCTCAAAATTAGCATTTTTCGGAGGTCTTCACAAGTGAGGAAGTAGATAACCTCCCAGCGATAACAGGGACTACTAAGGAGGTGCTGAGGGATTTTGAATTGCACAATGAGAAGTACTGCTAAGATTAAATAGGCTGAGATCAAACCAGTCTCCATGACCAGATAATATTTACTCCCGAGTTCTTAAGGAGGTTAGCAAGTACAGATATTAAACCTTGATGCATATTTTTAGGAAGTTACTGCACCCTGGAGAAATTCTGAAGGACAGAAAAATGACAAATATTATCCCATCATATAAAAAGGATGACCGGGAAGATCCAAGCAGCTATAGGCCAGTAAGTTTAACGTGTATCGCAGGAAAATTAATGGAAGAAATTATTAAGGATAGGATCGAGCAATACAGTATATGACAAGTACAGGAGATTATCTGATCAATCAGCGTGGGGTCAGAAGAGGGAGGTCATGTTTTACGGATATGCTGGAATTCTATGAGGAAGCAACAAAATGGTTTGATCAAAGTGGAGCTTATGATATTATTGATCTGGACTTTAAGAAAGCATTTGATAAGGTGCCACATGAGAGGGTGGGCATCAGACTAAAAGAAGTGGGAATTCAGGATGATGTTTTTAGATGAGTGCAGAATTGGCTCAGACACAGGAAGCAGAGGGTGATGGTGCGAGGAACCTCATCAGAATTGGCTGATGTTAAGAGTGGTGACCAGCAGGGGTCAGTGCTAAGGCTACTGCTATTGTTAATATTTTTAAATGATTTGGATAGGAATATAAATAACAAGTAGGCGGCATGGTGGTGCAGTGGGTAGTGCTGCTGCCTCGCAATTAGGAGGCCCGGGTTCACTGTGGCATTTGCATGTTCTCCCCGTGTCATGCAGGTTAGGTGCATTGGCAATTCTAAAATTGTCCCTATTGTGTGCACCCTGTGGTGGGCTGGCACCCTGCCTGGGGTTTGTTTCCTGTGTGTGCTCGGGATTGGCTCCAGCAGACCCCTGTGACCCTGTAGTTAGGATATAGCGGGTTGGATAATGGATGGATATAAATAACAAGCTGTTTAAGGTTGCAGATGATACCAAGACAGGTGGATTGGCAGAGGGACAATTGTCTGGAATCTGTGGTGGATTGGCAGAGGGACAAGGACAGCATACAGACTTGGGCAGATTAAAGTCAGTAAATGTAAAGAATTACACAAAGGAAGTAAAAATGTGAGGTCTGAATGCACAATGGGAGATCTGAAAATCGAGAGTCCACCTTTTTGAGAAGGATTTGGGAGTCATAGTGGACTCTAAGCTATCGACTTCCAGACGGTGTTCAGAAGCCATTAAGGAGGCTAACAGAATGTCAGGTTATATAGCGCCTTGATGTGTGGAGTACAAGTCACAGGAGGTTCTGCTCAGGCTTTATAACACACTGGTGAGGCTTCATCTTGAGTACTATGTGCAGTTTTGGTCTCCAGGCTACAAAAAGAACATAGCAGAACTAGAAAAGGTCCAGAGAAGAGCGACTCGGCTGATTGAGGTCTACAGGGGATGAATTATGAGGAAAGATTAAAAGAGCTGAGCCTTTACAGTTTAAGCAAAAGAAGATTAAGAGGTGACATGATTGAAGTGTTTAAAATTATGAAAGGAATTAATACAGTGGATCGAGACTTGTATTTTAAAATGAGTTCATCAAGAACACACAGTTGGAAACTTGTTAAGGGTAAACTTTGCACAAACATTAGGAAGTTTTTGTTTACACAAAGAATGATAGACACTTAGAATAAGCGACCAAGTAGTGTGGTAGACAGTAAGACGTTAGGGACTTTCAAAACTCGACTTGATGTTTTCTTGGAGGAAACAAGTGGATAGGACTGGCGAGCTTTGTTGGGCTGAATGGCCTGTTCTCATCTAGAGTGTTCTAAAAGCTCTGGTTGTAATATGTGATTTAAAAGTCACATATTAAAGTTAAAAACAGTCGATAAATGGGGAGGGTCACGTCAAGAATGGCATCTGGTGTAAAATTTTGCCAAATCAATATGCGGACAACAATTATGGATGAACCACATTGACATCCCCGAACAGGAGCAGCCGAAAGAAGAAGAAGAAGAATCCATTATTGCCAATCACTAAAATTTCAGTTTTCTCTTTATTTAGTTTGAGAAAATTAATACTCATCCATTCAGAAACACAAGTCAGACATTGTGTTAGTGAAACAACAGAGTCGGGGTCATCAGGTGCTATTGATAAATACAGTTGTGTGTTATCAGCATAGCTGTGGTAGCTCACGTTATGCCCCAAGATAATCCGACCTAACGGAAGCATGTAAATCGAAAAGAGCAGCAGACCCAGGATAGAGCCTTGTGGACCACCATATAGAATATCATGTGTCGTAGAAGTATAATTACCACAACTAACAAAGAACTTTTTACCTGCCAGGTAGGATTCAAACCAATTTAAGACACTGCCAGAGAGGCCCACCCACTGACTAAGGCGATTTCTAAGAATATTCTGATCAATGGTGTCAAATGCAGCCCTCAGATCTAAGAAGATGAGAACAGATAAATGGCCTCTGTCTGCATTGACCCGCAAGTGCAGTTTCTGTGCTGTGATTTGTTCTGAAACCCGACTGAAACTTATCATGAATAGCAGGTTTATTGAGGTGATCATTAAGATGCATAATGACGGCCTTCTCTAGGATTTTACTTAAGAAAGGCAGGTTAGAAATGGGTCTAAAATTTTCAAAAGCAGAGGAGTTGATATTATTTTTCTTGAGCAGGGGTTTAACTACAGCAGTCATAAGACAGTCTGGGAAGACCCAAGTATCTAATGACGAGTTTACTATGTCAAAAATACTTTCAATTAGATAGATAGATAGATAGATAGATAGATAGATAGATAGATAGATAGATAGATAGATAGATACTTTATTAATCCTAACAGTAAATTCCCATACTCCAGCAGCAGCATACTGATAATAACAATATTAAATTAAAGAGTGATAACAATGCAGGTATAACAGACAATAACTTTGTATAATATTAACGTTTAAACCCCCGGGTGGAATTGATGAGTCGCATAGTGTGGGGTCTCCTCAGTCTGTCAGTGGAGCAGGACGGTGACAGCAGTCTGTCGCTGAAGCTGCTCCTCTGTCTGGAGATGATCCTGTTCAGTGGATGCAGTTGATTCTCCATGATTGACAGGAGTCTGCTCAGCACCCGTCGCTCTGCCACGGATGTCAGACTGTCCAGCTCTGTGCCTACAAGAGAGCCTGCCTTCCTTTAGTTTGTCCAGGTGTGAGTCGTCCCTCTTCTTTATGCTGCCTCCCCAACACACCACCGCGTAGAAGAGGGCGCTCGCCACAACTGTCTGATAGAACATCTGCAGCATCTTATTGCAGTTGTTGAAGGATGCCAGCCTTCTAAGGAAGTGTAGTCGGCTCTGTCCTTTCTAGCACGCCCAATACTAGGTGGAGGGTCTCAGTTGAGAAATTATTTTATTTAAATCAGGTAAATCTATCCTGGTGAAAGAATTTAATTTGTTTATAATGGAGTACCAGGGTTTAAGAGGATCAGTACTACATTATTTCTAATATCATTATTTTTTTTATTAAAAAATACAGTAAAAGCCTCACAAGTTTCACTGGAGGTATTCCATTGAGTGACCTGGTTTAGTGGGCGCTCAATTATAGAGAATAAGACTCTGGGATCACTAGCATTGTTATTTATAATTCTAGAGAAATAACAGCGCCTGTCAAGACAGGGTATGTTGTTGTATTCTGTTATTTTAGCCTTCAGTATCTCATAATGGATAGTTAGTTTAGTTTTCCTCCATTGACGCTCAGCTCTCCGGCATGTTCTCTTTAAATCAGACACTCTTTGAGTCTTCCATGGTATAACAATGCTAGAAGATTTCTTAACTATCTTTTCAGGTGCGACTACACTGAAAAAAGCTTGGTAATGATTCACACTTAATATTTTCAATCTGAACCAATATAATTCTTTTTAGCTTATAGATCCCACAATTATTAAATTGAGACAAATATTTAGAGTGATTGGGTGCAATTCACTTGTTTTATACTGAAGTTAATCTATTTTTTAAGTTGTTCATCTTTTTTGGCAGTTGCAAAGCCAGCACGCTGGAAAGTTCAACCGGAAGAAAATACAAACGGCCCCTCAAACACAGCACACGAGCAACCGAAAATATTAAGTTAACTGAAATAGGATTTTTCTGTTTATTTCCTCCACCGTAACTTACTTTGGAACAAACAATTTTTTTTTACTTTGATTGAATTTCGAAGCCAAATATTTCAAGCTACAACACTAAATGACTAATCTGAAGTTGCTTGAAAGAGAAAATTTACGTTGAATGAACAACATCAATGTTATACTTTTTTCAGAGTATGTCAGCAGCAGCTCTCACCTTAATATTAAAATTTTCCACCTTACTATTTCCATTATTCTCACTATTGTAGAAAGCACTACAAACGGACTTGTTGCTTAGAATGTTTATAAATTGTGAAGGTACTGATGAATCAAAGAAGCGTTTTTCAA
This sequence comes from Polypterus senegalus, assembly GCF_016835505.1. NCBI lineage: Eukaryota > Metazoa > Chordata > Cladistia > Polypteriformes > Polypteridae > Polypterus > Polypterus senegalus. The sequence continues at coordinate 17,574,570 of NC_053156.1, read as the reverse complement.
CAATATGCTTCTCGTGCAATTTTTCTATCATTATTTCTATATTAAATAGTAAGAGATAATGGTCTGATAGACCAATATCAACGATCTGCTTCGCATCGACTTTTAGTCCTTTATTAATTACGAAATCTAACCTATGACCTGCTTTGTGTGTTGGCTGACTAAGGTGCTGGATCAAATCAAAAGAGTCCAGGAGGTTCATGAATTCTTTTACTTTCAGGTCACACTGATTATCGATATGAAAGTTAAAGTCGCCGACTATTAGGAGCGTGTCATATACAGTGGTGTGAAAAACTATTTGCCCCCTTCCTGATTTCTTATTCTTTTGCATGTTTGTCACACAAAATGTTTCTGATCATCAAACACATTTAACCATTAGTCAAATATAACACAAGTAAACACAAAATGCAGTTTTTAAATGATGGTTTTTATTATTTAGGGAGAAAAAAATCCAAACCTACATGGCCCTGTGTGAAAAAGTAATTGCCCCCTGAACCTAATAACTGGTTGGGCCTCCCTTAGCAGCAATAACTGCAATCAAGCGTTTGCGATAACTTGCAATGAGTCTTTTCCAGCTCTGGAGGAATTTTGGCCCACTCATCCTTGCAGACTTGTTGTAATTCAGCTTTATTTGAGGGTTTTCTAGCATGAACTGCCTTTTTAAGGTCATGCCATAGTATCTCAATTGGATTCAGGTCAGAACTTTGACTAGGCCACTCCAAAGTCTTCATTTTGTTTTTCTTCAGCCATTCAGAGGTGGATTTGCTGGTGTGTTTTGGGTCATTGTCCTGTTGCAGCACACAAGATCGCTTCAGCTTGAGTTGACGAACAGATGGCTGGGCGTTCTCCTTCAGGATTTTTTGGTAGACAGTAGAATTCATGGTTCCATCTATCACAGCAAGCCTTCCAGGTCCTGAAGCAGCAAAACAACCCCAGACCATCACACTACCACCACCATATTTTACTGTTGGTATGAAGTTCTTTTTCTGAAATGCTGTGTTCCTTTTACGCCAGATGTAACGGGACATTTGCCTTCCAAAAGTTCCACTTTTGTCTCATCAGTCCACAAGGTATTTTCCCAAAAGTCTTGGCAATCATTGAGATGTTTCTTAGCAAAATTGAGACGAGCCCTAATGTTCTTTTGCTTAACAGTGGTTTCGTCTTGGAAATTTGCCATGCAGGCCGTTTTGCCCAGTCTCTTTCTTATGGTGGAGTCGTGAACACTGACCTTAATTGAGGCAAGTGAGGCCTGCAGTTCTTTAGACGTTGTCCTGGGGTCTTTTGTGACCTCTCGGATGAGTCGTCTCTGCGCTCTTGGGGTAATTTTGGTCGGCCGGCCACTCCTGAGAAGGTTCACCACTGTTCCATGTTTTTGCCATTTTTGGATAATGGCTCTCACTGTGGTTCGCTGGAGTCCCAAAGCTTTAGAAATGGCTTTATAACCTTTACCAGACTGATAGATCTCAATTACTTCTTCTGTTCTCATTTGTTCCTGAATTTCTTTGGATCTTGGCATGATGTCTAGCTTTTGAGGTGCTTTTGGTCTACTTCTCTGTGTCAGGCAGCTCCTATTGAAGTGATTTCTTGATTGAAACAGGTGTGGCAGTAAATCAGGAAATTGAACTCAGGTGTGATACACCACAGTTAGGTGATTTTTGAACAAGGGGGCAATTACTTTTTCACACAGGGCCATGTAGGTTTGAATTTTTTTTCTCCCTAAATAATAAAAACCATCATTTAAAAACTGCATTTTGTGTTTACTTGTGTTATATTTGACTAATGGTTAAATGTGTTTGATGATCAGAAACATTTTGTGTGACAAACATGCAAAAGAATAAGAAATCAGGAACGGGGCAAATAGTTTTTCACACCACTGTAGTTCGTAGTTACAATTGACACCAAGTCTGAGAATTCCTCAAAGAAAGACGTATTGTATTTAGGAGGTCTAAACACAGATAATACTAGAAACTCCGTGAATAACAATGGCAAGATACTGAAAGGATTTGAATTTGAACCGGCTCAAGTAAATGTTTGCTAAACCACCGCCTTTCTTACCTTGTCGATCCGCATGAGCAAAGCTGTAATTCAGACGCACAGATTCGAGTAAAACAGCCGCGCCATCAGAGGTAAGCCACGTTTCACTTAGTGCAATTAAATCAATTTTCCTATCACTAATAAGATCGTTGATGGAAAACGCCTTGTTGGTTAATGCTCTAACTTTTAATAAAGGCATATTTAATGTTTCGGGAGAGCAGAACTGAATTTAATGTGCATTATGGGTATTCGAGGTGTATCTCATCCATTACATCTTACATATTCTGTCTCCTTCTTACTAATCTCAAGGCCTCCATCTGCCATAACTCTTCTCCACTCCTCTTGTTTCCTCTCCATAATATTCTTAGAGGTGACACATTCCATGATGTCAACTGCAAATAGCACGCAGCATGACACCTGATCTATTATTCCCATAGCAATAACATCCATAACTCGAGTAAAAAGATATGGGCTAAATGCTGACCGTTGATGTAACCAAACCTTAACTGCTAGAGCTGCAGTGTGGCAAAATGACACCTGGTGCCGAAAGGGAAAATAAGCGCCCATCTTCAATCAAAATGGATACAACAAATGTATTGTTTTTTGGGGTGACGTGCGGCACCATTTCTCCTCCAAACACGGTGTGTGCAATGACATCCAAAGAGTTCAGTTTTGCTCTACTCATCCCAGGATTTCCTTGGCTTCTCCAAATGTTGTGCAGCAAATGAGCTTCAACGTGCTTTCTCTTCAGCAATGGAGTCTTGTGCGGTGAGCGTGCGTAGAGGCCATGGGCGGTGGAGTGCATCACTTACTGGAGCTGCTAATTCCAGGTCTTTCTGAAGCTCTCGGCGAGTGGTCCTTGTCTCATGGACAACTCTTCTGATTATTCTTTTGACAGAAATCTTGTGAGGAGCAACTGGTTGTGGCCGGTTTATGGTGACATGATGTTCTTTCTACTTGCGGATTATGGTCCCAATGATGCACACAGGAACTTTCAGAAGTTGAGTGATACGTCTGTCACCAATGCCAACAATAAGTTCAAGTTTCTTGTGTGACACCTTGGGAATGATAGGCCATCAATTAGGACTATCCATCATCCATCCCGCTATATCCTAACTACAGGGTCATGGGAGTCTGCTGGAGCCAATCCCAGCCAACACAGGAAACAAACCCTGGGCAGGGCACCAGCCCACCGCAGGGCACACACACACCAAGCACACACCTGGGGACAATTTAGGATCGCCAATCCACCTAACCGGCATGTCTTTGGACTGTGGGAGGAAACCTACGCAGACACGGGGAGAACATGTATGCTCCACGCAGGGAGGACCCGGGAAGCGAACCTGGGTCTCCTTACTGCGAGGCAGCTGTGCTACCACCATGCCACTGTGCCACCCTCAATCAGTTCATCTAATCAGATTCCACCTGTTAAGAAAGAAAGAAAGAAAGAAAGAAAGAAAGAAAGAAAGAAAGAAAGAAAGTATACCCAAGAAGGTGCCCAAACATTATTACGGACATACAATATGGATTTCATATTTCATGCCTACTTACAAAGAGGGGAGGAGGCAGAGGTGGAGGAAGCTAAAGTGATTGTGTGTGTTTGTGCCTCATGATGGGGGTAAAAAAGAAAATGTAAAAAGGGAGATGAAGAAAGAGAAAGAAACATCGAGGGATAGAAAGAGGGAGTGAGGTGCACTTGTTCTCTAATTCCGCTGACGGAGGACCTGCTGCTCACATTCATTTCAATCCTGAAAGCTGCTGCCGAACCATCTGCTGATGTCTGCAAGCATATGGCCTCATAAAAGACGCTCTTCTCCTGTTCCCACAGCTCTGCGAAGGAAAAAGAATGCAGAAAGCCAGGCACGGCTGCCAAGGTAAGAAACGCTGCAACTAGTGTGGGGTTTGACTTGAGTGTCAGAGGTCAGCATCCGAGACTGTTTTCATGCCAAAGAAACAGCTCAGCTCCAAATAAACCACAGACGGGTGGGGGGAGGTGGGGGGTGATGAATGACTGACCACTGGTCTTACAAGCTGCCGTGACATAAAAAGCTACAATGAAAAAGGGCACCATCTCTAAAGAGGCAATGACCTTTGACCTGTCCTTAATGGCAAGTGGCCACTGCTGTCGCATTTGCACATTCACACCTAGACACTTGGGGTTTCTATTAATATTGATTTGCTTAGCTGTCTGGAGGGCACAATGGATGGAGCAGACGACGCTTTAGGAACTGAACATTTTATCTGTCTGTCTATCTATTATATAGCCATGTGCATATCTATCTGTCTGTTACATTACACATTAAATCATGATTTATTTTATAGCATGTGTTATGGAATATTACATACTGTAGTTATTTATCAAAAATTGCATTATCTTTCTATCAATGTAGTTATAATATAGCACCTTTCATATCTGTTACTAATTAATACTTGACCAACACCTTTATCCAAGGTAACTTCTAACATTTCAGATACAATCAGTTACATTTCTGTTGTTTTACAATTGAAGCACTGGCATTGACTTACCCGTAGCCACACTGGTGTCAGTAGCAGGATCTGAACCCCCAGGGATTTCGGCTCCTCTAGACCACAAGGGGGGGCGACCGCCCTGTTGGCTTTGGGGACCACGGAAACAGAGCTTAGAAGCTCAACCCTATAAGGGGCCCGTGGTCACCATCAGGGGGCGCCCAGATGCCAGGAGAGCCCTGGTCCTCAGCACTTGTGCCACAATCGGAACTGCTGTGGGGAGGAAGACCAGGGACACCCGAAGTGCTTCCGGGTGCACAGCCGGTACTTCTGCCACACCAGGAAGGGCAGGCGGAAGTTAATTGGGAGGCACCTGGAGTATGTCCAGGTGATTATAAAAGGGGCCGCCTCCCTCCATTTGATAGCTGGAGTCGGGTGAGGAGAAGGGTAGAGCTCAGAGGAGAGGAGTGGAGGCGGACCTGAGAGGCAAAGACATTGTTGAGATGCCTGGACTTTGGGGGAGTACTGGGTTGTGTGCTCCACTGTAAATAGATTAGTGTGTAAATAAATGTGTGTTGGGTGCTTAAACGATGTCTACCTGTCTGTGTCCGGGCTGTTTCCCACACTATTTATTTATGTATTATATTGTGCCTTTCATATCTATCTATCTATCTATCTATCTATCTATCTATCTATCTATCTATCTATCTATCTATCTATCTATCTATCTATTATATAGTGCCTTTTGCATCTATCTATCTATCTATCTATCTATCTATCTATCTATCTATCTATCTATCTATCTATCTATCTATCTATCTATCTATCTATCTATTATGGTGACTACAGATCTATCTATCTATCTATCTATCTATCTATCTATCTATCTATCTATCTATCTATCTGTTATATAATGCCTTTCATATCTATCTATCTGTACTAATAAAAGGCAAAGCCCTCACTCACTCACTCACTGACTCATCACTAATTCTCCAACTTCCCGTGTAGGTAGAAGGCTGAAATTTGGCAGGCTCATTCCTTATAGCTTATTACAAAAGTTAGGCGGTTTCATTTCGAAATTCTATGCGTGAAGGTCATAACTGGAACCTACTTATGTACATATATACGGCCATAGCCTGCAGCTCGGTCGCCGTGTGAGGCGGAGTTGGTCGCTTATCGTTACGTCTCCCACATAATCGAGTGCCTGCCCATATAAGGCCATCTGTCAGCAGCGATCCAATAGACACACGCTTATGCTATCTATCTATCTATTATATAGTGTGTTTCACATCTGTCTGTCTGTCTTTGTATCTATCTGTCTATCTATTATATAATGCTTTTCTCATTTATCTATGTATTATATAGTGCCTTTCATATCTATCTATCTATCTATCTATCTATCTATCTATCTATCTATCTATCTATCTATCTATCTATCTATCTATCATATAGTGCCTTTCATATCTATCTATCTATCTATCTATCTATCTATCTATCTATCTATCTATCTATCTATCTATCTATCTATCTATCTATCTATCTATCTATCTATCAAGTGTTTTATCGTGAAGAACTCAACAGACAAGGACAACACTAAGCTTAAATGTTTGATGGGCGATGTGTCTATTTGTGTGTTTATTTTCCTTTTTTTGTTCATTTGGTGTATTTTCATGTGTATTTATCTGTCCTGAGGTGTTGTGACATAACTGACAATAATTAGAATAAGGATGACTAACGAAAAAAAATGTACGGGGCAAGAAAGTATGAGGTAAAAAGATACTGTACACTGTTGGGAGTAAAAAATCCATTTAGTATCGAGATTTCACTCTCCATGACCTTTTAATGGTGAAGTAGCCTCACGAAGGGTGATTAAATTGGTGTATGTATTCGGCAGTAGGTAAAGTGTAAACTGTCTGCTGTTCCAGACCTCTCAGGAGCGAAGGCAGCTTACTCCTTAGGGAAATCCAGCCCCATGTAGGTCCAGGCACTCACACCCATTGGCAGGGTCACAGAGGTTCAAACGAGGCGAGACAGCAGGCGAGCTGACCGTAGTGGTGACAAAGGGGCGCTGTCACCATTAGGTTGGCACGATGACTGCAGTTTAACGATGGCATTTGTTCTTTCCGCGAAGGGAAAGGAGAAGTTTTCCCAAGGGACGAATAGCTACTGAAATATGGCTTGTTTATGTCATTGCTTAAAAAAAAAAAAAACCGGAGGAGTGTGCCGTTAGCTCGCACGAGAGAGGCTTCATAAAGACGCGAGCTGTAAAATGATCCCGTTTACGAGGCTAGCGCAACAACTCGGGCACAAATCTTCTCTGCCGAGATACTTGGATCCGTGAACACGTTCCAGCTGTTTCGAGGCCAAGATTTATTGGAAAAAAATGAAGCTTTTCTTTATACGCAGGGCCGGGCTGCATTCCTCGCGTCCATAGTGCGGAGCGAGCCAAGCGCAACAGCGCCGTGCCAGGGCTTTGAAGGGGGCGCGGAGCGCGGGTCCGTCCGGCCGACTGCAGAATGCATTGAATTTCAATCGTCAGCGCTCAGGGAGTCGCCACGGCGGGGTGAAGCGGTAACCACGGTGCCACGGCGCGCCAGACATGCCCGGGACACGGCTGTTTACAGGATGTGGATGATCAGTCTGCAGAAAATAAAAAGGAATTACAGCTCCCACCATCTCGCGATTTCATGATCTTCAGGAAAACTTGAGTCAGCTGAGAGCACAATTACTATTTTGGGAGTCTGGAGAAGCTTAAAGTCACTGATTGTTCCGGAAAAGCTATAGCGACAGAGCTTGTTTTAAAAAGGAAAAGGAATAAGGAATTGAGCAAGTGAACGCGATTTCTTTTTTATAGCGCCCGTCAGGCGAAGTGTAACACAGAAATAGTATCTTGAGAAAAGGTGGAAACGCCAAAGAGTTCATGAAGGTTCACACAAGCAGCTACCCTGGCACTATGGAAACTCATTTATCGGACCTACACACATTGTCATCGATCTGATGATGACATGATGATCCATCCATTCGTCCTCCTCTATCACTTCTCCTCCTGTGAGAGCAATGGTGTGTGTGGTTGCAATCCAAGTCAGAAACGGCATCCCAGGAGAGACGCCTTGCCGTTTTAATTTAACTCCCATTGAGGCGTCTGTTCTTATTCAGAATGATGGAGTCCTTCAAATATGGCTCATTCCCAAAGTGTGCAGTCCCCGGCGAGTGTCTCAAGCTGCCCATTTTGAATGCAGCAGGCCTTGACAGAACACTTCAGGTGGTCCATCCAGCGTCTGTTCAAGATCACCATGAGATTGGAATCTTTCAGTGATTTCATTATAGAAGACCATCCAGGGGAGCTGAGACTCATCCATGTGGATGACAGTAGCATAGTGGTTAAGGCTTTGAACTTCAAGCCCTGAAGTTGTCGGTTCAAATCCCACTACAGACAATGTGTGATCATGAGTAAATCATCTCATATGCCAGTGCTCCAATTAGAAAAACAAGTAAAGAAATGTAGCCATCTTGGATAAAGGTGTCAGCCAAATATGGCAAATGGGAAACAGGGCTGAGCAACATGGCCTCAATGCTGGCTGATGATTAGCGTTCACAGTTTTTGGTGTGTAGGATCCTGTCCTCCTGAGCAATATATGGCATCTTATGGAGGCAGAACATGTGAAGCACTTCTAGGAGGTGACCTTCCTTATGGCAGAAACTCTGTGACTCCTATCCATACAAGATTGTGGATATACACACTGTATGACAGACCATGACCTTGGGTGCAGTGCAGAGATACTGGCTACAGAAGACACGTTTGTAGATGCAGAGGAGGCTCGTCAGAAGCTTGTCAGCTTAAATCCAAAATGTCTGCTAGGCTGGGATCTAGAGCAGTGAGTTCAGTGTTTGGAAATTTGGCTCACACAATCCAGAAAAACTTTCATATATTTGAACAGATCTCTGTGGGTATAATGGCACAGCTGCCTACTCTGACAGCTGGCAAAATAGAGCTTCGGCTTCAAAGTCAGTCAGTCAGTCAGTCATTCTCAAACCTGCTATATCCTAACTACAGGGTCACGGGGGTCTGCTGGAGCCAATCCCTGCCAATGCAGGGTGCAAGGCAGGAAACAAACCCCGGGCAGGGTGCCAGCCCACCGCAGGGCACACACACACACACACACACAAAAGACAATTTAGAATTGCCATTGCACCTAACCTGCGTGTCTTTGGACTGTGGGAGGAAACCCACGCAGACATGGGGAGAACATGCAAACTCCACGCAGGGAGGACCTGGGAAGCAAACCCAGATCTCCTTACTGTGAGACAGCAGCGCTTCCCACTGTGATACCCGGCTTCAAAAGTACTAAATATAATTCTAAAATCCCAAGAAAATATTCAAAATTCCCCACAAGGGTACGGAATGGCAACAAAAAGAATCTTTATAAAAACTAGGGGCCTTCATCCCTTGCTTATTGTGCTCGCCAACCACCCAACCTGGGCTATGCGCCAGCCGCTTCGTGTCTCTGCCACTCATGTATGTGGATTTCACTTTTGCAATCTTTACTGTCAGTTTTTTGAGACTTTCGAATTTTAGTACTTTCATAATCTCTAACCTGCTCTGCATGTGTATCGTGCCAATGTTTTCAAACCTCTTTACAGACTGAGGAGGAGATCATTCCTCCCATACACTAAGCGACTCTTCAATTCCACCCGGGGGAGTAAATGCTAACATTATACAAAGTTATTGTCTGTTTGTACATGCATTTTTATTACTCTTTAATTTCATATTGTTATTTTGTATCAGTATACTGCTGCTGGAGTATGTGAATTTCCCCTTGGGATTACTAAAGTATCTATCTATCTATCTATCTATCTATCTATCTATCTATCTATCTATCTATCTATCTATCTATCTATCATATAGTGCCTTTCACATCTATCTATCTATCTATCTATCTATCTATCTATCTATCTATCTATCTATCTATCTATCTATCTATCTATCTATCATATAGTGCCTTTCACATCTATCTATCTATCTATCTATCTATCTATCTATCTATCTATCTATCTATCTATCATATAGTGCCTTTCACATCTATCTATCTATCTATCTATCTATCTATCTATCTATCTATCTATCTATCTATCATATAGTGCCTTTCACATCTATCTATCTATCTATCTATCTATCTATCTATCTATCTATCTATCTATCTATCTATCTATCTATCTATCATATAGTGCCTTTCACATCTATCTATCTATCTATCTATCTATCTATCTATCTATCTATCTATCTATCTACAGCGTTCTTGTCTTCTACTCTTTGTCTTTTATTTCCGACCCCGCTTGGAGCTGAGAGCGCAGGAACTGTGTCTGACAATAGCATTCACACAAATGAGAGGCAAGTGGACCGTGGGTGCGCCAGCCACTTCGCGTCTCTGCCGCTCGTGTATGTGGATTTCACTTTCACCAAACCACAAATCTTTTATTTCTTGCGGATACGCCTCTTCATGGGGAAGAAACACTACTTTTCTCTGAAGGCAATACGAATTAGACAATCTACAAATCTCCGACTTAAAGTTTAAAGCCGAACAATAACTACGTACTTCTGTCATATCACCTGTGTTGGTAGTTCTCAACCAGTGGGGCGCGTAACAAAAAAGAGGGCGCCAAGATGTGAAAAAAGAGAAAACGAGAATCGAAAATATGAAAAACACATCTATTGAAACCAAAACAAATTAAATTACATTCTGATACTAGAAAAATAAATATAGAGTTAGATAAACGTTGATAAAAGTTAAGTAGGTATAATAAAACTTGTAGCGGTGTATCGGCAGCAAAAAAAATAGGAATACATTTAATTAGGGTTTCAAAAAAACATTAGGGGGGCGCAATTAAAACTGCTATGAAAACTCGGTTGAGAAGGTTGAGAAACGCTGACCTGTGTCCATATATTCAATCTCTTTTCCCTGTTATGTTATTTCACCGAGTAATAATTTCCATTTGTTAGCGCTAATGCGATCGTTACTATCATTTTTTTCAGACTTTCAAATTTTAGTACTTTCATTAACGACGCTCTGCTTTGTCTGCTCTTTGTCTTTTCTTCTTCTGCTGTTTGTCTTTTATTTCCGCCCCCTCTTGGACCTCTTAGGTTTTCACTTCATCTCTTGGCAAAAAGTCTCGTCTCGTGGGACATGAAATTATCTCTCTTAAAATGTCTCGTCTCATCTCTCGGATATAATAGAGAGAAACAAATCTGTTGACAGAAGTGGGAAATAAAAGAATCAATAACATAATAAGGCAAAAGGATCTGCCCTAAAGGCAATCCACAGTAAACAAGCCCCAGTACAAAATCTAGGAATCAAAATCCAAACACAGGGTTTTCCAAAATTTCCAAAAACCAAGAAAATTGAAATAAGCACAATACTTGCAATACAAAACTTCAGCGCAAAGTGGAATCAAATGGACTGCAAGGAAATCTTCTTCTTCTTCTCCTTCGATTTTTGACCGTTGGCAGAACTGAAGTGTGAATTGGAGACTATGAAATCATCCATAACTGCTATCTTAAGTGATATCAAACAAATGTATTTGTTCACAGACTCTTTATGATATTCTTTACATCTGTATATACTGTGACGGATGGCCGGGATGCCCCTTTACCACATCTGCCAGGGGGACAAGGGTGGGAAGCCCAGTATCTCCCCCCTGGATGATAGATGGCAGCCTCCCTGGGTTACAGCAGTGCCTCGGACTCCCCCAAGGCTTCAGGGGGTTGGAGTTCTGTGTAGCTCTGTGGGGTTCCGCAAGCGCCACCAGGGGGTGCTGCAACAGGCACCTTTTGGGCACTGGTTTTGCCTTACCTGGAAGTGCAGCCGGATGTCGGCAATCAACCACCTGGAGCACTTCTGGGTACCCAATGAAAGGGAGCCAGTGACCACCACTCTGGGCCAGAGTCGGTTGCTTGGAAGTAGTGATGGTGCCAAGGCAGAAGAGAAAGTGCGGTATATTCATGGTGTGCTTGTGCTTGGGACTGTGTATTTGTTATATTTTACACGTGCCTCCCATGTCCAATCTGTGTCGGGTCAGGCGCTATATAGCGTCAATCTTACAATACGTAAATACAGAGTGGGGCATAAAGATCTCCCACATTTCGAGAGAGAACTGTGGGGGCTGTAGTGGGGTTAGAGAGGTGGGGTAGGCGGCCTCATTTGGTAGCTTAGGCTCTACCGTTTTCATTACCCATCATGAGTTGGACCGGTGAACATCGGGGCTTTGTTGTTAAAAAAAAATGTTCTGTGATAGCGACGCAGAGAGCGTCCCGTACATTGAAATGCTGGAGACCTTTCTGCGCCCCAAACAGAACATGTGTGGTTTCAACAGGACGGGGCCACAGCTCACATAGCACGACATTCGCTCAGGCCCTGGGCATTTCATCTGTTTAAAGGGAGACGTGGGGTGGCCGGCATGGTCACCAGATTTACCCATGTGACTTTTTCCTTTGGGGGATTGTGGTGTTATGGGTCCACAGCTCGTTGAGCAAAAGGCCATTCATTTTAAATAAATAATCACGCACCGAGGCGGCTTCGTGAGGCGTTGTTGTAGCGAGCCACGGGCGTCGTCGATGTGGGCGTTTCTCACCGTGTGCACAGGTGAGGAACTGCCGACATTCGTGATTGCTCCCGTGGCTAATGCTACAGCTGTGATGGCCCCTCACGTTTTAAAAAGAAGCGCGAGTCGGTGTGGAGGGAGGAAAAAAAATGGAGAGAGAAAAAAGGAAAGGAGAGGACGGAGGTTACCGGGAGCAGGAGAAGAAGCAGGCGGTGCGTGAGTGTGGTGAGCGCGCAATCGAGCGCTCGTGGACAGCTGCGTGGAAGCTGGGTGTTAGGCCGACACCCAGGCGTTTGTGTTGATGTCGCTCCGCTGGCGATCAGGTAGCGGAGTGACCAGGGAAGGCAACTGGCCACAGAGGCCATTGAAAGGCAGCGGAAGTCGGGAGACTTGGTGGTGGGATTCCCCAACGTGAGCGACCTGGCCGTTGGTGGAAACCAAGTTCTCCGGGACTGGGATGAGTGCCATACCGGAGCCAGGGATCGGGAGGTCTCCAGTCTCGTGTGTGTGTCTAGAAGAGGGCAGCTGCAAAGAACGTCTTGCCTGCTGCTTGGCCCAAACGGGATTAGCAGGCGAGACGCTACCAGAAAAGCACCGGATTTGTTAGTGTTTTAAGACTGCTTCCATAAGAAGATTTAACCTCTCGTTTTAAAGGATTGTCTTTTCTTATTGTTGTTTTAACCTCCACGTTTTTTTCATTTTATGGATTTATTTATTGAAAAACTGCACTATTTATGGAACACTGTTTTTGTTGGTTTTTAAATAAAAGCACTTTTGCACTTTTTACCTTCCCCTTGCTCAGTAATTTGCCTCCATTGACTAGCTCACTCGGTTTCATTATCGACGGTGTTGGGTTCAAGGGTTCCTAAACATCAAAGGGAGCGTGGAGCCAGAACCCACATCGTCACAGGGATACATAAAGGAAAATTTTTTCAAACATCGTCCCTGATCTCTTGAGGACTTGAAGGAAAGGATCAGACAAGAAATCAACACCATTCCGCCTGAGATGACCCGGAGAGTGGTGGAGAACTTCCAGGAATGTCTTCAGCAATGTATTGCCAATGACAGCTGCCATTTTCTGATATTATTTTAAAAAACCCATTAGATAGATAGATAGATAGATAGATAGATAGATTGAAAGGCACTATATAATAGATAGATAGATAGATAGATAGATAGATAGATAGATAGATAGATAGATAGATAGATAGATACTTTATTAATCCCAAGGGGAAATTCACATACTCCAGCAGCAGTATACTTTTACAAGAGCAATAAAAAAGGCAGTGCTAGTTAAAAAATGCAAGGTGGAGGGTGCAAGGCAGGTATAACAGACAATAACTTTGTATAATGTTAACGTTTACCCCCCAGGGTGGAATTAAAGAGTCACATAGTGTGGGGTCTCCTCAGTCTGTCAGTGGAGCAGGATGGTGACAGCAGTCTGTCTCTGAAGCTGCTCCTCTCTCTGTAGATGATCCTGTTCAGTTGATTCTCCATGATTGACAGGAGTCTGCTCAGCGCCCGTCGCTCTGCCACGGATGTCAGACTGTCCAGCTCCGTGCCTACAATAGAGCCTGCCTTCCTCACCAGTTTGTCCAGGCGTGAGGTGTCCCTCTTCTTTATGCTGCCTCCCAACACACCACTGTGTAGAAGAGGGCGCTCACCACAACCGTCTGATAGAACATCTGCAGCATCTTATTACAGATGTTGAAGGACGCCAGCCTTCTAATGAAGTATAGTCGGCTCTGTCCTCTCTTACACAGATCATCAGTATTGGCAGTCCAGTCCAGTTTATCATCAGCTGCACTCCCAGGTATTTATTGGTCTGCACTCTCTGCACAGTCTGATGATCACGGGGTCCATGAGGGGCCTGGGCCTCCTAAAATTCCCCACCAGCTCCTTGGTTTTGCTGGTGTTCAGTTGTAGGTGGTTTGAGTCGCACCATTTACCAAAGTCCTTGATTAGGTTCCTATACTCCTCCTGCTGCCCACTCCTGATACAGCCCACCATACCAGTGTCGTCAGTGAACTTTTGTACGTGGTTGGACTCTGAGTTGTACTGGAAGTCTGATGTATGTTAGCTGAACAGGACCGGAGAAAGTCCAGTCCCCTGAGGCGCTCCTGTGCTGCTGATCACAACATCAGACCTGCAGTTCCCGAGACACACATACTGAGGTCTGTCTGTAAGATAGTCCACAATCCATGGCACCAGGTGTGAATCTACTCTCATCTCTGTCAGCTTGTCTCTGAGGAGCAGAGGTTGGATGGTGTTGAAGGTGCTAGAGAAGTCCAGAAACATAATTCTTACAGCACCACTGCCCCTGTCCAAGTGGGTGTAGCATACAGATGATGGCATCCTCCGCTCCCACCTTCTCCTGGTATGCAAACTGCAGAGGGTCGAGGGCATGGCAGACCTGTGACCTCAGGTGGTGAAGCAGCAGCCGCTCCATGGTCTTCATCAAATGTGATGTCAGAGCGACAGGCTGAAGTCATTCAGCTCATTAGGACGTGATACCTTAAAACAAAACTTTTTTTATGTACTTTTCAGAAATAGATGCAATTTTTTTTTAGATAGCTTTGTTCATTTTTTATGCCCCTTCAAAATGTGGGTGATCTTTACGCCCCACCCTTTTTAATCCAACTTCTGTCTCTCCGTCCGTATGTCTGTCTGCTTTTCACAAGAGAACTAGTTCACGGATTTAGATCGGGTGTTTTTCTATGATTTCCTTGAACATTCTGGTTGATTTTGCGACTTCTCTCATCGCGCTAAGTGTCATAGTTTGCTTGCAGTGCCAATTTATTAGCGCAAATCCGAGAGGGAGGAAGCGGGCCGAGGGGAGGGGGGAGCCAGGCGGGGCCTTCCTCACTCACGTGCCAGCCTCCGTTCGAGTCACTCTACCTGTCGCCACGTGTTGGAGCGCAGCGATAACCTGTTTGTTCAGCAGACATTATCATCTAGAGATTATTAAGGAGTAACGTTTGACATTTTTGAGAGAGAGATCACAGCAATGTATGTTTTAGCCCAGGGGTCTCCAACACGTCGCTCGCAAGCTACTGGTATAGCTCACCACCCCTTTCCAAGTAGATCACCAAAGGTTTAATGAATTCTACATAAATTTGAAAACTTGATTATTCAAATTAGGAATGGGCGATCTTTCCAAAAAAATCATATCACGATCCATAATCTGAACTGCGATCTGTCTTTTCAATGTGGCATACACTTAAGAGGATATCTGGACTCAAACTCATCAAGACCTAAGTAACAGTTTATTTTAAATATTTAACAAAGTTGAATTCAATTGTTTTCTCGTTCGCTAGCTGAGCGGAGTTAAGGACCACGCCCCGAAGCTGGAGAGTGAGTGAGGAACAACAACAACAACAACATTTATTTATATAGCACATTTTCATACAAACAGTAGCTCAAAGTCATTTCATTTTCCAACCCGCTGAATCCGAATAGGGTCACGGGGGGTCTGCCGGAGCCAATCCCAGTCAACACAGGGCACAAGGCAGGAACCAATCCTGGGCAGGGTGCCAACCTACCGCAGGACACACACAAACACACCCACACACACACACACAGCAATCACACACTAGGGCCAATTCAGAATCGCCAATCCACCTAACCTGCATGTCTTTGGATTGTGGGAGGAAACCACGCAGACACGGGGAGAACATGCAAACTCCACACAGGGAGGACCCAGGAAGCGAACCGGGTCTCCTAACTGCGAGGCAGCAGCGCTACCACTGCACCACCGTGCCGCCCTCAGTAGCTAAAAGTGCTTTACATAATAAAGAATAGAAAAATAAAAGACACAATAAGAAAACAAAACAAGTCAATATTAATTAACATCGAATAAGAGTAAGGTTCAATGGCCAGGGTGGACAGAAAAAACAAAAAAACTCCAGACGGCTGGAGAAAAAATAAAATCTGTAGGGATTCCAGACCATGAGACGCCCAGTCCCCTCTGGGCATTCTACCTAACATAAATGAAACAGTCCTCTTTGGATTTAGGGTTCTCACGGAAGGACTTGATGATGGTGGTCATGTAGACTTCTGCCTTTTAATCCATCCATCATTGTTGGAGCATCATGAAGCTTTGAGTAGGTGGAGGTGGCGCAGGCCGGAAAAAGAAACAGAAGAGAGAGTTGGGGTCAGTACGGATTTTAGAGCCACAATGAATAGTTATTATGATGAATTGAACATACAGAGTATCAGGATTAAATTAAATTAAGTTAATTAAGGAAGGCCCCTCCCCTCGGCCCGCTGTGTCTCTCTCGGATTCACGCTAATAAATCGGTACTGCAAGCAAACTCTGATGCACAGCGAAATGGGAGAAGTCACAAAATCAACCGGAATGTTCAAGCAAATTATAGAAAAAAACCCGCTTTAAATCCGTTAAGTAGTTCTCTCCTGAAAAGCAGACAGACAGACAGATCTTGGATTTTATATCTTTATATATCATACGCTTCCTTGGCTGTCCGTTTGTCTGTCCAGGATTTTAAATCAAACCGTTTGACCCATTGACCTGAAATTTGATACTCATATACTACGTGACGTCTACGATCCGCTTTCGGGGTGATGATTGACCTCCAAGGTTATTCCTCTTCTTATTTTTATTTTATTTCATTGCAGAATCAACTCTCGGCAGCGAGCAGTAGGGTAGCCCGCACATGTGTACGGGCGCCGTTCTCATACCTTCCACCTTCGCCATCACTTCCCCTTCCTCTTCATATCTTAAATCATTTGTGAGGCAGATTGAAGACTTGCAGTAAGCAAGATTCTATTTCCAGTCCATCCAAGATTGAATTTATGGGATACTCTTACAGATTGGCATTTACTGTAGTTGTTAGCCAACTTTATCTTGCCCTGCGGGATGTTAATAATGATAATAATTCTTTGCATTCATATAGCGCTTTTCTCACAACTCAAGAGCTCAGCAATTGTAGTTTAAGGGCCTTGCTGAAGGGCCCAACTGAGCAGAGTCCCTTTGGGCATTTATGGGGTTCGAACTGGCAACCTTCTGAGTGCCAATGCAGATCCCTAGCCTTAATCTTTGCTGCTTGGATCCTGATAATTTTAACGGATGGCAGGTTCATACTATTGTAACAGAGTTATTGGGGCATCTCCAAATGTTTCTAATTTATTTGGAAGTAAAAGACGTTATTCTCTGATTTGGGATGTTGAATTGTTTAGAGTCACCAGGAGATAATTTCATTCCACAAATGTTCCTGCTGTGGTTATTCATTTTACCCAAATTTCGCCGTATTAGAATAGCAAAACAGTACAACAAAAGAAAGTGGAAGGAAATACTGCAGAATTTAATAAACTTGGGCATCATGTGTAAACGGTGTGGACGCACAAAAATGTTGCGTAAACCCGTTTTCACGCTCACATCGCAATGTATAAAACCTAAACTTGGCGTAAAGCCACTTACATTTTCACGGTAGCTCATACCCTGGCATACGCAAGTTCTGCACTCAGATTTGCAGACTGGCGGCAAAGAGCGTCAAAGCAGTGCTACTGTTCATGTGTGGTTTCCCTTTCTTTATCAGATCCACATCCCTGACGCGGCTTTATAAATACACTGAAATTAACCGCATATTGTTTATTAGTTTAATGCATCTGATTGTAATTAACCTGTAACAATATAATGGTCCACAGAATAGCCAAACTATTCTAAATACCACAGCTGCTTTAGCGTTGTTACTCTCACTGCACCTTCCTCTTTCAGCTGCTCCCGCTAGGGGTTGCCACAGCGGATCATCTTTTTCCATATTACTCTCACTGCACCACTCGGAGAATTTATATCACTGTATCTGAGTGTGAATCACAGCTCTACAGCAGTTGATTGTAAAGAGAATTATCAGTATACAGCATCAGGCAACACGCTGCCCCAGCCATGCGCACAGTCTATTTGAACTTCTCTCATACGACAAACGCTTCAGAGCCTTTCCTGTATGGACCTCGCGGTTCAGAAACAGTTTCATCCCAAGAATTCTAAACGCGCTCCATCAGTCCATCAAGTGCTCCTTGTAGAACTGTCTGTGGTTATAAGTGTGATGACCTCACTGTAAACTTGAAATACAGTTATAATATCACTCAACCTGAGCCACTTTATAAACCACATATTTACATATGATGACGATATCATTTTAAGATGAAATGCACCAAAATAAAACTTTAACTTCATTTAAATAATCTATATTGTTAATAATCAAACATGTGAGGACACGGTGGCACAGCACTAGCTAGTTCACCGACTGTTCCTGCCTCACGGTGTATTCTTGCTGGGCTGGCGCGACACGGGAAGGATAGAATAATTAAACACGTATTTCAATGTTACTTAAAGGATTTGAAGAATCGGTGTTCTCAGCTTACAGAGGGCTTAACATCCATTACAGAGCGGATTGTGTGGTGATTAGTTACTTTGGAGAAAGAAAAGTAAGGACAGGAATTGTGGGTTAGTACGTTTGAAAGAGACAGTACTGCTGCAATAAATTATTTCATCGAAGGTCGCACACGGCACAGCAAGCATCTTGCAGGAGGCAGGAACAATCACGGGACGGGGCACCAGCTCGTCATTATCACTGCGCCACAATGTTCCCATGTTTAATAACGTGCTTTAACTTCTATCATCATAAAAATGATATAACGTATACATCTCAGAATTTAAATTGTTCAGAGAGCTGTAATATCACGAATGTAATGGATTCAGTGTCCTGTCGGAGGAAGTGAAAGCCCGTTTAAGAAGCACATAGTGATTCACACACATAGAGCACATGGATGAACAAATACAAAGCAAAGCATTTAACGTGCTACTTTAGTTACGATGGGATTTGAGAAACTAGTAAATTAAACGATTTTAAAATGAAGTTTATGATGATCTACTTTAATGACAAAATAAACTACATCATTAAAATGGAAATTTCGAGATTAAAGTTGACATTTCGTGCTTTTTTCCCACTGTGTGCCTATTTTTTTTTTCTCTGTACCCTAATAAGCTTTCATTTGACACTCAGATGGTGGGCTACGACTCGCCTTTTCACGGTGACTTTGATATCTGACAACTTTTTTATTTTGGCACTGTGCGACTTTTTGAACCTGAGCTGTCAAGTTTCTCTGACACTCTTTATCACTCGATCAACTTCCTTTTGTTGCTCACACCACTGTTTAAATCAACAAATAGTAAGTTTTTTCTTTGCCTCCACTTGGTATTCGCTGAAATTCTTCTGTTTCCCCCATGCTTTTGCCATTGCCTTTTCACAGAACGCTGAGCTTAAGGGCTATTTATATGGATTTGAATATTCAAAGAGGTGTAATTCTGGGAGGAGTTTGGGGTGGGACAGCAGGCACGTGCACATGAGTTACTTTTCACGCTGACCGGGATTTATGTAGTGGAAGAACATGGAAGTTGGCAAACGCACAGATTTATGCATCTGAATTTTTTTGTGCATATGCACATTTCCGCTTTTGTCCATACGCCATGTTTTAGTGTGAATTCTACGCACGCCGTTATGCATGAGGCCCCTGGTCTTAACCTATCTAAATACATTATGTAATCCACCTTTAAACTGGATAGGGTCAAAAAAAAAAAATGCAATTCTTGAGTCAGGAATCGGCCAAAGCTTTACTGCACTTCTGGCTGTCACAGACGGTTAGGGTATAGATTTTTATTTTTTAGATTATTCATCCTTCTCACAACCCTCATCTTAATTTTTGCATAATTAAGCCCCTTTCTCACTCCACCCCTGACCTTAACGTCTGTGTATATCAGCCCTAATTTTAAAAGTTATACTTGGGCCCTGAAGCTAAACCTCTACCTTGGGCCGTTACACTAACCCTTAATTATTACTTTTTTATAATTATTTTGGAATACCTCAATTGAAATGTAACATGCTTATTTTAATTCATTTGTTGTAATTCTGCTTTTAACTTTGAACATTGTGGAGCCGACCCGGACACAGACAGGCAGACATGTTGTAAATCACCACCACACATATTTATTTACAATTATTTACAATAATTAGGTCACTAAGACACAGTCCAAATAGTGCACAAACCCCAAACACACACAGTCCTGGCCACAAAATGCCTTTCTTCAGGCCGCCTCCACACTCTCTTCTGCCTCGTCCTGCTTCCACCTGACTCCAGCCCTGAATGAAGGGAGACGGACCCTTTTATCCATGCCCCGGATGAGCTCCAGGTGTTTCCGACACTCCCCCGTTGGCCACGCCCCAGCGTGGCGGAAGTGCCGGCTGTTCTCCTGGCAGCTCCTTTTAATTCTTTCCCCCAGCACTTCCTGGTGTGGCGGAAGTGCTGAGGTAACAGGTCCCCAAGGCATTGGGGTGCCTCCTGGTGGTGACCCGGGCCCCTACAGGGTGGGGCTTCCATGCCCTCAACCCATGGCCCCCAAAGCAACCAGGATGGCGGCCCCCACGTGATCCAGGGTGGGCGCAGACCCACATCCGGTCCCTCACGGCGTTCCAGCCGGGTCGTTGCCCCGGCATCCCTGACAGTGCCCCACAGCCAGCGAAGACCACTCGGGAAGAGTGACACTTCCCGCGAGGGCAGCACACCCCCAAAAAGGTCCTACTCCAGGACAGCTGGGGTCCGGTCCTGTTCTTCAAACAGTAATAGGGGCGGAGACGCAGCCTGAGCACCAGCCCTTGGTGCCATCCTGTGCCTCGCACAGGTTGCGCTCCCCCCTCTTACCGGCACCCCGGAGCCCCCTCGTTCGGCACGCCCTCCGAGGCCTCTGTGCCCCTTTCTTTGGAGTCACTCACTCCCTTGCAGCCTCCTCCAGCCGTGGTGGCACCCGCACACCAGCGGAGACATCTTGTGACAGACAGTCCGACTCCTGAGGGCAGGTCCCCGACGAAGTGGGTCCTAATGCTTGTCCGCGGTCCGTCCCTGTAATAAAGAGAAACACAGGGGCAGAACCGCAGCCTGGGCACCCTTCCTGTGCCACGCACTGGCAACATTCTCCCCTCCATTCGGCACCCCGGCACTTGCCTGTTCAGCACCCTTTCCGTGGGTTCCATGTCCTTACTGGTGGTGGAACCGCCGACACCGCCTGCACTCTCTCCACCAGCCTCAGGGATTACCTCTGCCCCCGGAGAGGGCGGCCAGCACCCAGACGTGTGCACCCAGTACCACGTCCCAACTTATCGGAGGAACCAGCACTCAGCCTCCCATTCCACCTATCACTCTGGGATGCCCTGACGGTTTGAGTCTCCTTATTAGAAAGAAAAAAGCTCTTTCCCGTCTGCGTCCCTACAGAGCAGCGTGAGACCGCGGCCGACTCGGGGCGGAGGGCGCTAGGAACCCTGGGCACTCAGCACCGTCCTCACAGACTCCTCCCTCGTCACGTGCATAGCCCGCTGCACCGCCCCTACTATTGGAGGGCTGCTTACTTGAATCTGATCTTTTGAATTACAGCCATGTTCAGCAGACCCTCCCTCATGCTGCACGGGGACGGTGAAACCTACCTTCCCGCCGTGCACCCCCGGCTGGAGAATCCAGCGCCGCGCCATCGGATCGCCAATTGAAGCTCTTCTATGGACGTGACTGCCTTCCTCTCCAGTACCTGCATCTCTGCCCGGAGGGCACGTAGCACCTGAAATAAACGCCGCTCCGCGGGCTGAAGGCACGCCTCCAGCTCCGACAGAGCAGCTGGCAAAGACAGGAAGTTATCTGACGCGGAGCATACCTGTCTGTCAGCCTCCGACACCGGCAACTATCTGTGGGCCTCCTCCTCTGGCCCAATCGGGTCTCCCCCCTGCACGCGATGGACATTCCTTGGTCCTGCCTCTATACATTCATTGGCGGGCGCGCAAGACACACCATCCAATCGCGTGCCTGTCAGGGGGAGGGACTTCTGGTCCGCGGCCATCTTGCCTCCCCTTCTGCGGCGTGCTTGCCGGCAGCCTTGTTGTTGCCAGCACCTCTCAAGCTGCAGTGTCTTCTCCTCTGCAGCCCTCACGGCTGCTGCCGTGCTGCCAGAGCCCTGCAGACCGACATGCGCCCGCCACTGACACAAATCCGGGAAGTCCCTGCCTGAAAGACCGAAAACACGCATGGCCCCCAAGGGCCGGCTGCCGTTAGGCAGGGCACTCACCTTCCCGGACTCGTCCAACCGAGGAAACATCCTCGGCGTGGCCTCTCTGGACGCCATGCCGGCCCGGGCGCCTCCAGCAACGGCGCGCTCGTCGGAGACCGCTGCACTCCTGCTATGCATGCCGCCCACCCGCATCAGGGAAAAACGGGCTTCTCGCGGACCCCTGGTGGTCTGTGGGGTTCCTTTACCCCGCGGGGCTGTGTGCACGCAGCTCCCGCGGTACGTGGGTGGGATCCCCTGCTGCGCCGGGCCATCCACAACAAGTTTGTTATTATCAGGTCCCCGCCTTGAAACAGGCAGATCATCCTGCCGGCTACGCCAGTTGTGGTGCCGACCCGGACACAGACAGGCGGACATGTTCTTAATCACCACCACACGTTTATTATATACAATTATTTACAATTTATAGTCACTAAGACACAGTCCAATTAGTGCACAAACCCCAACAACAAAGTCCTGGCCACAAAATGCCTTCTTCTCCAGGCCGCCTCCACACTCTCTTCTGCCTCGTCCTGCTTCCACCCGACCGACTCCAGCCCTGAATGAAGGGAGACGGCCCCTTTTATCCATGCCCCGGATGAGCTCCAGGTGTTTCCGACACTCCCCCGTTGGCCACGCCCCAGCGTGGTGGAAGTGCCGGCTGTTCTCCTGGCAGCTCTCCGGGTGTCCTTTTAATTCTTCCCCCCAGCACTTCCTGGTGTGGCGGAAGTGCTGAGGTAACAGGTCCCCAAGGCATTGGGGCACCTCCTGGCGGTGACCACGGGCCCCTACAGGGTGGGGCTTCCATGCCCTCAACCCGTGGCCCCCAAAGAACCAGGATGGCGGCCCCCACGTGATCCAGGGTGGGTGCAGACCCACATCCGGTCCCTCACGGCGTCCCGGCCAGGTCGTTGCCCCTGGCATCCCTGACAACATATAAAAATTATTGGAACCACTGCTGTTTTAAGGTGTTTTGAACTGCAAATTTTAAGGGATTTTCTATATATACAGTTTAGATCCATCCATCCATCCATTATCCAACCCACTATATACTAACTACAGGGTCACAGTGGTCCGCTGGAGCCAATCCCAGCCAACATAGGGCGCAAGGCAGGAAACAAACCCCAGGCAGGATGCCAGCCCACCACAGGACACGCACACACACACACACACCCCAGGACACGCACACACACACACACACCAAGCACACACATAAGGGACAATTTAGGATCACCAATGCACCAAACCTGCATGTCTTTAGACTGTGGGAGGAAACCGGAGCACCCGGAGGAAACCCAAGCAGACACGGGGAGAACATGCAAACTCAGTTTAGATGTTATATCAAAATAAGTCCAGCATTTAATGTGTAACGGTCGACCGAAATTTGTTTATGTACCTGTAAGTTTGTACCT
This sequence comes from Polypterus senegalus, assembly GCF_016835505.1. Classification (NCBI taxonomy): domain Eukaryota; kingdom Metazoa; phylum Chordata; class Cladistia; order Polypteriformes; family Polypteridae; genus Polypterus; species Polypterus senegalus. The sequence continues at coordinate 17,550,966 of NC_053156.1, read as the reverse complement.
TTTACCATACCTGTTTTGTGGTATGCCTTTATGTTTAGGGCCGGCCCTTTATACAGAGGGAGGGGAGCACCTGACTTAGAGGGCCAACAGACTGTACGTGGAGGAGCTATCCGAATGTAAATAGGTGGCGGGAAATAAAGAAAATGAAAGAGCCAGGAGAGAGAAGGAGGCCATAACAGGGAAAGGATTAACACCTCTTGGATTAACACCTCTTGAATATCGTCATTTCCAATCAAATTATTTTTTCTTATGGGAGGAAGGAATACGGGAGAGGACTTGATGGACCACCACAAGGAACAGTTAATCAGTACGTTTTCCGGAACAAGAGATATGGTCGGCGTCTCATTCCCCACTACAGACTGAGCTCAACGTTACCGTACAGATAAGATTTAATAGACTATAAATCCATTGTTTTTTTGTTTTATTTTTTGTTGTGTTTCCATTTGCTCAAGTCTTTATTGGTAATGTATGTTTTCAAGAGTTTGTGTTGTGATTTGTGTGGGGAGGGGAAGCACTGCAGTGCAATATTATGTATATAAGGTTTTTTGTTGTTGTTGTTACAGTGATCATGTGTATTGTCTTTCAATAATCATTTTTGCTTGACCCTGCTTTCACTGGTGTATCTTTATAATTGAAGTGGTGTAGTAGAAAAGTAGTGTTGGTCACTCGCGCCCTGGATTATTTGTTTTCTTTTTCTTTTGCTGCCTCTCAAATAGGGCAGCGCTTATTATAATCGTGCCAGATCTGAGAGCGGTACAAATGAGTGAGTTATTTTAGAGCATTTTACAACTATTTATGTTTTAGTGTGACATTCTAGAGGAGTTAAAGATGCTTTAAATTTAGTTAATTTAAATGAGTGTTCTCTCCAGAACAAGAACTCTCCTCCAACCTAAACCTACCCTATCCCTTATCTTAAGGTTGGTAAATGGGGCCCTAAACTTAAGATTTACAGGTAGGGCCCTTATGTTAATTTGCTTTCTTATGACCTTTAATTTTTTTTTTTTTTTGCATGTTCCTCCCCTACCCCTATTCTAATCCTAAATTTGCATTAATCTTCCCTAATCTTAAAATTTATTTGTGCCCTGGTGTTAAAATTCTCTTCTGTCGGCTTCTAAAATATTTGAATCCACATATGTATCAGTTTTTGTATTTTTTTAAAATAAAAGACAGTTCCTTAATTTAATAATTATTTATAAAATGTATACCTCTATTTTTTTATTTGAATTTTAAGCCTGAATTTTAGTGCCAATTATTATTATATATTTATTTGAATTTGTATACAATTTTAACATCTGACCATTAGGGGATACTTCATTTGAACCCCTTTCAGGATTAGATTTTTTTATTGCAAGAAGGGATTAAATACTTGTTATAATATTTTTAAGCACTATTTAAAGAAAATTGTAAAGAAAAGTAAGGAGTTTTACAATATTTATAAGATATAATTGTATATAGGGGGGGTGTATTGCTTTAAATAAGTGTGCCCGAGCTTGTTGCCAGTCATTTCCCCTAACCAAACTCTAACCCCAGGCTGGAGAGTGCATTCACTCGACTAGTGGGAGTGGGGAGGAGGAGGATGATGGTGTCTTCTTCTTTCATAGCTATACTAACCTAACCCTATGTAATAAAATTTTCCTTTGGGGATTAATAAAATATCTATCTATCTATCTATCTATCTATCTATCTATCTATCTATCTATCTATCTATCTATAATATAGTGCCTTTCATATCTATCTATCTATCTATCTATCTATCTATCTATCTATCTATCTATCTATTATATAGTGCCTTTCACATCTATCTATCTATCTATCTATCTATCTATCTATCTATCTATCTATCTATCTATCATATAGTGCCTTTCATATCTATCTATCTATCTATCTATCTATCTATCTATCTATCTATTATATAGTGCCTTTCACATCTATCTATCTATCTATCTATCTATCTATCTATCTATCTATCTATCTATCTATTATATAGTGCCTTTCACATCTATCTATCTAGAACAGAGTGGTAAATGTTGTCAAAAAGCTGTGCGTAAGTCTAACAACATAATATCTGTGGAATTTCCTTCATCAGAGGAAATCAGAATGTTGTTTGCGACACCGGTTGTTAGTGTTAGTGTACCATGACCGGTGCTAAAGCCAGACTGGGATTTTTCAAATAAATTGTAATCAGTAAGATAAGACTGAAGATTTGTGGCGACTACTTTTTTAAGTATATTAGACTTGGGACACATCATCTGGCCCCCTTTCTTATAGATGAGGACCACCACAGTTTAAAAATCCAGAGGCACTGTTCCCACTCTTCCACACATTGTTGAATGAGGTCTGCTAGCCAAGATAGTCCAACAACATCCAGAGCTTTTAAGAACTTGATATGAATCACATCAACGTCCAGAGCCTAGCAAAGTGAAGAGTTTTTTTTAACTACCTCAGCAACCCCAGCTCCAGTGAAGGATGAGTCTTGCTCTGAGTCCCCCTGTCTCTGTTCCCTCACAGGACAGCATGTCCGTGGGATATAGGAAGTCCTCAAAAGTGCACACCTTCCACCCACTGATTATACTCCATGCATTTTATGCTCTGCTACTCCCACCTGAGTTCCCTGATAGTTTTGCCAGAATCACTTGAAAGACAACCTAACATCATTTTTCATGGCCAAATGAGCATTATGAGAAAAATTAATAAGGACTCAGTACCCTCACCCTGAAAAAGAAGACAGGGGTCCTGTACTGGAGCCAGGCCTAGAGTGGGAGTTTGTAACCAAGCACCTGCTAGTCAGGCCTTTAGCAATGGGACCCAGCCAAGCATGCCTTAAAGCAGTGGTTTTCAAACTGTGGGGTGGGCCTCACTCAATGCAGTCGTCTCGGTGGAGGCTGGCCACATTTTGTCTGTCTTTAAAGGCAATCCTCACTGTGCCTCTTACACCTTTACTCCTCCTTGTGTGTCTCACATTCGTACTATCACTATCAATCACATCACCAAAGCCAAACTGACCAATCAGATTGCTTGCAGGGACTGGACACACACAAAGACCTTAACGTTTTATTACATAGTACAGTGGTTCTCAATCTGTGGGGCGGGCCCCCCTAGCGGGGTGCGAAGTAACAAACAGGGAGGCGCGAAGATGTGAAAAAAAGAAAAAAGAATCAAAAATATGAAAAAACATCTGTTGAAACAAAAGCAAATTAACTTAAACTGCATTCTGATACTAGAACAATAAGTATAGAGTTAGATAAATGTTGATAAAAGTTAAGTAGGTATAATAAAATATGTATCTACATTTCAAAAAAATGTTAGGGGGGGCGCGATTAAAACTGTTATGAAAACTCGGGTCGCAAATACTTAAAGGTTGAGAAACGCTGCTCTATGGGATGATTTGAAGCAGGCTGTCCATCAAATTGAAGTGAACTGGAGAGATTTAGTAATGAAGAATGGTCAGAAATACCTCCATCCAGAGTCCAGACACTCATCACAGGCTGCAGGAGGACAGCGTCTGGAGGCTCAAAGGTTCAAAAGGAGGCTCAACTAAGTATTGATGTCATATCTCAAATGTATGCACCTGTCTAATTTTGTTATGAAGCGTATTGCATAGATAGATAGATAGATGTGAAAGGCACTATATGATAAATAGATAGATACTTTATTAATCCCAAGGGGAAATTCACATAATCCAGCAGCATTATACTGATACAAAGAAACAATATTAAATTAAATAGTAATAAAAATGAAAAGAATTAAAATAAAATTAATGTTCGCATTTACTCCCCTGGGTGGAATTGAAGAGTCGCATAGTGTGGGGGAGGAACGATCTCCTCAGTCTGTCAGTGGAGCAGGACGGTGACAAAAGTCTGTCACTGAAGCTATTCCTCTGCCTGGAGATGACACTGTTCAGTGGATGCAGTGGATTCTTCATGATTGACAGGAGTTTGCTTAGTGCCCGTCGCTCTGCCACAGATGTTAAACTGTCCAACTTTAATCCTACAATGGAGCCTGCCTTCTTAACAAGTTTGTCCAGGCGTGAGGCGTCTTTCATCTTTATGCTGCCACCCCAGCACACCACCGCGTAGAAGAGGGCACTCGCCACAACCGTCTGGTAGAACATCTGCAGCATCTTACTGCAGATGTTGAAGGATGCCAACCTTCTCAGAAAGTATAGTCTGCTCTGACCTTTCTTACATAGAGCATCAGTATTGGCAGTCCAGTCCAATTTGTCATCCAGCTGCACTCCCAGATATTTAAGGTCTGCACCCTCTGCACACAGTCACCTCTGATGATCACAGGGTCCATGAGGGGCCTGGGCCTCCTAAAATCCACCACCAGCTCCTTGGTCTTGCTGGTGTTAAGGTGTAAGTGGTTTGAGTCGCACCATTTAACAAAGTCTTTGATTAACTTTCTGTACTCCTCCTCCTGCCCACACCTGATGCAGCCCACAATAGCAGTGTCATCAGCGAACTTTTGCACGTGGCAGGACTCGAGTCATATTGGAAGTCTGATGTATATAGATTGAACAGGACCGGAGAAAGTACAGTCCCCTGGCGCCCTGTATTGCTGCACACAATGTCAGACCTGCAGTTCCCAAGACGCACATATTGAGGTCTGTCTGTAAGATAGTCCACAATCCATGCCACAGGTGTGAATCTACTCCCATCTCAGTCAGCTTGTCCCTAAGGAGCAGAGGTTGGATGGTGTTGAAGGCGCTAGAGAAGTCCAAAACATAATTCTTACAGCACCACTGCCTCTGTCCAGGTGGGAGAGGGATCGATGAAGCATATAGATGATGGCATCCTCCGCTCCCACCTTCTCCTGGTATGCGAACTGCAGAGGGTCGAGGCGTGGCGGACCTGTGGCCTCAGGTGGTGAAGCAGCAGCCGCTCCATGGTCTTCATCAGATGTGACGTCAGAGCAACAGGCCGGAAGTCATTCAGCTCACTAGGACGTGATACCTTTGGGACAGGAGTGATACAAGATGTTTTCCAAAGCCTTGGGACTCTCCCCTGTTCCAGGCTCAGGTTGAAGATGCGCTGTAGAGGACTCCCCAGTTCCAACGCACAGGCCTTCAGCAATCGTGGCGATACACCATCTGGACCCGCTGCTTTGCTGGCACAAAGTCTTTTCAGCTCTCTGCTCACCTGGGCTGCTGTAATTGTGGGTGGGGATGTCTCACCTATGCTGGTATCAGCAGAAGGATGGTTGGAGGATGCAGTGCTCTGAGGTGAGAGTGGGTTACTGTGATGAAACCTATTAAAGAAGTTGTTCATTTGGTTTGCTCTCTCCACGTCTGTCTCGATGGCGGCACCCGCTTGAGCTGCAGCCAGTGATAATCTTCATCCCATCCCACACTTCCTTCATGCTGTTGTTCTGCAACTTCTGCTCCAGCTTTCTCCTGTACTGCTCTTTCGCCCTGAGCTGGACTCGAGTTCCTTCTGCACGCACTTCAGCTCATGCTTATCACCACCTTTAAAAGCCCTTTTCTTCTGGTTCAAAAGGCCCTTGATGTCACTTGTAATCCATGGCTTGTTGTTAGCATAGCAGCATACTGTTCTTACTGGAACTACAATGTCCATACAGAAGTTGATGTAATCAGTTGTGCATTCAACAGCCTCTTCAATGTTCTCACTATGTGACCAGCAATATATCCCAGTCTGTAGTTCCAAAGCAGTCTCTCAGAGCCTGCTCTGCCTCAGGGACCACTTCCTGAATGAGCGTGTGGTTGTAGGTAGCGCCCTCACTCTTGGTTTGTATTGAGGCTGAAGCAGAACCAGGTTATGATCTGCTTTCCCAAGCGCAGGCAGTGGGGTGGCGCTGTATGCGTCTTTAACGTTTGCATATAGTAGGTCAATAGTCCTGTGTTACAATCCACATACTGGGAGAAGGCAGGTAATGTTTTATCCAGCGTCACATGGTTAAAGTCTCCAGCGATTAGCACAAGAGCCTCAGGGTGCTGCGTTTGTAACTTAGCAACTGCGGAATGGATGATGTCACTCGCCATCTTTCGCTTGAGGGGATGTAAACAATAACAGCAATCACGTGTCCAAACTCTCTGGGCAAGTAATAGGGGCGCAGACTTACGGCCAACAGTTCGATGTCCCTGCAGCAAGTGGAGATTTTAACGCTTTACATGTCCTGAGTTGCACCACTTTGTATTGACATAGAGAGCGAGTCCTCCTCCTTTCTTCTTTCCACAGGTACTTGCGTCTCTGTCCGCTCTAACTGTGCTAAACCCGGGTAGCTCCACGTTAGCATCTGGGATGATAGACGTTAGCCACGTTTCACTAAAACACAGCAAGCTGCATTCTCTGTAGGTTCTGACATTTTTCACCAGCACAGCCAGTTCGATCTTATTTGGTAGTGAGTTTATATTTCCCAGGATCACAGAAGGCACCGACGGTTTATAACGCCATTTTCTCTCAAGCTGTCTCGATTTAATCTTATTTTTTATCTTTGCGCTGGCTCGGCTGCCCCGATATCGTCTTCTTACCTCGTCAGGTAAATAAGGAACCACACCGGCATAAGCATTTCTTCTCAGTGCTTTAAGCTGACTACTTGAATAAGCGATTCTCGGAGTGTAAAAATCCATGTCAAATAGTAAAATAGTAAAAATGTGTAAAAAGTGTCCAGGGAGCAATTCCACATAAAAGAAAGTGGTAGAAGTGATCAGTGAAATAGAGAAAAATAGAGATAAAAAGGTAAAAAGATAAAGTCATATACGGAGCTGCTGGAAAGGCTGCCACTCGGATGCGGCGCCGGAAATATTTTCTGTTAATCCAATAAATGTAATGTCACTGCTGAAATACTACTGTGTCTGTAAGGCATGTCAGATATTAAAAGGAAGTTCAGCCAAAGATAAACAAAAATCCAAAGAATTAAAAGGGGTTCCCAAACTTTTTCATATGACTGCAACATCCGTTACCCACTGACTTAATGAGGTGGGCTAGGATTCTTCCAGTTGAGTGAGAAAGTCTACGTGCCAATAGTGAAGTAAAGGCAATTCCAGTTTGTTTGTCCTTCTCCACTTTAAGCCCCCCATGTGAGCCCACCAAACACAGCTGTTAGTGGATTAGGAGGGATTGTGACCCCCAAGGCTGTCTGATAGGCATACAAAGATTTTGGTCCAGAATGATGTTAATTTGGTGCAGGCCCAAAACACAGCCCGACTGCAACGTTCACAGGTTGGATTTTGCCCTGGGAACATTTTGAACAATTTTATACGACACAGATGTGCTGGATGCAAAATCTGTAAGATGGAAAATTGAATGTTTTGCACATAAGGAGCTCGAATGAATTCTGTGCATGGCTGCCTTCCATTTCTTTTCCGAGATGTTGAGTGACAGATCCTTTTCCCACTGTACTCTGGGATCTTTAAAAGGAAGGGACTTTAAAATGGTTTTATATATTATAGAAATGCTGTCTGAGTCTTCAAGACTGACCAGTATCTCTTCTGGAATAAAAATAGGTGGGAGGTGAGGGATAATTGGGTAGAGTTCGTTTAGCAAAGTTTATACTTTGGAGATTATGGAAATACTTTGTTGACGAGAAACTAAATAGGGCGGCACGGTGGCTGCCTCGCAGTTAGGAGACCAGGGTTCGCTTCCCGGTCCTCCCTGCGTGGAGTTTGCATGTTCTCCCCGTGTCTGCGTGGGTTTCCTCCCACAGTCCAAAGACATGCCGGTTAGGTGGATTGGCGATTCAAAATTGGCCCTGGTGTGTGTTTGTGTGTGTCCTGCGGTGGGTTGGCACCCTGTCCGGGATTGGTTTCTCGCCTTGTGTTGGCTGGGATTGGCTCCAGCAGACCCCCGTGACCCTGTGTTCGGATTCAGCAAGTTGGAAAATGGATGGATGGAAACTAAATCTGGAGTGTAATATTTCATAGGATGCAAAGACATTATTGATATCCAAATCCCTAAATGATTTAATCCCATTGGTTTTCCAAACATTAAAAACCTTGTAAGTTTGAGAGGGTGGAAAATGATCTTCTGATCCTAGTAAAAGATCAAAAAATTAAAAAAAAAATGACTTCATATATGGAATCGCTGACCTTGAAATGGTCTAAAATGATTTGGCACATGCTTATATTTAAAATTTGATATTTTTAATCTTCTCGGAGTAACCTTTTAGAGGATTAAGAAGACAATCAAAAATGTTATATTTGTGATCAGCAGCCTCAAGAAAGCATAAAACGACATGACATTTATTATATATTATTACTTATTATTATATATGGCGTATATTAGCGATCTCCGTTCTTTTTTTTTTTTCAAAGCATTTTGAAATGCAGTAATTGTGACCCCACTGCATCCCATTATTGGGTCTCTTTTGCTGAAGACACCTATTGCTTTACTCTTCAACATAAGAGTAACATTTCCTGCACAAAATTGGGTCCAAAAATGTTGATATACTTTCCTTTATTAATGAGGGGTAGTTGTCTTTTCGCATGACCTACGGGGGTCAGAGCACGTGGGCGGCCATTGCATCCTTGGAATCATTTTCAGATTAAGGGCCTTTCTCAAGGCTCTAGTGGAGTACGGTCCCTTCTGGCAGCAGCAGGATTTGAACTGGCAACCGTCTAGATTCCTGCGCAGACCCTTATCCTCAGAGCCACCACTGAAAACAATGACCTGGAAATGAAGGCTTTTCATGTCGACTGTGCCAAAAAGAGCACTAAAGTTCAATTTCTTACACATCAACTACACGTCAAGACGAGCTGAGCGGCACATCGTAAGTGGGACTTTTCTCTATACTGGTAAGACAGGAGGCACCAGCCCAAAAAAAAAAAAATCTGAAGTAATTTTAAACCATTTATATGTTATTCTTATCGACACAATGAGCTCCACAACCACAAAATGTTATCAAAAAATGAGGTCCAAACACTCAGTCCCTGGTCTTTTTCTTTCCATGGAAATAAAATAAAAACATGAGGCAAAACAGGTAAAGTGTATCTTCAATGCGATATGTGGATAGAAGGAAAATAGTCACCAGGTTTTTATAGGTAAGCGTAATCATCACAACAGTGCCTCCACATAACTGGCAATTCAGTGTTGTGGCTACCAACAAGATGGCAGTGAACACAAGGCCAAAGACATCACTGTTATCCCTTGTCACACACGTGTGCATGGAAGGCAGCTAAAGGGCTTGAGTGAAGGCAGTTCGGAGGCATGCCGGGGTGTGGCAGAGTGCACTGACTCTTTTTCTCCCTTGCCTGTAGACCATCCCCGGGGGATTTCACCTGGCTGTCCTGACATCACTTCCGGGACTGAGCCAATGGAAGTCGGCCACACCAGCTCCGGCCCCTCTGATGTCATGTCCGGCTATGAACCAATGGTGGAAGACCACGTGCCGGATCCATATGACCTCACTTCCTGTCTCCCCCTTTAAAAACCTGCCCCTTTTCCTTTGTTTCCTCAGTCTTGTTTTGGACTCAGTTGAATGCACTTCAGTGCTGATTATTTGTTAAAACGACTTTTGCAGCCAGGATACCACATTATACGGGTGGCTGCCCCAAACCTTTATCTGTCCATATCTCGTTTTTGTGACACCCTCTATGTTTCTTTATGTTTTTCAGGTACAGATTTGTATTTTTAGTTAATTTTCAAGGTGTTGTCTTCTCAAAAACAGACAAGATTTTATAATATTCACCTTAATATAAGAGCCTGTGTGTCTCTGTATATGTTTGTCCATTCGGTGTTTCTGTTATTCCAACAGGTGGCACATAGCAAACAATAACACTGCTTATATAAAATACCGAACAAAATGGCCTAAAACAGACACATATGTATTGTATTTGTCATTCCAACAGATGGCTCATCACAAGCATTTGTAGTAATGCATTTTATTACTACAAATATTTGTGATGTGCCACCTGTTGGAAATGCAAATGCGATGCATTTTATTACTACATGCATTACAAAATATATTCCAATAGGTGGTGCACTGCAAACGTTAATGGTGAAATCTGCTTAAATTATTTAGATTTCAACCCTGTCTTAGAGGGACCAAAAGGGTAATAATGCAATAATAACACAAATAAGAATAATAATAATAATCCTCAAACGGGGTATAGCAACCCCGGAAAAATAAAGATACTGTAGATTTCGGAATATAAGCCGAGAATTTCGTCCTAGATTTTTGGCTTGGAGTTTGGGGGTCGGCTTATACAACGAATATCGTTTCAGATTCAAGATTTCCAGCGCAATGCCGGTTTTGCCGATGAATACGGAAGTAATTAATGATGAAACCACAGCGCCATCTTTCTTTTGCATGCCGGTACTTTAAATTAAATAAAGAATTTATTCAAAAAAGTGTTTATAATAAATTATCGGGAAGTTTAAAATAAAATTTTTGTTTTGATTTACGACCAGCATCTTGCGTTACGACCTGAATGCGGTCAGGTGTATCCGCATGTGCGATTGTAAACAAACAGCCGAGAGCGTTCGTAAGCGTCAGTCGGAGCCCAGACACATGTGTTTGTGGATGTAATTTCGGTCAGTGCAGTGATTTACCTATACTGTATATATAATTAATTAAGACCATACAAGCAAGACACATAATTGCTAAGGAAGGAAGAGAAGGTAAAGAAAACGATCACAACCGAAACGAAGATGGAAATTGTGTGGAAATATGAGAGTGCTGTTCGTGTGACCGATCTCGCTAATTTGTACAGCATGTCGAAATCCACCATCTCGACAATTTTACAAAGAAAAGATTTGCATAAGGAGGCTCCTTCTAAACAACAATCACCTTCCGTTTCATTCTCTTCCTCCTCCCTTCCTGCAGCCCAAAGATGTCAAATTAAATGGTGAGTACAGTATGAAATTGTTGTTTCTAGAATAGAATAGAATAAAATACCTTTTATTGTCACTATACACATGTACAATGAGATTAAAAGCAGCTCCTTCAGTGCAGACATATATGCAGAACACAACAAGTAAATAAACAAATAAACAAATGGTGCGAAAAGATGCAAAGAAGTTCTGTATAGGGCTTGTATGGTTGTTTTTTTAGCCTTAGCATAACGCCGGATCTGCGGCCCCGCTTCTGCTTTCTTTCCCTCCTCCGTCTGCGTCGTCTCCTAGACCCGACAACAATCCACGGAGAGCCCGCTGGTCTCGCTATGTTGTCTGGGATGTTGTGCGTGTGATGAAAAACACTCGAAACGGATGTCTGGCTCTGGACACCGATGTCTATACGGTTCTGACGGGTGTAGCGGATGTTTGCCAAAAACGATCGTGCACAAACAAGGACAAAAACAACAAAAAAGTGCACTGAAAAGGAGAGCCCTGAACCGCTAAGACCATGCGCGCCGCCAGGCTCCTAGCTTAATCTAGCCTACTTCTGGTAGGCTAGGCACTTTTTATAACTTTTTGGTTAGTACATTAGAAAAAATTATTGGTGTTTTGGTAAATTATGCACATTATACAACCCTTTTTTATTATGAAAAGGTCAAGTAAGTGTTGCAGTGGGAGGTTCGGAACGCATTATGGGTTAGCCTTCGCAAATGAATTAAGGGTCCACTGTATTGTGTATTTAAGTTAATCAAATTTATAACGAGTCTCCGGAAATCCACCCGCCGATGTATCGTATTTGCGTATATAGTTTCAACACAAAGGTTTAATTTTACCAAACTTCTCCTCAATCACTTCCTGGTTTCCATCAAAAATGCCGGCAGTCTCAAATTCTCGCCGATAAACATGATAAATATACCTGAAGAGACACTTTTAAAGAAATTTAGAAAATTTTGCTTGGAGAAGGGGATCGGCTTAAATACCGGTCATCGGCAAATACATGTAATTTAATAGGTAGAGAAGGGGGTCGGCCAATATACCGAGTCGGCTTATATTCTGGGATCTACGGTAAATGATTAAAATGGTAACAGGACTACATCTCTTCAATTCATTGCTAAAGGACAAGTTCATTCAAACTATAATCATCTCCCACATGGGCTTACATTAAAACTCATTCTCAGTTGTTCATCACCATCTATGAGATTTGCTTTTGAAATGCTAAAAATGTTCTCGATAGCCCATCTCTCACTGGAAAAAACTCTGAATGTGTGTATTGATTGTACAGTTATATATAGAATATTCAGTAAATGGGAATTATGGATAAGGGTTTAAAGATAATTGTTACACTTCACTTTCATTGAATTTTGTGATTATATTAAGTTTGTCAATTTGCTTCATTAATTTAATTGAAATGTATGTTTTATGGTTAGATTGGTTAGATTATAACTAAACTGTCACCATCATTTTAAGGTGTCAGCTTGGTTGGTAGTTTAAATAGAAATCTATCTATCTATCTATCTATCTATCTATTTATATAGTGCCTTTCATTTCTATCTGTCTATTATATAGTGCCTTTCACATCTATCTATCTATCTATCTATTATATAGTGCCTTTCACATCTATCTATCTATCTATCTATCTATCTATCTATCTATCTATCTAGTGCGTTTCACATCTATCTTTCTATTATATAGTGCCTTTCATTTCTATCTATCTATCTATCTATCTATCTATCTATCTATCTTATCTATCTATCTATCTATTATATAGTGCCTTTCACATCTATCTATCTATTATATAGTGCCTTTCATTTCTATCTGTCTATTATATAGTGCCTTTCACATCTATCTATCTATCTATTATATAGTGCCTTTCACATTTATCTATCTATTATATAGTGGCTTTCATTTCTATCATCTATCTATCTATCTATCTATCTATCTATCTATCTAACTATCTATCTATCTATCTATCTATCTATCTATCTATCTATATATTGCCTTTCATTTCTATCTATCTATCTATCTATCTATCTATCTATCTATCTATCTATCTATCTATTATATAGTGCCTTTCTATCTATCTATCTATCTATCTATCTAGTGCCTTTCACATCTATCTATCTATAATATATTGCCTTTCTTTTCTATCTATCTATCTATCTATCTATCTATCTATCTGTCTGTCTGTCTGTCTGTCTGTCTATCTATCTATCTAAACAGAAGTTGCTATAAAAAATCAAACACCCCCCTCAACATTCAAAATAAATAAGATGGTCTCCTGTACTTGACCCTTTCCAGCTTGTTTAAATCCCCATAGGACTGGGTCAGGAGTCATGATGTCAGAGTGATGGGCTCCACCAACAAAGAACAAGGTAGCAGGGGTACATTTAAAAATCCAGTACATGATAGTAGACATAATGGAAAATCTGTAAAATATGACACAAAATAACTGAAAAACAGCACAAATAACACCAAAATACATAAAATCATGTTACTGTATACCATATATGTTCGTAGATATCACCAGATATATCCAGCTACTGAGTAAAAATGGTAGGCAGTGTGAAAAAAATCAGAAAGAGAACAAAAACAATGGTTGGGGGTCCAGAAGGCTGCCTCACCACTTCTTTGGAACTCTAAGCAGACCCTCATTTGAAGATCTAAGGTTACGATTTGGAGTGTAAGGTGAGAGGCATTCTGGGATATTGGATGGAGCAGATTATTGAAGGATTTGTAAACCATCAGCAGGATTTTCAAGTCAATTCTGAATGACACAGGTAACCAGTGTAGTGATGCTAAGACTGGAGTGATGTACTCGGATTCTCTTTTCCGAGTTAAGATTCTGGCAGGTCCATTCTGCACTTGTTGTAATCGTTTGATGTTTTTTTTAGGTGGTCCTGAGAGGAGTTTGTTACAATAATCTAGCCGACTGAAAACAAAAGCCTGAACTAATTTCTCAGCATCTTGCAATGTTATAAGAGGTCTAACTTTTGCTATATTTCTTAAGTGAAAAACAACATCAAGTTTATTTCTAATACCCTCATTATATCCTTTTTATGCCAATCAATAAAATTTATGTTTTCTCCTTATTTAGTTTGAGAAAATTACTATTTATCCATTCAGAAAGACAAGTAAGGCATTGTGTCAGTGAATCAAGAGAGTCAGGGTCATCAGGCACTATTGATAAATACACTCAAGACAGAATTAAGCACCAAAGAGCCAAAAGAAGAAATACATCCAGCACTGTATACACAACAGCAACAAAATATCCATAAAATGAAAATCCCATCATTGTACTCAACTTAACATCAAGAAATATTCACTGACATCGGTCTGGCCACATATTTTCATCTGCTTCCCACATTATCTTTTCTCCTGCAATGGAACATGGGAAATTCTTTTTGAAAGGCGCACCCACCCCTTGCAAGATTCTATACTCCATTATTATTTATGGGGATGTAAGTTTACCTTGGTGACCGATCACACTCCCCTCTCACTCTCGTCTCACATGGTGATTCTTAAGCTTGCAGCCATTTAATCTTCTTGTCCGTCATCGTCAATCGGCTCTGCGCACGTCAGTGCCAATGTTCTCTCTCACCTGGCCAAGCCCAGTTTTGTACATTGCTCAGTTCACAAAGATGTGAACAAAGCTGAGGGAAGGGGTGTGACCGCTGCTGCAGGGGGATGCAGCCGCCCTTCAGAAACCCCCTCTTAAACAGTTTTTTTCTATGGGAAATAAACACACTCTTATAACTCCACTTTGCAGGATCAACTGCAGGCTTGCTGGGTTGCTGCTCGACTTGCTCCTTCAAACATTTAAAGGCCGAGCCGTGGCCATCCTGAGGTCTCACTCTCTTGTCTCTCTTCCCCCAGAGTCCCTCTGCTCCGGCCGCTGCTTCCGAGCCTCTGTATCCCCTTGATGAAGAAGTCTTTGTGTTCTTTTGAGCAGGAGTCAGGGCCGATGCGTCAAGTTTGACAGCTGTTTCTTGAGAGGATGGATCACCTCTGAAAGAGACTTGTGTTCATGTCTGCCAGAGCAGCAATAAAGTTTCTACTCCTTGGAAAACCTCCTGTACTCTCCTGTTCAGCTGTGTGACCCAAGCTTGACATGGGTTACAAATGGACGCTTCCACGGCTCATTTGATTGCCAAACACTCCTTCTCAATAGTCGAGTAAATGCAATCCCTGGGAAGCAGTTTCCTGCTCAGAACCGTGATGGGGTGCTCCTCACCATCGAAAACCTGAGACAGGACAGCACCTAAACCAAATGTACTAGGACGAACTCCCGAGAGAACTCTGGGTTTCTCAAGACTGGGTACTTTGACAAAGCAGACTTTAAATCACTGAGGGCCTGTTCACAATCATCTGACCAGACAATGCAGTGATTGTTTCAACCCTTTGTAAGATCAGAAAGAGGAGCGGCTCTATTCACAAAATTTGGGATGAATCTCCTATACTAAACGGCAAGTCCAAGGAAGGCATGATCCTTTCTTTGTATTACAGGACAGGGGTAAGTAAACACCTCATCCACCTTCTTTAATTGAGGCCTAACCAGACCCTTACCCATAGAGTAACCTAAATAGTGCGTTTCAGACATACCCAACTTATGTCCTCACAAGCTGCTTCCATTGCACCTAGAAAGGACATTTGATCCTGAGGCCGATGGTCTTCTAAGTTCCATCCCCACATTGAAAAGAACTCCTCGATTACATTCAAGAATGGATGGGAGGAAGACCATTTGTATCCTTGAGTGAGCACTGAACCGTTCGTGGATGGCATTGGTTCTGTAAAAGTTAACACTCTCCCATACAATTACATAATTTGGCAAGTCTTTTCTGACCAAATATCACTCATTTTCTAGCTGTGAGGTGGGAATGGAGCACCCATTTGCATACCAGTAAGGCAACCTGGCTAGCATACATTAGGACAATCGAGAGAAGAACAGGCCATGCAGCCCAACAAAGCTCACCAAGCCTATCCACTTAATTCTTCTAAAAAAACAAGTCAAGTTTTGAAATTCCCTAAAGTCCTCCTGTCCGCCACACTACTTGGTCTCTTATTCCAAGTGTCTATCGTTCTCTGTGTAAATAAAAACTTCCTAATGTTTGTGTGAAATTTCCCTTCACAAGTTACCAATTGTGTTCTCATTTTCTTGATGAACTCATTTTAAAGTCACCGTCTGATCCACTGCACTAATTCTCTTCATCATTTTAAACACTTCACTCAGGTCTCCTCTTCATCTCTGTAAAGGCTCAGCTCTTTTCATCTTTCATCATAACTCATCCCCTGTAGCCCTCAATCAGCCTCGTCGCTCTTCTCTGGACCTTTTCTTGTGCTGCTGTGTCCATTTTGTAGTCTGGAGACCCAAACTGTACCCAGGACTCGAGATGAGGCCTCACCAGTGTGTTATAAAGCTTGAGCAGACCCTCCTGTGACTTGTACTCCATACATCAAGGCGCTATATAACCTGACATTCTGTTAGCCTTCTTAATGACTTCTGAACACTGTCTGGAAGTTGATAGCTTAGCACTGTGACTCCTAAATCCTTCTCATAAGGTGGACTCTCGATTTTCTGACCGCCACTTGTGTATTCAAACCTCACATTTTTACTTCCTATGTGTAATACTTTACGTACAAAGCAGAAGCATACACAAATGACCTATAGAGGAGAGGACCAGTCAAACCTCTGGCTTGATAAGAGAAGTTCAACCAAAAAATATATTAATTAGAAGTTTATTTACAAGCAAACAACCAAAGAAGCACAAAAAAAAATAAAACAAATCTTGAAGAAAAGGAAAAGGAATTCACCTTAAAAGTAATTTAAGAGGTCCAATCCAAAATCCAAATCTGGAAAACCAAAATTTGCCAAACCAGAAAATTAACGTGTGTTGCCATGCACTTCCATCAGAAAATGCCTCAGTTTGCAGATTTCCACTGTGATGAAATGCCAACGGTCAGCTGCGAACCCACAACGTCTGGCTCAGAAGTGACCACCATGCAGTGTGAGCTTAAAAGAAACGCTCCTAGTCTCTGCCAGCGCAGGCACCACCTCTGAACGCTGCGAGCAGAGTCCTTGTAGGTGACGTCGGCTGATCACTCTCTCTTCGTCAGCCCCCCAACTTTTTTTTTTTTTTCTGTGCAACACCACCACTACACTCCACCCATCCACAGTGCAAATCCTTCCGGTGAGACGTAAAGCCGAGATCTTGACTTTCTGCGGTCATAAAAGATCTCTGGGCATCTTTCGTACTGAGCGGGGTGTATCCTAAATTGCCCTCCACAGCCTGGTCATTTTTGACCCACTGATCATCCCCTGTCTCTAATTGTCTCTCTCTCTCAAACCACTTCACCATCTGGTGGTGAGCATACTGGAGCAAAAATGGCTGCTTGTCGCATCATCCAGGTGGATGCTACACATTAGTGGTGATTGAAGTGGCTCCACACTCACTGTGTAAAAGCACTTTGAGTAGTGAGAGAAGCAATGCAATGTATAGAATTATTATTATTATTATTATTATTATTATTATAAAATCCCACCCTTGTCACCAAGTGTTTTGCTGCGGTCTCACAACACGAAGCATCTCAGTTCACAGATTTGCACTGCGGTCAACTGTCTTCAGTCAGCTGCAGACCCTCAACGCCTGGCTTAGAATTGTGCCAAGAGTCTTGTGGATCACAGAAATCCTTCATCCTCGAACACTGGCTTCCTCAAGTTAAGTCCTAGCAGGCCACATTGGCTGCTGGTTTCGTTCCATCCCAAATGGTTAATGAGAAGCCAGTATTTTAAAATAACAGAATCCATTTAATTCTATGGCTTGTTAAGTGTTCTCGTTCTGCCAAGTCGGATCGTTCTTCTGTTGTGGGTTTTTCTTATCCAAGAATACCGTCCAATAAAAAAAAAAAAATGTGTGTGGGAGCAGATTAGTAACTTCTTGGCTCTTGCATTTCATTTTTCTTTTCCATTTCCTTGCAAATATTTTATTCAGAGAAATACTTAATGATGAAGACACACAGATGTTAATGGGACCAAGTTAAATAGTGAACTGTGTAAGAGATGAATTTGAATAACTGGTCCAGTGTGTACCTAGCATGTGTCTGAGTCTCTTATCCTTACAATACAGTACAATTTATTTTTTTACAGCCCAAAATCACACAAGACGTGCCACAATGGGCATAAACAGGCCCTTCCTCTTGACAGCCCCCCAGCCTTGACTCTCTAAGAAGACAAGGAAAACAACCCTTGTAGGGGAAAAATGGAAAGGCAGTTCAAAGAGAGAGACCCCTTTCCAGGGGTCTCATATATAAACGGTGCGCACGCACACAAATGTTGCATAAGCCCGTCTCCACTTTAAAAAATGACGTATATAACCTAAACTTGGTGTAAAGCCACGCACATTTTTCCACAGTAGCTCATACTCTGGCGTACGCAGGTTCTCCGCTCGGTTTTGCAGACTGGCAGCATCCAGCATCAAAGTAGTGCTACTGTTCCAGTGTGGTTTCCCTTTCTTTTTTAGATCCACATCCCTGACGCAGCTTTATAAATACACTGAAGTGTTTAATCACCTTTGTAATGTGACATACTGAAAAAATATCACTCTGCGGCTCTGAGGTGGGTATTACCGTGTGGTCACGTAGGCACAACACATAGGAACAAAAAAGGCCGTCTGCTCCGGGGTTACTCTCTAAGGTTGGTGTTAGCATATCGTAATCTCTTGGACCAATAGCGTGAGTTTGCCACATTTTACTTATATGACCGACATTATAAAATACCAGATATTATACAGTAAAATCAAGTCCTGACTTATCCGCAGGAGAACTTAAACACGAATATATACGATAGATATCAAATAGTGCAAGTTGAGCAAGTGCAAAGTATTTACGAATAGACAAACAGCAGAGTTACCAGTTAAATGTAAAAACAGCTCGGAGTAATCCTATTTACATTTACTTAGGATTTGAGTACTTTAAGGAAAGAAGCGGAGATGGTGTGTAATTTATGACGGAAGCGAAAGATACTCTATTGCCACAGCCAACTTTAAATGTTCTATTTGACAAATGACAAGAAAACCATTCTATTGCCGTCCCAGATAAACCATCCCACCCGTTACTTGGACCTCTTTTGTAAGTTGCGTTAGATAAACAGTGTAAATGTTGCTTTGAAATAGCTCGGGTAGGGCTCACGTAGGCAAAATACATAGAAGAAAAAAAAAAGGCAGTGTGCCCGTGGTGACTCTCTCAGGTGGGTGTTAGCGTAGCATAATCTCATGGAACAATAGCGTGAGTTTTACACATTCAACTTGTACGACCGACATTATAAAATACCACAAATTATGTGTTAAAATCATGCACTCTTCCGGGAACTTAAACGTGAGTATACAGTATATGGTATTCAAAATGGCCAAACTTTCCAGTCATAGGGGTTCCAGGCAGGAAGGGGCGGGTCCAGGATGATGGACAACTGATATCATTTCCAGCGGTGAAACTACTGTCAATATTCCATTCTGCGCTGTACTCACTTTCTTTCTCAATCCCTAGCAGACCAACCACAGGACATCCTGTAGGGTTCCGGTGCCACTGATAACATCACTTCGGTTCGGTGCCACTGATAACATCACTTCCAGTTCCGGCGCCACCGATGATGTCACTTCTATTTTGTTTTTATATTTGTCTCTGGGTATTGTAGTAGCTCTCCTTATTTGAGTATCTGTTGCTTTAGGGGTTGTGATACAATAAGACACCAGACATAATAAAGGTTTGGGGCATCCACCCGTATAATATGTCCTGGCTGCCCCATAAAGGTAGAATTATCAAACAGACTTGTTCACAAGACTTAGTCCAAAACAGAACTGATTAAACAAAGGCAAGATGGCAGCTTTAAAGGCCCGTATAGGAATTGACATCGTCATGGGGGCCGAAACTGGAAGTGACATCGTCAGGTCCGGAAGTGACATCATCATAGGCCCCAGAACCGGAAGTGACATCATCCAATGTACCAGAACAGGAAGTGACATCATCAGGATCAGCAGTGATGTCATCAAAGGCTCCAGAACTTGGTGGGATTTCCCGGGAAGGGTCTGCAAGGAAGTGAGATCTTGATCTGTGCTGGTGTGTTCGTGATCGGAATTTGAGACTCGCCGATGGCCCAGTTACATTATAATTGTTACATCATAAGAGTTCATATTAAAAATACTGAATTGATAAATGTGTGTAGAAATCTTTTGTCATGCAAAAAATTAGGATGGCTTTCCTAAGGCCGCTGTAAATCTGGCAGAAATGTATCAATGTAGCTCTTAATTAATGGAGAGTGTTAACCACTGCAAATATTTTGGAAATCTCTGTCTCTGTCAATGAATAATGTAAGTATAATAATAATAATAATAATAATTCAAAGGGAAGAAAAAACTGAAGGAATTACTGTGTGATAGGTGTGACAGAAGGTGCTCCATCTGATTACACCTTTGCTCAGGCCACAGTCAGATAAACGTAACTCGAGATGACCGTGTAACTGTCCCGGTTTTAGCAAAATCCGCCACTGCCTTGAGTTCTCCAGTTTCATTATGAGTAATGTGTTTTCGCTCCTTTATCGATTAGGCCCGACCACTCCTTTACACACCTTCCTCTCTGAGATCCCATCCGCTCGGTCCAAAGCGTCACAAACCCCTGCGTCATTCGTCAATCCGTCCAGCACCTGGACGCTGTCCATATACAGTATCACTTTAATTGGACTGCCTCGCTCTCGTTTCCAAAGCGCAGCACAACGCGGATCTGTTCGCGTGTTTAAGTGTCCCTTGCGTGGCTGAGCGGTGCACTCGGGGGCTCACTTTACCCGCTGGCCCTCTACCTCCACCAGCTCCAATTTCCTCCACGTAATTGGTCCCGAAAAGTAACGGTCACATTTCATTCCCTGCACGCCGCAAAAGGAAATAAATCCCCCATCAGCCACTTACTGAGGCTCAAAGAATTCCTGATATTCAGAGACCACCCGACTTGCCCAGGAGGGGGTGTGGGGGTGGGGGTTTGGGCATCTTAGAATCCATGGATTTCTTAAGGTCACACTCTCGTTCTCCATTTCTGTAATGAGTGGAAAATTCCAGGAGAGCCTCCTTCTGTCAGCTGCGATTTGAAGGAGTAGGACTTGTGACACACTCAGTCTGGGACACGAAAAGCACGTTGGTGATGATCATCCATGTTTCATTCACCATCCTGCTGCAGATGCAGTACTGTTCCTGTTTGATCTGAAGACATCTCTTGATATCATTTGTATGGAAAGCTGGATAAGAACGATCTCACTGGCAGGTAACAAAGGAAAGGACAAAATATAACTGAATATCATTTCCTTAACTAACTACTGTATGATTGGTTCAAAAATAAGAAAGTAGAAGTGCTGCTACAATGCATAGCCACAGATATGTAGACACCTGACCATCACACCTGTATGCGCTTGTTGGTAAGGCCAGCTCCACCATTAAGGTATTCGCTTAGGGCACAGATCATAAGGGGAGGGGGGTCCAGCAACACTGGTTAGCTACTGAATAGTCAGTTGACGCATTCATAAGCTTGGCCTCGGCCGCAAAATAACCTTGCACCGGCACTGTTTTTTGGATAATCCATTCCAAAACTATTAGAATTCTTATGGAGTTGACCCCACCCCACCACTCTTCCTGGAAATCTTTTTACAAGATATTCAAAAGTGTCTGAGGGAATTTGTACCCATTCAGCTAAAGGAATGAGGCCAGGTACTGATGCTGGACGAGAAGACCTCGCTCACAACCAGTGTAGGGATGAGCAGAGGTACAGGTACCTCTTGCAATTCCTATATAGAGTACTGGAACATTTTCTTTACATACCAGCATGGCGCTTGAAAGCTTCATGCCCCCAGACCAAACCCGCTCCTGATGTATCTTGAATGACAGACACTTATCCACACTTTTGGACAGAATCTCAGAGAACCACTACGAGATGCCAACTAGAACGTACATTAAGATCTCAAGATGCCGGTCTGTTTATGATTCTAAGGATTAATAAAATAACAGTGGGAGGTCGAGCGTTTACTTACAGGACCCTAAACTGCAATGGTCCGTCTGGTACTATAAGAGATGCCCCTTCGGTCTCAGCTTTCACATCCCGGCTGAAGACTCACAAGTTTGTTTAGCACACCCTGACTAGAGCTGCTGATTAACTGTGCAGACTGCATCTCTGTTGTCAGTCATTAGCGCTAAAATATAAGGAATTTGACAGTTAGAATTTGTTACTAACCCTCCTCATCTATTCAGTTTCTCTTCTCGGTACTCAAATGTGTCACTTGGTGCCACGGCTCACCTGCCAAGTTGTTCTGCCTGCCTCAGGTAAAGTCATCTCTGATGGAGGATCACAGGAAACGTCGGGTAGAGGGGTCCAGGGAAAAAAAAAATGAAATGCCACTTTTCTTGTGAAACGTTTCAAACCATCCTCTACTGGCTTTAAATTCCTCACATTCTGTTGTGATGTGAGATTTTGCATATAACTTGATAACATATTATGTTATTAATTATGTTGTTAAAGTTTTTTAGTTTTTTTTTTGTTCAGTAATAGAACTATTATTGACCCTGCAATAGACAGGCAAACAGTCGAGAATTGGTTCTTGCCTTGTGCCAGTCTGATGCTGCAATGTATGGTGACCTCTAACTGGATTAAGCAGGTTTGAAAATAGCATATTATTATTATTATTATTATTATTATTTTATTTTATTTTTTTTCTATGGTGACATAGTTATTACCCTCACCCCCATACCACTGCCACCCATGTTCACAGTCTTTTTACTTCTTGTCTGGACTCCTTTTTGATCTCTTTGATAAATGTCTCCATAAGCTTCAGCTGATCCAGAATTCTGCTGCCCGCATCATTACTTGAACCCTGTCTATTCACCATATTACTCCAGTCTAGCAGCAGCTTCATTGACTCCCGATTAAGTTTCAAATTGATTTAAAAATTCTTCTATTAACATTCATAACCTCGCCCCTCCATACCTGTCTGACCTTCTTCATGTTGCCATTCCCTCCCGTAACCTTAGATCCTCTTCCTTCATCCACCTGACCATCGCTTGTCAGGGCGTAAAATACGCCAAAGATTCCCATCTTGAAAGAAGGCTCTAGGAGTCAAAGGACAGGCAGAGTGTTGTGATGTGAAATGTTACATACAAGTTGATAAATATTTTGTATGTCTTTATTTTCAACTTAGACAAAGCAATGTAATATTAGTGTTACATTACTGATAAAACTGCAATGGTTTGATGGTTTAACAACTGCTTCCTCCCTTTTAGGAATGAGTCTCTTTGTAATTTTACGACAGGGTTGGGGGCCGTTCCTCAAACACATTTGGCTAATATTTTTCTGCTGAAGTCTCTCAGTCAACCCCCTCAGGAAAGCCAGGCTGCCTAACTGCCAAGCTTTACCTTAACACATGGTTTGGAGGGCAGGTGTGAAGATGTTCTGTCCCCCCATAGGTATGAAGTATGGCTGTTTGGAACTGGCTTGTATCAGAAGCCTTTAAGTACCATGACGCCCTATTGGCTGTAGGGGTTGGATAGACCATCTATACATTTGCTTGCTTTACCTCACCCTCTCTCTCTTTGACCAACTGATGAAAGACCATCACACACCATGAACTGAAAAGGACAAGACAATGAAGAGCACAGCTAGGCAGCCATATTGAGGCGGGCATGCAGCCTGTTCTGAAGAAAGCTGACCACAAATGAGGACTTAACTAGAGACATTTTGAGTAACTAACAAGTTTGTGTGCCACCTGAAACTACACATTACCATTTATCAGGTTGCATGGTTGCCAAAATTCAAATGTACTTTGCATATTATTATTATTTATGAATATTATCAATAATACATTATTTAAATTGTAACTTGACTCCTGCTTGTCTTTTACTACGCCTAACATCCTGAGGTTATAGATGTAGAAGGGAAGATGGGGAGAAGTTATAGAGTACAATACCTGATAAACAGTAAGTAAGTCTGTGAGATTTGAGACATTCTGACAAAGGCTACCTATAAATAATATAAAAGGGGAAAGTAAAGTAATATATGTAAATTATATATATGCTGCATATATCCATCCATCCACCCATTTTCCAACCCACTGAATCCGAACACAGGGTCACGGGGGTCCGCTGGAGCCAATCCCAGCCAACACAGGGCACAAGGCAGGAACCAATCCCGGGCAGGGTGCCAACCCACCGCAGGACACACACAAACTAGGGGTAATTTAGAATCGCCAATCCACCCAACCTGCGTGTCTTTGGACTGTGGGAGGAAACCCACGCAGACATGGGGAAAACATGCAAACTCCACGTAGGGAGGACCCGGGAAGCAAACCCGGGCTACCACTGCACCACCGTTCTGCCCTAATTGCATTGTGTTCTCGGTAATATGTGGTGGATCTGTAGTAATAAAACACTTTGCTAGGATTATAAAACGGTATTCCTTGCTACTGCACCACCATGCCGCCTGTATTTATATATATATATATATATTTATATATACAGTAGGGCAGCACGGTGGCGCAGTGGGTAGCGCTGCTGCCTCGCAGTTAGGAGACCTGGGTTTGCTTCCTGGGTCCTCCCTGCGTGGAGTTTGCATGTTCTCCCCGTGTCTGTGAGGGTTTCCTCCCACGGTCCAAAGACATGCAGGTTAGGTGCATTGGTGATTCTAAATTGGTGTGTGTGTGTGCCCTGCGGTGGGCTGGCGCCCTGCCTGGGGCTTGCTTCCTGCCTTGTGCCCTGTGTTGGCTGGGATTGGCTCCAGCAGACCCCCGTGGCCTTGTAGTTAGGATATAACTGGTTGGATGATGGATGGGTTATCATTATTAGCACTGCTACCACTTAGGCCCTGTTTCTAGGATTCAGATTCAAATTGTTGTTGTCTGTGCAGAAGCTGAACATTCCCCGCATGAGTTTTCTCAAGTTTTCCCACCTGCAGTCTAAAGACGTTGTTGGGTTAATCTGCAATTCTTATTTGGCACAGTGTGGATATACATATGGTTGGGCACTACAATGGACTGGCACCTCTTCCTGGTTACTTCCCAGTGTTGTTGGAATAGGAAAATGCTTCCAATGGTCAAATAATAGGAAGAAACATATCAAAGATGGAGGCACTGATAAATGGTGGATCTGATATTAGATTGTTCATGGGTAAGAAATTACTTGTTCCTACTGACATAAAGGCTTGGCCTACTGCCTTTGCCACTAGGGGGCTACATCTCCAGTAGGTAGCAGCCATTCTGAGGTGCCTGGGCCTGTCTTCACCTTCGCTGTATGCTTTTCTTTTATCATAAATACAGTAATTATTTCTCTTTTAATTTTATTATTGCTAATATGCAGATAGTACACATTATAAAATATGCTATAATAGTCTTTCACAACCTTCTTGCCTATATTTTCACATGTAAGTCTCTTTGAGAGTCACTGGGGGCATCCCTTGTGATCGTTGGTGTTTCCCCCTAATTGAATTGAGGCTGAACCCAGTGCTATTGTAAGAGCTGGGATCAAGTGGGGGGGGACATTTGCCACCCACTGCATGACCAACATAAGCAACCCACATTATAAACATTATGGCGACTCACAGCTCACATGGTGGATGAGAAACACTGCTATATGGCATGAAGGTCTGATTGACGAGGAAGAGAAACTAACATGAAGGACCTTAACAACACAATGAACAGATCTCAAAATAATGAAAAACACTAGAGATGATATAAATGAGACTCACATCTGTGACACGGGATTGGGTGTGTTAAGAGAAATAGGGAAGGATATCAATATGACACCACCAGTAACAGAGAGAAGGAAAACTATCCTGCCGACTACGCCACTGTGAAAACAAGAAGCAAAACAATGAAAGAGGTGTGAGGCTGCTGGGGTGACCCAAGTTCAAAAAATAATAATGAAACAAGGAATTTTGAGTTAAAAATACATAATTGATAACTTCTTCAGGTTTTGATGTAGCCAATAACACTCCTATTGACCTCCGTCTGGTTCAGGAGCTGGGTCATAAATTACAATGAAGCAAGTTTTTCTGAGGCCTTAAAGTAGTGGAGGAGCTAAAAGGGGTGGGCTTTATGTCAGACTGGTAGGAAGTGACATCGGGCTACTGGTGGTGTCACATTGAAATCCTTCCTATTCATTAGCTGATAACACTAGATGACCCTGAGTGTCCTGACTCGGCAGGAAAACAGATAACTCATGACTTGAATTAAACAGGGAGAAGTGTGCAAAAGGCATAATGAATAATAATAAAATATAATGAAGTGATTGAATCGTAGATACAAGGCAAAAATCAAAGCCAAAATATTCAGGCAAAATAATTTTTTTTCACAAAAAATAATCACAAATAAAATTCGAAAAAATGTTTAGAAGGTTTTATAAGGCTCAGTGAAGACGCTGACCTTTTGTCCCGTCTGCTGATTAATTTGAGGTCATGACTCTGGAGACCACACCCCTGGAAACACAGGATGCATCGCCAAAAACAGTTCACATCCTTCTTCATAGCTGCCTCCCTGGTGTGAGCCGCACCAGCCACCTCACTGGAGTAATAGGTTCCTGTGAAGTTACAATTACTTCGAAGTTATAAGGGGCAGGGAGGTTCCCCAGTAAGATGATGGACGGTGTGGTCTCAAAAACTCCTGATCATTGCACTGCATAGTGACATCAGACCAATGGGGAATGTGATGTTCCGTGCTCATCAAAACAATAAGGGGTTCGTGTCATCAAGTGGGAGGGGCGGGGATTGAGATAGAGCCTGACGTTTACTTCCTGTGTCAAAAATACTAAATAAAGAAGGTGAGAGGAGCTGAAGAACTGTGCATGGGCCAGATGGTAAGAATACAGCAGCAAGGTGCATGGATGAGATGTGAACAGACAACGGACTATAGGATCTCCTTGTCCGAGTTGTAGCTGGCAGGATCTTACAATGTTAAGTTCCTCATCAAGTCCTTTAATGACTTTCTATCTAGCCCATCCAGCCTCTTATGTTGGTGCAAGGTTAACTCAGGAGATGTACACTCAAGCATATCCTCAGATGTTCATCTAAAGCACTAGGTGATGGATACTATCGTTGGTACCACGTGGTGCTGAAAAAGATTGCTGAGGTCATCTGTAGTCCTAAAGTCCAGTGGCATGGAACCAACAAGGTAAGGCATAACCTTCATCAGAGTAGGAGGGATGTCCAAGTCTCAATCGTAAGCAGCAGCAGAGCTTCCTAATATCATCAGGTGACTGGCAGGTGAAGGTGAATCTGGGAAAACAGCTCCAATTCCAGGAGAACATTGTCAAGACCACCCTAAAACCAGATTTTGTGCAGTTCCCGGGTGGTCATGTTGGAGCTCACGGTTCCTTGGGAGAAACAGATGGAGGAAGCCAGTGAGTGGAAGAACGGAAAATATAAACACTTGGTGGAGGAGTGTCCCTGATGGGGGTGGCATGCTCAGTGTGTGCCCATAGAAGTCGGTTTTAGAGGCTTTGCAGGTTTGGTCTCTGTGCAAGACCTTCAGCCTCCTAGGCATTATTGTTGCACACAGAAGAAAGGCCTTCAAGAAAACAACAGAGGAAGCAGGGAAAGCCTTGTGATGGCGATTTGTGATCACATGCTATTTGGACACAGGCTGAGAAATGAGCGTAGGTACCTGATGTTGAAAGACCCCAAATAAAATTGATGACCCCAGGTACTATCAACTGATGATGTGTTCAAGTGCATCACTTTATGTTGGTTCTAAATGTTAATTATTGTGTATCTTCTATATGGTCTCAACTACAGGGGGATAAAACTGATGAGCCACAGCATGAAGTTATGGGAAAGAGTAGTGGAAGCTCAGTTAAGAAGTGAGGTGATGATTAGTGAGCAGCAGGATGGTTTCATTCTAAGAAAGAGCACCACAGATGTGATGTTTGCTCTGAGGGTGTTGATGGAGAAGTACAGAGAAGGCCAGAAGAAGTTGCATTGTGTCTTTGTGGACCTGGAAAAAGCCTATGACAGGGTGACTGAGAGGAGCTGTGGTATTGTATGAAGTCGGGAGTGGCAGAGAAGTACGTAAGAGTTGTACAGGATATGAACGAGGGAAGTGTGACCGTGGTGAGGTCTGCGGTAGGAGTGATGGAGGTGGGATTACATCAGGGATCGGCTCTGAGCCCTTTCTTATTTACAATGGTGATGGACAGGCTGACAGACGAGATTAGACAGGAGTCCTCATGGACTGTGATGGTTGCTGATGACATTGTGATCTGTAGTGATAGTAGGGAGCAGGTTGAGGAAACCCTGGAGAGGTGGAGATATGAGAGGAGAGGAATGAAGGTCAGTAGGACCACCATGACAGAATACATGCGTGTGAATGAGAGGGAGGTCAGTGGAATGGTGAGGATGAGGGAGTGGAGTTGATGAAGGTGGATGAGTTTAAATACTTGGGATCAACAGTACAGAGCCAGATGTTAAGATTCTCTACTGTTATGAATAAGTATTTTGTAGTTATTTTTTTACTTTCTTTTTGTAAGAAAGTTTAGCTATGATTACCATAAAGCACTCCAAGCAACTTTCATAAATGAAAATCTGCTTTATAAATAATTGTTGCTGCTGTTGCAGAAATAAGAGAAAGTGCCCCAATTTATGCAGAGGGTTAATAACCAATTTATGCAGAGGGTTAATAAAATGTATCTACTCTAATTTAATTTAATCTAAATACAAAAAAAAAATCAAATATTTAAATATATTACAAAATTCCCCTCCCTTTTGCCCTTAGCCAAAAAATACTAAATAATATCAGGTCGGGTCAAGTTGGGGAGCCTGCACTGGTAAAAACATGTTGCCGCACCCACCAGACAACAAAATAGCTCAGGATCCTGGTTGGCAACCCCCTAGGCAGACACGGGGTCCAGTCCCACTCTCCGGAAATGAGTTACGTGGGCATCCTCTTGGCCTGGTCCGGCCACTCGGGTCCTCAACAACGAGGACCATGTGATCCAGATCACCTTCAGCGAATCGTGCCACATGGCCGTAACCGCCGTAACTGATGCTCCCCTACAATGCAGGTAATGTGCCCCATTTGGGATTCCATGAGCAACATAAAGTCAAACCAGCAGGACCCAAGGATTTTCTGAAGAGACACACGTGAAGGAATCCAGTCTTCGTCTCAGGTCACTGGATAGCGTCCATGTCTCACAACCATATAGCAAGACAGGAAGCACCAGAACACTAAAGACTTGGACCTTCATCCTTTTGCAGATATCGTGAGTGCCACACACCCTTTTCCAGCGATCTCATGACCCCCCCCCCACCATGCTCTCCCAATCTGCCTACTGGCTTCAAGAGGTCATAAAGGCCTGGATGTTGATTTTTATCAGGACTCTCGCAAGCCCAGACACTCCTCGCTCAGTCTCTCAAAAGCCCCGATTAGAGCCTCCATTGACTCCACAAATATAAAATATTATTAAATAATAATATTTTTAAATAATACCTATGCATACAATATTGCCACCTGTGTGTGCATAGGGGACAATTTAAGGGCTCTGGTGATTGTAATTCCCCGCCACTCCAGAGGTTGGCGCTGTGTTCTAATGCCTTTTCTCTTCCTCTATCTGCAGACTGAATGATTGACAGCGGTAACACCTCTGATGTCACATCTGGTGTTCGTCTGCTTGAACCCGCCCCTTCCTGCAGGAAGGACCTAAGACCAGAAGATCTGTCAACTTGAAATTGTTCACTTTGGAACTCACATCTGGAAAGACTTTTTCACAATTATTGTTTGTTTTGTTTTGTATTGCTGAATTCCAAATGTACAGGGACATCGGGGTGGTGCTCAAATTCTTTATAGTGGTCTTTCTATCCTCTTACAATATATACTGTGCCCTCCATTATGTTTGAGACAAAGATATACTTTTCCTTGTTAGTTTTACATTTATTTCCATAACTCCTGACACAACATGGAACTAATCCTGTAATGAAAACTGTTTCTTCCACATGTTCACATGATGGTGTGCTTTAGCGACCTCCATTTTTTCAGTAGTGACTCATTCATACAGTGGGGCAGAAAAGTATTTAGTCAGCCACCGATTGTGCAAGTTCTCCCACTTAAAAAGATGAGAGAGGCCTGTAATTTTCATCATAGGTATACCTCAACTATGAGAGACAAAATGAGAAAAAAAAAAAATCCAGAAAATCACATTGTCTGATTTTTAAAGAATTTACTTGCAAATTATGGTGGGAAAAAAAGTATTTGGTCACCTACAAAAAAGCAAGATTTCTGGCTCTCACAGACTGTAACTTCTTCTGTAAGAGGCTCCTCTGTCCTCCACTCGTTACCCGTATTAATGGCACCTGTTTGAACTTGATATCAATATAAAAGACACCTGTCCACAACTTCAAACAGTCACACTCCAAACTCCACCATGGCCAAAGGACACCAGAAACAAAATTGTAGACCTGCACCAGGCTGGGAAGACTGAATCTGCAATAGGTAAGCAGCTTGGTGTGAAGAAATCAACTGTGGGAGCAATTATTAGAAAATGGAAGACATATAAGACCACTGATAATCTCCCTCGATCTGGGGCTCCACGCAAGATCTCACCCCGTGGGGTCAAAATGATCACAAGAACGGTGAGCAAAAATCCCAGAACCACACGGGGGGACCTAGTGAATGACCTGCAGAGAGCTGGGACCAAAGTAACAAAGGCTACCATCAGTAACACACTACGCCGCCAGGGACTCAAATCCTGCAGTGCCAGATGTGTCCCCCTGCTTAAGCCAGTACATGTGCAGGCCCATCTGAAGTTTGCTAGAGAGCATTTGGATGATCCAGAAGAGGGTTGGGAGAATGTCATATGGTCAGATGAAACCAAAATACAACTTTTTGGTAAAAACTCTACTCGTCGTGTTTGGAGGAGAAAGAATGCCGAGTTGCATCCAAAGAACACCATACCTACTGTAAAGAATGGGGGTGGAAACATCATGCTTTGGGACTGTTTTTCTGCAAAGAGACCAGGACGACTGATCCGTGTAAAGAATGGGGTCATGTATCGTCAGATTTTGAGTGAAAACCTCCTTCCATCAGCAAGGGCATTGAAGATGAAACGTGGCTGGGTATTTCACTATGACAATGATCCCAAACACACCGCCCGGGTAATGAAGGAGTGGCTTCGTAAGAAGCATTTCAAGGTCCTGGAGTCTCCAGATCTCAACACCATAGAAAATCTTTGGAGGGAGTTGAAAATCCGTGTTGCCCAGCGAAAGCCCCGAAACATCATGGAGATCTGCATGGAGGAATGGGCCAAAATACCAGCCACAGTGTGCGAAAACCTTGTGAAGACTTACAGAAAACGTTTGAACTCTGTCATTGCCAACAAAGGGTATATAACAAAGTATTGAGATGAACTTTTGTTATTGACCAAATACTTATTTTCCACCATAATTTGTAAATAAATTCTTTAAAAAGAAGGCAATGTGATTTTCTGGATTTTTTTTTCTCATTTTGTCTCTCAAAGTTGAAGTATACCTATGATGAAAATTATAGGCTGCTCTCATCTTTTTAAGTGGGAGAACTTGCACAATTGGTGGCTGACTAAATACTTTTTTGCCCCACTGTACACACACACACACACACATATATATATATATATATATATATATATATATATATATATATATATATATATATATACACTCACCTAAAGGATTATTAGGAACACCTGTTCAATTTCTCATTAATGCAATTATCTAATCAACCAATCACATGGCAGTTGCTTCAATGCATTTAGGGGTGTGGTCCTGGTCAAGATAATCTCCTGAACTCCAAACTGAATGTCAGAATGGCAAAGAAAGGTGATTTAAGCAATTCTGAGCATGGCATGGTTGTTGGTGCCAGACGGGCCGGTCTGAGTACTTCACATTCTGCTCAGTTACTGGGATTTTCAAGCACAACCATTTCTAGGGTTTACAAAGAATGGTGTTAAAAGGGAAAAACATCCAGTATGCGGCAGTCCTGTGGGTGAAAATGCCTTGTTGATGCTAGAGGTCAGAGGAGAATGGGCCGACTGATTCAAGCTGATAGAAGAGCAACTTTGACTGAAATAACCACTCGTTACAACCGAGGTATGCAGCAAAGCATCTGTGAAGCCACAACACACACAACCTTGAGGCGGATGGGCTACAACAGCAGAAGACCCCACCAGGTACCACTCATCTCCACTACAAATAGGAAAAAGAGGCTACAATTTGCACGATATATATATATTGTGGTCCTTGTGCCTCCTCCAGACCGCGAGGAGGCGTCCATCCTGGTTATGTTGGGGGCCTCGGGTACAGGGCTTGGAAGCCCAGCCCTGTAGGGACCCGTGGCTACCGCCAGGCGGCGTCCAGGTGCCTGAGGAACCCTGGAGCCCAGCACTTCCGCCACACCAGGAAGTGCTGGGGAAGATGACAGGGACACCCGGATGGCTTCCGGGTGCGCAGCCGGCACTTCCGCCACACTGGGGTCTGGCTAGGACTGATTGCCGGGAAGCAGCTGGAGCCCATCCGGGTTCCCATTTAGGCGCCTCCCTCCAGTCAGGAGCGAGAGTCGGGTGGAAGAGGATGGAGCTGGAGAGAGGACGGGAGGCGGCCAGGAGAAAGACATTGGACTTGTGAGGCCTGGATAGTTGGGGGAACGGTGCGAGCGGCACTGGGGGTGAACGTGAGCACTATTTGTAAAATAATTATAAATAAACAAGTGTGTGGTGGAACCAACGATGTCTGTCTGCCTGTGTCTGGGTTCAAGTTCACAATGTATATATATATATATAGTTGTGGCCACTATATGGGTATGGCTGTCTTAACTCCGTGTCACATTTCATGATCTTTCCATGGATTTTCAGCCGAAGACTTCATTTACCAAATGTTAGTAAGTCTGGGGTAGTCATTGCGCACTCCCGTGAATGTTAGTCATGGACAGTGACATACCCAGCGAATCAGTCCAACTAGTCTGCGACTCCTCCTGACAAAATCAAACAGTTTTGAACTTATCTTAAATTACTAGAGGCTGCTCTGTGCCTATGTGACAGCTGACAACCTATGAGGTATATAGTAGAGACATAGAAACCAAATGGACACACAGATACACAGATAAACACACAAAAGAGGATACGTCACAAACATTAGCACTGTTTTTTTTATTAATTCCATACCAAATGGTGTATAACAGAGACATAGCTAACTGCCAGATGGATACCCAGATGCATAAACATGCACACACAAACACTTGCCCTTTAATTAAGGTAGATTTTTCATTCCAACAGGTAGTGCATTACAAATATTACAACTGCTTTTGCGAATCCTGTATCAAATAGCATATAGCAGAGACATATGAACTGGATGGGCACACAAATACACACACACACACACACACAGTCACACATAGACACTTGTCCTTTAATTAAGGTGAGTTTTTCATTCCAACAGATGGTGCATCACAAACATTAGTTCTGTTTATGTGACTCTCATACCAAATGACTGATAACAGAGACATTGAAACTGGATGGACACACAAATACACAGACAAACACAAAGAGGCACTTGTCCTTTTATTAAGGTGGATTTTTCATTCCAACAGATGGTGCATCGCAAACATTAACACTGCTTTTTTGAATCCCATATGAAATAAAAAATGGCAGAAACATAGCAATTGACATAGAGCAGAAATATATGACACAGACTGACACACACACACACACACACATTTGACCTTTTATTAAGGGGCATTTTAATTTCAGAAGATGGTGCATCACAAACATTAGCACTGCTTTTATGAACCCCATTCCAAATTGCAATTAACAGAGATAGAGCAACCAGTCAGACACACAGATACACAAACACACACACAAACACTTGTCCTTTAATTAAGATGGATTTTTCACTGCAGCAGATGGTGCATCACAAATATTAGATCTGCTTTTGTGAATCCCATTTCAAATAATACAATATAGCAGAGCTAATAAAAATGGCATATAGCAGGACATATGAACCTGATGGACACACAGATACACACACACACACACACACAATCACATACAGACACTTGTTCTTTCAATAAGATGGATTTTTCATTCCAACAGATGGCACATCACAAACATTAGCACTGCTTTTATGAATCCCATACCAAATAACATATAACAGAGACACAGCAACCAGATGGACACACATGCACAGACAGACACCTGCTGTTTTTATTAAGGTGCATTTTTTATTCCAACAGATGGTACATCACACTGTTAGGACCATATCAAATGTCATATGAGCAGGATGGACACAGAGACAGAGATACACAGACACTTGTTCTTTTATTAAGGTGGATTCATTTTGCCTATCTGTCCCTCACTAGTAGCCACTGAAACCACATCAGTATCTTTTTCTTCTTTGTATTCTCCTTAGTTTGTGAAGTGAACAAGGCTTTCTTTTCACTTGCAGTTGCTCATCCAAATGTTGGAAGCCAAGAGTGACGAGAATGTGACACTAAACTGTAATTACTTTAAGACCTAGAAAAGACAATCACCTCCCCCTTTTTTTAATGTTTTATTGTTACAGAAAAAAATGCAATAATGGCATTGTTTTAGCATGTTGAGAAATAAATATGACACTAAATCTGCCGCAGAATGCATTATTGCTGAAGCCAAGAGACACAAACAATGACAAACGTTCCCTGGCTCTGTAATTAGGCAGCCTAATGACTTCCATGCTTCCCAGCAGTTCGGCGAGTGACATCAGCGGCTGTAATTGCAAACAGATGAAGGGTAATTAACACAAGCTATGGCGTAATGGAAATGGCGAGGCGACTCAGCCTAAGTGTTAATGAAGATACAATCAACAATACAAAATAATTAATGTGGACCAAATTGAGTTTGTAGTGCACTTCATTAAATTGGAAAACAGCGGAGTTTATATGAGTAATGGTCGAATTAGTTGGCCAAGAGCCACGTCGGGACAGAACGAGATCTGTTCCCCTGCAGCATATTAACCAGGATTTTCTGACATGGATTGCGTGAGGGTTTCCTGCGATAAATCTTACAATTTACGGCCATTCGGAATTGATCATTTGATATGCGGGCGAAATGAAATCACTTTTGACAATTTCTGCTTCTGAGCCGCTCGCAGTGTATACAGACAGAGAAAAAAATGTCCTCATTAGCGGGAGGCGGCTGGGAGAACGGAAAAAAAATCGTGTTTCACAGAAAAAAATCTCGCAGAAAGGATGGCGGGGTAGGACTGAGTTTTATAAGGTGATGGCTCCATATTTCTCTGAGCCTTTGAATGAAAGCACAATCGGTCTTCTGTCTCACACGCTCTAAATAACCGTGTCGGCGCGCCATATGAGCGGCTCACCTTAAACTTCGAAAAGCGCTCCGTCCTCGCCGAGGCTGCTCTAGCTCTAGATACCGCGGGGATGGCCTCCGACTACTGATGATCTAATTTTGGAAAATTAGTTTAGCAAAGAGTTTGAATTTACATAAATATACAAGAAGCAATTATTTAAAATTTGTGACTCAAAATGTGCACGTTGACTTTTCTAACTTTTTGTTTTAATGCACCGTAAAGAATGCGGTCGTAATTTAACAGTTTATTGTCGGCTCAGCAGTCAAAAAACTGCACTATCTCCGTTTAAATGAATACAGTCAACAATTCTCATCTAATATAAAACTGAAGCCAAACTATCTTAAGCTAAGCAATTGACGCACTTTTATCTTCTGCTTGCATAGCATAGTTCATTTAGCTGAGAGAAATTAACAATGTCACTTTTATATAAAAGTTGTCAACCATTATTTTACTGATTTAATGGGAACCAGTGATTATGAAACGTAGTTTATGGTGTCCAATGCAGAAGGCCTCGGGTTCTAGCGTGAAGGGTGCGCTACACTTTCACCAGTATATCGAAAATAAATCCGCCTCCAAAACCAGGAAGACATTTAAGACACATTAGGACACAATTATTTTAGTAACCATCATTACATTTTTGTTTCTCACCGGGCATAAATATGGGGGCTTAAAAGGAGGAATGTGTAGATACGCTGCTAAGGGGGCGTTCCCTTATGCAAATACACAAACTTTATGCAAATTTAGAGTTCGGCGTCATTGTTGGTTTAAAGCAATGCGACAATTATTCATAAAATAATCGAGCACTGGGTGGCGCAGTGGGTAGCTCTGCTGCCTCGCACTAAGGAGACCTGAGTTCGCATCCAGGGTCCTGCCCTGCTTGGAGTTTGCATGTTTTCCCCGTGTCTGTGTGGGTTTCCTCCCACAATCTCAAACACATGCAGATTAGTTGCATTGGCGATCCTAAATTGTCCTTAGTGTGTGCTTGGTGTGGTGGGCTGGCACCCTGCTCGGGATTTGTTCCTGCCTTGTGCCCTGTGCTGGCTCCAGCAGACCCCGTGCTGGAAAATGACTGAGTGACTAATCGAGC
Source organism: Polypterus senegalus (assembly GCF_016835505.1). Taxonomy (NCBI): domain Eukaryota; kingdom Metazoa; phylum Chordata; class Cladistia; order Polypteriformes; family Polypteridae; genus Polypterus; species Polypterus senegalus. The sequence continues at coordinate 17,514,720 of NC_053156.1, read as the reverse complement.
CCATTGAAACAGTTAATTGATATTGACACCTACAATGCTTAAATGTAAATTTACAAGTATTTATCTTTTTAATATTTTAACTGTTTCTATAGTTTTTTTTTTTTTCCCTTCACTGTGAAATTTCATTACATTTTAACGGGATTTTTTTTTTTTTTAAACAGATTGCCTATATGGCTTTCTAACATTGGGCCATGGTAGCCATTAACTTTCGATCCGCGTTTTCCAATAACTTCAGTGTGTGGTCAGCCATGAGAAAGGTGACATTTTACTGAGCTTGCACACATGCCTCCCATTCAGTTCCCAAAGATCTTCTCCAGTTTGCGTTAACTTATTGTGGGCCCAAGTAGAGAGCAAACTTGTATACGTTTTAATTTCTTCTACCGCCTGTCTACACTGGAGGACTAAGAGCTACATACTTCACATGTGCCTGTGATGTCTTGCATTCTTAAAAATGAAGGTGCCATAGTGGCTCTACAGAGCGACACCATTGGGAATCCATTTTCGGTTACCAAAAGAATCATCCATAACTGGTGTTTAGAGTGTCTTGAGTCCTGGCCAACTGATCTAAGGGCCAGAGGGTCATGGGGGTTACCCTTGGAAGTGAGCAACTCAATTGATTGACCATTAATCAAAGTCTTGGGTGGGAGGTCCCTATGTGACAAACATAAAGGGGCTTTCCCACCACAGGAGCTTTATTCATGAACCTCGTTTGTAGCATTTCCACTGCATGATCTCAGACCATTCAAAGTTCATTTTTTTTTTTTTTTTTTAAGTCCCCTATTTCAGCGTATGTACTTTTTGTTCAACCAGGAACTATTGTGGGTGGGGCTCGGGCGATAAATTGTGCTGATTGGTTGAGCATAAGCACTGGTGCCATCTTACAAATCTATTAGTAGTTGGGATTTTAGAGAGTTATTGGCAAAGACGGAGTGCTGCACTTTACACAATATGACTATTCAAAGCCACCCCCTGATGTGCTGCACTATGCCCCTCATAGATGCAATAATGTGGGGGGTGTCCTCCATGAACTTTGAATTGTGTCTACGTCAGGCAGGAACACATTGGTTTCTGGATTGGGAAATGCCTATATATCACATAAAATCATCTGGGGGTGCTCAGTTCTGCCCCCATGTGTTTCCGATAGGGGGCGATATAGCTCCCTAGTTGGAATAAGTTCTTTAATAATTGTGGCATTTTAAGTAACCGAAAACTATATAGATATGATGTTAAAAAGCAATATCCCTCCCATAGTGATACGGTGGTAAAAATCACATAAGACAGTAGTTCTCAACCTGTGGTGCGGGCCCCCCTAGGAGGGCATGAAGTAACAAAAAGGGGGGTGTGAAGATCTGAAAAAAGAAAACAAGAATCAAAAATATGAAAAAAACTTCCGTTGAAACCAAAACAAATTAACTTCATTCTGATACTAGAACAATAAATATAGAGTTAGATAAATGTCGATAAAAAGTTAAGTAGGTATAATAAAATATGCATCTACATTTAAAAAAAAATGTTAGTGGGGGCGCGATTAAAACTGTTATGAAAACTCGGGTCGCAAATACTTAAAGGTTGAGAAACGCTGACATAAGAGAAAATAACAGCTTTCTTTAATTACGATTTGCGTGGCATAACAGACGAGGAAGCCAAATAGCAAGACGCTACCAAGGTGGGATCTTGATCTATACGGCCTGACATTTTTAATCGCTACACTGAAAGGATTTTCAGGACGGATGACGATGTCCAGCTTCAAAATGTTTAGCTGCTGTCCAAGTCTCTTAATACTGTCTTCTCCATGTGCAGGCCCCCACTTAGGTAAATAGTCTCCAAACAAGGAAAGAAGATTTTGTGCTGACTGATAACAGAGGACAAAGTAGTATACACCTGTCTTTAGGCTGACTATACATTCCTCCAGCTGTCTGTCTATCTTGTCCTATGCTTGGCCCAGCACTTCTAAATGCTGAGAATCCCTATGTGCTAACTTTGGCCTGGCCTGTACATGTGAGTGGATTTATAAAATCATTTTTGTACAGAGCACAATGCCATTAAACTTATATTTTTATTACAAACCACCCTTTGTCACTGGATTTGTGACAAAAATAATAATACTTGAAGTTCTTATCCACAAAGCAAAAGGTACTCGATCCCCCTTCACAGTGTAGACAGTTTCTCAAGAACATTTGTGGAAATGTGAGGTGTAGTGTCACTATAGCTCTTGTTTCATTCATCTAATATACCAGCGATAAGTTACAGTACATTTGGACAAACAGTTGCATTTAAAATGGTGTTACTGAGTAGTGATCATTGTATTCCACCAGTGGTGTAGGTGGAGATCTCCTGTTATGTTTTAAATAGTTAGTGTTGTAACTAAATATCACTGAGCCCATGCAGTGGGTACCATAGCCTCCGATTACATTATAAATCTATATAGCATCTTGATGGACTTCAGTATGTACAGAAATGTGCTGACAGTACTCCATCATTATACACAGAAGTTCAATATGGTGTCCCGCAGGGCTCAGTACTGGGACCTTTACTGTTTTCACTTTACATGCTTCCACTCTCATTAGGAAACATAATGTTAATTTTCACTCGTATGCAGATGACACCCAGTTATACCTTTCATTTAAATCAAATGAAGTTTCTCCGATGTTGTCTTTAATTAGTTGTGTTAGTGAATTAAAGGAATGGATGAATGAGAACTACTTGTCTTTAAATACAGATAAAACAGAGATGTTAATTGTTGGAGGGAATGACGCTGATCACAGCAATATTTTGTCGTCATTTAACTCAGTTGGAATCCCAATTAATTTTACTGAATCAGCCCGCAATCTAGAAGTTATCTTTGACTCTAGCATGTCATTTAAAGCGCATATTACAAAGTCGTCCAAATCAGGTTTCTTCCATCTTAATAATGTTAGGAAATTAAGGCGCTTTCTAAATAAACAGGATTGTGAGAAATTAATTCATGCATTTATCTCTAGTAGGATTGACTACTGCAATGCGGTGTTCACTGGCTGTTCAAACTGTTCTTTATTCAGCCTCCAGTTAATCCAAAATGCTGCTGCAAGAATTATTACAAGAACAAGAAAATATGAACACATAACTCCAGTTCCTAAATCTTTACACTGGCTCCCAGTTAAGTTCAGGGCAGATTTCAAAATCCTCCTTTTAACATATAAAGCATTAAATGGCTGAGGTCCGGCTTACTTGTCTGAACTTATCATGACTTACAAACCTGAGCGCACATTAAGATCTCAAGATGCTGATCTGCTTATGATTGTGAGGATTAATAAAATAACAGTGGGAGGTTGAGCTTTTAGTTACAGGGCCCCTAAACTGTGGAGTGGTCTTCCTGCTTCTATAAGAGATGCCCCTTCAGTCTCAGCCTTTAAATCCCGGCTGAAGACTCACGACTTCAGTTTAGCACACCCTGACTAGAGCTGCTGATTAACTGTGCAGACTGCATCTCTGTTGTTAGTCATTAGCACTAAAACATAAGTAACATGAATAATTATATTTGAATACTAACCCTCACCTATTCTGTTTCTTTTCTCGGTACCCAAATGTGGCCATTGGTGCCACGGCCCACCTGCCAAGTTGTTTGCCTGCCTATGGTAAAGTCATCCCTGATGGAGGATCACAGGAATCATGGGAAAGAGGGTCCTTTCATCGGAGCAACATTTCAGCCGTGGCATGGCCAAATGGGGAGGCAGCTAGATGGATGAGGTCTCCAGGACTCTAAAAATATCCAAACCTAATTATGTCATATCATCTACTGTTAAACCGTACTTCTAAAATTTTTATTATTATGCTGTATTAAGGAATTGTTCTGTTCTGTATATTGTATTGTATTGACCCCCTACTTTTGACACCCACTGCACGCCCAACCTACCTGGAAAGGGGTCTCTCTCTCTTTGAACTGCCTTTCCCGAGGTTTCTTCCATTTTTCCCTACAAGGTTTTTATTGGGAGTTTTTCTTGTCTTCTCAGAGAGTCAAGGCTGGGGGGCTGTCAAGAGGCAGGGCCTGTTAAAGCCCATTGCGGCACTTCCTGTGTGATTTTGGGCTATACAAAAATAAACTGTATTGTATTGTATGTGCCCCACCCTTTGGTGTTTGATCCCTTTATATGAGTTACAATAGTTGTAACATAAATCAGATGCTATTCTAGATCTATTGCTATGATTAATAATTGTTTTTAACTAGTATTGCATAATTATTCATTATTTGTATCCTCCCCAACTTCACTATCAGATGTTCTATTCCCTTTCAATTTACAATTTAACATCATTGATGATAAATTATGCATATCCTCATACCCTTGAGCACCTCTTATAACATTTTTCAAGTATTATTTTTCCAGTGACAAAGGGTGGTTTGTAATAAGAATATAAGTTTAATGTCACTGTGCTCTGTACAAAAATAATTTTATAAATCCACTCACACGTACAGGCCCGGCCAAAGTTAGCACACAGGGGCTCTCAGCATTTAGAACTGCTAGGCAAGCATTTGAAGAGAGAAGGTATAACTACAAAAATGGGCATTGTACCATTTCTGTATGTTAGAGATAAAATAGAATCCTCTCCTGGCCTTGTTTGGAACCTAAGTAAGGGCCTTCACATGGAGAAGACCGTATAAAAAGACTTGGACAGCAGCCAAACACTTTAAAGCCGACGGACGGATGGGTGATATCGTCATCCGTTCTGAAAAGCCTTCCAGCACAGCAACGAAAAATGGCAGACTGTACAGATCAAGATCCCACCTTGGTATTGTCTTGCTATTTGGCTTCCTCGTCTGTTATACCGCGTAAATCGTCAGTAAAGAAAGCCAAATTATTTTCTCTTATGTGATTTTTACCGCCGTATCACTATGGGAGGGATATCGCCTTTTAATTTCATATCTATATAGTTTTCGGTTACTTAAAATGCCACAATTACTAAAGAACTTATTCCAACTAGGGAGCTATGTCGCCTCCTATTGGAAACACCATGTTGCTTCACCCTTGATCAATATGAAGGTTCTGGAAATAAACACGATTCATAACAGGCTCCACAAATAACCTTGAACAGATAACAGATATGTGGATTGCAGATTGATTCATGATTTTACAAGGACTCTTACTGCGTACCATAATGCATGTCAAGTTCAGGTTTTTCCGATCTGTTCATATCCTGCCTAATATATCACTCTTAAAAATAAACATGCCAGAGAGGTTCTTCATGTCGTAGGGTGCACGGTTCCCAAAAGACCAATCCGCATGAAGGATCCAGAAAGAACTTTTATTTAGAAAATGTAACAGGCTCCTTAAATAACCATAAAGAGGCGACAATGATAAAGAACCAATTCCATAGGTGAAGACCCCTTCCCAGAATGAAATATGATGCAGTCAAAGGTTCAGCAACAACCCAGTAAAGAACCGCAAAGTGCCATTAAAGAAACACAATTGCTAAGAGTGCACATTAAAGATTTCTGTCTTATCCACATATAAGTAACCTTATTAAAGCTCAAAGAAGTAACTTTCTATGTAAAGAAGCCTTCGAGGGATGAAATGTCAAGCATTGCAATGTTTAAGTGTGTGAAAGGACTTAACATTAATTGAAAGGAACTTGATCTGAAAACTCAATGAGCTGTCAGTTTTTGTATATGTTGAAATTGTAAAGCCGAGGGTCTCGGGTGTAAGGAGCACTCAGTCACTTCACTCAACTCCAGCTCTTCCACCTCCATTCCTCAGACATAATCCATCCATTTTCCAACCTGCTGAATCTAAACATAGGGTCACGGGGGTCTGCAGGAGCCAATCCCAGCCAACACAGGAACCAATCCCAGGCAGGGTGCCAACCCACCACAGGACACACACAAATACACCCACACACCAGGGCCAATTTCAGAATCACCAATCCACCTAACCTGCATGTCTTTGGACAGTGGGAGGAAACCCACGCAGACATGGGGAGAACAGGCAAACTTCACGCAGGGAGGACCCAGGAACGCGAACCCGGGTCTCCTTACTGCGAGGCAGCAGCACTACCACTGCGCCACCGTGCCACCCTAGACATAATCCATCCCATCCTTAAAAATGAAAGCAGCAAAGTTGTTCTTCTGAGTGCTGTCTTAAACTTTATTGAGTCACGGACCCCCTTTAAGAATCTGATGAAAGCAATGGACCCCCTTTCCCCAGAAATATTCACATAGACGCAACTTTGCATGCAATGAATAGAATGTACTTTATTGATCGATATTTGATTGTCTCATACATATATGAAATACCTGCGGTGGGATGGCACCCTGCCTAGGGGTTTGTTTCCTGCCTTGCACCCTTATGTTGGCTGGGATTGGCACCAGCAGACCCCCGTGACCCTGTTGTTAGGATATAGTGGGCTGGATAATGGATGGATGGATATATGAAATACACAACGTATTAAACTTTAAAGTAAACAATCAAAAAAAACACTCCTATCTTAAGCAAAAAGTAATGGACACTCATTATAATTATGAAATACAATCCTCTTGTGCAAATTCAAACAGATCTACTAATACTACGCTTTCTACTACCATCAAGAGCACTGGACTATATAGTGAATATAAATGTTCATTTTTATCTGACACTCACGGACCCCCTGAAACCCATCCATGGAGCCCTGACGGGTCCACGGACCTCAGGTTAAGAACCCCTGCCATAAGGGAACCATATTTGGATTCCAAAGAATATTCCAGAAAGAAACGTGCATTTAGATCCAGAAACGCACAAACAAGAAATGAATGCAGTTAAGTTTCACAACTTTGTCATCAACTAATAAAAGTAAAAAAAAAAATAAATAAAAAATAATGCCCTATTTATTTATACCAATAATTTGCCTTTCTAATGATCTTTTCCGAGGTCTCACCCTGCAACTCAGTGCCTCCCCACTCGTCCATCGTCCTGGTTTTCGCCAAGTTCTGAAGCTTGTCCAGATCTTTCCTGATTCTTTTTGTTGCCTCCTTGGTGTCTGCCATCTCTCCAATTTTTATGTCATTTAGCAAATTTCATAATTTTGCTTTGCATATGAGCTTGTTTCTTGGGGCGTTCAAAAGGTGAACAAGGCCGTTGTTTTTTCCATTTTATCATATAGTTAGGCTACCAAGGAGGATACTAGCAGATCAAGAAAACTTGAACTTGACCTGCACCTGTTACTGCATGGTTACTGCTTGGAAGTTTATAAAGTGTCAGTTACTGGTCTCAATGTAGTCATTCTGGGTTTGAATTCGAGAGGGTGGTTGATGTTTTTTATAATATAATGAATATCCTTTATTATTCATTTATTTATTGACTTTGTGTATAAAGCCAAAATTCACCCTTGCGATAAAAAGATTTGTCTATCTATAATTTATATAGTGCCTCTCATATCTACAGTCATATGAAAAAGTTTGGGAACCTCTCTTAATTCTTTGGATATTTGTTTATCTTTGGCTGAACTTCATTTAAATATCTGACATGCCTTATGGACACAGTAGTATTTCAGCAGTGACATTACATTTATTGGATTAACAGAAAATATGCAATACACATCATAACAAAATTAGACAGGTTCATAAATGTGGGCACCCCAACAGAGATATGACATCAATACTGAGTTGAGCCTCCTTTTGCTCCTTTGAGCCTCCAGATGCTGTCCTCCTATAGCCTGTGATGAGTGTCTGGACTCTGGATGGAGGTATTTCTGACCATTCTTCATTACTAAATCTCTCCAGTTGTTCAATTTGATGGCTGCCAAGTATGGCCAGCCTGCTTCAAATCATCCCATAGATTTTCGATGATATTCAAGTCAGGAGTCTGTGATGGCCATTCCAGAACATTGTACTTCTCCCTCTGCATGAATGTCTTTGTAGATTTCCAACTGTGTTTTGGGTCATTGTCTTGTTGGAATATCCAACCCCTGCGTAACTTCAACTTTGTGACTGACGCTTGAACATCATCCTGAAGAATTTGTTAATATTGGGTTGAATTCATCCGACCCTCGACTTTAACAAGGGCCCCAGTCCCTGAACTGGCCACACAGCCCCACAGCATGATGGAACCTCCACCAAATGTGACAGTAGGTAGCAGGTGTTTGTCTTGGACTGCGGTGTTCTTCTTCCGCCATGCAAAGAGCTTTTTGTTCTGACCAAATAACTCCATCTTTGTCTTATCAGTTTAAAGCACTTTATCCCAAAATGAATCTGGCTTGTCTGAATGAGCATTGGCATACAACAAGTGACTCGGTTTGTGGCGTGAGTGCAGAAAGGGCTTCTCTCTCATCACCCTGCCATACAGATGTTCTTTGTGCAAATTGCGCTGAATTGTAGAACGATGTACAGATACACCATCTGCAGCGAGATGTTCTTGCAGGTCTTTGGAGGTGATCTGTGTGTTGTCTGTAACCATTCTCACAATCCTGCTTGCTCATATGCCACTCCTGTATTTTTCTTGGCCTGCCAGACCTGCTCGATTTAACAGCAACTGTGCCTGTGGCCTTCCATTTCCTGATTCCATTCCTTACAGTGGAAGCTGACAGTTTAAACCTCTGAGATGGCTTTTTGTAGTCTTTCCCTAAACCAGGAGACTCAACAATCTTTGTTTTCAGATCTTTGGAGAGTTGCTTTGAGGATCCCATGCTGTCTGTCACTCTTCAGAGGAGAGTCAAAGGGAAGCACAACTTGCGATTGACCACCTTAAATACCTTTTACCACTCGTGATTGGACACACCGGTCTATGAAGTTCAAGGCTTCACAAGCTAATCCAACCAATTTGGTGTTACAAGTAATCAGCATTGAGCAGTGACAGGCATTCAAATCAGCACAATGACAAGGGGACCCACATTTGTGCACAAATAGGTTTTCACATTTGATTTCATTTCATACAACTAAATACTGCGTCACTAAAAATCTTTGCTCGGAAAACATCGCAGTACTCGGATGTTCCTAGGAAATGAAAGACATACCACTGTTATCTTTATTGTTGAATGGAGAGTCAATTATTATGAGGGCTAAGAGGGGTTCCCAAATGTTTTCACATGAGTATATCTAACTATCTATTATATAGTCCCTTTCACATCTATCTATCTATATTTCTATTATATAGTGCCTTTCATATCTATTATATAGTGCCTTTCATATCTATCTATCTATGATATAGTGCCTTTCACATCTATCTATCTATCTATTATATAGTGCCTTTCATATCTATCTATCTATCATATAGTGCCTTTCACATCTATCTATCTATCTATCTATCTATCTATCTATCATATAGTGCCTTTCATATCTATCTATCTATCTATCTATCTATCTATCTATCTATCTATCTATCTATCTATCATATAGTGCCTTTCATATCTATCTATCTATCTATCTATCTATCTATCTATCTATCTATCTATCTATCATATAGTGCCTTTCATATCTATCTATCTATCTATCTATCTATCTATCTATCTATCTATCTATCTATCTATCTATCTATTATATAGTGCCTTTCATATCTATCTATCTATCTATCTATCTATCTATCTATCTATCTATCTATCTATCTATCTATCTATCTATCTATCATATAGTGCCTTTCATATCTATCTAGCTAGCTATCTATCTATCTATCTATCTAGCTATCTATCTATTATTTCATATCTATCCATCTATCTTTTATATAGCACCTTTCATATCTACCTATCTATCGCCGATGCACTGGCGAAGTCAAACTGAATGATCTGAAGTCTCTTGTATTACGTTTCCCACACTAGGGTTCCGGAGCCTGAAGCGTGTCAGCTCCCGATAAATCCTCATGAACTCTTTCTTTGTCAAAAAGGCCTTATTGGACTATTTATTATATTTATTTTTTATCACTTTTTTGGTGACTTTTACTATATATTAAGCTACGTTGGACCTCCTACCGACACGGACAAAACGTTTTTCACCAATCTAATACGCACACATTTAGCTCTCCAAAAAGGCTCGAAACGACGCTGATTGCTTGTTTTCTAAATGATGGCTGTGTTTCATATTTCTTTGTAATGGTTTACTGTTTGAATGAGATTGTAGTCAAAATGAAAGGAGCTATATATCGAGGACTGATTGCTGAATGTCTTGAACTGCTGAGATTTTTGACCCTGAGTGATATAAAGGACGTTATAAAAAAACAATGTTGACTTTTTTCTCTCGTATATTTTAGAACACCATAGTATACAACTCAAATTAATAAGGTTTATATAGGAAATAAAACAGCATGCTTCAGGATTAATCCAAAGAAAAAAACTAATAATTCAGTCCCATTCCCTGCACCCCATTCCCCCAAAATAGAAAGAAAGAAATGTTTAACGATATTAGTATAACTTTGTTCTTTTCTATGTTACGTGCCAAACTGAACCTCTGCACGTGTCCTGTGTGTGTACAGTTAATTATGATGCCTTGGATGAAGACTGCATGGTAATATATTAAGTGTTAGACGTTATTATCTCTCACGTCTAAGCCACTGATTTGTATTTCTCCAGCACTGCGCGCTCCTCGCTAAGGTTCATCGACTGTCTCTAATAATTTCACTCAGGAGAAGAAGCTTCAAGGCACACTGCAGACTGGAAATCTTTTCAGTGTGGGTGCATTGTATGTGTGTGAAACATAATGTCTGTGACAAAATGTGTTCAATGAATTTAACCAGTCAAAGAATTTTTTGCCCAGAGGTTCTGATTCCATTGCATGTATCACTCCTAAATGGAGCTGGTGGTTGTAGCAGTGTACATATGGAATGTACTTACCAACTTTGTTTTGTTACTAAGCCTGGACACCACGCCTTGCCCTAGACATGACAGAAGCACCATCAAAACACGGACACACTAAATTGTCTGGGCTGTAACCCAGCTGAGAGATGTGACTGAATTTGGTTACAAAAATATTCAGCATCAAGCTGATTCAGTTCAATTAAGCTAATCAGGTGTTCTTCAGGGATGGAGATCTGGACAAATCTAATCACTACAGACATATTCTCAATGTTACAGTGATACTTGGTACCATCACTTTCAATACAAAGTCCAGGAGAGTGAGCTTTTTCATATTTGGTCCTGATATCTTTTACCACCATTTTGGCAAGAGCCTCAATTATTTCATTTTGAATTACATTGGATGTGTATTTTGCATTGTCTGGAATGTATTTTACAATTTCTGCAAGTTTGGCATCTTTTTTGATTGTGTAATCAAAGAATTTAAGGAAAAGTCCCTCCTCCCCACCTGCGTGATTTTGACCACGCCGAGCCTGTTCATTGACTGCAAGGAACTGAACGGCCTCCCCGATGCTTTTCACATAATATCTATTCTTTTCTATCTGGGTTGGAGCCCAGAAGTTGAATTATGCTTTCACTCCATACTCTTGCCATGCAGACATGGCTCTGGCGTGCGGGATACAAGACGCGTGTTTGTGGAAGCCACCACCGTCTCTTTCTGGAGCTTTTTTTCCAATTAGTGTAGCCTTGTTTGGTGAATATGTCCTCGCGGTCCGAATTGGAAATACTAAATTTGCGGCAGGCAAAGCAAAAGCTGGCATCACGGACAACAGAGTGTTCAAGCCATGGTCGAGACAGATAGCAGCTTGTACTAAAACATATGAGTGTCTTGGGATAATTAATTAAAATGAGCGGGGATGGGCTATCCATATTTAAGTCAGGCAGACCGGACTGTATATTTTGTTGAAGGCAGAGGTTTGGAGTACCCGACACGGGCGCAGAGCTGGAGGATTTTGTAGGCTTATCTACATCTTTTGGAGTGTCAGTTCCCGACGTGGATGCGCTGTGCGCTGCGCTCTGTGTTGGTAGCAGCGGTGCTGGGCTTAACCGTGGAGCCAGCAGCTTGCGGAGGGACAGAGGTTGAAGATGTCTGCTTTTTAATAAGTAACCTATGCATAGCTTTTGGTGTTACCAACCAGAAAATAAAAGAAGAATGGAACGTATACACTGTTTTAATTAAGGAATGTGATCAACAAGTTCAAAACGTGCTGCTAAGTGAAATTTGAAAATAAAATGTTATTCTTCTCCAGAGTTTTTATTGGACAGACAGTGCCTTTCGCAGGGTGGGCACGGCTTGTCTCGGGGTTATTGGGGGTACAGTTCCCATCCCATCCCATCCCATCCCATCCCAGCCAACCCAACCCCCCGTGGTAACGCCTCCGACTGAGTGTAAGGCAGGAAACGGTTCTGGGCGCGGCCTCGTAGTGTCCACATATGCGTGCGTGCGCACTCATTGGGTCAGTTCAGAGACGCATGCGCACAAGGGGAGAACGTGGAAATTGCACTCAGACACTGTGCACTCTTAAAGAAAACGGTACTAAAATGTCTCTTGACTGCTGCGGGTTATGCGCTTCATCGCAGACTCACTGCTTGACACAGAAGCATTTCATTCTGTGAAACGCTTTTTGCACTTGAAGTTGGTTATTTGAACTTTGAAATAGTTCCTAATGTTTGGAAAATCTTTCAGGTTTAGTGGGCAGGAAACGGATCAAAAAAACCTGAACTTGGCCTGCGTTATTATATCCAAGGAGAGTCCTTTTAAAATCTGGAATCTTTTAGTATTTTAAAAATGTGTTGTCCTCTCTTCATGGCTACTTATGGAAACTATTGCAGTTAATTCACGATTAATTGATAGATTGATTAATATGAAACTAAACTAAATAATTAATAGGCCAAATATATAAGAAAAAGTGAGAGGAAATTAATTATAAAAGTAATTTAGTGCAGATTTTTCTTTCTTTGTCTACATAGTTATTGAGATAGACATCTGATTTAATATTTGTTTATTAATGTACAAAACTGTCTTCAGTTTAATGGATGAATATAATAACTTTTTAATTTGTTTTTGTTTTATTTTTTTAATGTAGTCTATTTTGATGTCATTTTGTTTACTCATTTGCTTCATTTATGTTTAACACCATTTAAAATACCAACATTCCCAAAATAACTTTAGCTGAGCAGTTGTGAGAGTGCTGATCTCTCTCGTCTACAGTTTCCACCATTTAACACGCTGTTATTACCACAGCCTCAGCAAATGATGTAATGATGTTAATAGCAATTGTGTGTGTGTATATATATATATATATATATATATATATATATATATATATATATATATATATATATATATTTACACAATATATTTTCAAAGCCATAAATAAGTGACAAGTTATTTGACCAATGAGGATAGATAGATAGATATGAAAGGCACTATATTAAAGATAGATATATAGATATGAAAGGCACTATATGATAGATAGATAGATAGATAGATAGAAAAGGCGCTATATATAAAGTGTACATGCATGGTTGTCGGACTCTTAGCCTGTGTATACAAGACGCCGCATTATTTTTATTCCACGTATGCTAAATCAAATAACTTGAACTCTTATTTTACGTTTCCGTCTCGTATTTTAATTGTACAAATACAACTACGCTTAATGCATCGAAGCTGCCAAGTATCTGGAAGAAATAAGTTTGCAGGGAATCCCGTTAATTGGAGGTGGGGGCGGCAGGCGGCTTAGTCCGGATGCTGTCCTTTCATGGTGACCAGATGATTTGGGTTTCGGAAGCGTTTGAACGCCTTTAAAGATTTTTCAAATGGCATCCGCTTCCAGGACCCGTGTGTTGCTTTTGCTCATCTAGTTGAAGAGTTTTGCTGTTAGTCGCAACTGCGGTCCTTAAGGATTCAATTGCAGTGCGGTTTGGCTTTTATTAAACATATATACATATAAAAAGAAATATAGAGTCGTAATAAAAAAAAAAACATCCTGCGACCAAAACCTTATAATATGGTGAACATGTTAGCTGATATTGGCTGAGCAGCATATTCGAGTGCACGTAATAATTTCGTTTCCAGATACATATGGCACACAGATATTTTATATAGGCATCATTAAATGCATGCACCAATGATAGTAAAGACCGTCTCATCTGCAGCTTGTTTCACACGTTTGTCCAATTTTGTTATTGAAGTTGGCAATACGTAAACTAATTCGAAGACTTTATGTGCAAAATTGTTAAAACACCATAAATAACCGACGCATAATCTACAAATGTACTGCATAATTTCGAAAATCTAATTTAAAAGGATACATTCATACTGCTTAATTCGGTTGGCATTATCTATTAAGATAAATTACAACCTTAAATGTTAAGAAGACACATTCATAATTGTGTGTTCTTAAAAATACCGATTCTAAAATGACACTTTACTGGGTTTAGTGGTTCCTATTTTCTTGATAATTAACCATTTCATTTTAGGAAGGGGTGTTCTCATGTGTAGTCGTTTTTCTGGGCTTTGAAAAGGTTCCTAATGTGAGCTACTTTGCATTGAGTGCATCTACCGTTCGATTCTGACGGTTTCCTTTTACATCACTGACATCACCGTTACATGAATACATCGTTTCTTTGTTCACTTTTTATATTTTTCCATATGCAGCGCATGCCATTTTCAAGTGTTGCGTTTCACGCTCACACGCGCATGCGCGTTTAGTCACGCAGGGCCAGTGGACAGCCGCCGGTCAAGGCGACCTGCACGTCTTGTTTTTGATAAAAAAAGGTGTCCTCCTTTCAAAACCGGTTAAGCCTAAGTTTGGTAATAAAATGTAAGGTTTCCATTTTATATTGTCTCATATTTCTTAGCTTCTAAAATCAAAGAAAAAAGAAGGGGCTCTGCTTATGAAATTATATTAAGTAAATAGGACTAACGAGTTTTGTTGGAATAAATGCATGGAACGCATGGAGAAAAAAATTGGGACAAACTAAAAATAAATGAATGAATGAATAAGTAAATAAATATATAAAAAATAATGTGGAATGTGATTAACTCTCTCCCTATATATATATATATATATATATATATATATATATATATATATATATATATATATATATATATAATGTGAGAGAGACTGGCATTCACAGCAGCGAAAAAAGAAGAAACTTATTCGAAGGCTGATAGAATGAATGGGAAGTTGAAATGAATATGTAGGAATGTTCTTGTGTTTAAACCAAAACATAATTTTGTTTTTATGCATGTAAATGCACAGAAATATCTATTAAAGAAAATTGAATCAAAACCAAAATATCACAAAAAAATTAATAGATGAATAAACAAACAACATGCAAATAAATAAAAGCACAGGGAAATGAACAACTGCTTTCTACATGTATTTATTTTATTATTTCTTCATTTATTTATTTCAGTGACGCCGCACGCACTTTGAAATAAGCCCTTAAATGAAAACTGTCACTTTCACTAGAGAAAGTTGAGAGGACGGCCTGTAGCCAGTCCTGTTTTTTGATTGGTGGATCTTTCGCAGAGTGGACGTGTGTGCTTTGCTTGCCTTTGGAATCCTGTGAATAATGCTCTCCAAAGTTTAGACTGTGCGATGCGCCTGATTTAACTACGAAACTCTGAATTCATCATTAAGAATCTGCATCTGTAACGTCTGCTGTAAATGTGTCACTTGATAACCGAAGGTTTACGACTGCTGTAGCGACAATCTACCAATCAGAAAAGGATACTAGTTACAACCCGCCCTCTCAACTTCATTTCAGGGCTTATTTTATGTTGTGTGCACGTCGCTGAAATAAATAAAGGAAGAAATAATTAAATAACAACATTAAAAATGCATACATTAATATATATATATATATATATATATATATATATATATATATATATCTCTCTCCTTCTATATAAAAGCGGACGGGATTGTCCTTCCGTCCCATGAGTGCTACGCAGGCGTGGAATTTCACACACACCCCGTCCATTTTGCAATGCACGATGGGATTTGTAGTTTCGTTTTTCCAGGTAAAAGATTATTTTCTACTCCAGACTGTGCGATATTTTCTTCTTCTTCTTAGTATATAAAAGTGGTCGGGATTGTCCTTCCGTCCCGTGAGTGGAAAGCGTAGCAGTATTCCGCTTATCACAGACTTACTACTTGCAGCTTGCGGTACGAAGTGACATGATGTGAGCAGAGTTCTGGTGCTCCCATCGCTCCCTTGCTTTTGTGCGCGATGCGCTGGAAAAATAGAAAAAATTATGTCTCTGAAAATAATTAATGTTGATGGAGTACAAATGCCTCAACGCGCAGTAAATATCAGGGGGGTTCAAAAGGGCGACCTCAATATAGAAAAAAAAATTAAATTTCATCACAAAAATAACAGAAACTACGAGTATTAAAGTAATACAGCTTAAATGCAATATAACCAAATAAATGAGTCTGTATAAAATATCAAATTGATCTCCATATTGAATTGCCTTAAGAAGTGGTCAACTTAAAAGTCGGTCACCTTAAATGCTGGTGAGCATAGTACATATATATATATATATATATATATATATATATACTGTATATATATATACTGTATATATATATACTGTATATGGAAGCGAAGGTCTGTGATCTAGTTTGCATATTAGCACCTGGAGATCCACAAAGGAAAAAAAAAAATGAATCTCGTATCATAAAGTAGTTTTTATTCCTAAGCTGTCATCCCCTACCAGGAGCCTTCATCAGAGGATAATGCTTAGACTTACAAGAATCAAAGGCAATATATACAGTAGCAAAATTAGGTGGAAGAGGAGGGTTTGGTGGGGAGAGCTGGGTCGAGGAGGGGGTATTGGTCGTAACGTTTTATTTATTATAAATATATATATATATGTATGTACGTATGTGTGTATATATATATACTTATTATCACATTTCATGTTTTAATTTATTATTTATTGTCGCATTTCACAGTATTTTTACTCATTTATGATTTATTTTTTCTGAATTACTTTTCCATATAAATATCTTTTTCTCGTCAAAACCGATATCTACGGAAGCGGAGAGAGGACGTGCAATATCGTTATTTTTTAAAACTGTCTCCTCGAGATAACAGACTAATTTAATCAAGATCTCGAGAAAATTAGTCCCATATCTCAAGGAAACAATTTAAAAAATAACGATTTTGCTTGTCCTCTCTCGGCTTCTGTAGATATTTTATATAGTACATATTAACCGCCTGGGGAGTACAAGAGGAGGAATGGAATCAGCCTCTTTATGCCAATTGCAGATGAGTAGCCCTAAAAAGGACCTTCGGCATCCTCAGCAGTCGCTTCCGCCATACCACTCAAGTCTTCAGTGGTGTCACACTCTCGGAGCTGCTTTATCCCTTTTTTTTCCTGTTCACATACCTCCCAGCTCCACTGCACTCCGCTAACCCGGAGTCAGAACCAACCCTTATGCCACGCTAACCACGGGATCCATGAGTCGACCCAAGGCCGGAGTCCACATTACTGAGGCTCGCAGCCGGCTACGCTTCCAGGCTGATTGTCTTTTTAGCAGCCAGGGGCATGTCCGAAGTGCTCTTTATGTGCTGTGTCTACACACGGTGGTCTACAGGGGGCTAGTAAAGGATCACAAATCCAAAGTAACATCATATTCATAATCACTGAGTTTGTATAGTCTAACACTTTTTTCTTTTTTTTTTGTTTTTTCTGTCCACCCTGACCTTACTCTTATTCTATGTTAATTAATGTTGACTTATGTTTATTTTTTATTGTGTCTTCTATTTTTCTATTCATTTTGTAAAGCACTTTGAGCTACATTTTTTTGTATGAATATGTGCTATATAAATAAATGTTGATTGATTGAACACGTTACCGTTCAGGTTTATGTTTTAAATGTGTTATTGGGAATGACTCTCAGAGGCCTAGAACCACAGGTAAAGAACCAAACATCAAAAATGTGATTATATTCGTCACCAGAAATCTCAAACTATATAGCTTAAAATGACGTATGCCTTAATCACCTGTATTGTTAAAGGAGTGTAACTTTGACTCCTTACATCCCATTCGTGCCTCAATCCCTGCGGGGTCAGCCGATCGGGCATGCACAACTTCAATTCGCTATGTTCCAAAAATGTCCTAAAATGGATGGGGTTCATATTTAGAGGGCAAAAAAAAAAAATTTGGGGGAGCCCCACAAAGTTTGACGACTTGCATAACTAAACATCACGACGTGTCGAACGTATCAAATACCAGAATTTACTCAGCGATGAGTCAGGAGAGACCGAGGCAAAAACAAATAAATATATAAATAAATAAATAACTGTGGTGGGCTAGCCCCCTGCCCGGGTTTGTTTCCTGCCTTGCGCCCTGTGTTGGCTGGGATTGGTTCCAGCAGACCCCCGTGACCCTGTAGTTAGGATATAGCGGGTTGAATAATGGTGGATGGATAAATAAATAAATAACATGTTGGATGGCATAGAAACACCATCTTATTATGCTGGTATTGAATTGGCACATGATCTCACTCTAGTGATTTTGCGGAAAATATGTAAATATTACGATAGTACAATTATTTATTACAGGTTTCTGAAAATAATTAAATAAAAAGCCGACTCTTTCTTTCTTTCTTTCTTTCTTTTTCTTATATCTCCTCTACAGAATGCTTGCCCGTTTTCTATCATGTTGGAGAGAGCTTGTGTTGGAAATTGATGGATTTACGAATCTATAAAAACTGATTTATGCGGCTTTCCCGAAAAGAAGCCGACCATAGAGTGACTCACTCTGCGGCTTCCTGTCGAAAACTTTAAAAAAGAATAGCCGAGAAGACAAGGTAGTTTAATTGCTGCCGACCACCCTCCGAAGCCCTCCACCAAACCCTCCCCCCCCCCTCCCCCCCCAGCCTCTTCATGTGCGTGCTCGAGAACACACACAAGACGGTCTGAGTGCTGGAGGGGATCCCTACCTATTGTTCAGCCTGCGGATGATTGCTGTAGTCTGCCCCGATGTGAATGAAGCCCACTTAGCAGAAATGACAAGCCTGACATGATTTAATGGGGTCGAGCTGTGCATGCCTGAAATGCCTTTTTATATTGCGTTGCAAAAGAAGTTACCAGAAACAAAGAATCGAGCACCTTGAGTGCATGAAATAATAACTGTCATTTAAATGAAAATAATAACGTCAATTATTAACACGACTTTTTGATTTATAGCAATATTTGTGCACTCTTTTTCAATTCAATCAATGTGTGTATTTGCTTTGTTTACTTGCTTTAAGTGTCTTCTTCTCTTGCTCTGTGTTTTGTAATTAAATACAAAAAAAAAAAAAAGAAAATCGGAAACATTGTGGACATTATTTCAATGTCACCCTACAAAGTTTACGTTTAATACGACATCAATTTCAGATAAGACTTATCTGTTGTCGAATATGAAGCCTGAAGAAACCCACAGACCAACTGTGCTCTTGTCTTTATTACATGATACATAGATAGAAAGGCACTACATAATAGATAGATCTGAAAGGCACTATATGATAGATAGATAGATAGATAGATGTGAAAGACACTATATAATAGATAGATAGATAGATAGATACAGTGCATCCGGAAAGTATTCCCAGCGCATCACTTTTTCCACATTTCGTTATTTTACAGCCTTATTCCAAAATGGATTCAATTCATTTTTTTTCCTCAGAATTCTACACACAACACCCCATAATGACAACGTGAGAAAAGTTTACTTGAGGTTTTTACAAATTTATTAAAAATATAAAAACTGAGAAAGCACATGATCATAAGTATTCACAGCCTTTGCCATGAAGCTCCAAATTGAGCTCCGGTGCATCCTGTTTCCCCTGATCATCCTTGAGATGTTTCTGCAGCTTCATTGGAGTCCACCTGTGGTCAATTCAGTTGATGTGACATGATTTGGAAAGGCACACACCTGTCTATAGAAGGTCCCACAGTTGACAGTTCAGGTCAGAGCACAAACCAAGCACGAAGTCACAGGAATTGTCTGTAGACCTCCAAGTCAGGATTGTCTCGAGGCACAAATCTGGGGAAGGTTACAGAAAAATGTCTGCTGCTTTGAAAGTCCCAATGAGCACAGTGGCCTCCATCATCTGTAAGTGGAAGAAGTTCGAAACCACCAGGACTCTTTCTAGAGCTGGCCGGCCATCAAAACTGAGCGATCGGGGGAGAAGGGCCTTAGTCAGGTAGTTGACCAAGAACCCGATGGTCACTCTGTCAGAGCTCCAGAGGTCCTCTGTGGAGAGAGGAGAACCTGCCAGAAGGGCAGCAATCCACCAATCAGGCCTGTATGGTAGAGTACAATACAATACAATACAGTTTATTTTTGTATAGCCCAAAATCACACAGGAAGTGCCGCAATGGGCTTTAACAGGCCCTGACTTTTGACAGCCCCCCAGCCTTGACTCTCTGAGAAGACAAGGAAAAACTCCCAAAAAACCTTGCAGGAAAATGGAAGAAACCTCGGAAAGGCAGTTCAAAGAGAGACCCCTTTCCAGGTAGGTTGGGCGTGCAGTGGGTGACAAAAGTAGGGGGTCAATACAATACAATACACAGAACAGAACAATTCCTTAAGACAGCATAATAATTAAAATTTTAGAAGTACGGTTTAACAGTAGATGATATGACATAATTAGGTTTGGATATTTTTAGAGTCCTGGAGACCTCATCCATCAAGCTGCCTCCCCATTTGGCCATGCCACGGCTGAAACGCTGTTGCTCGATGAAAGGACCCCTCTTTCCCATGATTCCTGTGTTCCTCCATCAGGGATGACTTTACCATAGGCAGGCAAACAACTTGGCAGGTGGGCCGTGGCACCAATGGCCACATTTGGGTACCGAGAAAAGAAACAGAATAGGTGAGGGTTAGTATTCAAATATAATTATTCATGTTACTTATGTTTTAGTGCTAATGACTAACAACAGAGATGCAGTCTGCACAGTTAATCAGCAGCTCTAGTCAGGATATGCTAAACTGAAGTAGTGAGTCTTCAGCCGCGATTTAAAGGCTGAGACTGAAGGGGCATCTCTTATAGAAGCAGGAAGACCACTCCACAGTTTAGGGGTCCTGTAACTAAAAGCTCGACCTCCCACTGTTATTTTATTAATCCGTGGAATCCTAAGCAGACCGGCATCTTGAGATCTTAATGTGCGCCAGGTTTGTAAGTCATGATAAGTTCAGACAAGTAAGCCGGACCTCGGCCATTTAATGCTTTATATGTTAAAAGGAGGATTTTGAAATCTGCCCTGAACTTAACTGGGAGCCAGTGTAAGGATTTAAGAACTGGGGTTATGTGTTCATATTTTCTTGTTCTTGTAATAATTCTTGCAGCGGCATTTTGGATTAACTGGAGGCTGTATAAAGAACAGTTTGAGCAGCCAGTGAACGCCACACTGCAGTAGTCAATCCTACTAGAGATAAATGCATGAATTAATTTCTCATAATCCTGTTTATTTAGAAAGCGCCTTAATTTCCTAACATTTTTAAGATGGAAAAAACATGTTTTGGACGACTTTGTAATATGCGCTTTAAATGACATGCTAGAGTCAAAGATAACACCTAGATTGCGGGCTGATTCAGTAAAATTAATTGGGATTCCACAATACGACAAAATATTGCTGTGATCAGCGTCATTCCCTCCAACAATTAACATCTCTGTTTTATCTGTATTTAAAGACAAGTAGTTCTCATTCATCCACTCCTTTAATTCACTAACACAACTAATTAAAGACAACATCAGAGAAACTTCATTTGATTTAAATGAAAGGTATAACTGGGTGTCATCTGCATACGAGTGAAAATTAACATGATGTTTCCTAATGAGAGTGGAAGCATGTAAAGTGAAAACAGTAAAGGTCCCAGTACTGAGCCCTGCGGGACACCAGATGGAAGCCACTCCTTAGTAAAAGGCACATGGCAGCCCGCCTGGAGTTTGACAAAAGGCACCTGAAGGACTCTCAGACCATGAGAAACAAACTTCTCTGGTCTGATGAGACAAAGATTCAACTCTTTGGTGTGAATGCCAGGCGTCACGTTTGGAGGAAACAGGGCACCGCTCATCACCAGGCCAATACCATCCCTACAGTGAAGCATGGTGGTGGCAACATCATGCTGTGGGGGCCAGGAACTGGGAGACTAGTCAGGATAAAGGGAAAGATGACTGCAGCAATGTACAGAGACATCCTGGATGAAAACCTGCTCCAGAGCGCTCTTGACCTCAGACTGGGGCGACGGTTCATCTTTCAGCAGGACAACGACCCTAAGCACACAGCCAAGATATCAAAGGAGTGGCTTCAGGACAACTCTGTGAATGTCCTTGAGTGGCCCAGCCAGAGCCCAGACTTGAATCTGATTGAACATCTCTGGAGAGATCTTAAAATGGCTGTGCACCGACGCTTCCCATCCAACCTGATGGAGCTTGAGAGGTGCTGCAAAGAGGAATGGGCGAAACTGGCCAAGGATAGGTGTGCCAAGTTTGTGGCATCATATTCAAAAAGACGTGAGGCTGGAATTGATGCCAAAGGTGCATCGACAAAGTATTGAGCAAAGGCTGTGAATACTTATGGACATGGGATTTCTCAGTTTTTTTATTTTTAATAAATTTGCAAAACCTCAAGTAAACTTTTTTCACGTTGTCATTATGGGGTGTTGTGTGTAGAATTCTGAGGAAAAAAATGAATTTAATCCATTTTGGAATAAGGCTGTAACTCAACAAAATGTGGAAAAAGTGATGCGCTGTGAATTCTTTATGGATGCACTGTAGACAGATAGATAGAGGAAAGGCACTATATAGATCAGGGGTGCCCACACTTATTCGAAGTCTGAATCAGAATCTGATTGTATGGGTGGTTACCTACCAGGTAACGCCTGTGGTTGGTCTGCAAGTCGGTAGACATCCACCACGGGTGCCCTCTCACTTGCGAGAAGCAGATCATAGAATGTTACATAGTTAACTGTCAAATAATGCAAAGAGTTCGCGACACGTGTTTTGCCCTATTTTGGGCTCCACTGCACCCCTCATTGGGGACTGAACTTCGGACGTCAGACAAACGCACTTCGATTGCGACATTGTGAGAGAAAAAAAAAATCTTCTTCCAATTCCACATCCAGCCCATACCCTCCTCAAACATTTTTTTTTAAATCCCTTCTTTAGTTGATATAAATTGGAAGGCTAACTAGATCACAGCCGGAGTTTTGCAGTAGCTCGCGCGTGCGTGCGGGATGACCAGTGTGTGTTAGAAGAAAAAAGAGCTCAGACTGGCCGCCCTGTATGTCAATCAAGTGGCAAATGCCATAGGGAGGATACATGATAGACTAACGTTTAAAAAAAAAAAATTGAATGCAACGCAATCTACATGCACTACCTTTGCGATCTACCGGTCGATCGCGATCTACGCATTGGGCACCCCTGATATACAGATAGATAGATACTTTGTTAATCCCAAGGAGAAATTCACATCTCATCCTAAAACTACTCATCCAAGACGTTCTACAATTTATTTTAATGTGTAAAGGCCAAATTAGAAGGCAAGTCTTTCTGGCAGATGGGTTATTCCGTTGGCTCAGACATCTAAGCAGGACATGCTTTCCACCTCGTGCCTTCATCTTTTACCAGGAACTTTAAGCCACTGGACTATAAAAAAAATGTCGCGGTTTCTTTTATTCGGCCGATACTGTAGCTTTTTTTAAACTATTGTAAGCATCATATTTGAGTGTACTTTAAAGTACAAGTCTGGTCGCTCAGGGAATTGGACTTGGCTCGGAGACATGGAAGATTCATTTTCGCATAAATGAAAAGTTTTTCTTCCAAAGGCCACGTCTTTAACCGAGAGTGAGCTAAAATGATGTCTGTAAATGGCAGGCTCCTCGCTCTTTTCACCCTGTCTGAAGGCTGCCATGGAAGAATTCATTCAGCGTCTTTTCTCTTTCTTTCTTTCTTTTTTTAACCAGGAGCGTGACTTTTCGAAATTTGTAGAAGATTTATGAGCAATGTTCTTAGATGAGCTACTGTCCAGCCAAACATTCAGCCAGTTGGTGGTTTTGGATGGACTGATGAGAACCTTTCAACTATCATCCTAAGGCTAAAAAAAAAGGGCACAGCATGCGAGGCGTCAGTGTTGGAAGTCGAATCCAAAAAAGTACCTCATTAGTGGTGAAGAATAATTTTTTAGACCACTTTGACAATTGTTTTGATTTCCCTTCCAACATTTAATAAATAGACAAACCAAAACAAATAAGGATTTGTCTGCAAGGCAGGAAGGAGCCAACGCTGGCCTAGTGACATGAAGGACGCGGGCACACGAACACGCAGGCGCACTCAGAGCTGCGAAGCGAACTGACGTACACCAGTTCACATAATGCATACGGATCAATATACAATACTGTAATGACCCGGCAGCCAGTACTGGCGGCATGATGCATTGTGGGTAATATTTGTAAAAGTTACTGTTGTGTTAAATTAGCAAGGCAATCTAATTATTGTTCCTATTGAAATTGTTGTATGTGTTTGTGTTCAACTGGTAGGGAGGGTTTGGGTTATTGCCGTCCGGGGTTATTAAATTGTAAATAGTTACCATCAATGAGAAAGGTGGCTTCGTTAATGATCTTGGCAATGTTTTTTGCAATGGGGCAAGCTTTGCTTTCTGACTATCTGCTTAATAAAGAGATACAACAGGACAGAGCTGTTTGGAGTCGTGCGGTGTATGGGACACGAGTGGGACAGCTGCGTGCATGGCGCTGGCATTCCGCTGGCCGACCAGCTTGGGAGAAGTGCACGGCTGAGTACGGCTCTGAAAACTTTAAGACACAACCACGGGTCGCTACAATACCATTTATTTTTGTATAGCTCAAAATCACACAAGGAGTGCCGCAATGGGCTTTAACAGGCCCTGCCTCTTGACAAAAAATGGAAGACAACTTGGGAAAGGCAGTTCAAAGTGAGACCCGTTTCATTGGGCGTGTCAAAAAATGGGGGTAAATACAACACAATTCACAGAACAGAACAAAAGTAATCCTCAATACAATATAATGGTGCAATAGAAATGTTAATATTAAAAGTACAGAGCAGAATTCAGTCAGGCAGTCATTTTCCAACCCGCTATATCCTAACTACAGGGTCACAAGGGTCTGCTGGAGCCAATCCCAGGCAGCACAGGGCGCAAGGCAGGAACAAACACCAGGCAGGGCACCAGCCCACTGCAAGACACACACACACCCACCAAGCACGCACTAGGGACAATTTAGGATGGCCAATGCACCTAACCTGCATGTCTTTGGACTGTGGGAGGAAACTGAAGCGCCAGGAGGAAACCCACACAGACACGGGGAGAACATGCAAACTCCACACAGGGAGGACCCGGGAAGCGAACCCGAGTCTCCTAACTGCGAGGCAGCAGTGCTACCCAGTGCACCACTGTGCTGACCGGGAGCAGAATTCAACAGTAGATATTATTACTTAATATGATTTGGATTTGTTCAGAAAAATATGGCATCCATGCACACACACATGCCAAACAAATACCGTACGCATATACAGTGCCATGAACAAGTATTTCCCCACCCCTTACTGATTTCCTGTATATTTTCCTTATTCATGACACTTGTTTCTGTTCTCCAAACAAATTTAGTATAGTGCAAAAGAGAACCTGAATAGACACAATTTGTATTTTTTTTTTAATGATCATTTGATTTATTGAAGGAAAATAAGTTCAAGAATACTTATTTGTGTTTAAGAGAGATGGCAGTGGAGTTTTTAACCTGAATCTTGGAAAGTGAGAGGATGCCTGAGGAGTGGAGAAGAAGTGTACTGGTGGGCCGATATTTAAGAATAAGGGGGATGTGTAGGACTGCAGTAACTACAGGGGGATAAAATTGATAAGCCACAGCATGAAGTTATGGGAAAGAGTAGTGGAAGTTCAGTTAAGAAGTGAAGTGATGATTAGTGAACAGCAGGATGGTTTCATGCCAAGAAAGAGCAGCACAGATGTGATGTTTGCTCTGAGGATGTTGATGGAGGAGTAGAGAGAAGACCAGAAGGAGTTGCATTGCGTCTTTGTGGACCTGGAGAAAGCAAATGACAGGGTGACTGAGAGGAGCTGAGGTATTGTATGAGGAAGTGGGGAGTGGCAGAGAAGTACATAAGAGTGGTACAGGATATGTTTGAGAGAAGTGTGACCGTGGTGAGGTCTGTGGTAGGAGTGACGGAGGTGGGATTACATCAGGGATCAGCTCTGAGTCCTTTTTTATTTGCAATGGTGATGGACAGGCTGACAGACGAGATTAGACAGGAGTCCCCATGGACTGTGATGTTTGCTGATGACATTGTGATCTGTAGTGAGAGTAGGGAGCAGGTTGAGGAGACCCTGGAGAGGTGGAGATCTGCTCTAGAGAGGAGAGGAATGAAGGTCAGTAGGACCACCAAGACAGAATACATGTGTGTGAATGAGAGGGAGGTCAGTGGAATGGTGAGGATGAGGGAGTAGAGTTGATGAAGGTGGAGGAGTTTAAATACTTGGGATCAACAGTACAGAGTAATGGGGATTGTGGAAGAGAAGTGAAGAAGAGAGTGCAGGCAGGGTGGAGTGGGTGGAGAAGAGTGACAGGAGTGATTGGTGACAGACGGGTATCAGCTG
The DNA here is from genome assembly GCF_016835505.1 of Polypterus senegalus. NCBI lineage: Eukaryota > Metazoa > Chordata > Cladistia > Polypteriformes > Polypteridae > Polypterus > Polypterus senegalus. The sequence continues at coordinate 17,488,275 of NC_053156.1, read as the reverse complement.
AGTGAAAGGGAAGGTCTACAGGACGGCAGTGAGACCAGTTATGTGATATGGGCTGGAGACAGTGGCACAGGAGACAGAGCTGGAGGTGGCAGAGTTAAAGATGTTGAGATTGGCATAGGGTGTGACGAGGATGGACAGGATTAGAAATGAGGACATTAGGAGGTCAGCTCAGGTGGGAGACAAAGTCAGAGAGGCGAGATTATGTTGGTTTGGACATGTCCGGAGGAGAGATGATGGGTATACTGGGAGAAGGGTGCTAAGGATATAGCTGCCAGGGAAGAGAAAAAGAGGAAGACCTAAGAGGAGGTTTATGATTGTGGTGAGAGAGGACATGCAGGTGGTGGGGGGTGACAGAGCAAGATGATGAGGACAGGAAGATATGGAAGAAGATGATCTGCTGTGGTAACCCCTAACGGGAGCAGCCAAACGAAGAAGAAGCAGCCAAACAACAACAACAACATTTATTTATATAGCACATTTTCATACAAAAAAAAATGTAGCTCAAAGTGCTTGAGTAATGAGTAATGAGATACAAGACAAGCCATCACATGACGAGCAACCTCTGTCCATCATACAATCATCAGTCTTGGAAATGTCTGCTGTGGCAGAATGAGAGCAGCAACAAGCCAACAAGTTTAATTAACATCAAGAATTGGCTTCAAATTAAGAAACTGGTTGGAGTTTGAGACCCCAACTTAGCTGGTCATCACTTCATGTCTCATTTCTGTTTGGGTGCCGTTTAAGGAAAAATGTGAAGCAGTTCAGAGGACCAAATTTAAAAAAAAAAAAAAAAAATCACTTAAAATGAAGGAAAAATAAGTCAATTAGCTGCAAAACCGATCACTAAGTAAGAAATGGGTTAAAAAGAAAACCTGCAATGGAGTTGGAGACCCCGGCACCAGATTTTCATTGGTGTGTTCTCACAGTTTTGTGGGTTGTTGCACCAGTGACCCTTACGTGAAGGCAGAATCCAACTTTATATGGAATGCCAGTCCATTGTCGGACCTACTCATGCACACAACCACACTTACACTTACACAGGGATCATTTATAATGTCCACGTAACACACTTGTCTTTGGAAATTTAGAGGCAAACCTTGGTACCCTAAAGAAGAAATATAAATACATAAAAGAAACCGTCCGAGATGCAGAGAGAATGTGCATGGTGAGTCTTTTGGGCCATGGCATTAGTATGGATCAACCCCTGTACAGTGGTGATAATAATAATTATTGCTGTTTTCATTATCTATTCTGTACGGCCACTTAAAATAACTCTAAAGATATGTAAAGTCTTACTGTACACTCTTAGAAATAAAGATGCCAGAGCGGTTCTCTAGGGCAATGCCATAGGGAAACCACTTTTGGTTCTCAAGAAACCTATCGACATGAAGGTTCCAGAAAGCCCCTTTATTTATTTAGACCTGTAACAGGCTCTGTACATGAATAGATGGTAACCGATTTGTGAAATGCAAGTGGCGTCCTGATTTTAAAAGAACTCTTGCTGCATACAATCACACAGGCTCAGTTTAGGTTTTCTCAATTTGAGTCCTGCTAGGTAGGCCTACCATATATTCAATCAATCAATCAATCAATCAACATTTATTTATATAGCACATATTCATACAAAAAAATGTAGCTCAAAGTGCTTTACAAAATGAATAGAAAAATAGAAGACACAATAAAAATAAACATAAGTCAACATTAATTAACATAGAATAAGAGTAAGGTCCGATGGCCAGGGTGGACAGAAAAACAAAAAACTCCAAAGGCTGGAGAAAAAATAAAATCTGTAGGGTTCCAGACCAAGAGACCGCCCAGTCCCCTCTGGGCAATCTACCTAACATAAATCAAACAGTCCTCTTTGTATTTAGGGTTTTCATGGAAGGACCTGATGATGATGGTCACGTAGACTTCTGGCTTTCAGTCCATCAATGTTGGAGCATCATGATGCTTTGAGTAGGTGGTGGTGGCGCAGGCCGCCACCACAAAGAAACCGGAAAAAGAAACAGAAGAGAGAGTAGGGGTCAGTATGGATTTTAGAGCCACCATGAATAGTTATTATGAAGAATTGAACATACAGAGTATCAGGATTAAGTTAAAGTGAAGTTATAAAAGGCCATGTTAAAGTAATGTGTTTTCAGCAGTGTTTTAAAGTGCTCTACTGTATTTGCCTGGCGAATTCCTATTGGCAGGCTATTCCAGATTTTAGGTGCATAACAGCAGAAGGCCGCCTCACCACTTCTTTTAAGTTTAGCTTTTGGAATTATAAGGAGACACTCATTTGAAGATCTAAGGTTACGATTTGGAATATAAGGTGTCAGGCATTCCGATATATAAGATGGAGCGAGATTATTTAAGGCTTTATAAACCATAAGCAGTATTTTAAAGTCAATCCTGAATGACACAGGCAACCAGTGTAGTGACATCAAAACTGGAGAAATGTGTTCGGATTTTCTTTTCCTAGTTAGGATTCTAGCAGCTGCATTCTGCACTCGTTGCAAATGATTTATGTCTTTTTGGGTAGTCCTGAGAGGAGTGCGTTACAGTAATCTAGTCTACTGAAAACAAAAGCGTGAATTAATTTCTCAGCATCTTTCAATGATATAAGAGGTCTAACTTTAGCTATGTTTCTTAAGTGAAAAATGCTGTCCTAGTGGTCTGATGAATATGCGATTTAAAATTCAGATTACAGTCAACGGTTACCCCTAAATTTTTTACTTCCGTCTTAACTTTTAATCCTAGTGCATCAAGTTTATTTCTGATAACCTCATTGAATCCATTATTGCCAATTACTAAAATTTCAGTTTTCTCTTTATTTAGTTTGAGAAAATTACTATTCATCCATTCAGAAATACCAGTAAGACATTGTGTTAGTGAATCGAAAGAGTCGGGTCATCAGGTGCTATTGATAAGTACAGCTGTGTGTCATCAGCATAGCTGTGGTAGCTCACGTTGTAACCTGAGATAATCTGACCTAACGGAAGCATGTAGATTGAGAAAACAGCGGACCCAGGATAGAGCCTTGTGGAACACCATATCGGATATCATGTGTCTTTGAGATTTGATTATCACAACTCACAAAGATTTTCTCCCTGCCAGGTAGGATTCAAACCAATTTAAGACACTGCCAGAGAGGCCCACCCATTGACTAAGGCGATTTCTAAGAATATTGTGATCAATGGTGTCAAATGCAGCACTCAGATCTAAGAGGATGAGAACAGATAAATGGCCTCTGTCTGCATTTACCCAAGTCATTTACTACTTTAACGAGTGCAGTTTCTGTGCTGTGATTTGTTCTGAAGCCTGACTGAAATTTATCAAGAATAGCATGTTTATTGAGGTGGTCATTTAACTGCATAATGACTGCCTTCTCTAGAATTTTACTTAAGAAGGGCAGGTTAGAGATGGGTCTAAAATTTTCAAAGGCAGAGGGGTCAAGATTATTTTTCTTGAGCAGGGGTTTAACTACAGCAGTCTTAAGACAGTCTGGAAGACCCCGTATCTAATGACAATTTACTATGTCCAGAATATTGTCAATTAGCACGCCTGATATTTCTTTGAAAAACCTGGTTGGTATTGGGTCAAGGACGCAGGTGGAGGGTTTCAGTTGAGAGATTATACTATGTAATTCAGGTAAATCTATCCTGGTGAAAGCATTTAATTTGTTTATAATGGAGTACCGGGGCTTTGGAGGTTCTGCAGTGTTGGGGAGATATACTATGTTATCTCTAATATCATTAATTTTTTGATTGAAAAATACAGCAATGTTCTCACAGGTTTCACTGGAAGTATTCTGGGGGCATTCCTTTGTGTTACCTGGGTTTAACAGACGATCAATTGTTGAAAATAAGACTCTGGGATTACTAGCATTGTTATTTATAATATTAGAGAAATAGCAGCGCCTCTCAAGACGGACAGTGTTATTGTATTCTGTTATTTTAACCTTCAATATCTCATAATGGATAGTTAGTTTAGTTTTCCTCCATTTACGCTCAGCTCTACGATATGTTCTTTTAAATCAGACACTCTTTGGGTCTTCCATGGAATAACAATACTAGAAGATTTTTAACTGTCTTTTCAGGTGCAACTATGTCAACAGCAGTTCTTACTTTAGAATTAAAGTTTTCCACTTTACTATTTACATTATCCTCGCTATTATAGTTGGCATTATAAACGGACTGATTGCTTAGAATGTTGTAAGTTTTAAAGCTGCTGATGAGTCAAAGAAGCGTTTTTTAACAAAATGCTTCTCATGAGCGTTTTCTATCTTTATTTCTATATTAAATAGTAGAAGGAAATGGTCTGATAGACCATATCAATGACCTGCTTTATATCAACTTTAAGTCCTTTAGTAATCACTAAGTCTAACGTATGACCTGCTTTATGTGTAGGCTGATTAACGAGCTGCCTCAAATCAAAAGAGTCCAGGAGGTTCATGAATTCCTTTACTTTTGGTCACACTGATTGTCGACATGAAAGTTAAAGTCGCCGACTATTAAGAGTGTGTCATAGTTTGTAACTAAAATTGACATTAAGTCAGAGAATTCCTCAAGGAAAGACGCGTTATATTTAGGAGGTCTATACACGGATAATACTAGAACGTGAGAATCTCCATGAATAACAACGGCGAGATACTCAAAGGACTTAAATTTACCAAAACTAACATCTTTACATTTTAATCGCTCGAGTAAATGTTTGCCAATCCGCCCCCCTTTTTCCCCTGGCGGTCTGCACGAGTAAAACTGTAATCCGGAGCTGCAGATTCGATTAAAACTGCTGCCCCATTGAATTAAGCCATGTTTCATTTAGTGCAATAAAATCAATGTTTCTATCACTAATAAGATCGTTTATAAAAAATGTCTTGTTAGTTAAAGCTCTAACATTTAATAGTGCCATATTTAATGTTTCTGAAGGGCAGAGCTGAATTTTATGCGTGTTATTGGTAATCGGAACAAAAATTAAGTTATTTTTGTTAACGCCGCTCTGTGTGTACTTTTTATGTAATCTACAATCCGTTTTTATAGTCTTAATGCAGTGTTGATCTGAAGTAGTAATTTCAATTAAATTATTGGTGTTTATGCCGCACTGCCTAGATTTTTTACGTGCATTAAGATTTGTTATTAGATTATTAATGTTGTGCACTTTAACGGAAGACTCTGTTAAGCCATTATGTCCTATCAAACCAGTAGCATTACGTAAGGGGTTAAAGTAGAAGTAGACAGTCAAGATAGACGAATTACCTTAGCGATGTTTTCGGAGAGGACCCGGGCCAAATCTATTCGGATGCAGTCCATCCCGCTTGAAGAAGCGCGGCCTTTCCCAAAAAAGATCCCAGTTGTCTATAAACCCGATGTCTTGATTCTCGCAGAAGCCTCTCAGCCAGTTGTTTAAACCCAGCAGACGACTGTAGTATTCATGCGATCGTCTGACGAGAGGTAGTGGACCCGAGATGAAGATTTTTGCGGATGGGGTCCTCTCCTTCGTGTCTTCAACTAGTGCTGCGAAGTCAGCCTTGAGAACCTCTGACTCTCGGTGCCTTATGTCGTTTACGCCGGCATGTAGAATGATGGATCCAATTGCCCTCTTGTGCTTCTGGTAGAAGGTCGGCGCCCGCCTCATCACATCTCGAACTCGAGCACCGGGAAAACAAGAAACAAAGGATTTTTGATTAGGGCACGTGATATTCAGGTTTCGTACAATCGAATCACCTACCACGATTACATCACCCGGGGTTGAAGGCAGACTGGGGACGCGGAGAGGGTCGAATCGGTTCTGGATTTGAATGCTCGCCTGTGCCGCTGGAGGTGTTCTAGCCTTGAACCCCCGCCTGCAAAGCTGAAACCCGTCGAGGTCTTCATCAGCGTTGTCGTTGTTCCTACGAGGCGCGGGGGTGAAGCTTACTTGCCCTTGGACTTGAGCGGCACGAGGTGGGGTTGATGTTACGCCGACTTCAGTTGTTTGGTGTGGTTTGTCCAGCAGCCGAGTCTTCAAGTCTCTGAGGTACCTTCGTCTGGACAGGAGTTTCTGAATCTGTTTGTCGAGTGCCTGGAGTTCCTCGACAACGATGGCAACGCGATTCATCTCACTGTCGGCCATTGTCTGCTTCTACTTCTTCTTTCCGTCACCTAGGAAAGAAAGGCACACACTATGGACAATTTAGGATCGCCAATGCACCTAACCTGCATGTCTTTGGACAGAAACCCACGCAGACACGGGGAGAACATGCAAACTCCACGCAGGGAGGACCCGGGAAGAGAACCTGGGTCTCCTAACTGTGAGGCAGCTGCGCTACCCACTGCGCCACAGTGCCGCTCTCATCCTCATCATCATCATCATTTTCCCATTCTGTCTTTATAAGCTTTGGACTCCTTCGGCCCAAACTGTTACGCAAGACCAGAGTTAGGCAAAGTCATTCCTGGAGAACCGCACTTGCTGCAGGCTTTTGTTACAACCCAGTTTTTTAATGAGAAGTCAATTGCCAATGAAGCACTTATTGCTCAAGTGACATTTTTCTGCTTCATTTAAGTGGTCTCTCTTGTTAAGGTTCCCCACCCTAGCTACCCACTCTGCCAACGTGCCGACCTGTTGATTCTACAATAAAATAAAATAAAAATAAAAACAGGAATAACCTTGGAGATCAATCATCACCCTGAAAGTGGATAGTAGACGTCACATTGTATATGCTGTGAAGGAAAAAGCCAGACACACAACGAAGGTTTGGGGCAGCCACTTCTATAGTTTCCCTGGCTGCAAAAGGCTTTAAAGTAGAGTACAATGTGTACAGGTTAGAGTCCAAAACAGAACTGTTTAAGTATGGAGGATGAGGGGTTTTTATTGCTGGTTCACAGGAAGTGACGTCCTCGGGGAACGGGACAGGAAGGATTTCTGATGTTTGGTTTGAGGAGAGAAAAGAGCGAGGTTAAGTGCACCCCACCGCCCCCTGGCCTGGCGTGGACTTGTCATTTCCTGGTCCCTTTGGTTGACTCGCAAGCGCACGTGTATGACAATGTGTACCAAATTCCAGGTCAATAGGTGAAATGGTTTGCGAGTTGCAGGTGATTTAAAATTCTGGACAGACAAACGGACAGCCATGGTAGTGTATTATATAAGAAGATTATTATGATCATTATTAGCAAAATACCCGCGCTTCGCAGTGGCAAAGTCCTGCCTTAAAATGTTTATTAAGAAGAAAAGTAAACCTTTTTAAACTGAGGGAAAATATACCAATAATTATTTGTTAAGGATCTCTTTGTATACCACGTTGTCAGTTCGGCCCTCCGGTTGTAATATGACCAAGCTGTGCGCTGAGCTTACTCTTGAGCATGTAACGTACAGTTGGCCATGTGAACAGTAATCTTGTCTCAAATCTCACAGCTTGGATTGCTGCTGTCATAATCGGTTTGAGTTTCATGGTTTGTTTCAATTACGACAGTATTTGCAGGACTTGTGTTGAAGTGACATTCGCCATCTGTCAAGTGTTGTAAGCATACAACCGGTTTCATCGAGAAAATCACATCCAGCTTTTGAGAGTTTAAACATTCATAAACATCAAAGTGTCCACTACTGAAATCGTCACCTGTGAGTCTAAGATGTTTAAGAGGCATTGGCGGTTGTCGAAAGGTGTAAAATATTTGGCCATTTCGGTACACTTGAAAACAACAACCGAACAATTCAGCAGCAGCCATCAACTCACATGCAGAACCAGAGGTGAAGGGCTAAGCATTTCACTCTTCTAGTGCTCCTGTGTAGTCTAATTATCTCCTGTACCGTCATCAGTCCACACCTTGAACCTGTCCCAGTCATTCAATACATAAGACACAATGGATATCAAGAGTGAGCCTGATATGGCCGTGCAATATGTAACAAAGAAAATGGAAAAGGCAGGCGCCATCTCCGGGCATGGAAACCACTCGGTAAGTGACAGTCCTTTGATCGATGGTGATCACCTCGATAGACATGTTAATGGGGGATACGGTTGGGATGATAAAGGAAATGGGTACCTGAACAATGTAAAGTACGTCTAAAATACCTACACAATAACTATAATCGTAATAAACGAACAATAAAACAGCGGAGAAGCCGTGGATTAAATAAAAAGGCTGTAATTATCAGCAGGAGAGCGGAATCCGTGGCGAAGCAAGGAAGGGAGCGTAGAGACCGGAGCGACGGACGGCCTTATATAGGCAGGCAGCCAACAACGTGAGAGGTGTTGAGATGGGGGACCAGCGACTGAGCTGCAGGCTATGGACGTAGATATGTACGTAAGTAGGATTCAGTTAGCGTTGGGAACCCGCGTACCAAATTTCTTGAAGATGGGCCCATAAGTAACAAAGACTGTTGGAAAGTTCAATATGGTGGCCGACAGTGGCGTCATACCTCCGAATTAAGTAATGCGTTTGGTTTCGTTAGTACAGGGAAGCCGCAAATTTCGTGAAAATGGGGCCATAAATAAGAAAGTTTAACATGGCGGATGTTGTCGACCTTTATTTTGAAATGAAACCTGCTTAACTTTTGTAAGTAAGCTGAAAGGAATGAGCCTGCCAAATTTCAGCCTTCTACCTACACGGGAAGTTGGAGAATTAGTGATGAGTCAGTGAGGGCTTTGCCTTTTATTAGTATAGATTATTATTATTGTTATTATTATTATTACACACCAGTAGCCTACTTCTCACCTTAAGTCAGATTTTTGAATTTTTATATAAAATATTTGACTATCCATCCATTATCCAACCCGCTAAATCCTAAGTACGGGGTCTGCTGGAGCCAATCCCGGCCAACACAGGCTGCCAGGCAGGAAAGAAACCCCGGGCAGGGTGCCAGCCCACCGCAGTATTTGAATATTTATTAAAAATTATAAACCGAGGTTAATTTACTTGCAATATTAAGATTCCTCAGAAGGGGTCATTCTTTTTGAACCCTTACATGATGGGTGTTGTTTTATGCAGTTTTTTTAAGTATATTTAAAATATTTATTTAGTTATTGATAAGAAACATCTTAGGGAATAGTTTTATGGGTTTACATCTCATAAAAAGTTTAGTTTTATGGATGGTTACAAATAATTTGAAATAAAGTTTGATTTACAGACTAGTGTACCCATGCTTGCCTATGTGGCTCATATTCCCACATATACTCTAATTTTGAATTAGGTTATAATAGAAGGGGCGGCACGGTGGCGCAGTGGGTAGCGCTGCTGCCTCGCAGTTAGGAGACTTGGGTTCGCTTCCCGGGTCCTCCCTGCGTGGCGTCTGCCTGTTCTCCCCGTGTCTGCGTGGGTTTCCTCCCACAATCCAAAGACATGCAGGTTAGGCGGATTGGCGATTCTGAATTGGCCTTAGTGTGTGCTTGGTGTGTGGGTGTGTTTGTGTGTGTCCTGTGGTGGGTTGGCACCCTGCCCAGGATTGGTTCCTGCCTTGTGCCCTGTGTTGGCTGGGATTGGCTCCAGCAGACCCCCATGACCCTGTATTCGGATTCAGCGGGTTAGAAAATGGATGGATGGATGGTTATGATAGGAGAGAATAAGTAAATGCACAGGCAGACTGATCCAATCATTTATCAAATGTTGTTTGTCTTTTAAACCATCCCATTTCGTTTACACCATAAAATCTCAAAATCTGCATTAAAGTGGTTAAAATGTAGGGAAATCCATAAATACAGTTAAAATAGTGCTCTCTCAATTCATATTAAAAAAATCAATCCATCCCGCTATATCCTAACTACAGGGTCACGGGGGTCTGCTAGAGCCAATCCCAGCCAACACAGGGCGCAAGTATTAAAAAAAAAAATATATCCAGAAATATATACTTTTAGCAATAAATTATTTAAAATTTACATGGGGTGCAAATAGCACTCCCAATTGAAAATTAATAAAAAAAAAAAATTGCTACAAAAATTATTTTAAAATAAAATAAGCTACGTTTTTTTTACTATAAATATATGAATAAACCACACAGCCAACACACTATAAGTTTTCCCAAAGTTTTAAAATTAATTAAATAAATAACTAAAATAAGGGACAAAAAATTGTTCAGGCATAACAATTAGTGATTTTAAGATTAGGGGTGTGGGATATGATAAGATAGAGGGTCACTTTCGGAGGGTGGGACTGGACCGCGTGTCTGCCTGGGGGGTTTGCCCAGTAGGATCCCGAGTTGTTTCGTGGTGTAGTGGGTGCAGCAACACGCTGTGCCAATGCCTGCTCCCCAACTTGACTTGACTTGACTAGGGTTACTATTTAAAATGAGGCATTACAACCTAATTACAACAATTCTGAATTAGGGTTAAGGAAGGTTAGGATTCATTATGGGCAGGAGTAGCAGCTGGGGGGGCTTTGGGGCTGCAGCGGGTGATACGAAATACTCCAGTGTGATCCATTGACACGACAAGAGCGGAGCGCAGGATGTCCTGGGGCCTTTCAAGCAGGATTTTCGAGGTCACTTTCCATTACATTTAACGTTCTCTTTACTCAAACATTTCTTGCCTTCACTATTTCTGTCATGGCCTCCAGGCTGCCCCAGGTGCTGCCATATTGTCTTCAGAGTTAGGTATTGCAATTCTGGGTCACAAACGAAATTTCTCATTGTTACACACCCCACCCCACCGCACTGTTCCTCTGTCACCTTTGATGTTGTAACCCCACAGCTGCATCAACACTCATCATCAGTCGTATTAAATCCAAATGCAATAATTTTTCCCACTTTAATTGTGCAGTGGAAATAATGCATACACTGTACAAGCAAAGTCTAGAAATACACTTCAAAACAATTGTCCAATATTTTCAAGCTGGAAGAACAGGTTTTAAATAGTTTTCTAATGTGTCTTAAAACATGTTACTGGTGTCAAAGTTAATTTCTAAGTTGTTTGCTGATTCAGGAAAACTAAAGTTTAGACCAATTAAGTGAAAAGATTGAATATGGCATTCCGTCTGTGTCACTGTATAAGATGGTGTTTAAGGTACTTTATTAAATGAGACTCCGCAGTATTGCTTTAGTTTTGTTCTTTAGAGTTGCAGTGTGTATGACAGGTGGAAACGTGTCTGTATGCGGCATTATGAAACCGCTATGCCCCCCAGTACAGGCTCCCCAATAACCACAGACAGGGGCCTTTTCATATTCTTTTCAGGGCTGCATTTCCTGAAAACTATGAATCTTATCATTTAACAAGCAGCTCTGAAATACACATATATAATGTACAAGATACTCTCTTAACCGGCCACTTTACAAGAGACTATAAAGTACTACTTGGATAACCTCACCCCTGAAGTCGCCTACAAAAACACACCATGAGTTGCTTGAAAAGCAGTTGATTCACAATAACATCATTATATATTTTCGTTATTGGTCCAATCAAATAAACTTGCAAAAACCAATATGAAGTACACAACCACCTTAATAAAAAGTTAATTGTCTGTTTGTCCATCCTGATGCTATTTCTCTGACATTCCAAAAGATGCTGCATAACAAATTTACAATTCCAAAAGATGGTGCATCACACACATTAACACTGTTTTTACAAACCCCAAACCAATTTGCATGTTACAGAGACTGATGCATTGCATTTGTCATTCCAACAGATGACACATCACAAACCTTAACACTGCTTATAAGAATCCCATGCCAAATTGCATGTTACAGAGACTGATGCATTGCATTTGTCATTCCAACAGATGACACATCACAAACCTTAACACTGCTTATAAGAATCCCATGCCAAATTGCATATAATAGAGACTGAAGTATTCCATTTGTCATTCCAACAGATGGCGCATCACAAACGTTAACATTTCTTTTATGAGTCCCATACCATTTTTCAAACCCCAAACCAATCTGCATGTTACAGAGACTGATGCATTGCTTTTCTCATTCCAACAGATGACACATCACAAACCTTAACACTGCTTATAAGAATCCCATGCCAAATTGCATATAATAGAGACTGAAGTATTCCATTTGTCATTCCAACAGATGGCGCATCACAAACAATAACACTACTTTTATGAATCCTATACCAAATGGCACATAACATGCATTGCAGGGTTTACTGCAAATGTTACCGCTGAAGTCAATGTTGATTATTTTATTTTAACCCCTACTAGACAGATAGTAAAGCTCATGGAATTTTAAATGAATAACCAAATACAACAAAGCCGTATAAATAAACACAAAATTGGGCACATTTATACTATGAATGCAAAGGATGGACACCCTGATTTTATAAACAACCTGCTATATCCTAACTACAGGGTCACGGGTTTCTGCTGGAGCCAATCCCAGCCAACACAGGGCACAAGGCAGGAAACAAACCCCGGGCAGGACGCCAGCCCACCGCAGGGCACACACACCCACACCAGGGGATCGCCAATGCACCTACCCTGCATGTCTTTGGATTGTGGGAGGAAACCCATGCAGGCACAGGGAGAACATGCAAACTCCACACAGGGAGGACCTGGGAAGTGAACCCGGGTCTCCTAACTGTGAGGCAGCAGCGATATCTACTGGGCCACCGTGCCACCCCACAAAGGAAACACCTCTCTGTTAAATCATGCTATACATTGACATTCAAAGACATAAATGGATGGGTGGTAAAAATGTGTTGTCGAAGGTAGTCCTGTGTGTGCTCAGACAACATTTTAGGAGTCCATGTACACTTACCGGCCACTTTATTAGGTACACCGGTTCAGCTGCTTGTTAACACAAATATCTAATCGGCCAATCACATGGCACCAACTGAATGCACTTAGACATGCAGACATTGTCAAAACGAACTGCTGAAGTTCAAACTGAGCATCAGAATAGTGAAGAAAGGTGACTGAAGTGACTTTCAATGTGGCGTGGTTGTTGGTGCCAGACGGGCTGCTCTGAGTATTTCAGAAACTTCTGATCCACTTGGATTTCCACACACAATTATCTCTAGGGTTTAAATTACTAACGACCTCCTTATGGCCGCTGATTCTGGTTTAATTCCTATTCTCATCCTTCTTGATCTGAGTGCGGCCTTTGACACTATTTGTCACACGACTCTTCTCAACAGATTATCTTCAAATGGCATTACCCACACACCACTAGATTGGTTCAGATCCTACCTCTCAGGCCGCACTCAGTTTGTTCAGCTTAAAACTTTCACATCCCAACCTACCGCTGTCACTTCAGGTGGGCTCTGTCCTGGGGACCCTCTTTTTCATTATTTACCTCCTTCCCCTCAGTAATATCTTTCGTAAATATCACATTAGCTTCCACTGTTATGCTGAGGACCCCCAGCTCTACCTCACCAGTAAACCTACTGCTTCCTTTCCACCCTCCTCACTTACTGATTGCTGATTAGCAGAAATCGAATCCTGGTTTTCTTTAAATTTTCTTAAATTAAATAACAAGTGACAAAACTGAGGTTCTCCTCATTGGTACAAAATTAGCATTATCCAAAACGGATCACTTTTCCTTAGTTATTGATCACTCCTCTGTCTCCCCTTCCCCACAGGTGTCATCCTTGATAGTAGTTTATCTTTTCAGTCCCACATCAGTAACATCTCCCAGTCTTCATATTTCCACTTGCGTCACATTAATCGTATTCACTCCCCGTCCCTCACTCCCCACACCACTGATATCCTAATTCATAGCCTTGTCACTTCTCTTCTCGATTATTGCAATTCCCTTTTCTTTGGTCTTTCTCGTAAATCTCTTTATAAGCTTCAACTGGTCTAGAATTCAGCTGCCCTCCTGCATCATTACTAGAACCCCCTCTGCTCACCACATCACTACCGTCTTGCAGCAGCTTCACTGGCTTCCAGTTCAGTTCCGCATTCAATTCAAAATTCTCCTGTTAACTTTTAAGGCTCTCCACAGCCTCACCCCTCCAAATCCATCTGACCTCCTCCATGTTGCCATTCCCTCCTGGACCCTTAGATTCTCTTTCTCCATCTACTTGACTGTCCCCTTCGTCCGTCTTACCTCCATGGGGAGCACAGCATTCAGTTGCTCTGGAACTCTCTACCATCTGAGCTTAGACATACTGAATCATTTTCACTTTTCAAATCTAAACTTAAAACTCATTTGTTTAAGACTGCTTTTTCTTTCAAATACTGACTACAAGTTCTCGGCCTGATTTTAAATTTTGTATTTTAGTTATGTTTTTAATGTGTGTTTTATCTATTGTTCGGTGTCCTTGAGTGTTCAGAAAGGCGCCTACGAATACATAAAATGTATTATTATTATTACTAAAGAGAATGGCGTGAAAAATTGAAAATATCCAGTAAGCGGTAGTTGACTTGCTGTTGATGCCAGAGATCAGAGGAGAATGGCCAGACTGGTTCAAGCTGATAGAAAGGCAGCAATAACTCAAATAACAATTCATTATAACTGAGGTGTGCAGAAGAGCATCTCTGAACTCGCAACACGTCGAACCACAAAGAAGATGTGCTACAGCTGCAGAAGACCACAGCGAGTGTCACTCCTGTCAGATAAGGAAAGGCAATTCGCAAAGGATCATCAAAATTAGGCAGTAGAAGAATGGAAAAAATGTTGTCTGGTCTGATGAGTCTCGATTTCTGCTGCGACATTTGGATGGTAGGTTCAGACTTTGGTGTCAAACAACACGAAAGCTTTGATCCATCCTGCTTGTATGAACGGTTCAGTCTGGTAGTGGTTGTGTGATTGTGTGGGAGATACTTTCATGGCACACTCTGGGCCCCTTAGTACCAACTGAGCATTGTTTAAATGCCACAGCCCACTTGAGTGTTGTTGCTGGCCATGTCCATCCCTTTATGACTGCCATCATCTGATGGCTCTTTCCAGCAGGATAACACACCATGTCACAAAGCTCAAATCATCTCAAACTGGTTTCTTAAACATGACATTGAGTTCACTGGACTCAAATGGCCTGCACAGTCACCTTTGGGATGTGGTGGAACAGGAGATTCGCATCATGGATGTGCAGCTGACAAATCTGAAGCAACGATGTCATGCTATCATGTCAGTATGGACCCAAATCCCTGAGGAATGTTACCAGCATCTTGTTGAAACGATGCCATGAACAATTATGACAGTTCTGAAGGCAAATACGGTACCAACCCGATAATAGCGAGTTTAGTAAATAAGAAAGAATTGGGAGTTACATTCAAGAAAATATGAATTGCAAGATATGCGTACAAAGTCAATGCTGTGTCACAACCCAACAAAAGGACGTGAAAAGGGCAGCCATTAGGGGAGCCACAGGAGATGCAAATTTAAACGCTCGATACACCTAAATCACTAAATGTGTCCAACAACACACCACTCTAGCAGAAACACGGGCGAGGCTGCAAATGTCTAACTTCTGATTGCACGTCTAAATGAACAACTCATTTTAACAAGTTGTATATCCACAGACCACAATGCGTATCTAAACTGTTTGCTGTTGTTATGCACTAAAGTGATGCTATAGTCAAAATAACATAAAGGTGTTGTAGCAGACAGAAGCAATAAATATTAAGCACGTGTGGCCAAGTACCTCCAGTAGTCTACATGTGTCTGTCTTCTCTGTCACTGCACTCATTACAATGTACAAACTATTCATTCATTATTCAATTATTCATTACTATTATTCTTCCATCCATCCATTTTCCAACCCGCTGAATCCGAACACAGGGTCACGGGGGTCTGCTGGAGCCAATCCCAGCCAACACAGGGCACAAGGCAGGAACCAATCCTGGGTAGGGTGCCAACCTACCGCAGGACACACACAAACACACCAAGCACACACTAGGGCCAATTTAGAATCGCCAATCCACCCAACCTGCATGTCTTTGGATTGTGGGAGGAAACCGGAGGAAACCCACGCAGACACGGGGAGAACATGCAAACTCCACGCAGGGAGGACCCGGGAAGCAAACCTGGGTCACCTAACTGCGAGGCAGCAGCGCTACCACTGCGCCACCGTGCCGCCCCACTATTATTCTTCAATTATCTTATGCTTCTGAGCTCCTGAACAGATAACAACAATGTTAACTTTTTATTTTCTCACTACATCAAGTCTTTTGTTCATTTTTTTCTTTGGTCTCTTCTTGTCTTTTCAGAGTTATTTATTTGTATAATACTTGAGGAAACATTTTCTGTTGTTTTTGTAGAGCACTGGCTGTTTAAAGCACGCAGAGTGAAGGCAATTAGTGGTGGGAAGAAAGCAGATTTCCCTGCTATTAAGTGCAACATGTTTAGCGAGTTGAATCCAGACGTATACCTTCCTTTGAGAATCCTGTCTGGCCCCGCAGGACTAATACCTTCCTTTCTACTATACTACAGGTTTGATGAGGTGTTGGTTTGTCTCCTGAGGGCCTGTCACAGGTGTCAGCAGGCCTGCACGAGGGAAGATACCTGCTGTCACCCATTACCAGTCCAACAATAAACTTTCTTGCCTTTTGACATATTCAATGAAGACAGTGTGGATATGACCAGGAAACCCTGACACAGTATGGTCAGAATAGATGGGACCTGATCCTCAAGGATGGATTACATCTGATCCGGAGGGGAACCAATGTGTTGGGATGGCATATTAGTAGGTTAGTTGACGACTCTTTAAACTAACAATTGTGGAGCCAGAGAGTTTAGGACAGAGCAGGTTTAGAAGAGTACATAAGGAGATGAATAATAGTGTAAAAACTCCAAGCAACTATAGGCCAGTAAGCTTAACATGTATCACAGAAAAATGAATGGAAGGAATTATTAAGGATAAGATTGAGCAACACATGGCAAGGACAGGAGTTATTAGGAACAGTCAGCATGGGTTCAGAAGAGGGAGGTCGTGTTTTACTAACATGTTGGAATTCTATGAGGTTGCAACAAAAGGATACGACCAGAGAGGAGCAGATGAGATTATTGATCTGGACTTTCAGAAAGCATTTGATGAGGTGCCATGTGAGAGGTTGGGCATCAAGTTAAAAGAAGTGGGAGTTCAGGGTGATTTTTTTAGATGGGTGCAGAATTGGCTGAAACACAGGAAGCAGAGGGTGATGGTGTGAGGAACCTAATCAGAACTGGCCGATGTTAAGAGTGGCGTTCCACAGGGGTCAGTGCTGGGGTCTGCTGCTATTTTTAATATATATAAATGATTTAGATAGGAATATAAGTAACAAGTTTGCAGATGATACCAAGATAGGTGGACTAGCAGATAATTTGGAATCCATTATATCATTACAGAAGGACTTGGATAGCATACAGGCTTGGGCAGATTTGTGGCAGATGAAATTTAATGTCAGTAAATGTAAAGTATTACATATAGGAAGTAAAAATATTAGGTTTGAATACACAATGGGCGGTCGGAAAATCGAGAGTACAGCTTATGAGAAGGATTTAGGAGTCACAGTGAACTCTAAGCTATCGACTTCCCAACAGTGTTCAGAAGCCAATAAGAAGGCTAACAGAGTGTCAGGTTATATAGCGCCTTGACGTGTGGAGTACAAGTCCAAGGAGGTTATGCTCAACCTTTATAATGCACTGGTGAGGCCTCATTTTGAGTACTGTGTGCAGTTTTGGTCTCCAGGCTACAAAAAGGACATAGCAGCACTAGAAAAGGTCCAGAGAAGAGCGACTAGGCTGATTGAGGGGATACAAGGGTTGAATTATGAGGAAAGATTAAAAGAGCTGAGCCTTTACCGTTTAAGCAAAAGAAGATTAAGAGGTGACATGACTGAAGTGTTTAAAATTATGAAGGGAATTAGTACAGTGGATCGGGACTTGTATTTTAAAATGAGCTCATCAAGAACACGGGGACACAGTTGGAAACTTGTTAAGGGTAAATTTCGCACAAACATGAGTTTTTCTTTACACAAAGAACAATAGATAAGCTACAAAGTAGTGTGGTAGACAGTAAGACGTTCGGGACTTTCAAAACTCGACTTGATGTTTTCTTGGAGGAAACATGTGGATAGGACTGGCGAGCTTTGTTGGGCTGAATGGCCTGTTCTCGTCTGGAGTGTTCTAATGTTAAACAAATGCATATAGTAATGTAAATTCTAGTCCAAGGTTTAAGTGCCAAAGTACAATAGGTAACCCATTAAAACAGAATACAGTGGAACCTCATGTCACGAACGTTTCGGTACACGTACAACTCGGTTTACGACCAAAAAGTTCGCCAAACTTTTGCCTCGGATCACGACCACACACTCGGTATACGAACAAGCCAGTTTCCCTTTCGGTTCAGTCTCTCCCTGTGCATTTCCTGTGCAGCGAGTGAGCAAGAGAGAGAGAGTGCGACACACACACAAAGGTGTGCGCGAGAGAGGCACACTCACACACACACAGGCACGCACAGGAGCACACTAGAGAGAGACACACACAGGCGCTTCAGGCTCGCGAGAGTGGGAGGGCTGGATGCCTAAGATAGAAAAGGCTTGTTTTTGTTTTCAGTTCTGTTTACAGCGATCGGTTCATAGCGTGCATTGTGGCAATGTTACTTTTCTTGGTGGTTTATTAAATTACGGATTTTTCAACTGTTCATTTTTTTTTTTCCCTGTGCTTAAAACTCATTAAAAAAAAGTGTTTTTAGCGAGCACTTCCTATTGCAGCGTTAGTTTTCTCTGTTTTTCAAGGTTTTCTTAGTGTTATTCAATGTTTTTACATTTAGTTTACTATTACACTGTACATTCTATGGTATAATTACCTATATTTGTGCTTAAAAACTAAAATATATATATATTTACATACAGTTTGTATGGTCTGGAATGGATTAATTGTATTTACATGCAATCCTATGGGGGAAATTGCTTTGGTTCATGACCAGAGTTGTAGAATGAATTATGGTCGTGAACCGAGGTTCCACTGTATCTTAATGGTGGAAGTATCAATAATAAAACAAGTGAGCTGGGGCTGTATGTAGCTGAGCTTGATTATGATATTATAGTAAAAACAGAAACCTGGCTAAATAACATAGATAGATACCTTTTTTAATCCCAAGGGGAAATTCCCATACTCCAGCAGCAGCATACTGATAATAAACAATATTAAATATCAGAGCGATAACAATGCAGGTATAACAGACAATAACTTTGTATGATGTTAACGTTTACCCCCCCGGGTGGAATTGAAGAGTCACATTGTGTGGGGTCTCCTCTGTCTGTCGCTGAAGCTGCTCCTCTGTCTGGAGATGATCCTGTTCAGTGGATGCAGTGGATTCTCCACGATTGACAGGCGTCTGCTCAGTGCATGTCGCTCTGCCACGGATGTCAAACTGTCCAGCTCCGTGCCTACAATAGAGCCTGCCTTCCTAACCAGTTTGTCCGTCTTATTTATGCTGCTTCCCCAGCACACCACCGCGTAGAAGAGGGCGCTCGCCACAGCCGTCTGGTAGAACATCTGCAGCATCTTATTGCAGATGTTGAATGACGCCAGCCTTCTAATGAAGTATAGTCGGCTCTGTCCTCTCTTGTACAGATCATCAGTATTGGCAGTCCAGTCCAATTTATCATTCAGCTGCACTCCCAGGTATTTATAGGTCTGCACCCTCTGCACAGTCACCTCTGATGATCACGGGGTCCATGAGGGGCCTGCGCCTCCTAAAATCCACCACCAGCTCCTTGGTTTTTCTGGTGTTCAGTTGTAAGTGGTTTGAGTCACACCATTTAACAAAGTCCTTGATTAGGTTCCTATACTCCTCCTCCTGCCCACTCCTGATGCAGCCCACCATAGCAGTGTCGTCAGTGAACTTTTGCACATGGCAGGACTCCGAGTTGTATTGGAAGTCTGATGTATGTTGGCTGAACAGGACCGGAGAAAGTCCAGTCCCCTGTGGCGCTCCTGTGCTGTTGACCACAGTGTCAGACCTGCAGTTCCCAAGACGTACATACTGAAGTCTGTCTGTAAGATAGTCCACGATCCATGGCACCAGGTATGAATCTACTCTCATTTCTGTCAGCTTTTCCCTAAGCAGCAGAGGTTGGATGGTGTTGAAGGTGCTAGAGAAGTCCAAAAACATCATTCTTGCAACACCGCTGCCTCTGTCCAAGTGGGTGTAGCATATAGATGATGGCATCCTCCGCTCCCACCTTCTCCTGGTATGATGGGGATGAGTATAACATGGGGGGATACACATGTTTTAGGAAGGATAGGCAGAACAGGAAAGGGGTAGTGTTGCCTTTTATGTAAAGCAGAATTTAATGCAGGTCTCCTTCAGTTTGAGGATGAACCCCATCCTAGTGAGGACGTCAAGATTTGTCCAGAAACCATTAAGGTAAGAGGCCTTATTTTCAGAGAGTGTTAAAGACCCCTCAATGCAGACAGTAATTTCAGTAGATACCTTTTTATAAATATTAAATAGGCAAGTTAACAGGGAATATTATAGTCATGGGGGAGTGATGGCTATGAAGCTGGAAAATGAAGGTGTGATGATGAATGTTGTTAGTGTATATGCCCTGCAAATTTTGAGATGTGATGGATGAGAAAGAAGATTTCTGGAGTGAGTTGGATGAAGTGGTGGACAGAGCGTGGTGATTGGAGTGGATTTCAATGGATATGTTGGTGAAAGGAACAGAGTATACAGAGGAAGAGGATGGTGAATAAGAAATGAGATAGTCAGAGAGATGCAGTAAGAAGACAAGAGTACAAGGAGATAAGGGGCAAGATGAAGAGAGAGGTGGTGAAGGGTAAAGAAAAGGCGTAAGATGAGTTGTATGAGAGGTTGGACACTAAGGAGGGAGAAAAGGACTGGTGGGCTACAGAGAGGGATCGAGCTGGGAAAGATGTGCAGCAGATTAGGGAGATAAAGGATAAAGATGGAAACGTACTCACAAGCGAGGAGAGTGTATTGAGCAGATGGAAAGAGAACTTTGAGAGGCTGATGAATGAAGAGAACGAGAGAGAGAAGAGGTTGGATGATGTGGAGATAATGAATCAGGAAGTGCAATTGATTAGCAAGGAGGAAGTAAGGACAGCTATGAAGACGATGAAGAATGGAAAGGCCGTTGGTTCAGATGACTTACCTGTGGAAGCATGGAGGTGTTTAGGTGAGATGACAATGGAGGTTTTAACCTGATTGATTAATGGAATCTTGGAAAGTCAGAGGATGCCTGAGGAGTGGAGAAGAAGTGTACTGGTGTCGATATTTAAGAATAAGGGGGATGTGCAGGACTGCAGTAACTACAGGGGGATAAAATTGATAAGCCACAGCATGAAGTTATGGGAAAGAGTAGTGGAAGCTCAATTAAGAAGTGAGGTGATGATTAGTGAGCAGCAGGATGGCTTCATGCAGGGAAAGAGCACCACAGATGTGATGATTGCTCTGAGGATTTTGGAGAAGTAGAGAGAAGGCCAGAAGGAGTTGCATTGCGTCTTTGTGGACCTGAAGAAAGCAAATGACAGAGTGACTGAGAGGAGCTGTGGTATTGTATGAGGAAGTCGAGAGTGGCAGAGAAGTACGTAAGAGTGGCACAGGATATGTACGAGGGGAGTGTGACCGTGGTGAGGTCTGCGGTAGGAGTGACGGAGGTGGGATTACATCAGGGATCGGCTCTGAGTCCTTTCTTATTTGCAGTGGTGATGGACAGACTGACAGATGAGATTAGACAGGAGACCTCATGGACTGTAATGTTTGCTGATGACATTGTGATCTGCAGTGAGAGTAGAGAGCAGGTTGAGGAGACCCTGGAGAGGTGGAGATCTGCTCTAGAGAGGAGAGGAATGAAGGTCAGTAGGACCACCAAGACAGAATACATGTGTGTGAATGAGAGGGAAGTCAGTGGAATGGTGAGGATGAGGGAGTAGAGTTGGTGAAGGTGGAGGAATTTAAATACTTGGGATCAACAGTACAGAGTAATGGGAATTGTGGAAGAGAAGCGAAGAAGAGAGTGCAGGCAGGGTGGAGTGGGTGTGGAAGAGTGTCAGGAGTGATTTGTGACAGACGGGTATCAGCAAGAGTGAAAGGGAAGGTCTACAGGACGGTAGTGAGACCAGCTATGTTATATGGGCTGGAGACGGTGGCACAGGAGACAAAGCTGGAGGTGGCAGAGTTAATGATGTTAAGATTTGCATTGGTGTGACGAGGGTGGACAGGATTAGAAATGAGGACATTAGAGGGTCAACTCAGGTGGGACGGTTGGGAGACAAAGTCCGAGAGGCGAGATTGCGTTGGTTTACACATGTGCAGAGGAGAGATGCTGGGTATATTGGGAGAAGGATGCTAAGGATAGAGCTGCCTGGTTAGAGGAAAAAAGGAAGGCCTAAGAGAAGGTTTATGGATGTGGTGAGAGAGGACATGCAGGTGATGGGGTGATGGAACAAGATGACGAGGACAGAAAGATATGGAACAAGATGATCCGCTGTGGCGACCACTAACAAGAGCAGCCAAAAGAAGAAGATGATTATAGTCACCCGACTATTAGCTGGGATGACCATTATAAATAGCAAAATACAAGAACAGGAGATTTTAAAAGAAATCATTGTTTTTTAACACAGTATGTTAAAGCACCAATGAAGGGTGAAGCCTGTCTAGATTTATTATTTCGTAATAATCAGGACAGAATTAAAGGTGTAGAGGTCATTGAACCACTAGGGTCAAGTGACCATAATAGCCTCAGTGTACTACTTTGCCTGGGAACATAAGATGCTGTTAAGTCTGCCCAGTTATAACACCCTGGTGAGACCTCATCTGGAGTATTGTGTACAGTTTTGGTTTTCAGGCCACGAGAAGGACATAGCAGCGCTGGAAAAAGTCTAAAGAAGATCGACTAGGTTCATTCTAGGGCTACAGGCAATGAGTTATGAAGAAAGATTCAAAATAGCTGAGCCTTTACAGCTAAAATCAAAAGAAGATTAAGAGCTGATAAATTTAAAATTTGTGAATTAGTCCAGCGGATCGTGACTGTTATTTGAAAATGAGCTCATTAAGAACAAGGCGACACAGTTGGACACTTGTTAAGGGGAAATTTCACACAAACTTCAGAGAGGACCACAGACACATGGAATACGTGGCTCAGTATTGTGGTAAACAGTAGGACTTTAGGGGACTTCTGGTGTTATTTTTGGAAGAATTAAGTAGATAAGACATGTGAGCTTGGCTGGGCTGAATGGCCTGTTCTAATCTAGATTGGTCTAATGTTCTAATGGTGTCATGTTCTAATATCTGTAAAAGTCATTAGTGATGGCAAAATCATCTGTACATTCAATGCACCAAATGTTTTTGCCAGGTGTAAAAAGGCTCCAAGAGGCTGGGAGTGCAAATGGGTATCAGCACAGCCCACTGGTTTAGTTTAAATAACATGTAAGTGTTGGAATCTTGACCTGCTGGTCAGAGACACAGATTCCAGTTGGTGTCCTTGGACATCTTCACTAACAGATTGCAGCTTACTTACTTACCGTTCCTCTGGTATATGAGGGCAGCAACAAAAGACTTCCTCTGCTTGTCTGTCTTGGGCTAATTTCTCAGAGAGGTGTCCCTAATGTTGTTCACAGACCTTAGCACCACCACAACACTACCCTGCCATAGGTTTCTTTTTTCTGAATGGATAAGTAGTCATTTTCTCAAACTAAATAAGGAGAAATCTGAAATCTTAGTGATTGGCAAAAAATGGATATAATGAGGGTATTAGAAATAAACTGGATCCATTAGAAAGTCAAAGACAGAGGTAAAGAATTTAGGAGATACTATTAACTCTGACCTAAATTTTAAATCACATATTAATCAGATTACTAGGACATCATTTTTTCACTTAAGAAATACATCTAAAATTAAACTCATAGCAAGATGCTGAAAAGTTAGTTCAAACTTTTGTTTTTAGTCGATTAGATTACTGCAACGCACTCATCTCAGGACCACCCAAAAAAGACATCAATCAATGAGTGCAGAATGGAGCTGCCAGAATCTCAACTATGAAGAGAAAATCTGAGCACATCACCCCAAGTCTTAGCGTCACTACACTGGTTACCTGTGCCATTTAGAATTGACTTTAAAATCCTGCTGATGCTTTACAAAGCCTTCAATAATCTGCTCCATCCAATATCCCAGAATGCCTCTCACCTTACACTGCAACTCGTAACCTTAGATCTTCAAATGAGGGTCTGCTTAGAATTCCAAGAGCTAAACTTAAAAGAAGTGCTGAGGTGGCCTTCTGCTGTTAGGTACCTGAAATCTGAATAGTTGACTGATAGAAATTCACCAGGCTGATACGGTGGTCACTTTAACAAACTGTTAAAAACTCATTAATGGAACATGGCTTACTCAGAGCTTCATTTTAGGGTAACCCTGACATTCTGTATATGCATTGAATTATCACTTTTTTCATGGCCCCACAATCCATACTCACCCCTACTTTCTCTGCTCAGTTTTCTGTGCTGGTGATCAGCGCCACCACCACCTGATCAAAGCACCATGCAGCCCCTCCATTGATGGATTGAAGGCCAGAGGTCCACATGACCAGCATCATCTAATTCTTCCACCTGAAGCCTGAAAACCATGAGAACTGATTGAAATCATTGATGTTAGGGAGGATGGGTGGTCTCGTGGCCTTGGGACCCCTGCAGATTTTGTTTTTTTTCTCCAGCCCTCTGGAGTATTTCTTTTTGTTTTTTTCTGTCCTCCCTGGCCATCAGACCTTACTTTATTCTTTGTTAATTAGTATTGCCTACCATTTATCTTTTTTTCTTTCTTAATCTCGTAAAGCACTTTGTGCTACTTGTGTGAGAACTTGATCTAGAAATAAATGTTGTTGTTCTTTTTCTTCTTCTATCGCTATTCCACACTCATAACATGTTGCAAAATGAATCCAGTTCTCCTTTCACTTTTCCTCAAACAGTCACATCGACTCATGTTAAGGTGAACAAAAAAAAGTGCAAAAAGTCTTCTAAGCTGGGACTGCTGTAACAAGTCCTACACAGCTTCTTAGTGGCAATAAACAGGGATTTTAGGATAAAAGTTATACCTTCATTAAACCAATGCACTTACCACTGCCTCCATTGCCTCCAAGCAAAGAAAATAAATTCGCTTGTCAGCAAGCAATCCAGTAATCTTGTACAAATATCTAAGAGAGTGAGGCATCGACCTGTACAAACATTACAGTACACGTAGTCCCTTCTCCATTTCTCTAAACCAGGGGTGCCCAATACGTCAATCATGATAGACTGGTAGATCGCAAAGGTAGTGCAGGTTGATTGCGTTGCATTCAAAAATTTTTTTTTTAAATGTTAGTCTATCATATATCCTCCCTATTATTTGCCACTTGATTGAAATACAGGGCGGCCAGTCTGAGATCTCTTTTCTTCTAACACACTGGTCATCCTGCACGCACGATCAAACGCGCAAGCTACTGCAAAACTCAGGCTACCTAAGTGATCTACAGTAGTTAGACTTCCAGTTTATATCAACTAAAGAAGGGATTTTAAAAAAAATGTGTTGTTTATGGGCTGGATGTGGAATTGGAAGAGGATTTTATTCTCTCACAATATCACAATCGACGTGCGTTTGTATGATCTGTCAATCTATCATTGCTATTCCAAAGAAGGAAAATGTGGAAAGGCACTTTCAAACTGTTCATTAAAACTACGAAACTGACTTCCTTCCAAAAAGCGATCTGAGAAAGAGAAAGGAGAGGGAACTAAAATTGCAGATAATCGGACAGCCGTCATTTTTCACTCGGCTGAATTCAGAAGCAAAGGCAGACACACTGAAGCATCATTCCGGGTGAGTCACTCGATCATTAAGCATAAAAAGTCCTTCCAAGATGGAGAGATGATCAAAGATGCCTTCATTGAGGCAGATGGCTAGGGGAGAAATTCCTGCTGAGATTTCAAGACCCCTGGCCGGAGATAAAGGAGTTTCTCCATATCATTAAACATGCAGAATAATAGCAATTTAATAACAATCAATGGCCGCTAGACTTAGCATTTTTTTTTCCGATCTGACCAACACGTTGAATGAGTTTAATTTACAGCTGCAAGGAAAAGAGAAAACCAATATGGTCAATGTGATTAGCTCAGTTAATGCTTTCAAATGAAAAATGCAACATCTGTCCTCAAAGCTGCAGCGCCTCGATTTGGGGAACATCCGAAACCTCGGGTCAGAGCTGGAGACGCAATGGAAGGCGTGTGCGCAATTTGACAGCATCCGCTACACGGAGCAGATCGAAAATTGTGTCAGACTTTATCTAATGGAAAAAAAGTAACAAGTCGAGTGTTGCCCAATGTAGCAGAGTGAGAGTAGCGTTTCTTCTTCACAAATGTACTCAAGTAAAAGTAAAGAGTATGGTGCAGTAAAACTACTCGTAGTAGTACCATTTTTTTTTAAAAGTTACTCAAGTAAATGTAACGGAGTAAATGTAACTCATTACTACCCACCTCTGATGCTCAGTATATATAAACCCTGACCCTAACCCTTAAAGTGAGGGTGAGAAGCTCAGTCATCCGGGAGGGGCTCAGAGTAGAGCCGCTGCTCCTCCGCATCGAGAGGAGTCAGATGAGGTGGCTCGGGCATCTGATCAGGATGCCTTCTGGATGCCTCCCTGGTGAGGTGTTCCGGGCACGTCCAACCGTGAGGAGGCCCCGGGGAAGACCCAGGACACGCTGGAGAGACTATGTGTACCGGCTGGCCTGGGAACGCCTTGGGATTCTCCTGGAAGAGCTGGAAGAAGTAGCTGGGGAGAGGGAAGTCTGGGCTTCTCTGCTTAAGCTGCTACCCCCGCGACCCAACCCTGGATAAGCGGAAGTGGATGGATGGATATATATATATATAAGTGAGATATGGCCAGCCATTCATCCCGGCCAATACCCCCAGGCCGCCAGATGAAACCCTCCTTGCAGCATAGAGGTGCCCCAAATGACAGCAGGGAATAATGGAGTGTGGGATTATAATGTACAGCCCTGCTGGATACCAAGGGGGCCACCAGGAATCACTGCAGGGAGGCCTAGGGATTTATATCTCCTGTGTAGCCCAGAAGTATTTCCAAATCACGGGAATGGAAGAAATGATATACTTCCAGGCTGAAGAAAAAGAGAAGTTTTTACCTGACTCAGAAGTGTTGGATAATCACATGGACTGAGGGCTCAGAAACACTTCCGGGTCGAGGACTATAATGGACTGTGGGAGATCCCAGACAGATAAGCTGAGTTGGGAGGCAGGGTGGCTAAGCATCTGGGAGTTTGGAGGATTGTTTATTGGATTGTTGGTAATTGTTATTGAAGTATTTCGGAGTGGAGGGTGCTTTGTGCACATCATTATTGTAATAAATAATTTTTTGGACTTTTATCTGGTTTCTAATGAGTGGTCTGAGGGTTCAAGGGGTCAAGAGGACCTCAATCTGTCACAATATATATATATATATATATATACTGTATATGTATATGTATATATATATATATAGCATTTGTAATGTTGGTAGATCATTTTAACCTGGTCATTTTAAAAGTAGCTTGCAAGCCAAAGAAGTGTGGGCACCCCTGCTCTATAAGGTAGCGCTACAGGTGTTAATTGGTTGCCAATGTCACGAGGGGCCTCAAAAATCCCCTGCCATGGTCCTTTCACTTTAATTCCATGCACCTTACAGGCTGTGAAGCTATATGTCTACCAGGGAAATGTCTTATCTTCAGCCAAACACCAGGAACCAACCCCACCATGCAGCCCACTGGTCTGTAAGCATACAATCCCATAGACAAATTTTCCTGCTCAAAGGCTGATCTTTGATGTCTCATGAGACTTCACAGAGATTCTTATTTACCGTATATACTCGCGTACAAGTCGGGTCTTAAAACCCGAAAAATCGACCCCGACTTATACGCCCGTTCAAAAATTGTGACACTTATTTATTTATTTCACATCTTCTTGTCTCCTCCAATCTCACACCAGTTTCTCAGACACATCGAATTTAGTTTCTTTCTTTCACTACTTCAACGACTTTTAATTTAAAACCAGGTTCATATTTTCTTCTGATCACATGCTCCATCGTAGATAAGGGATGCTCTTACGATAAAGGTGTATGAGGGTGTGAGATACAAAAAAAAACACAAAACAGTGCACACGTCACTTTGGAATAATTCGGGTATTACTGTGTGGTCACGTGGGCGAGAGAGAGAGAGAGAGAGAGAGGTAAGGAGGGCACAAGCTGATACAGCGCATTGCCGTACCCACATAGAAAACAACAGGCCGTCTGCTCCGTGGTTACTCTCTCAGGTGGGTGTTAGCATATCATAATCTCTTGGACCAATAGTGTGATTTTTCCGCATTTGACTTATATGACCAACATTATAAAATATCAGAAACTATATGTAGCAGTAGGAGTGTTGTACCGTGTTAGCCATTGATTGATACAGGAGAAAGTAGGGTGAAATGACACCTTTTATTGGCTAACTAAATAGATTACAAATGCGAGCTTTTGAGGCAGCTAGGGTCCATTCATCAGTCAAAGTGTATCCTTCTTTTTATTTTTGATCAGAAGTCTCTGGAGTTTCTTGCAATATAATTGCAGCTCTTTAACCATATCTTGCAAGTTGTTCTCCAGGAGAAGAATGAAGTTGTAAACCTCTTCTTGGATATTCTTTTTGAGGCTGTAGCTTTAACTTTTTATTAGATGGTTTCGTAGATGGCTTCTGATGCATAGAGAGAGGTTAGGAGCAGGGCACTGGTACAGTGCATTGCCGCACCCACCACACAACAAACCAACTCAGGATCCAGATTAGGACCCGAGTGCAGCCATGCAACTGGTGATACCTCAGCACCACACTAGTTCAGATAGAGTGGAACAGGGTGAGGTGTTTTTATGGTGGCTGGAGTGCCAATTCTGCCAATTCAATTTTTCCCAGCAGGTTGGAGGGCCTACATGCAGGGATGGATGCAGATTAACGTCATACCCAGGATGGAGCAATTGTAGGTTAAGGGCCTTGCTCAAGAGCCGAATAGAGCAGAGACCCTTTTGGCATTTTACAGGATTCGAACGGGCAACCTTCCAATTGCCAGTTGTGAGATATGGCCGGCCATTCATCCCCAGGCCACCAGATGGAGCCCTCCTTGCAGCATAGAGGTGCCCCGAATGCCAGCAGGGAATCATGGACAGTGGAGTTATAATGCACAGCCCTGCTGGATACCATGGGGGCCGCCAGGAGTCGCTGCAGGGGGAGGCCCAGGGATTTATATTTTCCCTATAGCCCGGAAGTATTTCCAAGTCATGGGAACGGAAGAAATGATATACTTCCGGGCTGAAGAAAAAGAGAAGTTTTTACCTGACCGGAAGTGCTGGATAATCACATGGACTGAGGGCTCAGAAGCACTTCCAGGTCGAGGACTATAATGGACTGTGGGAGATCCCAGACAGATGAGCTGAGTTGAAAGGCAGGGTGGCTAAGCATCTGGGAGTGGAGGATTGTGATTTGGTTATTGGATTGATTTATATGAGAATTGTGGAGAGGAGCGTGCTTTGTGCACATTATTCATATAATAAATAATTATTGGACTTTTCATCTGGTGTCTGACGTGGTGTCTGAGGGTTCAAGGGAGCTAGAGCGTCCCTAATCTTTCACACAGTGCAGATCCCTAGCCTCAGAACCACCACTCCACCCCATGATACATAGCTGTTCTGCATATCGGCTGTTGTAAGTGTGTATGGTTGGATTTTGTATCAAGAGGCCTTTAGGAATGAGGTTTTCCTTTTTGCATTTGGTCAAGAAGAAGATATCACTGCCCAAGTGGGCTAGTTTCTTCGGTACATTGTGGTGTCTGGTATATCCATACTAGCAGAGTGTTGTATCGTGTTAGCCATAGATTTATACAGGAGAAAGTAGGGTGACATGACACCTTTTATTGGCTAACTAAATAGATTACAAATGCAAGCTTTCAAGGCATCTAAGGCCCCTTCATCAGGCAAAGTTAGCTGCCTTGAAAGCTTGCATTTGTAAGAAATTATACAGTAAAATCAAGTCTCGACTTATCCACAGGAGAACGCATCCACGAGTATATGCGGTATGCTTCTTTTAAGAATTAGCTTTGTCACAGATGTTCCTCTAAAAATTCCTCAGGGGAAATAGCTTCAGACAAAATGGAGACATTAGAAACAACTGAGGTACAATGAGTCAAAAATTGAGAATTTGGTTTGAAATGCGTGGTATATTGGGTGAGATCTCTTTCTAGTTTCATTTTAATCTTCTTGAAGACTTCATATATATTTTTTTTTTACATATTACTGGACTGATGCCTTTATCCAAGGTGATGTACAACTGGTTACATGTCCTTTAATTTTCCAATTTGAGCACAGGCAGATGGAGGGACTTGCTCACGGATACATGGTGTTAGCAGTGGGATCTGAACACACACGATGTAAAGGGTTGAAAGGGAAAACCACTACGCCACACTGCATACCTTTACTTCCACAATTGACTTTGGTCAAATTGAAACACGGCATTATACATTAGAGCAACTAATTGCATTTTTCAGAAGCAAGGAATACCGTTTTATAATCCTAGCAAAGTGTTTTATTACTACAGATCCACCACATATTACCGAGAACACAATGCAAATAGGGCAGAACGGTGGTGCAGTGGTAGCCCGGGTTCGCTTCCCGGCTCCTCTCAACATGGAGTTTGCATGTTCTTCCCGTGTCTGCGTGGGTTTCCTCCCACAGTCAAAGACATGCAGGTTAGGTGCATTGGCAATCCTAAATTGTCCGTGGTGTGTGTGTGTGTGTGTGTGCCCTGTGGTGGGCTGGCACCTTGCCCAGAGTTTATTCCTGCCTTGCGCCCTGTGCTGACTGAGATTGGCTCCAGCAGACCCCTATTACCTGTGGAAGCTAACCCCGGAGACAGACAGACAGACAGATAGACACCTCCATGTCTCGAAAAGCACGTTAATTTATAATGAAAGTCCACAGGACACAGTGCCCCTGCACCAATCACCCTTCTTCTCTGTCCTTTACAAGGTCCTACATCGCCTCCATGGAGCTCTGTCCTCTTCCTCCCGACTGGCAGCCATTGAATGGAGGGAGGCGGCCCCTTTTACACACCCCCGGATGTGCTCCAGGTGCTTGATGACCGACTTCCGGCAGCACTCCCCAGTGTGGCGGAAGTGCTGCCCTTGCACCCGGAAGCACTCTGGGCAAATACCATCACTGGTCTGTCAGCACTGCCTGGTGTCCCAGAAGTGCTGTCCCCCAGGGAGCAAGGACCAGCCGAGTGCCTAAGGAAAAGAAGCGCCGCTCTCCCGGTTCATCCTTCCTTCAGGCATCCCAGTGGGGCAGGGTTTCTGGCCATCTATCACAGACCCTATGTTAGGATATAGCAGGTTGGACAATGACTGACAAAGCAAATACTTTCAAACTGCAAAAAAAAACACTGATTAGAAAATCTGAGGGCATTGGATGGCTTTTTTTTTTTTTGTTCTTTATTTTGCCTTATGGTTTCCTCCGGGCGCTCCGGTTTCCTCCCACAATCCAAAGACATGCAGGTTAGGTGGATTGGTGATTCTAAATTGGCCCTAGTGTGTGCTTGGTGCGTGGGTGTGTTTGTGTGTGTCCTGCGGTGGGTTGGCACCCTGCCCAGGATTGGTTCCTGCCTTGTGCCCTGTGTTGGCTGGGATTGGCTCCAGCGGACCCCCGTGACCCTGTATTCGGATTCAGCGGGTTAGAAAATAGATGGATGGATTTTGCCTTATACAGTTTCTTGTATTAGGAATGTGTTAGTTTTTCGCACACCCCTTGGGGTCAGAGCGCAGGGTCAGCCATTATACAAGCGCCCCTGGAGTAATTGCAGGTTAAGGGCCTTGCTCAAGGGCCCAGCAGAGTAGGATCTCTTTCGGCAGTGACAGGGATTCGAACCGGCAACCTATGGGATACCAGCGCAGATCCTTAGCCTCAGAGGCACCACTCCGCCCTCGGCTTTGCCGAGATCTCTGCTGAAACTCAACAGGAGACGCGTGTGGTGTGTTTTGTCACTCAGGAGAACAATCTGAGAAGCACGAGGTGAAAGAAGGCGTCTCCATTTCATTTCTTTCCGATTTCATTGTTGTCTAGGAGAAACCAAAAAGATAATAAGGAGATCTCCCTTTTTTTGATTCATTTTTCATTCCTCTGGGAGTGGGGGCATCCATCCATCTCCATATCCTCTTTTTATTTATTTTTTTTCCACTTCAAACACTGTCCCTGGATATTTTTAGAAATCACTTAGTGTGCAGTCACTTTGACATCAGTCTTTTTTTGTGTACTGGCCCTAAAAAAAGAAACATCCATTTTATTCAATTTGTATGTTTTATTTTGCCCACTCTAATGGTGTCTCAAGCGCAGCTGCCTTATTCTACATAATTTTCATTTTCTTTTTTTAATGTTAAACCATTTTTACATTTCCGTAAAGTCTATAACTCTTCTATTTAGATACTCAAAAGTGCATCCTGAGTATTCACGGCACCTCTGTTTTTAAACCTCTTACTCTGATTGCATTATTGTCGACCGAGTCCATTCTTCTCCATGCGATGTGCTCCTTTACGCCAGCATTAATGTCATTTCCAATCTTCGACAAGACGAGTGAGGGAGACGCCACTTGAATTGAGCCAACTGCTTTGATTTAATAGGTGGTTTGGCTTTAAAAGCTGACACGCAGCCTGACATATTTCAGCTGCTCTCCCTATCTGTGCGCTTATTATGGTCGTGAATTCAGTTTATCGGAGACGCTGCGAGGTCAGAGTCACAGTCCACTTGAGCAAAAGTGTCAGCCCGTGCCGTCTCTGCTGCATTACTCGGCTGCAGTAAATTACACGGTTGCTATCAGTCTGAATGACTTTTATCCTCTGAGAAGAAAGCCACAGATTGCTACATTGAATGGCAAAATCAGTATTTACAACACAAAATATTTTCAATATCAGTACACAATAAAATGGACTAAGCCGTCATACTTGAAAAGGGAAGCAAAAAGAAATCCTCATAAATATGTCTCCTAAGTGACTGTTTTTAACTTGAGAACATGAGAAAATAAAGGAACAGAAATTTGGATTGAAGGTATGTAAAAAATTGACTTTTTTTTAAATAAATAATACTGGCTACTCCACATACTGTAACTTTATAAATAATTTATAATACAACTTGATAAAAAAAAAACAAATCTGCTTATATATACAACACAATACAATTTATTTTTAAATAGCCCAAAATCACACGAAGTGTGTGCCGTGCCTCTTGACAGCCCCCCAGCCTTGGCTCTCTAAGAAGACAAGGAAAAACTCCTAAAAAACCCTTGTAGGGAAAAAAAAAAACATAAGTAACATGATAATTATATTTGAATACTAACCCTCACCTATTCTGTTTCTTTTCTCGGTACCCAAATGTGGCCATTGGTGCCACGGCCCACCTGCCAAGTTGTTTGCCTGCCTATGGTAAAGTCATCCCTGATGGAGGATCACAGGAATCATGGGAAGAGGGTCCTTTCATGAACAGCGTTTCACCTGTGGCATGGCCAAATGGGGAGGCAGCTTGATGGATGAGGTCTCCAGGACTCTAAAAATATCCAAACCTAATTATGTCATATCATCTACTGTTAAACCGTACTTCTAAAATTTTTATTATTATGCTGTCTTAAGGAATTGTTCTGTTCTGTGTATTGTATTGTATTGACCCCCTACCTGTGACACCCACTGCACGCCCAACCTACCTGGAAAGGGGTCTCTCTTTGAACTGCCTTTCCTGAGGTTTCTTCCATTTTTCCCTACAAGGTTTTTTTTGGGAGTTGTTCCTTGTCTTCTCAGAGAGTCAAGGCTGGGGGGCTGTCAAAAGGCAGGGCCTGTTAAAGCCCATTGCGGCACTTCCTGTGTGATTTTGGGCTATACAAAAATAAACTGTATTGTATTTTATTGTAAAAAAAAATGAAAGAAACCTCAGGAAAGGCAGTTCAAAAAGAGACCCCTTTTCAGGTAGATTGGGTGTGCAGTGGGTGTCAAAAGAACGGGGTCAATACAACACAATACACAGAACAGAACAAATACAGTACAGTACAGTACAGTATAAAAATGAAAAGTTTACAAGAAGAATTTAATAGTAGATGATATCACATAATAGGATTTGGATTTGTTTAAAATTCTGGAGACCTCAGTCATCAAGCTGCCACCCCCTATTGGCCATTCCACAGCTGAAACAGTGCTGGGCCAGCCAATCCGATGAAAGGACCCCTCTGCCACACGATTCCTGCGATCCTCCATCAGGGATGACTTTACCTTAGGCAGGCAGAACAACTTGGCAGGTGGGCCATGGCACCAAGTGCCACATGTGTGTACCAAGAAGAGAAACAGAAGAGGTGAGGAGGGTTAGTAACAAATTCTAACTCTCATATTCCTTGTTTTAGTGCTAATGGCTGACAACAGAGATGCAGTCTGCACAGTTAATCAGCAGTTCTAGTCAGGGTGTGCTAAACTGAAGTCGTGAGTCTACAGTTGGGATTTGAAAGCTGAGACCGAAGGGGCAACTCTTATAGTAGCAGGCAGACCACTCTACAGTTTAGGGAGTCCTGTAAGTAAAAGCTCGACCTCCTACTGTTGTTTTATTAATTCTTGGAATTATACAATACAGTTTATTTTTGTATAGCCCAAAATCACACAGGAAGTGCCGCAATGGGCTTTAACAGGCCCTGCCTTTTGACAGCCCCCCAGCCTTGACTCTCTGAGAAGACAAGGAAAAACTCCCAAAAAACCTTGTAGGGAAAATGGAAGAAACCTTGGGAAAGGCAGTTCAAAGAGAGACCCCTTTCCAGGTTGGTTGGGCGTGCAGTGGGTGACAAAAGTAGGGGGTCAATACAATACAATACACAGAACAGAACAATTCCTTAATACAGCATAATAATACAAATTTTAGAAGTACGGTTTAACAGTAGATGGTATGACATAATTAGGTTTGGATATTTTTAGAGTCCTGGAGACCTCATCCATCCAGCTGCCTCCCCATTTGGCCATGCCAAATTGTAAGCAGACCAGCACCTTGAGATCTTAATGTGCGCTCAGGTTTGTAAGTCATGATAAGTTCAGACAAGTAAGCTGGACCTCTTGCAATTAAGGCTTTATATGTTAAAAGGAGGATTTTGAAATCTGCCCTAAACTTAACCGGCAGCCAGTGTAAGGATTTAAGAACTGGGGTTATGTGTTCATATTTTCTTGTTCTTGTAATAATTCTCGCAGCAGCATTTTGGATTAACTGGAGGCTGTATAAAGAATGGTTTGAACAGCCAGTGAATGCCACACTGCAGTAGTCAATCCTACTAGAGATAAATGTAGGAATTTCTTAGTATCACACTTATTTAGAAAGCACCTTCATTTCCCAACAATTTTTTAAGATGGAAGAAACATGATTTGGACAACTTTGTAATATGTGCTTTAAATGACCTGCTAGAGTCAAAGATAACTCCTAGACTGCAGGCTGATTCAGTGAAATTAATGGGGACTCCAACTGAGTTAAATGATGACAGAATATTGTTATGATCAGCGTCATTCCCTCCAACAATTAACATCTCTGTGTTTAAAGACAACTCGTTCTCATCCATCCACTCCATTAATTCACTAACCCAACTAATTAAAGACAACATCGAAGACACTTCACTTGATCTAAAAGAAAAGTATAACTGGGTGTCATCTGCGTATGAGTGAACATTAATGCGATGTTTCCTAATGAGAGATCCCAGTGGAAGCATGTAAAGTGAAAACAGTAAAGGTCCGAGTACTGAGCCCTTCGGGACACCCTATTAAACTTCTGTGTATAATGATGAAGTACGGTCAGCACATTTCTTTCCAGTAAAGGTCCCAGTACTGAGTCCTGCGGGACACCATATTGAACTTCTGTGTATAATGACGGAGTACAGTCAGCACATTTCTGTACAGTAAAGGTCCCAGTACTGAGTCCTGCGGGACACCATATTGAACTTCTGTGTATAATGATGAAGTACAGTCAGCACATTTCTGTACAGTAAAGGTCCCAGTACTGAGTCCTGTGGGACACCATATTGACCTTCTGAGTATAATGATAGAGTCCTTTCAGCACATTTCTGTACAGTAAAGGTCCCAGTACTGAGTCTTGCGGGACACCATATTGAACTTCTTTGTATAATGATTAAGTATGGTCGGCACACTTTACAGTAAAGGTCCGAGTACTGAGTAAAGGTGGACACCATATCGACCTTCTGAGTATAATGATGGAGTCCTGTCAGCACATTTCTGTTCAGTAAAGGTCCGAGATTCTGAGCCCTGCGGGTCACCATATCTCACTTCTGTGTATAATGATGGAGTCCTGTCAGTCCTGTACATATTGGAATCGATTTGATAAATAAGAACTAAACCAAGCGAGCATAGTGCCTGTAAGCTCAACATCATTTTCTAGCCTGTGCAGTAAAATAGAACAGTCAATGGTGTCAAATGCTATGTTGTTAAATGTTGTTGTCTAACAACATATATAAAGATTCGTTTGTCTGCCCATTTCACACATTACAAACTGTGATATAGTTTCTGGACATGGTGCAACTGTCAGTGTGCCAAGTCAGAAGTTCCCCCTTAATTTTGTAACGGCCGACCCCTTACCCATCCGGCAGCTACACTACCAAGACCTGTGGCCTGCATGAATTACTGAGGCTAACCTACGTATACCAAGCCGTACCTCTAACAAATAATATTTTCCCAACAATCGACAGTTTAAACACAAGCACACAAAAGTAGATATGTAAAATAGGTGTATAAATATATTAAATGAAACACAATGATCATGCAAATTCCACACATAGAAAATATATGTATAGATATGTATATCCCTCCACCAAAGCAGTAACGTGAAGACACCATCTATACAATAACAAACCCTCCCTTGCCCCTGTAACGTATAACAAACACAAAACACAAATAACAATAATGAATGAATATTGAAATAACAATGATCATGAAATTGAGTCCAGGTATATTACTGTCCTGAATACGGATAACTGATCAACAAAGAATGGATGCGTTTGAATCTCCTGGAAAAATGGAACAATCTCACTGTGTTTCCTCGGCATATGGTGGATAATGAAGTCCAACCCCGGGGTTTCTAGCAATGATTGAGCTGAAGTGAATCCGGCGGAATGAGAAACAAACTGGATACAAAGCGCGATGTAAAAAATAGAAGGAAATGATGGTTTGTTGTTGTTAAATGAAATCTCCGTCTTTTTCCTTCCCCTCTCTCCTCCTCTTTCCCTCATGATAGTTTAAATAGTAAAGACGAGGATATAACTGAATGTGAACAGGTGCTTTCCATCCTGGGGCTGCAGTCTCTCTCCCTCATCCATCCCCTCTGCACTTACAGGGACAACATTCACTGAACGACATAACACATAACGAACAGTAAACGGGACAATGGAAATAACACACGCTCAGCAGACACATCGAATACATTATTATGATGTAGTCCCGCTATAGTTTGGTATTTTTGAAACAGAAATGACCAAAACAAATGTAAATGGGCACCCGCTGCCCTGACCATTGACCAAGTAAACTGTTATCAATGCCGAGATCCCTGTCTCTCTCTCTCTCTGTCTCTCTCTCTCTCGAGTTTTCCAGGGTCAAAAATAGACCTTCCCCGCTAAATCCTTCCATATTTATAGACCCCGGTACAAGGAGGGCGGGACCAGTGCGTCCTGTTGGGGGTGGGACTACACCTCCTCTCCTGGTGGCAGCTCAGAGCATTGGAGATAGCATAATATGCCTTTAGCAATTGCGCTCCTCTCTTATCTTGAGGTGGTATTCGCAGACTTACCAGAGCCATCCAGATGATCACGATGAACATGTGGATGTCAAACATTGTACCAAAATATATTCGGCACATTCAAAAACTTCAGAATCAAAAGAATAACTGTAAACATAAACAAAATTATACATACCTGAGAGATGGTACAAGGAGATTCACTCGAAAGTGGCCTTGAATATTCTGTAATAACTCTCTCTAGGACGAAGCAATCTAAATGAAACAACGTGCAATGTGCTCCTCAGTATATGGAGCTTCGAACAAGCCTGGATGCCCTTGCGTCTGAGTGATGAGGTAGGCCGGGGACAGCTGTCGTGACGTTTAACCACCGTTTGAAACTTCTGGGTGCATACCGACCGTACCCCTTCACTTAGTCACCTCATCAGGATGGTGGTGTACAGTATGGAACAGCACGTCTTCATGGTGCGAACCTGTTGGGTCACCAATTCGATTAAGCGATGTCAGAATCAGCCAGATGATCGATCGTGAGTTAAAGAAAGGTTACTTCCAGCAAGATGGAGCAACATGTCACACATCGGCAAGGAGCATAGCAGAAATTGAGTCCTTCTTCGTCGACAGGGTAATGCGCAAAGGAAGAGTCTATCGGAGCAAGCCTCGCACTGTAGATGATTTGAAGGAAAACATCCAACGTGAAATTGTTGCTATTCCCCCCGCGACGCTTGCCAATACATTCATGAGTATGGAGCGCTGCATCGAAATGTGTCTGGCAGAAAACAGAAACCACTTCCAGTATCACATGTAATGCAATCGATTACACATACATCAAAGTAAAAAGTATGTGAACCCTTTGGAATGATCTGGTTTACTGAATGAACTGGTCATAAAAAGTGATCTGATCTTCATCTAAGTCACAGGTCTTGATATACACAACAAGCTTAAGCCAATGACACACAAAAAATTGTACTCTTTCATGTCTTTATTTTACAAATGCATTCACCGTTCACAGTGGTAGTGGAAAAATAAAGTGAACCTTGGGATTTAATAACTGGTTGACCCTCCTTTGGCAGCAATGACCTCAACCAGGCGCTTCCTGTAACTGCAGATCAGATCTGCACATCGTGCGGGGGGTAATTTTAGCCCATTCTTCTCTGCATCCCTAACTCTTCCATATTCTTTGCTTGTCTTCTGTGTACGACTCTCTCTCTTCAAGTCATTCAATAGGATTGAGATCTGGGCTCTGACTGGGCCACTTCAAAAGGCTGAGTTTGTTCTTCTGAAGCCATTGTGCTGTGGATTTACTGCGGTGTTTGGGGTCATTGTCCTGTTGCATCACCCAGCCTCTTCTGAGCTTAAGCTGACCGACAGACACCCTCACATTATCCTGGAGAATTTGTTGATAAACTTGTGAATTCATTTTCCCCTCAATGATGGCAAGCTGTCCAGGCCCTGATGCAGCAAAGCAGGCCCAAATCATGATGTTCCCTCCACCATACTTTACTGTAGGGATGATGCTTTGATGTTGATATGCAGTGCCCTTTTTACGCCAAATTAAGTTCTACTTGTTCCTCCCAAATAGTTCAATTTTGGTTTCTTCACTCCACTAAACATTTTCCCAGTACCGTTGTGGAGTGTCCAAATGCTCTTTCGCAAACTTCAGGTGTTCAGCAATTGTTCTTTTTTGATAGCAGTGGCTTCCTTCTTGGTGTCCTGCCATGGTCTCCTTTCTTGTTCAATGTTTTGTGTATAGTTGACTCATGAACAGAGATGTTAGCCAGTTCTAATGACTTCTTCAAGTCCTCT